>NC_064240.1:6953129-7663445 GCF_023101765.2 Spodoptera frugiperda
CATTTTGAAGGTGACAATTATCTAAATCGAATTTGTGTCGGCAATTTGGTATCTTCCTAAAAAAAGACAAAACCTGTACCTGCCAATATTTTTTTCGACTCGATCACTTTGTGCATCCACCATTTTTTATCTTAATCGTTGAACATCGCACGTGTCAGAAGGTGTGTTTCGAATGATTCGTTATTCGCCATTTATACGTAGTAGGTACTTAATCTATAAAACCGGTCATCAACCTGAAGATTAACCCGCCGTGGCAAGGTTGGGGAGGTGACATTGGGCCCAGTACTGCGCGGGCGTCGACGTCGACAATCCGACAATGAACACACATGCGCAAAAATATTGCGTAGACGCGCATGTGTGGATGCATCCACACAATGTGAACACAAAAAATTAATAGCTTCTACTAACATTTCAAACGACATATCCTTGATAATATATTGGCCTCCATTATCTCTACACGTCAACTTGTAAAGATACTAAAATCAATTCGATTGGAATTATTTTAAGTAGGGCTGTCATCGCTATTGCCCTCAAAAACGTAGGAAATACACGTGATCAATCAATCATCGATATCGATTGTCTCAAATCTAAGGTCAACCGGGACAAAATAATCCCAGTATTACTAAAAAAAATCCACAGTAATTAAAAAAGGAACTTGATAATTTTAGCACTGGCTTACTTTTACATTAATATTTAGCATTTAGGAAAAACAATAACTATTTTTCATATGACAGTTTTACGATTATGTTCACACGCTACTGGCATTAATGTGATTTTTTCGAAGGCATAAATCTTAAAGGGGGATGATTGCTATTAAATTTTACGAGGCAATCCTACAACCACTCAATGGAAAATAGAAGCGTAACGAATGTAAATACACGTTTTATATCAAATTATCATGTAAATGTAAACTTTATTGCGTTAAATTTACGATACGTAGGCATTAAAATAGCGCCTTAACGATATAAACATGTAAAATAAGAGAAGAAAAGTAAGGAAATCATCATAAGTCTTTGGGTAACGTTGTAATGTGATATAAACGCTTCGAAGTGATAAAGAATCGCGGTTGAGAGCCCGTTTTAGATTTAGTCGCGTTTGTAAAAATCCTTCGAACGTCAAGGGATCCATTTTATAGCTTCAACCGCATAATGTGTACAGTAATGTATGCGGTTGCCATTCGCGGGTTCACGTGTGCCTAGGACCTAGGCGTGTGTCAATGAACTTTAAAGACAGCTTTTTCATGCAAATATAATACACGTAATATATATTGTTTCAGCTGACTTCAGTACCAACTCCTATTTAACTACTTGGAAATTATCGCCTATTATTACTGCAGAACTATGATTAAGAAAATTTATGTCATAATTAAAAGTTCTTAGTTATTATACGTCTATTTATAAATGCGATCAAATGACAACATACCGACCAGCAACGTGCGCAAATACATGCACAATAAAATATATTAATAATGCGATGTACAATTATAATTGGTTTACATGTATGTACATACGTATATTCCCCAGCGGTGATAATATCCTTATCGCTAGGAGTTATAAACGATGATTTAACCATTGACCTTTGTAATCTAGTGTACTCATATACATATAGGTACATAGACTATAAATAAGGACATCGATTTATATATTTAATTTTGTAAGCCATATCTAGTTGTGGTCTAATTATAAATATAATCTCAATAAGCTAAGAATAGTGTTGAACTTAAGTACAAAATATATAGGTACGCCTAACATAGAGGCTAATTTATTGTATAAAAAATCGTCCAGGTACCTTAGGCAAACTTATGTGAGTTTTAATACAATATCGTGTTTTTTATGTTGAATTTTAATTCATTTTGCTCACTATACCGGTTCTTTAGCCCTTTGCTTAAAGAAATCCTTGAAGGCCCTTTTTTGTTTTACCTTTAAAACATTTCCGTATGCGCCACTACGCTATGTGACCATTGTTCAGAAAATGGTAAAGTGCTATGTGAGTTACGTAATTCTTTGGAACTAACGTTTAACTTCTTAAAAGTCTATTAAAATAAACTAAATAAATCACCACCAACTGTTTTTTTGTCCTATGTACCTAAGTAAAAAGCTAAAAATTTGACCTCAAAATACATTGCTTATCTTCTGAACCTGGGGACGTTCAACCAACACTACAGTCTATTTTCTTAAAACCACATTTTCTTAAACTATTTAGTCAGCCTTTAGTGCTGAATGGAAAATATTACGTTAGTAATTAAGTCTCAGTATTCTTCCATACGTATCTATACGGTTTAACTCCAATACAAACAGCCTTTGAGCCCACTAAAAGCTTAAAAAACGATACCGAGTAGTCTGGAACTATGAAGCACATTCAGGTACGAAACAAAATCCGCTTTATTTTTGCTCTTGTAATAAAATTAACATAAATATAAAAAGATTGAATCCTCATAAGGTTAACTTTGACATTAAATCAATGATTTAACACCTGAATAAAATTTTATAATGTGATTTTTAAAAACGAATTCGATTAATAAT
This sequence comes from Spodoptera frugiperda, assembly GCF_023101765.2. Classification (NCBI taxonomy): domain Eukaryota; kingdom Metazoa; phylum Arthropoda; class Insecta; order Lepidoptera; family Noctuidae; genus Spodoptera; species Spodoptera frugiperda. Next base: position 6,955,652 of record NC_064240.1, read on the forward strand.
ATGCCTCACGGTTGAAGAATTGACAACTTAAGTACTTAAGTATTACAAGATTAGTATTCAACAGTTTCATTGGTACTAAGTGAATCGGAATGCAGTTGCCATACTTCTGGTGCTTTTTTTTAAGGGGGAAAATCATCCAATAATTTCTCCCGCCTTGGGCGATACGAGAGTGAGTGTCAAACTCGTACTGACTAAAAACCACCCCGTTCCTACTCCTGCTTTTTGAGCCGGAGCCCGGTAAACCCGCTAGGTTGTCCGCAGCTCCGGACCAGGCATCTGCCCTACTGGGCCCCATACCTTTGGTGCTGCAAGTGTATTTAGGCCACGATGTCCCTTTGCCATAACGGCGACAAGTAAGCTTTGTTGCTACTGAAGGTGAGTACAAAAATCAACAAGATATTTAAGAAAATAAGCTTTATTTGCAGATTTACTTGGATGATTAGGGACTAGAGTGAAGCTAATCCTTAGATATTTTTAATACCATTATCTTGGAGGCTTATTAGCGATTCCCTGTAAGGCGAATATTAATCCGATTTGTGAAACGTCCGTACCCCTATTATTCTCGAACAGGCTTTCCGGAAAAATGGATATAATTTTTACCGGCTAGCCCCATTTTTTTCTCGGTTGCACAACGTGAAGGCAAATTGAATTTTTTGCCATGCCTCAGTGGACTAATTCGACTAATGCATTTAGTACGATGCATGCTCCGCGTACTAGCGAACCGAGTACTACGATTTTACCAGAAATTAATTTACGATATTCTTAACTCGATTCCTCATCTAACTTCCGACTAGTGGAAAAATTCATCGGATTTTTTTTAAGTGAATTATCAATAACCTAAGATTGTATTAAAATAACTCGACTTAAAACTGGCTTTTTATTTATAATCGATATGTCTCTATTTTTTGTAAAGAGTAGATATTGATATTCTGTTGTAAATTATGCAAAAAAAAAAATGTTCATCCAATCATTTTACAGTTCACTGTTATGGAAAGAGACAATATTATGCATAGTTATGTCATACCTATACATTCAATACTGTTTTTAAAAAAAGAACTGACATAATTATGCATTTATAATTGAAAAATAATTATATCCATACTTAATAAACAGTTAATTACAAAACCCGGACTAAACAGAGGCGTTTGAATTCTCAAATTCTCATAGGCATATTATGTATCGTATATTGATATCGCACCTGTGAATATTAATAGAAGGGCATTAATAAAGCCGAGTGGGTGAAGTAATAATAGTGCTATCTGCGCTATCGGTACAACAGTGGATGCATCAGGGCCCACCTGTTTAGTCACACGCTACTAAGCCTACTCAATTTGCGACCATGCAAGTTTTCAGTGATGATTTGCTCGTCTTTTGAGTTGCTAATGGGTAATAGAAATGCTTTTAAGTACATAATATGCAGTTGTTTTAGCAAAATTGCTCGTTAAGTGTTTATTGTAAGGTTCAGTTTTCTGTGATGTCTTTATGAGTTTAATTGTTTTTGCGGCCAGAGAAACTTTGTTCATCAGCAAATTCATTCTTGTCATACTCTTAAAATACCTTACGTTGAAAAAGTTGAGCTCCAAATTAATTACCTGTAACAAGAAAAAAATGCACATTAATATTGCGTAAATGTACAAAAAAATCTTTTACCAAAAAGGAAGATTGTTTCAAGTTTTTTTTTGTCTCTAAATGGCGCAAGAATTCAAAGTGAAAACTTTAAAAAAATACATTCAATCAAGTCCATCTCACTTGGATAATGGCCAAGCGGAGAGTGCAGACGTTTCCCAAGTTTTGCATAAAGCTCACTTCCAAAGGCATTTGATGAATAAAACGTTGTCACAGGAGAGCACTTTTTTATTTGGACCAATTTATTGATGCAATATATATTTGCAGTATCTCCATCGTCTGCCAAGTTAGTAACCATGTTTCGAAAGCAGAAAAATGTGGTTTTTATAACTTTTTTATTCGTTTCACTTTCTTTTCTGTAGACAGTCGACGTTTTATCGGTCATTGGACAGACTTTTGGGGACGATTGACATTCGTAAAAGTAATCGTATGATGTTTCGAGATAATTTCATATCTAATCTCCGACACTTTGAGCTGTCGCTCGCTAGAGGACAATGATAGATCCGAATTGTTTAATTTTCTATATTTTGGTTACGAAATACTTATTCTATTTCAATTGAATACAGTGCCTTTAAAATTAATATTCATTATGCAAAATCTTACACTTAAAAAAAATATTTGAATAGTTCATGTGAAGTCGTATAAAATGTAAATAAATGTTTAAATTATTTTTTGTATCAAGTTTGATCATCAAGTTATGGCCGTTAATTTTTTTGATAAATCATTTGGGTAGGCGTATGCCCATGTCTAGTATTCCGACTAGCGTCGCGTCGCGTCGCCGCGCCGTCGAACGGTCGTCGCATATAAATTATATATGTAGATAGGATTCCACACGGAAGTCATTAACGTTTGGTGACCTTCGCTCGCCGCGGGACCGAGTAGGAATTACTGCGCCCTATTTCCCTGATGATGTAATAGAGCAAACCTAATAATCACGTATGCGAACCAGTACACTAGATTAGTTCACGACAACATTATGCTTTGACCTCATTACCTAGGACTACATAATTATAACAGAATTAGTTTACGAAGGATTTTATACAATAATTTTATTCTCTCGATTGCCGTGACAGTAAAGGAACAAAGCGTGGGTTTCAGTAACTCATTAACCTCAAAGCGTACCAAGTAATCTACGTATAAATGTGTCTACATTTATAAAAGTCATGCACATTTTTATCCTACTAAGTCGTTCAAGGTCGCGAACGCTCTCGACTCCTTAATGTTTACCTTTAGATTATTATGTCATGTATTGTATGTTGTCGTTTGCCAAATCGATAGCGCGGTAAATGTAAACAAAGACGAAATTCGCGGAAGATTCGCACCAGTGTCATCGGACTGAGCGATTTTCATATCAAAAACGGATTCTTTTGGTCTAAAAACCTTATTAAAACTTTCGGTAAGTAACGAAGCTATCGATAAACAAAGTAAATAAATAGGTTCACGTGATTTATGTTACGTAAATCGAGCCCTAAAGTGATTAGACGCTTAGATTATTTCATATATCTAAAAAAGGCGCGAAGCTTCCATCGCGGCAGTGGCAAGGCCGTCGAGCACGTGGCTGAGGCGCCTGTTGCTAGTCACTCCCCCCCTCGCGACCCCGCTGCCCCATTGCGGCTATTGCGACGTTGCCGTTCTGACTTCTACGCTCTCCGGAATAGCATGAGAATTTGGCTGTAATGTCAAGTCAACGGCCTGTCATAACGATATACGTGTGTGTATGAATTTAGAATACGCATAATTTGAATCAGGTACTAGCAAAGGTATAAAAAAGGTTGAGGTTAGTTTTAAAATATGGAAAAAAACAAGAAAACTACAAAAACTTAGGTGTGATGTGACATTGCACGTCAAGGGTTCAAGTACTTGGGAGGCAGAAGACCTTTGAAATATGTTTAAACATGTAGGTAGTGAGGTATGGCTTGGAAATATTGCATTACAACTAGAACTATTGTGAGGAGGTTATAAAGAATTCGACCTTCACGTTTAAATCCATGATACACAGCACTTATTATGTAGGTACTCGTGAGTATGGTAGTGACGTGTAAACGTGGTAATACACGCTAGGCAAATTTTACAATAGACCTAGTAAGTACACGTTAGTTGACAAAGTTGTAGTTTTCTAATAAATAATCAAACAAAAAAGCCACTCACATGTCTCAATTGAGTCAGTATGCGAATTAAGTAGACTTAAAATTAATAATTGTTATATATTAATGGTTGTTAGTTCATAAACATTTTAAGTCGATCGAGATACCATGATATGATTTAGTTTGTTATATATTACATACAGTGAAGTTATATAATATAGTTAATATTCTGAAAAAAATACAGAAACAAGTTTATTTTCCAGTCTCTGCAAGATGGTAGACAGACAACTGTAATCAATTAGCGATTACAGGCGATCATGACTGCACAAATTGCCACTGAAATGTTATATATAGACTTTATTTCACACAGACCGATTAACCGACAACCAACCTTTCGATAAAAGAGGTTATCAGGTGTCCCATCAGGGTTATATTCAATGACAAGCTCAATTTTTTATAGACAGTCTACTTGTCTATCATACTTATCAAAAATAATCCAGTGTAAGTACCTACACACAAAAGAAATAAAACTTTAATGTACAATAAGCACTTACCTGGTACTTCAGCGTTCTTAAAAAACTTAGCGCCCTACGAATGATTTCGCGGAATCAGAAAATAGGTATGAAGTCTCGAATTTTCTTCAAGAGTACCTATATTTATGACGGTCGACTCTAAGGAACGTAGGTACCTACCTACACATGAAATCAAATTATTGGAGTTGGTATCTAGAGAACGAGGTATCTAGCGTGGGCCTGACAATACAACGACACATTATCAATTTATTTTTCTATATATAGATCGCTTGTTATCATTCCTACAATGTTTGTAAACATTCATGACGTAATCAAACAACTTTTTAATGTCATTTACGCGTCCTACTATAATGAATACGTTTTTTCATGTTGAAGAATTTTCCTTATGTGTAATCATGTATAATATTAAACATTTTAAAAGACATGGCACTGTCTATATTTTTCTAGTCACGATGAATAGTTGAATAGATTTAGATAAGACTTGTCTTGATATTATCAAGACCAGTTCAGACACAAGAAGACATATTTTAGAAAAAAAAAAATCTGTTTTTAAGACACAAAAGGACCAGAAAATAAATTTTCCAATAAAACATTCCAAGATATACAGGTGTGAAGGTAAGGGTATATAAGTAATTCGAAGTTACATTAATAAACCTGTTACGCCAAGAAATCCCAGCAGACCAATGTTGTGGAACATTTTTATATGTTGACGACTCTCGACTGTTATTAGACTAACGTAAAAGGAAAAACTGGCGAGTAACTTTTGCTTGAGAACGTTAGAACAAATAGTCTAGCATTTACACCATAGAACATACTGTTTTAAGCTTGTATGATGTGTGTAACAAATCATTGGTACAGACATATTTAGAAAAAAAGTGCTGAAAGACTAAAGAACGTAGCGCGTAGCTGACTATAATATTTAAAAGACCACTACGCTCGTTACATCGTAAATAACAATTTATCTATCTTCAAAAACTAAAGTCTGAGTGGATGAGTCATCTCTATTTCCTTTATTCTTTCCAATATTTCGCACATTTTTTTATAAAGGCGTTCTATTTGTAGTTAGAGTACCCGTTGTATCGGCTAATGCGTTCTGACAAGTGTCAACGGTCTCTGCCGATGACCGGCCATTCCACGTGGATCCAACGTTTAAAACGAAAAAAAATACTAAAAGAATACTGAGATAGTATTTATAAACGAATACGCAAATAAGCTAAAAGAAGTTTATTTTTAGATGTTGTAGAATTAACCGTTTCAAATGTAGACACATATAATGAAAGGATGTTCCTTATCTATTTAACGACTATATTGTAAACTGAAACGTTTTTATAATATCTCTTAAAATATTATCAAGCATAACATTCGGTTCTTATCACTCAACCCGATCATGGCCATTCAACAAAGCCGTGTGGCTAAGATAAATATGTAGCGGAAATAAAACGATACGAGTTACACAACCTTTGAATAGGCAGTTAGCCCTGTATACTCATAAATTATTTGTAAAAAAACACATACTAATTAAAGCTTCGCTCATTCTCACGTAATAGGTGTCTTATAGATGAATGCTTCCTAGAATGCACGACCACGTGTCTGAAATATGAGCTACGAGAATGATTATAAATACCATACGCTGTTTCATACGTTCACAGAGGTTCACGTTTATGCATTTGTGTATTCCGTAGGTGAGCAAAACGATTATAGCAATATTGATATGTCTATTGTTCTGTAATACATTCAGAAGACGTTCGAACAATTATGAGTACGCACGTTCTGCTGGCTACGAAATAACGTTAACCGTTGTCATGTAAACCTAGCTTTATATCAAACGGCGACACGGCGCGACGTGCCAATCAAACATAAACTTCTTAAATAAAATTCAGGGATGTCAATACTTGTATTCGATACACCCACATCAAAATTCACGATTTATTGCTAGAAAGTTCCTTCGATATATCAAAGTTACTATCTTGTCGACATTAGCAGCCAATCAGGGAGTCCAATGGGACCGTTTTAGGTACGATACCTATCGATAATTTTGTCATGATCGTTGGGTATCACGCGATACCTACATCACTAGTGACGCTCGACTGTGATAAAGCTGGTCATGATTAAAGGTTAGGAAAATTAATGATGATAGTGATAACACAAGTGCACTTGAATCTCTACTACCAATGCTACACGCGAACTGCCTGTTTATACCTACGCTGTATGTGGGTATATTTCAATTGAATGCTTTATACTTGTGCGACGTTTTTGCTATTAACTACTTTAACAGAACGTAAATACAGTCCATTATAGTAGTGTTTTTTACAAAATCTGCGTGTTTTATTCAGAAGAGTCGCGGAGGGCTGGGTTGATTCAATAATCTCAGTTCAGTAAGATAGATAGTTATGCATCTGATTTTGGATTCGACTCAGAGGTGACCCAACCTAGTTGGAAAAAGGCCAAGCATTAAAAATGTAATAGGTATTTAGAAATTGTACCTATTTAATTATTATCATCAATCAAATTTACCCTGGCTTTAAACATTAATATTGCTATAGCATTAATTTCATTGTAATAATGTCTAAACCGTCTCAAGCTTTGTCATTTTATCAAACTCTAAACAACTTCTCACTTCTCGAAGGGTCGTCCGTATTTTGAGAGTCGCTACATCGTTGCTAGGCAACGGAAAGGCGCATTCACTCGCTGTCGACAGGCTACAACGAAAACCCAAACTGAAATTGTGATCTTTATTGGAAAAGAAAACAACTTTGTTATTTGATGTAAAATATTAGGAAATTAAAGTAACACATTTATATACAAATACTTTTAAGTGGTCTAGAGGAATTTTAGAGACGCAAAACGTGTATCCACTTAAAACTCGAAAAGTATGTTATATTCAATATTTTTACGTAGATAAGAGTTTTGTTTTCTGTTTGTAAAAAATCATATTCCAAGAAAAGCTCGGTATCAATATCGATTCGACACTCCAAACGCCCTATAAACTTTCTGACTTTATTTATTGTTTGAAATGTTCTTGACTGATAGGCCAATACTATCTCAGGTATCTGAAACGAAGAATTTGGATGTATATGTTTAATCGTTCACAGTTCACACTGCAAAGTCGCATTACGCGCGTAATTCTTACAATCAAGTGTTGGCGCAAATTTAGCATCTTAATTACGGCGTTTACGCGCGCTTGCGTAATCGTCTAGTAATCGCCGCGTAATTGCCGATCTGTGACATTCGCTGAGTTTCTTGTTTCAACGATTCCGATCACAATGGGATCGCTAATAGCATTCGATCCTAAGACAGTTTAGTTCACTTTGCACATTCTTGGAAGCGGCTATTTGTTTCAGCCGTTTCGTGTGAAAGATTCTTATTTCAACTGCTTTTCCTTTAGTCTGAAAGGCACACGGCACATATTTATACGCCACTATTACTCGGGAAAACCATGTAAATCATATGAGTTAAACAAATATTACTCTAAGACAATATTTTAATAACAGTAGAGGCATAATCAACTTTATCTACTTTACACACTATTATATATTATTGTAGAATTAAATACAAGTATACGGAAAGGAAACATAATGAAATCATATAACAGATTAATGTAAATGAGTACGTTAAGTACTTATATATTTTTAGCACAAAATTCTTGGACTTTACGTTAAAATAAGTAGCTGTAGTAGGTATGTATGTAGCTAATGAAAATGGGTCAACGGGTCAAGTTTGCGTGGTAATAGTTTCTTAGAATTTTAATGATAAAAATAATGATATGGTAAAAGAAAAATAAGTCTCTGTTTATATTACAGCAGTGTGGTCTGTGGTAGCCTAAAATCATTCAAATGTTGTTGTATCACCGCGCATTTTTAAATCTGTCGTGTTCACTAATAATGTTAGATATCTAGCATCTTCTAAGAATTTTATTGGGAAAAAAATATATGCTCTTTTCGACCTTTACGAAACGTTCACCTCACGGCCGTGTCAATGTACACGTGTAAGTTTTCATCTACTTTTTAGTATGGCTTACACATAATATGTAAAACTTAGATTTGAATTCCAAATACTTGGTGAACTAAATTCTCTTCACTAATTCTAAAAGTCTGGAACGTTTGTTTGGGGAGTTGACGCGGAGTTTCTAAGTGGAAAAGTACCGGTATGATTTTTGGTTTCCTTTAGCCAGACAGGGGGGTTGTGCGCATGCGTGGTCCGTCCACTTGTTGCGTCCACATGGCAAGGAGACTCACCCCCGGGGTTGTGGGAACCAGGGGGCGCTTGTCACCTGACGGCTGAGCTTAGCCTGACGCACCTTACACGCTTTGTATCTGTTCATAATACCCTTCACAATATCGCTTGTAAACACCCTGTGTCCTACTGCGAATTCAAAACAATGTTTTCTACAATAAAACGTAGGTTGGGTAAAATTAGAACAAATTTAGATGTAAATATTTTGATTTTATCAAAACACGTGATAAAGTTTAAGCGATTCCCGGAAAAACAGCAAATGTTTGTCATTTACTTCGTAGTACGTAATGATCTGATTCCAACTATTCCTTAACGATGTTACGTCTACATACTTTTTGGTCCCACTGGTCTTTTGGACCACTAGACGTTAGGAGTCAAGGTCTCCGTTCTATTACTGATAACAAAGAATTCACTATCAACAAATTTACGTATCATGAATCTTCGAACCAAGAAAAACACATCATCATTAAAAAACCTGCGCAAAAACTTAAGCTTCCTAGCCCTACGAACGAAGCTATTAATAGAACTTCAGTTTTTGTTTAAAAAGTACATTAGCAGCCTTGAAGATGTGCCTATAAAAAAACAGCGGTAATTGTTCTGTTTGAACGATGATTTTGTAAAAAACCTACATAATTATTTAGGGTGCCTTAAGTTATGAAGAGGCGCACTTGTATCTCCTCTGTTGAACATTTACCAACAGGTGGCCAGCGTGGCTCGATTGGTCCCTACTAAAAAAAAAGTAAACATGAACCTACTCCGACCTACCCAGTACACAAATCATACTTTCCTTAGTTAAAGGAAAGTGGTATGAAATTGATCTTGAGCTACCTTCAAAGAGAGGTAAGTACCAGATGAAAATTCTTACTTATAACGAATTCGTTGAATTTAATCAATGGTTCGTTTCAAGTAATGGAAACCCGCGTCTAAATAATATAATCCCTTTGATGAGACACGTCAATTAAACGAAACAATAAATAAACAACCTTTGGCTTCCGTGAACTTTGTCCACCAGAGGTCATTCCCAGTTATCGTCGAATACGTCATCAATTTGCGTTACCATAAAATTTTTAGAAATTAGGTATAATATTTAGTTTTCAAATGAAATTGAAAATTACAGCACTTTGTGGATCTCGCATTTTTTGTTGCGAAATTAATGTAATAATTTTGCAGTGGTGTCTCATCTTAGACGGTACATATAACTCGGAAATAGTCACATTAGTACTTTACCGTTGCTAGGTTTCGAAGCCACACTGCCTAATGCATGAGAAACGGGCGATAAATTACGGGCCACCACGACTTAATTGTAAGGAAAACATTAATTTAAATAAATGTACTAAAAACATAATTTGATATGCTCTTCAGCTCTATTAGTATTCTAGTGTGTCTAGTATATTTAAATATAGAAAATTTCTGGTCTGTTTTATCAGCTGCAACAGGTATAATAAAATATGTAATGATCTTTTTATAGAAAACGATTCAACAACCGCTTCATCAAACAGGTTAAATATAATTTGTTGTTTGAATTTTTTGACTTAATGCATAGACCTGAGGCTCAGTAGCAAAAAAGTCGGTCGTCAGTATTCAAGGTTGCAATTGTCACAAAGACTGCCCGCGCAGCGATCTCGCTGTAACTGTGCAGTTCAACGACCTCTCTTGCGAGTGCGTCAGCTAGCTCTTTATAAAGAGCAAAGCGAGAAAATAAACTTGCGATAACCGCATCTGTACTATATTTCTCACAATGTAAGTACTACGGTGAACGAACCATGTCAAATAGGTCGTAAACCGGTCATATAACTATTACGTCGCAAGGGTACCGCGACACCGGTGGGTTAATTGAAGGTTGACATGACTAATGAAGCCCAAAACGCAACGAATCGGCCTGCGGCTCGCGTATTGGAAATATTGGCAGTCGAAGGGAACCGCGCGTGGCAGCATGGAAGATGATGATAAAACTAATAATTTACAAACATTTATATGCTGTGCAGCTTACAAGGCAAGTTCTATACAAGGTTGGAGCAGGTTACAAATGTCAAACGAGCGATAGAAGCGCAATGTCAGTAAAATGTCACAGTTTACGATTGAATGCTCTTGCGCCGAGTTCACGGACGCCGCCGGAGGCGGACACGACCAAATGAGTGGGCTGCACTCGCAGAGCTAGTTTTAAAATGATATTATCCGACCACGTTCCTCCTAATATGCCACATATTAACATAGACAGCGAAGAAAATTGCACGCCGTTTTACGGTAAATGGTTGCCAACTAAATACAACTTTTGCAACGCTCGCTTTTATATACAACATAAAGTTGACGATCCCTTAATAGCTTTCAAAGAGTTAGCTTACATACAAACTGTTTGTTGAGGAAATCGGATACGCAATGTTTGCAATAAAACGAGTAAAGCGTTTTACAAAATCGTACCATTCTTCTAGGCTATTTATTCATTTTTGTCAAGGCATTCAGTTTTTTAAGAGCTCTTCGAAGAAACATGGAGTGAAATTTTATAATACTATTGAGCCAAACTCCATCAGTATTAACTTATAAAATAGGTACTAACTATGTAATTTCGCCTGGTAAATTAAGATATTTACGTATTCTCATCATTCCACGAAAATCGATTAACTGCTATAATGTAAAATAATTATCGGTATTTCGTTCAACATAAAGTATGTAATTGTGAGTTACAAGGTTCATTGCAAGTTTAAACTAATTAAATCTGGAACAATTGTATGGTCTTGGTATAATTCAGTCACCAAGGTTAAACAATTACCGATTTATGTGCAGTACTTATTGGAAAGGAGAACTGGTTATTAAAATGTTCTTGTTTGTTGTTATTAGTGGCTATAAATAATATTGGAATGACTGGGAACAGTCTGGATGCAGCTATAGACGGCTTGTCTGCTATAAAGGCGTCTACCACGATAGCCTCCTAGGGTTATTATCAATACGAAGAACTGTGAAGATATTTTATGTGTTTATAAATTAAACACGAAGAAGATAATTGTCGTCAGGTTTATGTGTTGCAGGGACATAAACATTTATCGATGAAGGACTTGATTCTTGATAACAGATCAAACTCTTCTAAGGAAGGAATCCGCTACATTGTTGCCAAGGATACTAGAATAGTAGTATATAACTGCATTCTTTCTTTTATTATACGCCCATTAAAAACTTAACCCGTGCTATAATTCCCAACGTAAACAAATGTCTGTTGCGCTCTTTGTAATCTACGGTACTCTAGAATAAGTACATTGGATGCGTAGTAGTAGAATCTTTCAACACAATACCACGTCTATCAAACACAATTGCTTGTATTACGAATGATGGGCTCGGCATACCGTCACATTATAGGTAGTACATTGATAACACACGATTCAGGACGCGTGATGTGCCAATAAAACATACGAAAATAACTTCAAACAAACCAATTACGTAACGTTAACGTTGACGTTTAAGTTAAAATGCTATCATCAAGTATAGTTTGCGATCACAGTTCCACGGGCAGCGCGGAAACCAATTGTGGTAATGACACGTCAATTGGTGAAATGAGCGCTTAATAAAAAATCAGCGGGGTACGTCCTTAAGCTTAATTAGATAAATTAGTTTTATAAAGACGTAGTTATTCAGTAAGTGGTGTTAGGTAGATACCTACATTGTTAGTAAATTGATCATTGTATAGTTTCATATAAAAAGTTGAGGAACTATTAGGGTGTCATCTGCTGATGTCTTTAAATTCGTCTTTTTGCGTTGGGATAATAAGACTTAAGAATGATAGTACCTAAAACGCATGAACTAGTTGTGTTTGCTTTCTTCTGCAAATAATCTTATTACTCCAATTCCACGTGGAACCAATTTTAAATTAAAATGTCCAAGTAATGCTTACAAATAATTACTACAGCTTTAGCCAATGATACGACATATCCATATGATAATAAAAAATACGATAACCCGTGACGATACAAATGAGGTGATTGTGATAGTAAAACGTTTTAATTTTTACTAACTTGATAACAGTCTACATGTAAATACGATGTTCTGTTTTTAGGTTTTAGGCCTTGAACCTTTGAGCTTGATGAAAAATTTTAATTATCAATTCGTGAGACTGGTTCAAAGATTTTTATCGACATTTTTAATTATGAACACTGAAACGTTTAAATTAATCAGGTATAGGCCGTAGGCACACATAATTTTTTGCTTCTTTAAAGAAAGATTGGATTGGATGTTCTTAAAAAAAAAAACATTTTTGAATATTTGAAATGAGGTTTTATAGAACAACTTTTACTAAAAAAACCAAAAAAGAATACTTTGTGGCCAGCTAGCAATGAAAATATCATTCGAATTTCGAACGTTGTCAACCGGTTGTATTATGTAACACGGGTGGTTTATTACGAAATGTGGCCTTGAACGCGATTAATACGGTCAAACAAACTGCAAGGATTTTTATATTAGTTTTGGAACTAAAAAGAACAAAGAAGGCTATGCTTTAATCATCTCAGGTTAAGTTTCAAAAGGAAGGACACTTAATATTAAAGAGGAACTTAATTTTCTGTGAGAAAGAATGATTAATAACTTATAATTATCCAGATACACTTACGTTTTAAAAGAAAACCGAAAAAATTACTTGACAAAGATCTCTAAATCGTTTTTCGACAGACAGTTTAAACTTTACCTCTCAGTATGATGAGTAAATTAAAATCTTTTCTTGCAAGTAAAGCCACTGGTTAAGTACTACCTTGGTAGGTACATAGCAAGACTGTTATGAAAGATGAACGCGATTATTTTACGAGTAGTCGATATCGTAGCTATTTATAATACGTCGTATGAGTCGCAAAGAACTAATATGTTGACATACTGCCAAGCTATTTTACGCATTAGCTACAACTCAGAAGAGCTACTTAAATAAATTAACTATTACTTTTTTGTCTATTAGTTGAATACTGTAGTACAAGGAGAATATCATTGGTATAGGTTTTAGAGTAACAAGACATTTTGACCAATTTATTGTATCGACTATAACGTGAAAAATTGGTTCTACATATTTTATCCGCACCCCTGAGTTTCAAAAGCTATAACATTGTACATGTATATATAGGTATATGATTAAAACTTTTGTACATATTTGGAACTATTGGTAATGACCATCAAGCATTAATTAATTTAATACTATAAGTAGGAAAACCGTAGTTTAACACAGTAGGTACTTACCAATAAAATACACATTTTTCTTTTATAAATCCGTACCCATATACATATGTATAATCACGCAATGGCCAAGTGATATAAGTTTATGTATAACTAACTCAAACTCTGTGACAATGATAAATGTTGTATTACAAAATAATTAAAATAAATTTTGAACACGTTCGCTCGAGGAAAACCGAAACTAAATTAGATGACGCTAATAGCGTGCATGTTTTATGTAACGTTTGATTATTTATTTATTTATTGTTACATACAGGGTGGATTTATAATCACAATGTTTAGATAATTACATTACGTTAAACAAGATGTATCTAATAGGTGTATTCTACCAAAGCTTCTCAAAAAAAATATCATTTTTTTTTTCATGAAACTTTACTGAAATACTTGGCAAGCTAAAGACGGTTTAAAAAACTGCATTTTCTTGCTTTAAATTAGTATCTCTTGTTTTTTTTTTGTGTACGAGTAAATTAGTATACAAATATTTGAGGAACATTTATGTTGCTCTAGATAATTTTAAAACAATTAAAATTAGTAGGAAGTTGGTACTTTTATTTACAAACATTATACCTAATACCACTTATAATACCCCTCGGATTAAAACACATATTACTCCCATATCAAAACTCACCCTGTAAATCTATACCCAGCAATATGTTCTACATACGAACGTACATGCACATATATAAATGTAATGATTTTCCTTTTCCGAAGTAGTCGGCCGGAGATATAAAGTTTTGTGGTTTTCCTGTCACTCTAAATACATGCAAGTGTTGTCATATACCTTGCCGTTATGAGTTATATGTCACTTACTTGTGATCTGAGGGCTTAGTACGAATTTATTTTACGTTTAACGAGATTGAAATGAGAGCGCATTCGGTGCTCTGATTGGTTGATTCATTCGAGCCGGCCAATCAGAGCGCCGAACGCGCTCTCGTTTCGATTTCGTTTAGCGTAAAGCAAACTTATACTAAGAGTACTGACTGGACTCGTTTTATCATTATTTTATAACTTACTAGCTGACCCGTTAAACTTCGTATCGCCTCAAACATTTTGTTCTTTCCTTTTGAACCTACCCTGGACTGAACTACCTCCCGAAAATTGTACAATATGTGTACAGTTGCTTTTTCGGTCAGGAAACACACGAAGACTTCAAAGTGTGTATTCAAATAATAGCTATAACAGATTTCGTCTCTATTACGTAATTGTGATTCAACGAGTAACTTTAAAACCGACCTCGACCTTCACAAGTTACTTGCCAGTACCTTATTAACGATTAATTACGTATACATAAGACTTGTATACCTACATTTTGATTTTTTATACACATCTCAAGTTAAAAATAACTTTGAAACAAGTATTTTTATTGAGACAAGTTTATAAAGCGTATGTAAGAATATTTATTTTTACGTGCTTGGTCTAGCTGTTTAGTATACGGAACGTCACGCCTCTTATCCCCGATGGGGTAGGCAGAGGCCCACGTTGCGACATTACTGTTTAGTATATCTCACCAAAAACGGTCAAGTCGTTTTTGAGGAACTAACAAACTTTTGTTTTTATGAAAGAATGTTAATGTAGAAAATTGTGGTTGCAATATAATATAGATATGAGAGTAAATTTACAATGGGGAAGACCTCTATTCAATTTATTATTTATTTATTAAATGTGGTTGCTGAATCATAGACCAACAACCTTATCGGTTTCAGCGCACACTTACAAAATTGTAGATGCGTTATTGGGAAAATACAATTGTTCATAATATTGACACGAAGTAATGTTGTTATCACGTAACATTGTTTTCAATAACAAGAAAATATAATATTCGTAAGTTATATCCTCATTATGATCATAAATGTTAGGTAATAGGTATCCATATTATGACAATATGGCGGAAATTTTAATATAGACATGATATTAAACAGCCTCTAACTTCTTATCCTTGGCGATGAAGTTAAATATGTAATACGTATTATTGTGATGCCACCTGTACTAATAATTGCTTTATAAATCTGTGCAGTTTGCACAGATTACGTAGTGTGTGCACTTGTAAATGCATTATAATATTGTGCCTATAACATTATACAAGCATGTCAGTATTCTGATATACAATATTTCAATATTTCCATTTAGTAGATTTTTATCTAAAAGTATACTGTGTAGTATGACTAGAGTAAAAACTAAATATAAATATAAGTCAAAAGTGTAAGACTAATATTAATTGAAAACCTTTACAGAAGCCATAAAAGAATCGCTTCAAATAAATTCCAACGATGTTATAATAAACGGCATACCGAATTTAACCCTTTCATCTCGGACGCGTATTGTTAACGAAACCACTTACTAAATACGCAGTACACATTCCAATAAATTATTAATGTGTTCACGAGCGTCAAGCGGCGAATTTTATTATGTCTTACTACGTACAACGTTCTCACTACGTTACACCCAATTATATTGTTTAGGCGGATGTAGCAGTGGCGCCCGGCCGAAGTATAATGATTTCACGCCACACTATACCAGGCATTCATACCTACACCACTATACATACAACTACTAACCTACCCGTACTATATATACAAATTAAATTACGTGGAACTAAATCTGATACCGCATTATACACCTCCTAGAGATATTATGTCAAATAATTTGACCTTGACTTTTACGTCCGATTGTTGTGAGGATGTGTGTTAGTTGGCTGCTAAAATATGTAGGTTACTATTTAATTGATTTTTTTTATTTTCACAGACTTTTAAATACTAATCTAATGGAGTCCTTAATAAAGCACAAATTAATGTAGCTGGTAACCTATGTGATTATACGTGAGGATACAAGTAATTGACAAGTTTGTAGATACACAATGATCCACTTTGTCGCCCGTAGTACGGCGCGGCGCCTCACAAGGTCGCGCGCCTTTCGACTCGCGCCTGAATTAACATAATATAACAAATTATAAATAGTCATATTGAATGACTCTGAGGTCGGAATGCCAAGTGACGTTTTCCTTCATAAAATCAAGCTGTGACTTGGTCTAGTTTCAAACTACGCACTGAAGTCTAACGCGCAGTTGCAGGTATCTTAGGTCTTAGTGTGTTTGTATAGAGAGAATAAATTACCTAGTTTGTTGTGGTAATTTTAATTTGATCTTGCATGTATGTGTGTCTTATTTGCTGCATGCCTTATAAATATTAATCAGTACTTGAAGACGTGAGGTTCAAGGACGGCATTTGAAATAGAATAAAGCTCCCTGCGTATCAGAAATTGTTGGCGATTCAATTAATATTCATCAATAGACGAACATTGGCAGACGGAATATTTTCTGACCGCGATACCCGTTAGCCAATAATCGTTCACAGTTTCCTAAAATAATTTAAAATATTGAGCAAGAATGTTTCTCATTTGTAGGGTTCTTTACAATAAAAATATGGTGATCAATGTAACTACGAGTCTTTGTTTATTATACGTGGTTTTTTTAAAACATATCTGGTAGATTTTTATATAATATTTTGTAATTTTAGACTCAGACTCCTAGAACCTCTAATGAAACCGTATTACAAAATGTTCAACACTAAAGAATGTTACTAAAAATTTTCCATTGATCGAAAATCGTTTATACATAGAGAACTCTAATATTTTAAGATTTATAACAGTTTTATTTAAATACTTTGAAGGTTGAACGCAACTCAGAGTTGGTTGACCTTGGTTAGGTCCGAGTCACTGTGACAGATGGTCACATCACACGTTAATTGGGAGATATAATTAGCATTAAATATACTGAGTCAATGGGGTATTTATCCGCATGAGTCATTTTAATATAATTGGGCATAAAGTCAGCAGAATTCATTATTTTAAGAAAATTTGTGGAACCAGAACCTAATTAGTAATTTTGATCTAAGTATATATTTGATTTCATTCAGTGTGAAGTTGTCTTATATTCTTTTTCTAACAAAAGTGATGTAACTAGAAAATTCATAAAAATAACAAAAATGCTTTACCAATTTACTTAATCAGAATTATATTATCATAATATATTTTTAGGAATCAGAAGTTTGGATATTTAAAAAAAAAAAACGCAACACACAACCAAAATTATACAACTCTTTATTTTTTTATTTAGGAACAAAATAACAATCACGAAAAGTAACCTTATCTACCGCAAATCACCACACATTGAATTAGCACATAAATTATCAAAGAAATAATAAGAAAGTACATAAGAATACAAAAATATAAGTCTCACGATCCTTGAGCGATGTAACCTCTTCGACGACTCTCGAGCAAATGGGCTTGAGAACGGTGTGAAGTTTGCTTTTATAGACTATTAAAAGCTGTTATTCCTTGACTTCTAACACGGCCTCTCCTGACAGCAAGTCGTCCTCGACTTGAACTTCTTGGGATGCGCCTGCACTGGGATGCTGTTCTGTTCCCACCTCCTCATCTAAGCTCGGCATGGATAACCCAATCGAAGCTGGTGCCGGGTTGTCGCCTTCCAAGTGATCTGACCTATTTTCAGCCTCGTCAGTATCGTCATCTGAAAGAGCTTGCTATGGTTATTCACAAAATTAACACAAGTATACTGATCGCTTAATAATTACATAAATAGGAAAATGGCTAACGATATAAGATAGTAGGCGTCCCAACCATTTCATATCATTGCCTTATACGTTACCACAGCGACTGACGCTACATGGGTGACGATCACCGACGTTGGGCGACACACGCCTTCGCAGTGGGGCGTATCCCATGGTTAGGCGACACACGCCTCTGGGGCGTCCGTCTATATGCGATTAACACCATTGATGGGGAACACATCCCATTGTTGGGCGACTAACGCCATTGGGACTAACCCGGTGGGACTAACCCGGTGGGACTAACCCGGTGGGACTAACCCGGTGGGACTAACCCGGTGGGACTAACCCGGTGGGACTAACCCAGTGGGACTAACCCGGTGGGACTAACCCGTATGTTCGGCGACTAACGCCGTTGGGACTAACCCGTATGTTTGGCGACAAACGCCATTGGTGACGTCCCATTGTAGGGCGACTAACGCCACAGGGACTAACACTTCTGAAACCAAAAAAAACAGGATCAATTAATCATACTCACTTTCAAAGAAAGCGGCACAACTTTCTGGGCACCATTCTCCTTTCCAAGGCACCATGTATTGGGAGGCTGCTTGAGTGGTTTTCCCGCAGCTTCCGCTGAGAAGTTTAAGTTCATAGCGCCCATTAGGTAAGACTTTGGTCACTCTATATGGTCCTCGCATTCCAGGGTCTAATTTTCCCGTTGATTGCGAGTACTTTATTACAAAAACTAGGTCATCCACCTTGTATTCGCGCGGTGGACGTCTAAACTGGTTGGCTGAAGCATCTTGCTGTTCCTGGTTCTTTTTCATCAGTTCGCTAGCGCGACTTCGACGCATCTCCCGCAGAGCTTCTCTGTTGGTATCTGGAGTACTTGTAGCTAGGTCCCGTATCAACGATCGTATAGCTGGGGTAGAGGCGTCCGTACCAATCATTAAATTTATGGCTGAGGATTGGGTAGTTTTCTGCTTGCTGATATTTAGTACCAGTTGTAACTTCCAGAGTGTGGTCGACCAGGAGGCGTTCTTATGTCCCACTTCGATACGAAGCATGTTAAGAACGGTTCTTATATACCGTTCCACTTGCCCGTTCGCGCCGTGCATTTCAGGAGTTATATAGTGCAGGTCTGAACCAAGTTCGGATATCCACTGCACGAAGTCCGTAGACTCAAACATCCTACCCCTGTCAGTAACTAACAGTCTGGGAACTCCAAATAAAGAAATGGCTTGAGACATGACGCGTTTCAACTCACTGGTGTCTTGGCGGTAAATAGGGTACAACATACAAAACTTTGTAAAAGCATCAACTAGTATTAAGATAAATTTGTAACCCTCCGATTCTGGCAGTGGTCCCAGGGCATCGACATGAACGGTGTCGAAAGGGGTTTCGGGTTTTGACCAGGATGAGATATTCTGAAGCGGTGCCCGGGGCACTCGCTTTTTAGAAATACATACTAAACAATGGGAGATGTATTTAGACACAAATTGGCGGAGCCCGGGGAACCAGAAATGTTTTAGGATGAGATGTAGAGTTTTATCAGCACCCACGTGCTCATGCTCATCGTGGAAAATTCGTAAAAGACTGAGTCGATGGCCCTTGGGTATAAAACAAAGAAGGCGTGCTTCTTCACCGATTGGCGTGTATTTGTAATGCAATAGGTCATTTTTCAAGACATAACGACTAGAGTCGAGCTGACCTTCTGAGAGTTTCTGTATAAGGTCTTTAGTTTCATGGTCCGCGTTTTGCGCTATTTGCGCCCAGTTACGAGGTCTCGTTATTTGATTTATGGTGGTAACGGGGTTTCTACTGAGGTAGTCGGCATGCGGAAGCATAACCCCTTTTCTGTACTCGAGAGAAAAATTAAAATCCTGGAGGTAAATCCACCATCGAGCTACGCGAGGAAGCAGATCTTTTTTACGTTCCGTAGACTTGAGAGCGTTGCAGTCTGTGACGACCTTGAATTGCAAGCCCACCAAATAATGGCGAAAATGCTGCAAGGCCTTCACGACCGCTAACGTCTCCAATTCGTAGCTATGGTATTTGCTTTCTGCTCCTTGCGTAACCTTACTGAAGTATGCCACCACATGCCTTCCACCATCAGTGTCCATTTGTAAAAGCACTGCCCCATAACCGGCAGAGCTCGCATCTGTGTGAACTTCGGTTTTTAGTTCAGGGTTGAAAATGGTGAGGACAGGCTCACTAGTCAAGCATTGTATTAAATCTTGCCGAACTTGTTCCTGTTCCTGACCCCAATGAAAATCTACCCCCTTTCGAGTTAAATGGGCGATGCACGCGGTCTTGGTTGCGTAGTTTTTAATATATTTGCGGAAGTATCCTGCCAGTCCTAATAATTGACGGACCTGCCTGACATTTTTGGGAGCTGGGGAGTTTTTTAACGCCGCTATTTTCCTAGAGCTCGGTCGTACCTGACCAAAACTTATCGACCTACCCAAGTATTCGACTTCGGTTGTCAAGAAAGAGCATTTCTTTAAATTTATCGAAAAGCCTGATTTAGTGAGTGTTTGCAGGACTCTCTCGAGCAAAGCGATGCCATCCTCTGCGGTATTACTTAGCAAGAGGACGTCATCGATATAAACTAGCGCGTTTCCGGCGTCGATAAATTCGCGAAGGGTGTGATTTATTATCCGTTGGTATACGATCGGGGAGTTCGTCAAACCATACGGCATTTTCAGGAATTCGTAGTGCCCTTCTGGTGTGACGAATCCCGTCACGTGAACGGAGCTCTCTTTGATTCGAATCTGGTGGAAACCAGTAGCCATGTCTAAGCTGCTGAAGAAGGTGTAGCGACCCAACCGATCAATGTGGTCGTCTATCAGGGGAGAGGATATCTCTCCTTTTCAGTGATACGATTGAGCGCCCTGTAGTCGACACACATTCGGTCGGACCCATCCTTCTTCTTCACCAGTATTATGGGGCTGGCGTACTCTGATCGTGATTCCCTGATGATGCCTTTATCCAATAAATCTCTAATTATTTCGCGTACTACGAGTTTCTCGTTATAAGAGAGCTTGTACGGTCGGTATACGATGGGAGTGGTATTAGTTAGTTTGATCTCCATGTAACCAGTTGTAACTGTACTCGTCGCGGTACCAGTGATAAGAAAGTTTGAAAATTTGTTAATCACAGACATCAGAGAATCACGCAGAGCGCCTTGCAAAGGGGTATTGACCAACGTTTGGTCAAGACGTAGAACTTCGTTCACACAAGCAGGAGTATCGCTAGCTCGAGTGATGTACTGTCTGTCTTTGGTGCGTACGTACGTTACCCCGTCGCGGTTAAGGACGTCTGTTCCAATAATAAGAGAAGTGTTCATACATGACTTTGGCACTACCACTAGGTCAGTTTCTATAGAAATGTCACTAAGCTCAATAGTTGCCGTAATGAACGAAGAAGCTACGATTTCCCGCTCGCTTATACCCTTGAGAACGCAGTGTGTTGGTTTAACTTGGCAAGAAAGGTGCTTCAGAACATCTGAAGAAATCAGCGACACGTTTTGGGCTCCACTATCTATGAGCGCGTCCATGGGGATACCCTGGACAACGGCCGTTACAATATCTGTCTTGTTATTTGCGTGACTCGCGCACAAATTAACATTTCGCTGGTTCCTTTGTTCTGAGCGGTTCTTGGCGAAGCACTTTTCTTCTGTGTGCCCCCTTTTCTTACAAAACGAGCATAGCAATTCGGATTTGCTAGCAGCAGTGGTATCGTTAACAGAGCCTTGTGTCCCAGATTTTACGGTAGACCTATCACTGGATTCTTTGCGAGTCTTTTTAATACAATTGCGACCCACATGTCCACGCTGGTTGCATATGTAACACTTGGGTCCGCGATCAAAAGATGAGTTCGAAGACGAATGTTTATTTGTCGCGGTACCACGAGAATCAGGTTTAGCGCGGTTCAGTTTCACGTAAATTGAAAGGAACGAGACTATATCTTCGGTTGCTAGGTTTGCATTCGCCGCGGCCGCTCTAATTTGTGGGTTATCAATACCACGTATGACGATAAGAGTTCGTAACTCATCGCTAAGACCCTTAACTATCCTTAAGCGTAACAAAGTACGGCGAGCGTATTCCGCATATGTCGTGTATTTGTCGGATGTCGTGTTCATTGCTTCGAATAAAATATTTGCGTAATCTAACTTCCGTGGACAAAGGGGTTTAAACTCAAGCTTAAAATTTGACCATGTTCGATCATTGGTGACCCATTCGTTGAGCCAAACTTTAGCATCGCCTTTAAGGCAGGAAGCTACTCGCGACAAACATTCATGGTCCCTCCAAGCGTTCGCGATCGCGGCTCGGTCCACTTCCTCGCACCATGCGTCAATATCGTGTATGTTCGGATCGAAATTAGATACGTAATAATTGTGCGACCTAGTAGGCTGCAAAGATCTCAAGGCTTCCGCGAGCATGGTCACAGTGGACACGGCTTCGGATCCGCGAGCGCTTGAGTTGTCCGCATGAACTGTCGTTGAAGAACCCTCGGAATTATTAATGCGGACTTGTTGCGGAACATCGCTCAAGACGTCGAGACTACGCGAACGCGAAGCGGCTTCACGAACCGGATCCTGCAGGTTTCCTTCAGTGTGAGAATTTGGCAAATTATTAGGCGTGGATATCGCGTTCGCACCGTTATGCTCGATAGCATCAAGCCTTGTCATAATATTACTGAGAGTGTCTTGTAACGAGTTATTAGTACGTGGAGTCACTGACGGGTACCTTGCACGCGGGGGTGTATGTGGAGATCGAGATCTAGAATGGCGGTGGTCCCGAGCCTCGCGGCGGCGACAATACGTGCTTTCCTCGGAGTCGCTACGCTCCCGACGACGGTTCCGTCGTGATCTACGGCGCGACCTACATTCGGTTTCACTGCTAGGGGACTCGTCTCGCGAAACGCGTTGAGATCGACCTCGTGAACGACGACGTTCATGGCTTCCCGGCATGATGAGCACAAAGATTCGGTATTAAATCACAATCACACACGTAAAATATCAAAATGATAAGCGAAAACCAAAAGTGAAATTTGCGGGTAGAAAAATATTTTGATATTTTGTTCCTTGAATGTTTTTACTGGTAATCTAGTGGGCAATTAAAGCTGTTCTTTATCCCACTTCTGATTTTAGGAATCAGAAGTTTGGATATTTAAAAAAAAAACGCAACACACAACCAAAATTATACAACTCTTTATTTTTTTATTTAGGAACAAAATAACAAACACGAAAAGTAACCTTATCTACCGCAAATCACTACACATTGAATTAGCACATAAATTATCAAAGAAATAATAAGAAAGTACATAAGAATACAAAAATATAAGTCTCACGATCCTTGAGCGATGTAACCTCTTCGACGACTCTCGAGCAAATGGGCTTGAGAACGGTGTGAAGTTTGCTTTTATAGACTATTAAAAGCTGTTATTCCTTGATTTCTAACAATATATTCTATACAATATGAACTATATCTACCTACACAATTCCAAAGAACTCAACAAGAACGAATTTCTCATTAACATAACTATCATTTCAAACTAGACTACTTCTACCGTGAACTTAGGAACTTTCCTCGTAATAATATAATAACTTATAACACACTGGATATTATAATTTACGATCATTTTATGACGATATTAAAACTGCATTGCGTAAATTACTATTGCTGTATCAAACTTACGCTTTGTTATAATTATCTTAGGGAGTGAAGGAAATCTTCTAGTGCTTATCTTAATTGCCTATGACGTGCCTATCTTATGTAAAAGTATAGTGATAGTATGATAATTGTTAAGATATCAGCCATTAATTATAATGATAGATACTCGTTTCCCTTATAAAGCGTTCAAGATATTATTTTGATAAATGAGATTCGATTGAATGAATGTAGAGAAATTTATTTGAGACTGACTATTTCCTTGATTCTATTGCGTTTATTAAAGAGAGAAAATGTTAATGTTATGATTGCCCCTTTTATTACAATGCATATTATGTTTTATATTTATATGTTGCTGAATCTAAGCTTACGTGCAAAAAACGCGGACAAAAATAAAGAACTGAATTGAACCTTTATTATTTCATGACGCTTATTATATGAATACTGGAGAATTGAAAGAATCTGCAATACTTTGTTGTAAGTCCGGCTTGTACTGGCGCCGTCTGAATGAACTTATTGAATTGAATGACTACTTTATATGGATGCAATTAATAAAATAATCCAACTGACTTTGAAGTAAACAACACTAAGTAATCTTAGTGTTTCCCATCATTTACTATGATATAAATTCATTACGAACATCGTAAATCCGTGCATTAGTTTTATAGTTCTAACTTTGTATACATGCATGTTCTATATTAACATGTCAACTATACTTATATACAACTTATTTGAAATTCAATGAATGTTAAATAGGTAATTATATGTCGTACACTGTCCGTACATAACTGGATATGTATCGTTTATAATAATGATGGAAGGGAATTAAAATATTACCTTGGAGTTAATTCCGCCTTATATAAATACTATTAAAATTGAATGCAAGATATTAATGAATGATAAATCTTATTGAAAACGTGAATAATAATAAATTATTATTATGCATCACGTTTGATAACCTCATAGTCATTTAAGGCGTAGGTTGCATTTCAGAGTGCAAATCTGTTATCCTAATATACTAGCAAACCCAGCGAACTCCGTTTCACCACCAATTATTTTCCCTGTTTTCCTGCTTTTCTCTTGAATTCTTTCCTGATTTTTTGTGCTACAAACCTCACGAAACACGAAATCGCTTCGTGTGTTCTGGAGTTATAGCGTCAGAAGGGAAAACCAGACTTATTTTAAATTATAGCTGATGTAAGAAAACAAAATTCAACGATGATATATAACTATGGAGATAACAATCCAAAAATTTAAAAGACGTCATTGAATCTAAAAATCAAAAAAAGGCTAAACTAGTTTCGAATTTGCCTTTGAAACCAAAATATCAAGGTAACCTAAACGCCAACGTTCAAATTTTTTACTACTCAAAATTCGGCAGTTAGACACACTAAGTGAGCATGATTTCTATTTTTATACCTAAGACACCTGCATTTATAAAATAAATGCCGTCAGTACAACTTCTAGAATGATTTTGTCAATGATAATACCGATTGTATTAAGGTCACCTCGAAAATATCGACACCAGCAATTTATACTGCGCTAACTCGAAATTTGGAAAAAACGTTTTTTTATGCCAAGTTGCTTAAAATGTGTGTTTACATACGTCATAAAAATATTGAGAAGAAATATGCAAAAATAAGAAAGTTACAAATCTTATAAAACGCTAAGTAAAGGTACTTTTTGAAATCACTCGATTTATATTACGCCAACTATTATTAGCGGAGTGTGCGCGGGCATCACTTTGGTCAAAATCTGTGCAACACTGCGCTAACTCATAGTTAGCGTAGTTCAGTGCGTTCGTGTGTATACTTGTTCGTTTGTAAAATGAACGACTTAGCGACTTTTACATAGTAAATACTTATGTGTTAACGTATTAATTAGTTTATTAATGGTACGTTGACTATTCTTTTTGTAAGTAAGTACATGTTCTTTATAAAAATATTGAAATATGCATCAGATGATTGATCATCCACTACGACCTCCCGTACTACACTACGCTAACATTAGTTAGACGTGTATAAGATGTAACAAGTTTTTGATGAATTACCTTTATATACGGCTAACTTGCGCTAAATCAAAAAATATAAATAATCAAGGAAATATAAATATGAGATATTACAATGAATAAATTAAATATTAAGTATACCAAATTTCAAAAAAGTATCTTAACTAATGTAAAAGTTATCACGTTTTTCCCTTTAAACGCCTCTACTGTAAAGTACGCTTTTTTGAGTTAGCGTAGTATAAATTGCTGGTGTCGATATAATACTATAACAATCACATAATACATAGATATAATATGTTCTCACCTACATATTGTATAAAATTAGATATAAGGAATATCTATCGATAAGCTACCAAGCTAGTATTATAGATTATTTCGGGGATACAATATATATTATATTATTATATGTGTAATTATTTAAATCTTATCAATTCATTCGTATAAAACAATGACAAACAATTTTAAATACCGCCAAATATTACTAGATCCTAAGAAAAAGATTCTCAGGTTAGTATAACATACTTATAATTCACTAATTCATCATAATCCGATATTTTTTAGTAATGCAGACTGCATACACTATGTATTTGGTTAACAGATGTTCTGCTTACCCCAAGGAGAAATTAAAGGTGTGATGTTATGTTAATGACAAACAATAGACACGTCGCGTCGTCACACAATGACGTTTTATTTTAATAGAAAAAGCATTAAGGCCAACCACAAGCGATCAGCAAATATTTTGCGAGCAATCCGTCCACGGTACCTGCAAATGATTTCAACAAATATACATAGGATCACACACTGATTTTCCTTACCGACGTACAATCATTTTTACAGGAAACCTATTTTACACAATTTAAATAATAATTTGTACCAATAACCGTAAGTGTTTATACGTATTGCAAATAATATCGAACCAGGTTTGAAGAAAATCGATGTACCTCTATGTAAGTTCTCAAAATAGTAAAGTCGATTTGCTATAGACAGGAACAATAAAAATAAATCTTTAAAATTATTACCTAACATAGATTGCAGATCATTAATAAATTATAAAATATTCATAGAATGTCAGGCTATGTATGATGTTAATTTTTTGTAGCGGCTAATTTTAATATGGTAATAGAATGCAGTATTATAAATCATTATAGCTTAACGTTACAAAAGAAAAAAAAACTACGTCTTACTTTGATAAGAAAACTTAGTAAATAAAGGAAATAATGAGAAGTTAATATGAACTATCATCTTTAAAATAGTCGATACGCAATTTCCTTAACGAGTGTAGAAAAAATGGCGCTTAACAATTCGCAAGACGCAATAGAACAGGATTGGGCGGCAGCAGGGCGCGGCGAGCGGCGGCGAGCGGCGGCTAACGGAGGCGTATGACGCGGCCTGTGACGCGCCGTGACGCCTGCAACGCGTTATGTCAGTCGAGTAAACAATTTACTGTTTGTAAACACCCGCCGCAACCCGCCACCGAACGTAAACATCACCACGTTGCTTAGAAATGTCAATGGTGAACGATTCGCAGAATTTCTGACCATTTTGCGATTAACAATCGCCGTCGTCGCAGTCGCAGTCGTCACGATTACTTAGAAATCCTATTAAAATAAATCGCTCGTTCACAATCAGGTCAAGACTTCTATATTCACTAAAACCGTTCGTGTCGTTTCCTTCTACGATTATCTACATATGTAGATACTTTGCTTTACTTTTCTCTACGATTTGCTACGAAAGGCATTCAGTTTGTAAACAAGATTTTGTAATTGCGCAATTACGATAGCAATAAGTGCTAATTCAACTTTTTTGCATGAGTGTGTTCGTGTGCTGATAACATGGTATTTCCGTTCGTACTCACACCAAGAATTCGGCATAGAGCGTGTCGTAATGATACACAAATATTCTTTTCATAAAGAAGATTATTAATCGTCTTCTGGTGGTCATTCACCTCTGTATTCATACGTGACAGTTGCAAACATATAGAATACGTATTCATACGAATATGTACAATGGAGTAACTGTATATTATTGCATCGATATTTAAGTAAGGACGCAGATATGAGGTAAAACTTGATCGCAACATTGTTGTAAATGTTTGATCGTCTGATTAAATAAGAAGACAGTTTTGTATCGCACGGAAAGTCGCGGGGGCAGAGTCCGCTCGACTTATTTAAATTTAGCGTCCACAGAAATACCTACAGCAATCTCATAAAATGCTCGAGATAGTTTTGCACTTATGATATTGCTATTTTTAAACGCGTCATAGTGTCCACCCACATTATTCTAGGGCTTTCACATAACACACTTACAGTGAAAACTGAACATTCCAACATTGTACCTAATCCTAAGTTTATGAAACCACCATCGTTTATCTGCGTTGTAAATAAAACTATAAATATAAGGCTATAAATGTGCAAATACGTTGAAAGTAGTAAACAATATAGGTACGTACAAACTTGTTCCTTATTTGATCCTATGGTAAATAGATTTCAATGGAATGTCAATATCAAACGTTTATGTAAGTTGAAGTTTTTTTTTTCATTATCTATTAAGACATTTTCCTTTCTATATTAAAAGAAGTATAAGATTTAAATTGGCGTGCTCCATCGATCAACTTTCACTTGAGTAGAATTAGATGCCAAATGGCTACCGGAATGTAGCGGCCCACAAAACAGTATAATAAAACTAATGGAAGAAACTTAACACCACGTCATCCATCATTCAAATTGATATCGGAACTTTTAATTTTATTAATATACTTAGTAATTTTCTGGTGAAGGTTCATATATGAAACGCAGTAAATATATTATGAGGTTTATTAATTTGTTATTGTGAATTACATCCAAAATACATTTGATACACAGTCTTCTGGAAATACACCTGCTATTAACTTTAGATGCTTAACTAAAAAGTTGTACCTCAACCTCAATCAGCAAAATAAATTTTTGAATTTACGAAAATTCTATGTATATGTATTGTGTGAAAAACTAAACACATATTTCGTAAATCTACCGGGAAACATAATTATGCCCTTTTATTTGTAGTAATGTGTGGATAATAGCCTTGCAAACCCATTTAGGGAATATCATAGTATCATGACGTAATTTTCATTAACTATACTTGATATTGGGCTCTACAGGGACATGTACTCACGACTAATTGTTTTACTACACCGACCGTAGTTTTTACTACGCATTTTTATAATAACATACGAATTAGTCATCAACCGGAATTTGAGCAAAAAATCACCGATTTTTTTTGGGAAACCGACTACGTCAATGTAGTATTGAGAAGTCGAGATGTTATCTAGAAATGTTTTTATCCTAATTGTTGTAAACATGATATCACGCTTATAAGTATTTCCCAAAGGAATAGTTAGAGGTTTATTTTTAGTAAGTGTGTCAACTTTGCTTATGTATTCGTTTGTAGGTATTTACATAGTAAGGAATGAGTTTGATTGAAGAAGGAAAACATGTTTTTGTTTGCTTTATGTATTATCTTTTTATGAAGACCGTTACTTACAGCGTGAATCGTTTAGGCTTTTACAATTTAAAGAAGCAACATATGCTATCAAATCAAGTGCTAAGAGATCAAGATCGCCTTTTCGCTCACGTCAAACTTTCTTCTGTACTCAGAAATTTCTAGAAAATCTTTCTCCGTACTTTAAAACCAATCCAGTCAAGTACCTCTACGAAATCGAGTATGTTGCCTTTATGTAATATTTTTTATATAATCTATAAAGTTTGAAGGGTCTTAAAGTTTTATTTATAAGGTCGTTGTATGTCGCCCTAGGGCATCCTTCGTAGAGGTGTCAAAATCAGCTAATACCGGTTCAATAAAATACACATTTAACTCACAATATGTTCTTTTTACCAAGAGATGTAATTAACATATTTAACATAATCGCTTCTCGGCACGACCGGTTATGATAATCGCATTGCGTTACAATCGAGTGCACAAGTACTCAGTGGAAATATTCCGTACAAAATATAAACATTACCAAAATATTTAACTGTGTGTAGTTTTGAGAGTTGAAGGAAACATCTGGTTTTAAGGAAGATGGGTGTACCTTTGTTATTTATATATTGTATTACTTCATTGATAATATTAAACAAAATTATATTTGTTCATCAATTTAGGTTAGTACTATGGCGTCTAGTTTTCAAAATTGTATGCAACAAAACAAATGAATAAGAAATACAAGCTGTTAAGCAGCTTTGTGCTCGAGTGTATCGGCGTAGAGGTCGCCCAGTGGACAGACGCGTTACAGCTCGGAAATCGACAATCTTCGTATTCGTAATTTTATGATTAACGCGATTATTAGACTCTCTGGTCTAATTGAGGTCGTGGCCCTACAATTATGTACATTAGATTAAACCCCTCTGTGTATGGCAATAAGAGCAATACGGTCTACTGTAGCGATTGTGATATCAATGACAAATATGATTAAGATGTTTAATGAGTATTTGTTCACATATTAAGTTATCTTTTATTTGACAAGTTATTACAGTTGATCACGTACATGATTCCTGTTTAATTCTATTGTTAAGATATAATGTCGCAATGACTGTAAAACCACTTTATTGCATCCTCGTTTTGCTGTGTCGAATCCCTTTCGAATGTTGTAGTGATTGTAAAAGTTACTACACCAGTTTGTCTTAAATATTTAAGTTAATTTGGATTTAAACTGGTATCGTTGAATTTAATAAGAATGCTTATGAATTTTTATCTCATGCATACACCCATTACCGTATCAAGACTGGCCCAGTAAAACAAAATGGTCTCTGTGATCATAAACGATCCCTTATCTGAACCGGTAGTACGTTCGTGGCGGGAAATTAATACATATACATTTTACCTACGAGAGGCTTAAGAAGTGCGAACGCATTGGCGAAGCGGCGACGTAGCAGTAGTTGATGTAGTTTAGAACTTCAAACCGGTTCTACTAGATACGATGGCTCGTAGTGGAATTTTTTCGTTTAATCGCGCCAGTTCGTTGCTTAACCCTTTACCGTTGTACCTACGGTTGACTACACTACGTTTAAGTACCGCAAATCTAATCATTTATAAGCGAACACAATTATAATGAAATTACGCTCCGACGATGTCGTGAGTGCAGCAAGTTTTATCGTACTTTTGAACATTGCAATATAATTTTATTTTATCAGAGAATATTTGAGCAGTAAACTTGTAAGTATGCTGTGCATTCCCTCAGTTTTATGTCAGCAACACGTGAACTGTTTCCCCCAATAAAAAAATCACAGTACTTGGTTGGTTGCATTAAACGGAAGTAAATGTTATGCGATACCCAATTCCCGAGCTGCTCAGTTAATAGCCGCCGCGGTTTACGACTGTGAGATATTCCGAGTCCCCAGTATCATCGTTTGGAACTTAGCTGCCAAATCGCGTGTTCCCAGCAAATACGAATAGTGTGCGATCAAACTAAACCAGTAATCCGAAACATTTTATATTTCCGCAATAGGCATTTGGGGCGGCAACACAGTAAACGCTCGGCGATCGCGCCAGTCATTTCACTAAATCCAATACATTTTTTATTCATGAAACGATTGACGTTTGTATGTTAATTCACAGCGTAGGTCCCGGCCCGAAGGATGAAATATTGAATTATTGCCCAAAGTCGGGGATATATCGCGGGGGTCTGCTCGATATTAATCCGTTGGCTGCCCGGGGCTCTGGCAGGAATTCAAATAAATCGGCTCTGTGACAAACAAGACGTATAAATCAATCAGAGCAAGGTGGCGTGCAGCCTCTATTGCAATCACCCCTTAGCCCCGCGCCCCGCGCCCCGCCCCTATCGTAGGTATATCAAAAGTTGAACTAATTTGTATCGGCAAATTTATGGCCAAGGTTAAACTAAACTCGTTATGAGTTTCAGGTGGAGCGAATTTTATTTACAGGTTTTCTTTTTGATTTATATTTTTCTCTTATCGCTAAGTATGAATAATTCTAAAACTGTCAAAGCGAATAATAATTCTAAATTGTATCGCCTTACGTATCGATAATACTCGTTCTTACATAATTTGGAAACTGAAATCTTATCATTTTAATAATCTGAAGGTAAATATTCATTTGAAAGAGGATATTACTTAATTAATTTGATAACATCTTGGCCGTATGGTTATTAAATGACACTTGGAAAATAATATGCATTAAACAAGACGAATAGGTTAATCAAGATTGGTCTAAAGTGTATCAGTGCTGCAAATAAAATACGAAGCGTTCTAAATGAGTCCCTTGCAAATCTTATAATCGACCCAAAACCGTCGGTACTTTAACTAAATGAAATGACCAAATCTTCCTCAAGTTCTCAACTCAATTTAGGTTATGTATATCGTTTAAATAAGCGATACCAAGGCCAGTTGCTATCCACCGAGAGTGGTCACACCTTTTACTTTAATGACTCCAATTTATTAAGGCGAACGACCGATCGCGTAATATGCAATACATTGCCGGTTAAGATACAAATAAAGCTATGAGCCATTACTACGAGCGCGTAATGTAGGTGGCGTACGGAATAAAGTGTGAAGTGATAACACAAATCACAGTGGAGCTACTATCGGCCCACGTCACCCGTTGCTAAGACCCCTTGATAAGATACGAAGAAGTATTTATTTCGACTTAGTTGAAAGGTTGGACTATAGCACGAAATTTAATGGTCTTTCTGGTTCGATTAAAACGTTAGGCATTCAAATAAAATTGTCGTTTCAAATGAACAAAGTACTAAGCTGGTTGTTGTAAATGGAATTATTTGAATAATATGGTATTTTAAGCAGGTACCTTTTGATTAAATTAGCCACAGATGTTTTGTAGAATATAACTTCTGTTATTTTTTTTATAGCTAATAAATACAAGGTGTTTCTTTTGCAAATCGATTATCATTACTATAAATTAGTTGTGTGTTAGTGCGTGGAAGGGAATAAGACAAAAAAATATTGAGTCGGTCGCTGCACACATTAAACATTAATAAATGCCATATTGATCTTCTAATGCTTACAAGCTTACAACTTTTGAACACGACATGGTTTATCCCATCGTATTTATCCAAAGACATTTTAATTATAACTCTAACCAATGTTCGTGTTAATAACCAATAAATATAATATGAAATCGGTCGTAAATCAATTAAGTTAAACATTAATTAAATTACAGATTCTCGATCGATCAACTATCACAATATAAAGTATGTATATAGATACTTAACGAAATACCTACTAATGTGGGAAAGTACTGGAAACATTTGACGAGGGCGAGGAAAATTCCTGAGTTTACAAGAAAATCGTTCAAGTATACAACATAACGATAAGTCTATATTGACCTAGAATTTTTTTGGTTGTTGTGGGTGGGCGTGGGACAAGTTTAGGGAAATAGCAAGGGGATTGATAGGAATGCGTGGGATTTGGAAGCTACACCCAACCCGTGGGTGGACATTGCCACTGAACAATGATGATGGTTAAAATGTTGCAGGGTGATTTTTTGTGAAGTATTTGTGATCGATTGAGGTATTTGTATATGGTAAATATTATGGTGTTTTGGTTCCCGATTTTTTTGTTAATTCGTCGTAAGGATCTCTATTGTTTACATCCATTATTGTTAAATGTTGTGATAATTTAATTAATCTAAGAGTTCGATGCATTTTACAGTAAACACTCATGTATCGTAGATGCCTTTGCCAAACACATACACCTAAATGTCACAGTCAAACCCGGAACACCCATTTGTGCATGTCATAAAAACATTATCAGTGCTCGAAATCAACCAGCTTCAAAAGTTGCGTAGCCGCCGGTCACCCAACCTCTTCATCATTCGTCTTCAATCAGTCGAGACTTTCTTCTAAGTAAAAGTATCACCTGTTTGCAACGGCAGACTGATGTTTTGACTGGAGTTCGGAGAATTCCTCTAAACATATTATGCTACTGACATTTGGTGCACGTGTTGGTTTATTCATTGTATTAGCCATTCATATGTAAACGGTGCGCAGTTCACTACTGGTCTTCTTGTCATAAATTGTGCGAATACTTCCTTAACCAGACACCTGTCATACCTATCTTTATTTAATAATCACAATATATCAAAGATATTATAATAAAATAACTATTAAGTAGTTCTTTTATTAGAAAAAAAAACTTAGTAAGAATGTAAATGTCACTGTCAAAGTATAAATTAAATTTATCCATTTTTAAAAAATCTTTGATTCGTTAAAAATTATATGTAGCGACTATTTTTTTTAAACAACTTAATTAAGTAGTTAATTTGATAAATTAATCTCCGTATCTATATATGGTGTTATGAGCATTGAATTGATTGATAAAATAATCATCAGATTAATTTGTTAGTACCTATCATATGGCAAATGACTCACATTAATTTAAAATTAAGTACTCAAGCTTCTATAATATAACGTAATGTAGTGCACGGGATTTGTTAATGTTTGTAGTGTATATTTTACGCTATTTGCAATGCATTTAAAAAAACATATTTCTTTAAAAAGATATATCAGCCATACACGTACACCGAATCAATTTGCCCTTAATAAACATAATAATCAAATGGTTCCATTTCTTTATTATAGTTTTAGGATGCTGAGAACTCACTAGAAAGACCGTATAAAAACTGAATTAATCAAATTGCCTGTGACATGTTTAAACGCAAGAACAGAATTTCTCATCTTTCACGAAGGGAATGCCGTAAAGAAATATATTTATGGATCTGGGTAAAATGATTCTCAGTTTTATTTTTGTCCAGCATATGTAGGTCAGACGGAGTACCGCTTTACAATTTAATTTAATACTGATAATGTGTATAAATACAATATATATTATGTGTATAGACTCGCATACTTAGTTAGATGTATGTAAGCCTGGCCGAGATATTTCGCAAAAATGTGTCAATGTCGTAATTGTATCTTATCAATAATGTCAATGATAATGTCAGTTGTAGCTAAACTACTGGTGGTCTAAAATAAGGAAGATAATTTACAAGACAAGTACATATATGTAATCTAATACTTCATAGGCGATTTATGTAACAATCTTATTGGAACGGTTATCTTTTAGAGTAGTTTATACTTATTTTATTTTTATTGCTCAATATATGTAGATACAGAAGCTAAAGAAATTAAATTGTAAAAAATTCTATTTTATTCAATACTTTATTAGACATTCCACCATTACCACAAAAAATATTTTATATTTTTTTCCGTTATTTAATTTTAGATCCATATATTAATTAAAAAGTCACATGATATATTACGTGTAATACTAATAAAGAATGCATTAATAAAGAATGAGGAAATAGTACGTTACATTAACAGATGCAAACGTCAGTATGGAGAAAAACCTGTCATGATAAACTGAACTTTAGAATTAAAATAATATTCATAATTGATTTTATTTTAAAACTAGTCACATTTTTGAATAAAAATACAGACGGAAAAGTGACCAAAAAAGAACAGAATATTAAGAGAGATGGAAAAAAAACCAAAGAAAATATATGCTCACTGTAAATATGTAGAAGAAAAAGAAAAAGTAATTAATTTACCTATGTGAAATGATAGTAAACAGACATATCTACAATACAATAGCCAAGTTCTAGATCAAAACTAAAATAACAATACATAGACTAGTCCTGCAGGTGGTCACCTCAACTAATTTCAATATCAACCGTCTGCAGGCATTCGTAAATTGTTTAACGAAGTTCCAAATATGTACTGTAATCTAATTGTAATTCGAAAAGCGTACGATATGTGAATGCCTTTGCATTTTGCTATAAAAAAATTACAAAGTAACGATGTAAGTACAAGAGTTGATAGTACAAAAAATGTCACTCATTGTTGGCTTATAATGACAAGCAAAAAGGTGTTGTAAGGTATACCATATAAGATAGTAATTAGTGTGTTTAAAAAATAGTAATAGACTCGGCCCTTATTAGATGGAAGTTCAAACACAACACTATGTAATGTATTATTTCGACGGTTGAGAGTCTAATTGATCCAAGAGAATTTTTTGTCGATATCGAGTTAGAGATGGAGAAAAATTCGGTGATTCCGAATATTTATATAAACTAATATCGCACAAAAATGCTTATAAATCAATATGTGTATTATTATGATTGAAGACGTATACATTATATATTATGTACCTACATTTTCTCTTCAATTGCAAAAATACTAGATTGAACTCCGAGATGCATAGAGCATGTCATAAGTCAAAACGCAAAACTTCAGTCATTTTAAAAATACATACTATCTGTAAGGAAATCTAAATTGCAGCAATATTATCACATATTACATCATTTAATTCAAGAATAAAGATTACGTACTGATTAGGTATAAGCAACATTAAAGCTTACCTATATATTTAAAAGTTAATTAAAAGGATAAAAATATCGTTAAGAACAGTTTAAAGAGTTATAATGAACAGTGATAATATACTTATCATAATTATAATCTTTAACTTATAAATTAAGGGTTCTAAGACTGATATTTCAGATAACAGTAGTACATACTATGTTCATACATATATGTAAGTGTAGTATATAACTTCTATATAATATGAATGGTTGAGTACTAAGGGCTATAGTGGCCCTGTATTACGAGCTTATGACGATTGTTATGACACAATATTATATATTTTTCAAGTTTATTATGATACTAAAATCATAGTGACTCAAAATATCATCTTACGCTCGTGCGGCTAACCCTAATTGAAATAACCAACATTAATAAGTAAAAATAAATGATTCACCCGTCTTGGGACTTACGATGAATTATTTCAAAGAAATTGTTTGTATCGGTTTATGGTTTGTTATATCACTATGACGTGGCTTGCATTATGTTGTAAACAATAATACAAGTAATATAGTGAAGACTTCCGTCACTCAGATTCAATGAAAACACAATATTTTGTTCTGCTTGTGGTTAATTAAATGTATTTTTTCCCTACATTTTGCATACACTGGCGCCATTGCTGAAAGACGAGCGCGACAAGATAGGCTAAGTTAAGTTATAGGTGTAGCTTCTTTATTAATTTTGGAAACATTCAAAATTCGCGGTTTTGTTGACCCTGACGCGTGGAAAATATATTAACATGACATTTTAAAAATGTAGTTAAAACTGTTGAAATGTTGGTTATCTTCGGTCGAATTGGTTTTTAGGAATGAGGGGGGGGGGGATCATTCAATGACTTCTCCCGCCTTGCCTTGCGATCAACATTCGAAAACAACTGTTCCAACATTTTCTTTTAACAAAAATCTATAATATAAATGATTCACAAAGATAATGTACACATTTGCCTATATCGCAGGCCGCAGCATAATTTAATATATGAATGAGTGTCATATGGTTTTGTTATCGGTCACATATACCACTGTGAAAATATATCATTCAGTGTTATCAACAGACCAAGATGGCGTCCATGTAAATCAATGTAACCTCAATTACTTATTAAGAAAGGTCTCGGTTGGAATTTTCCTACGATTAGGTAATGTTCATTTAATATTGTACGCGTGTAGCTTATACATATTTATTGCTAAATATATAATTATATCCTGCGAATTAATTGTACTACACATGTAATAAAATAATTACATTTTCCAATAAAGCAAGCTATTCGCAGATAGAAATATCTTAGTCTTTCGAGAACTCTATACATCAATGAATCTGCTTTTAACCGGATTGATCGCGTATATTTAGAATTTTTATTTACCAGACGTTTCACACCGGTATTCGTAGTCTCTAACTAATTCTCATTATTTATTAATTGAATCTCCGAGATGTACCTGTTTTATATTTACTTTGGCTTAAAATGTATTTCGACTACCTTAAATTTTTTTGGTATCATCTTAAATAAAAAATTGTTACACACCAGATACATCCTGGAAGTTTTATTTACAATATTTAGATTTGGGTCAAAAGTTTGTTGCATTATTTATATTTGAATACGGGAACTGTCGACGGCCATCACAATAACATGGACACAATTTCCATTAAACAGTCTTAACGTCAAAACTTAACACCTTAAAGAAACAATTAAAGATGTATTAGTAACTAAGATTTTCAATATAATCAACATTAAAAGACATGCATGCTGAACAAAGAGCTTCTTTGAGATTGACCTATTGGAAGCGACCTGCAATAGTGTTTATAGAGCAAATCACAGTATAGCATAGAGATTTCCCCAACATATACCTATTAATGTTTTTTTTTCGTATACGGATTGTCTAGCAAGGATATATATGAGATATTGCGAAGGTGTGCTAACGGTCTCGTGTAACGGTAGTCTTCATTTGCTATTCAACTGGACCCACGGCGACATCGATACGGCGAATACGAATTTTTGTTCTAAAAACAACTTCTATTCACACATCCGGCACTACTAGGATTTATATTGTACCCAATAAGGCCAAATCACCGTAACCTTAAATTTTTATTCAATATTTTTTTTCTATTGTGTAATTTTTTTGTGTATGAAAAAAATAATTTAAAATAAGAGTAATTAAATACATTAGCTGTATATGTATTTACATAATTTTTTTTTTGAAGATAAAAGTAATAAATATGAGAATTAATGTTTAATGAGAAACATTTTTTTCATTAATGTCCCTGAGACATTTTCTAAACTAGTTTCTACAATGTAATTCGAATAGTTAAATTGATTAATACATATACAATACGTCATTCAGATTAACCTACATGAATTTAAATTGCTAATACTGCGGTTCGTAGTGAAAAACAGCTGAATCATTAGTTATTTAAACGCACATAATTCACTTTATATATAAGTTTTATTGACGACAAAAATTGTTATGGTGTTTACAAATTTATATCAGAGCAAAACCTCATAATCCTGGGTTTCTCAATGGGGTGTTTTTGTTATTCTATGTTTCATTGTAATTAAAGAGATACCTAAACCATAAACCATGTTATTCCTACTTTTGCAATAGAGTATAAACAAAAACAATTATTTTATAATCACTGAGTCATTCATTGTTTATGTAAAAAACCAAAAAAATAATTATTTTATTTAGTTTTAGATACATATAAAGTTGTTTTGACAACCCTGGAAAATATACATACGAACACGAGACACTTTGGCGACCCATTTTACAATTACGCATTCGGAAATGAATATGTAACATTACAGTAGGTACCTTTTACTAAAATGTAATAAATTCAAATTAATTTTGTAATGACAAAATTTTCGCTCCTACAAAAATCCACTGATTTTTCTGTAACCCTTTAGAATTATAAAACGCTGTTTTTTATTTAATTTAAGCGAATGGTACGGTTAAAACCAGTCTAGTAACAACCGCGTATTCGTATACCTACGACAAATTAATAATTGCCGCCGAGCATCGAGACTTTGCATTCTATATCGTGATGTAGTGGGCTCGCCACTCAGCTTTGCAACAGTAAAGTTATTTTTGTCGAAGTGTAAAAGTATACAGGAATGCGCAACTCGAAAACCGCTTTCAAATTGAAGTAACGCTACGTGAGTGACTAGTGACTTGACAAGATATTTTCTTTCAGGAATTTTCTTAGTTCACACAATTTTATAACAATTTTTAAAGTACATAATTAACAATATGATTGTTATTAGTAACCACGTGTACATGACTGACGATTCATTCACCTCAAAAGGTGTCATACCATCCGTCTCTTTTATTTTACATCAGTGTCGTGTCATTTAAGAATGTGACGCACGACTTCAACAGTTTGCTAATTAACTAAGCTTACAATGACACGGGCAATAGTCGTTCAATTTTCGGCCTTATTGCCTCTACTCCAATTGTTATAATTGCCCAAGACGCATGCAGCTTGAATGAGCATTGTATGCGTAAACATTAATCAATGCCATGGGTACGCTGGCGAAGGTCATCGAGTTCGTGGTATTCTACGCTAATCTTCGATAAGCGAATAGATTCAATCGAATATTAAAATAAGTACGTGTAACAGATATAAAACATTCTACGAATGAGACAGAATACTTCCATGTCTTATATTTTTTATTCAACATCGTAGCGAGGGCGTGTCAACGTCATGTGACCGCGAGATAAACAATACTACGATTATACGCGTTGAATGTTGTCCATCGATGTGTTTGTTCTGCATGTTTATAAAAGTGGGCATTGCATAACAGCAATGTATAGGAAGTTTTGAGGTAGCATCGTAGTAAGATTGTAAATCGGGCGTGATATAATGTTTTTATTATCATTTATCGGTCGTGTCACAGCCGATTGGGATAACGTGTGCCACTGCGCAGTTCCACAAAAAATGCGTAACGCTTTAGAAATATTTATGAAGACACGAAGGCTACTTTGTAACATGCCTTAATTTTTGTGAAAGAAAAATTACTCTATATTAGTCAATGCCAACTTTTAAATGAATGTGATTATGGTGAGTTTAGTGTAGTTTTATTTGTTTAGGAAGACGAAACGAGGCCAGGTGCCATACTAATGTATCAATAAAAAACATGTTTGCTCTATTTACTCATCTAATCTTAAATTACTTAAAGGTATTATAATATAACTTCATTAATATTGTTTGAATCAAGATTAAACAGTAACCAAAGGGTACTCGCTTTTCATTATTTACGAACATTACTAAAATTCATAGAGGGCAATACTGGGAGATTAAAATTCCTTCCTTGTAATTAAAAACAGCAATCTCAATGCAACATTTGTTTCAATTAAATTGGCAATAGAGAACGCGGAAAACGCAATTCGTGGCGTGAGTTCAAACAGTTTAGCGTTAAGTCGCCAACACGGACGCCTCTAAACTATAATGTTAACGTTTACGCGCGAGTGTGCGTTAACGCCCACCGTATTCAATGTCAGCTAGTAGCCCAAAAAAGACTTCGAGGAATGTACTGCACATTGAATGTTACAAGTCTTTCAAAAAATAATCAAAGCCGTTTAAACGTACTTTTATCATATCATCGCCGGTAAGGTGTGGTGACGTAGGATGATTATGATATTTCGTTAAATATATAAGGCTCATTTGTCTCTCACAATGTAGGCGCCCAGATAAGACACCACGATACAACACACCAAATGGCATGATGCCACCTTCTCGTATCAAAGAGCCAACCTGATGGACAGACGCCAGAATGATTCATATTTAGGAATGCCCTTAGAATATTTTCTAAATTACTTTCTGTGCAATACGTAGAATATCGTTGAACATTTTGTAAACAATGTTTTCACGTTTGGGTTTTATGTTTTGGAAATATTAACAGCATCTTTTAGTAAATGATGCTAACTTGTCTCTCTAAATTGTTTTGTGGTTACCATAAAACTTCGGACGTTTTAGTATCACTACAATAAAATATAGTACAATTTAAATTAATCAAACGTAGCATTTTGCACAGTGCTGTTAAATTAACAACTGTTATTAAACCAAATAATTATGCTCGTCAAATAGTGGCCTAACCGCAATAGAATAACCAACAATCAGTGAAATTCAAACTGAAAAGTCAATAAAGATAATTGGCAATTTATATTTTTAGTATGATATTATTATAATTGTATATCAATGTTATCCATTTAATATGTCACTTAGTTCAAGTATGACCCTATATTAGATAATTTTAACATATTTAAAATTAAAAGTTTACATTTTTCTTTTTTATCCGTCCCTATCTTCCGATCTATTACTTTACTGTCTTTTTTACTCTCACACCGTTGAAACGATGGACTTGAAGATACACACAAATTCAATTCTCCTGATTTTACTAGCCAAAGACTAGCTATATTTTAGGGTGTCAAAATATAGATAAAACAAATCAAAATCCTACCTTCCATCCAGCCGACGAGTTGCTATCTCCCTTATCCTTAAAATATGGCACATTTTGAACCATCCACTCATATATTTGAGACAACGTGAGTCTGTTGTCCTGTGCGGAGGTGATGGCTCGGGTGATGAGATCAGCGTATGAGAGGTTGCCCCAAGCATTACGGCGGGATGAATTCTTCTTGGTTCCAACAGCTGGCAGTGGTGGAGCACCTGGTAGAAAAAGGTATATTAGAACATTTTTAACTGGAAGTTTTATTAAAAAATATAGAAACTGAACTAAAATGATAAGGTGGACATTTGAACTTTTCTTAACGGATTCATTCTATTTCTCATCTTCTGTATTATACAGTACCTACGTGTATGAATTATGAACCTAAGATTACAACGTATTCTTACTTTGGAAAAAAGAACATTAGGTTCTTGCAATACGTTCAAGTCATATTAAATCTTCTATCTGAAATGTCTAGTAGGTATCACGATATCTACGTGAACGATCGATCATAAAATAATCAATTTTTGTTTAGATATATGAGTATGATGGCCACGATGTGACTGTCAATAAAAGTTAGATTATCAAGTACATACGTGATTGCTTTAAAAATGCAAAGTAACGTAACTATATTTAGTTCAATGCTTCATTGTGATTTTAGTAACTAAGAGACAAAATTAGGATTTTCTATATTTTGTTTATTTCTTCTTAAAGCGTTTTAGTGTACTTCTTATTCAATAAATTTCAAAAATACTTTTATATATCAATATTCATCATAAAGGTATTTAAATGCCATATCACTTGCATTCAAATTTAATAGCAATTCTTCAATTCAAATAAAATAATCCCGTTAACATATTGAGCGCCAAATTAAATGCTCTTAAAAAATATAACAATATAATATATGACTATTATATAAATATTATATATGAACTATTCAAGTGTTTTTATTGTTTCTGTCTTAGATTAATGACAAATAGTGACGTGTTACGTAAGCCACAAATAAACAATGATTATCTCCTTTCTCTAAACTGTTTTTGTTATTCTAATAATGCAATGACCACCAGTGACATCCCGAGATTACGTCAAAACGTATTATTTATCACCAAATAGACTACCGCAGAGAGAGAATCAAAGTCCAGTTATGAACCTAAAGTATTGTGGGTTGACTTAGACAGGGTAAACCACATGAATACCTATTAGCATATTTGTATTAATTACTTACTTAATAGGGACGACAATTGAAAAGCATACAATGTACAAACAATGACGTAAAAAACAGTTAAAAGAATAATAAGGATTAGTTCCAAGTATCCCTTCTTCTTATTATTTTTGTTATTGTAGGTAATTCCTGACCACTAGGAGCAATAGCTACTTTAGTTCTACGTCACCGCGTTATCAATATGTGGCTACGCAATTGAATCCAGTTACGCACAACTATTTGGTTTTGCGAAAAACAAAAAAACTAATTTTCTTAATAACATGTAAGTAATAAAATAATACATTGTAACTGTTAAAAATGACTCATATTAAAGAGATGGGTGACAAAAGGTTTATGATATACATCTGGCGAATGCATGGACATGTTTAGTATGTACCGGGGTTAATATCAATTTATATATGGGATATATTACGAATAACGTCAACGGTCATGTACATGTGCAATTGTGTGTGTAATAAAATTTAGTTATTGGTGAATGTAGATGAAGTAAAATGTATAGAATTATCCCAGAATTGAGTTATATGGCGTACCATTTACTTCCTATGATATGTATGTTGCATTGTTGGGCAAAAACTACAATTTCAGACGTTAAGAAAATTTAAAGAACTAAAAGTAGTGGAATTACAATTAGAGATAGTCAATATCAATTAATTTAAATAAATTTTAAATACAAAAAAAATATTTAAATAAAATGCCTATGCACGTAAGATTATAAGTGTTTAAAATTCTATTTAGTGTTTATACCATTCCATTAGGTAGGCCATTAATTTGTTACGATAAAATTAACATTTATGCGTGCGCTACGCATGCGACTTAGTTTTTCGGTTTTCCGGTTAACATGTTAGGAAATTATATTGTAAAACTGTGAGTAATTACGACTTAATAAGGTTTTATAATTACAATATTATATTGAGTCACTTTAAGCGATTTTTTTTATTTACTTAATACATAGTCATATTTAGATATTATTGAATACGCTACTTAATAATTTTGTATAGGGCATGTAATTTAATTCTGTGTGATCAATTATTATTTTCTTTTTAATAACAAAAATAAACTATGAAAAGAGTGGACTGTATGTCATTGAAATGTGAATATCTTGTCAGTGCTAAATCAAAATAATAAATATGATTAGCACTAAGTATGCAAGCAATGTTTTAACACGTGTAGAGTGTAAGTGCACTGCAATATGTAATAAACAAGTAAAACAAATTTATTACGATGTATTGCTCTAGGAGTCACAACATAATTTACGTAAATATGAACCTTATGACATTACTTTTAAGTTCTATTTGATAAAAACCGCTCAAATCAGATAGAGGATTTGGTAAATAGAAAATATTCTCAAAATAATAAAAAACACCCTGGAGTTTCTTATTCAATTTCAGCAATAAAGAATTATTTCACGAAATGAAATAGCTCTTTACCTGCGCCTGAGTCGTTTTGACGCGTATTTGTATTAATAATGCCGTAGCATAATACAATTATTATTATGAAATGTCATGTAACAGCAGTTTTATAACTAGAGTTTGTCATAAAGTTATTATAAATTTATTGCAAATGCTTTAGTTTTTTATTTGTTATTATTATTATATTTACGTTTATATAAGTACTTAATTATTTATTTATTAGTCACAGTAATTCTGATTCAGTTTATTGAATTACATTTTTGTTACATATTATTCATAGGGGTTTTCTAATATCACTTACATTACATAGTAAAATTGTGTGTTTCATAGGCAGTTTTTGAAAATATTGGTTTTTTATAATTATCTATATTTCAGTAGGCATGTTATTATCTGTCATACATTTGTTTAATTATTATTTTACTGTATTTTATGCGCTTATGACGTCAGCATTAGGGATATAATGTACCCACGTAGAAGTATTCAATGTAATTACTATTTTTCCTTATTATATTATGCGTATTGGATTTTTGATAGATGTATGATGGGGTTTTACCGTTTTATTTATTAATTACACATTTATGTACGATTTTAGAAATTA
Source organism: Spodoptera frugiperda (assembly GCF_023101765.2). NCBI lineage: Eukaryota > Metazoa > Arthropoda > Insecta > Lepidoptera > Noctuidae > Spodoptera > Spodoptera frugiperda. The sequence goes on from NC_064240.1 coordinate 7,000,598, forward strand.
TAATATACCTAATACTATTTTTATTTTTAAATAAATATTAAATAACAACATGGCACAGAATTTCATGATGTAAAATTTTCAGTTTTAGTGGGAGATATGCGAGTAACATACGGTTATAGGTAGATTTTCATTATTTTTATATTAATAAAACATATAAAAATAATGGATTATGATCACTCACATTTTTTCTCTAATTACTTTTTATATACTTACAAAATATAAACAAACAACAATATATTGATAAATTATAAAGCAAAAATCCTTTAGTGTAATAGTCGATCCCGCGGTACTTTTGAACACGGTTTGGTATTTAGGATTTGAATCAACTGGTAATGAATAGGTATAGTTAGTATTAGTTATATATGATGCAGTGTTATTTTTTACTAAGATATTTCTTATGGTTGGTATTCTTATACTATTATATTAAAATACGCTTATTAAATACGCTTAATAAAATGTGGTTATTCGGTGGTTTGTAGGAATGCATATACATAGATGCATGTGTAATACAGTGTCGTTTTCTAATTATTCATTATTTTGGTATGTAGTATTGTTATTTATTTTCCTTAGACCTTCGTTTAATGTTACAGTTTATAGACTTTCACGAGTTCATGTAAATATTTTGCACACATGAATAAGATTTCTATGAAATATAATGCAATATACGCACTTAGATCTTATAAGCAGATAAGTTAATATGTACTTACAATGTATGATCGTAATGTAAACAACAAAAAGGTCACATACTATTTACTGGAATATTTCGATAATCATATGATAACGCGTTTTTTCCCAAAACATAATATTATTAAATTATTTTAGGATAAATAAATATGGAGATAATAGTCTAAGAAGTTATAAACAACAAACTTGTAGTAGGATGTACGCCCCCAGAAAAATAAAACTTTACCTAAACATTATGTAGACAAGATCGAGAATTTACGTATCACGTTGACACTACGTGGCTACGTCGTAGGCCTATTGAATTTCATTTATTTATGCTATCATTTGTTGAATATATGCAGTGCAAACAATTTCGATATCATTGTTTTTGCTGCTTATTTGTATACACACACAGCTATATGTGACGAAGTGTACAAAATTCGTGGCGTGTCACAGGTAGGTGTACCGACCGATTCATTATCTACGTGTGAGAGTGCCTACGTTCGTAACTACACAGGTAAACAAACAATGTGTTTTTCGTTCATCATATTATCGTCATACATAGAACTATTTGTGTTTTTATTGGAATTTTACACGAGAAGTGTATTCGGACTACCTACATAGTCGGTGGTCGACCTAAATAGCAGCGCGTATCGCGACTGCGACCTTACTACTATCGCTTGGTTGGACAAATAGTATTTACCACTCAGATTCTGATTGGAGTTCTTCTTGGAGCCAGTGTCGTCAGCCGGATCGACGTAGTTGTCTGGCCTTGGTAGCGGCCACGTGTTGGATCGCGCGCGCGTCTGCGGCTCAAAACCGACCTCTGTTAGTTCGCGCAAAGGTTCCAAATCAGTGTTGTCCAACTCCGAGTGCCCACCCTGTGATGACCACGGGCTCTGGTAACCACCGCTCCCCTGAAGAGACATGTTGCACACTTTTTCTCGAAAACTATAGTAGTGGAATTTTTTGGTAGGTGTGTCGGAATGAGCGCTCACCGGCGCGTGCCGATACCGGCCGTTAGCATCTCAGAGCGCTCTCTTTTTAAATATTTTTCCGATTTCTTTCTATTTCCAGAAGTTTCGGATACAGATCGCGATCCGGAGAGGTTATCTGTCTTTTGCTTATCGGTTTTGTTATTCGAAGCCAATAACATGTGGCGTCTCGCTAACGTTCATAAACAGCGATGTGCGCAAAGAGCGTCGGCCGTCGGGCCGCTCCCGAGAGGCGATTTTCGCTAAATATAAGCGCGGGCGAGGCGGGGGCGGGGCGCACACCACGTGAGCGACTACGCGCCGATTTTCCAATTCATCACTGGCGGGCTAGAGACGCGATAACCTTGTAACGTGGCTCGAATCGGCCAACTATGGGTAAACTATCCTCCTAGGTCATCAACAGTGTCAAAAGTCCCAAGAATTCGTAAATTCGTATGTTCTTCCAAGTTCGGTACACACTTTGTAACTTTTCCACACTGATAAGTGTTATCACTGGGTCCATAGGGGGAGTATACACTTGTTATGTGGTTATTTGGGGCATAGAACAAGTTAAAAGTCACTAAAAGTAGTTTCACGACAGTCCACGCGGTCAGCGATAGTTTTAACTGCGTAATAAGCAGAGCAGTGCGCGTGACGCGGCAATTCGTCCTCGGCCGCGAGCGGTCGCACGTACACTGAACCGCGTCGCGAGGCGCGCCGCTTGTGCAAATTCCGCTCAGCGGGCGCCGCGCTGGCCGCGGAGAGGAGGGCGGCGGAGGGCTCTGATAGAGAGAAGTGGCGTCGTATGACCGCGCGCGCCCGCCATCTCAGCCGCACTCGCCACTACACTGTCCTGCACGCATCTTCACAAAACTTTCAAACACTTATCAAACTTTTTTCAGTGTCAGTCCAGCCAAAATACTAATTCAACAGCATTCTCCCTAGTTCACTTAATTCTTCAAAGTTAAATTATAGCGGGAAACTTGTTTAGAACACTATCAAGCAGCCGCTGCATGCTTCGATGTTTACATACAATTATTTACACGCGTACGACCGCCATGATGGGAATTAATTAGTATGTGCCTAAGTATGTAGTTAGCGTATTAATCCGAGTAAGCATCTACATATATCATATATCATGTTACGCTGCTAAAAGTATTAAGTTTGTGCTGACTTAACTAGTATTAGTTCAAAGAATCTTGAAAATTTCCATTGAGAGTGTGAGTCATAAGTTCAATTACAATATTACATATAATAATTGTTATTCATTGTAAACATTTTCTATGTAAAGCTTTCGTCCGTCCGTCAGCTTGCTAGTAGGTAAAAAGTACCTATTATTCCAGAAACTCACTGACTAAGAGCCAGAAAGATTAAAATAACAATTGCGTGCTAATTAATTGCAGTTATATTATTATGTACAAGCTTCTTTCAATAAATGTTACGTCATTATACAAAAGTATAAACCTCTCTCTGAGTGTCACGGAAATATCCGGAACATCAAATTATTTACTAAATTATTAAATATCTAGAATTGAAATTGATATTAACAATTTTTTTAGAGCATTGTTGCAAATTTTCCATAATAACCAGAATGAAATAGAAAGATTCAGAAAAGTTTAATAAAATCAAATTTTATCGAAAAAAAGATTCTAAGCCAAAATTATTTACATATAACCAAAAAAAAATTAAACAAAATAATTTTGAATACAAATCACTTCGTTAATTTACAAGCTACGCTTTCGTAGCAGCAAGTTAAGTTTTTTGATATAATTTAGATAAGGTATATCGAATGGCCACCAGTTTATTAAAATTTACTTTATATTCAGAATAATAATAAAAAATAAATATATACTCAAAACTTGTATCAAAAATTAAATACACAAAACTTGTGTTTGGTTGACTATGCGGTCGTAGTACGGGCGTAGATCTAATATAGCGTTTTGATACAATATAATAATATTAAGTAACTGTTTTTCAAATACACAACTGTTTAAGAACCAAAATGTAACATATTCAATTATTGTATCTGAACAAATAAATATTTAAAGTTAGTGTTTATTTGTATAAGACATGCCATGGTGCTACGCGGCCGTAGCAATTATTTCTCGTAAAACTTAACAAGTACAATTTATGAAAATACAGTAACACAAATATTACATATTAATTTAATTATTTTCGTACAGCAAAACATATTAAGGTTTAGAATTGAATTTTATTGGCATATAACAATTTTTGTACCAGTTGCTACGAACTCGTAGCACGTAGCCACAACCCCAAAATTGGCGTAGCCTTGAACGATTGAATTTCGCAAAACCATTTTAATGACAATCTGTACCATGATTAGTTTCTAATAATTTTAGTGCATATTAGTACATATTTTTCTATGCCGTGTGAATAATCTGTAGACTAGCCAATATTGAAAAATAAAAATAATAACGTAAATTATAGCCATGTTGACGTCAAACGGCCAAATGCAGTCATATTTTAAATTAGCATTAATGTTAAGCTACTTTTTGAGATAATATTATAATAATGTGTCTAGCCTAGCCTTACCGATGTGAAGGTCTAAAATATGTTAAATAATTTGTTGATTGTATGTTAAATAATTTGATAGTAATCATTCACACACCTGTATAAAAAAAGCTTATTTACTTATTTATTTATTCACAAGGAACAGCATTAATGTGTTTGCAAATTAAGTCCTACCTCAAATGATACTGCAGTGTCTGAGGTCGAAATTGCGAAATAAATAATAATAAATTTATTTATTTAATTCCAAGGTGAGGTACAGTTATTTCAAACGGAATTATTAATGCAGGAGACTAAAACTTTTGACGTTTATCTGTGTTTGCATATTTTTAATGCATTATATAATAGTTTTTATTGTACGTATTTACAGGAACTACTAAGTTAAGTTTTTTTTGGCTATTTTCAATTATATTATATAGTTTTTTCACAAAGGCATTATAGTGAAAAATATATTATGCAGCGATGTTTATTATACAGAATTTATTTTGTTGAAAAATAACATCATTTATACTATTTGAAAAATTATATACGTCATTTATTGTAAATATTTTTCAACGATGTTTTCCTGTTTCTAGGAACTGAATTATTGACATTAATTTTTTAATTATATTAGATTGGCTACAAGTACTTCTTCCAGCGTCACAACCATTTGACGTTGAATTAAATTTCCTTGTACTTATTATTAAGTCTAATGGTTTGTCTCGGTAATACCATAGTATACAAAGAAATAAAATGTTTAAAAGAAAATATTATCATTGAACCATTGTAAAAAACAAACTTCGAATGGTCATAAATACTCATAGTACATTATCAAAACATCACGCTTTGTAATTTTCGACGAGGTAGCCCTCGGCGAAGCTCGTGCAATGCAATAGTGCTACAAAATTACATTTAGTGTCTTATACACTTAAAAAACAACATCTTTAATTTTTAGTTTTAATTTATATATTGAAAGTTCTCCTTATGGCAAGTTGTGCGTGACGAAAACGACATAACTTTCATGCTGTATATAGGTAAAAGTGTAAATAGTAATTCTAGGTATGTTAAACACCGTAGCCATAGTTTTCTGATCAGACAACCCTCTAAATGTGAGGTCGTTAATTTATTTGGGGAAGAAGTTTTACCGACTACAATTAAATAGTTGAAATGGTCATTATGGAAGATTAACTGGGTGCACATGTTGAGGTTCTCTAAGAAAAACCTCTGCGGAATAGTTTCGTGATACCCATTAAATAAAGGCTGGAATATTTTGGTTAGGATGATAATGAGCCAGTGATTCAGAAAATTCAGCTTATTAGATAGATAATTGTACTTTCCAATTAGGACGAAATGAGATAAAGATAACAGTACAGTAACTATTTTTCGTGTCGAAATAATGTCAAAAATATTAGTTCGAATGGTTTTGAATGTAATTGCCGAGCTAGACGTCCTTAGTAGTTACATTGAATATCTTAAATTATCGAAAATCCTAAGTTGCAAAAAGGGACTCTAGAACAGTTCCCAGTATATGGCAATAGGCTTCGTCTCCTATTACGTGGAGCGTTTAATACCTAATAGGCGGAAAATTAGTATTATGTTTCACACGTAGATACACATTCACTTAATCCTTCAGAAAATAAAATTCATGAAGTAATACACAGTAAAATCTTGACTAGCCTTTAAAAATTTAAAACACTACAAAGAAATACTAAAACACAGAAGAAAACATAAAGGCTAAACTTATTCATGTGTTGTGTTCAATGAGGCTTAACCAATCAGTGTCGCTTATGATGTCCACTTCCCTTACACTATTCCCCCTACTGGGGAGGAAATAGGAAAGCACATGATATTTCCTACACTTCATCACTTATATCCCTCGCGAGCTATGATTCATAGCCTTTTGACCAAGTAGTTTTTATTTATTGGTGGCCATTTTAGTAATGTGAAATGTTCCAGTATTTGCTATTGCCGTTTTAACTTAATTTGTTCGTTAATCTCGACTTCCTGGTTAACTTGGGAGGTTATTATATTTTACCTCGATCAATATACCAATCTTTAATTCCGATTCTCGATTCAAAATATCGTTGGGTTTTTCTCGGCTTGTTTTTTCAAAAGTCCTTTATAAATATCAAAATCAATTTAATTATGGTACAATAGGAGTTCTAAAATGTCAATTATGTGTCAGTGTAAAACCATAAAAAGTTATTAGATAGGAAATCCCGTAAGCAGACATGACGTGAGACATCGTAGGCTAAAAATAATATTTGTAATCGTACGAGACAAGTATTTAATGCGTGTTGTTTTTCTCTGAGAACATTTGGCAACTTCAACTCTTGAATGCAATGTGTGGCGTGCATCTATTGTTTTTGTACGGTGACTGATATTGAATCTTTCTTTCATTGCTTTAATTTTTCTTTCCTAGGAATTGTATGGTTAGCGCGCTGGACTAAGTTTGACAGGTCTGGTTTTCTAACGGCGCAAAGGCAGTGGTTTGAATGTGCTGTGTTGGAAGGTTGTCTGATCATGAAATTGTAGCTACGGTGTTTAATATACCTAGAGTTACTTTTTTCACTTTTACTTACATATATACGAAATGTCATTTCCGTCACGCGCCAAAGCAACTTGCCATAAGGAGTACTTTCGATACATAAATTAAAACCAAAAAATAAAGACGTTGTTTTTTTAATTTATGAGATACAACTTTGTAGGCACTATTTGCATTGCACGTGCTACTCGCCCAGGGCTACCTCTTCGAAAATTACAAAGTGTGATGTTTTGATAATGTACTATAAGTAATTATAAGCATTCGAAGTTTATTTTTTACAATGGTTCATCCATAATATTTTCTTTTAAACATTTTATTTCTTTGTAAAACTATGGTATTACCGAGACAAAAACATGAATTATACTTTGGGACACAAACGATATATTTGAAATATTTTTATTTAATAAAAAAGGAAGTCGGAAATAATATACAAGGAAATCGAATTCAACGTCAAATGGTTGTAATGCTGGCAGAAGCACTTATAGCCAATCTAATAAAAAAAAAAAAAAAATATGTCAATCATTCAGTTCCTAGAATCAGGAAAACACCATTGAAAAATATTTACAATGAACTACGTATATAATTTTTCAAAGAGTACAAATTCATTCAAATTCAAAAAATGACGCTTTTTGTAATTGAAGTTTGTTTCATAACCAGTAACATTATCCTTCATCGTGTTCTAAGACTACGGTGATTTTGCTAAAAATCATTACCTAAACCATAATTATAAGTATATAACTATTGGCTTACGTAAAACTAAAATAAAGAAAAATAAATTTAAAAAATAAAATAGAGGAGGGATTGTTATCTTAGGTAAAAAAGTACCTAATATATTTTCCATTATGTTTTAAAACACATAATATTATATATCTTAACTAACTATTTTCAGTGATTTAAATAACAAGTTTTAAAGTTTAGTAACTAACCAAATGTTAACTTGTGAACAAACAGTACAATGAAACTGGAATATTAATGTGTTACTTAACGTTAACTTATACATAGTAACACCTTGAATGTCTGGAACCAAAATTCTAGTTTTATTAGACGGAAATCAATTTATTTAAATGGCAAATTAACACTATACAAATGTCTAATGACGTCTTTTTATAAAAAAGTTTTGAATGCTAGTGGTTGGTATTTTAAGCTGTTATCTAATCGTCGGCATTCGGTTAACATTTGCCTATTATTAACTTGTGTCTTATTCTAAAGTTTGATAACTTAATAATATTTATTATGTCTGACTTTCCCTAAAGAAATTGAAGAAGTAGGCAAAGATTTAATTGCAATACCCACATTATTAGGTATAATTATTACTCGTACAAGTTTAAGATAATATAACGTCACCCTTTTAGTCCCTAATGGGGTAGACGTAGTTGCATTTTGTATGTACAATGTAACATCCACTTTTTACCAGTTATTGTTATAAGTCCCTGTAACGGAGAATAAGCAAATTGTTATATACCTGATACAATATTAAATTCCTTTATTGAATATGAACCGAAAAACCGCCATTGTACCTAACTTCCATCGGCTCTTACGTCTTGCTGAATAAGCTAGGGTGGTGACAATTGTAAGTACTTCTCTGTCGTCACAACACAACTTCATACGAAACACTAGTTTTGGTTTTGTTTTGAGACAAACCGCCACAACCTTCCAAACTGCTGCATCTCTTGTAAGCCAAGATCTACATCTGGTAGATACAACCATGAACACACCGACGCGTCTCAGGGACATAAATAACTGTCTAGAATCCCACAACGACATAAATCAGAAGAAATAATTAGAGGAGAAGAAAAGAAAACGATAAGATACTTCTCTAGGTGAAATTTAAAGCAGGAGACAGAATGACTGAAACCTAAAAGCACAAACAAAAGATTGTACAACTGGAAGAAGGCCAGTCGTCACGCACCACGGAAATTTGTATTAAAAGTAAATGGGTCCTATGTGTGAGCTGTTATACCGTATGGGGAGACGTCTTATGACTTAATTTAAACCACATATTTGTTATCATCTTGGCTGACGATATACGAAAAATGAGCGAAATAGGCCCAGTAGGTAAGCCAAAAAGTGCATTATTCTCTATGAGCTAATTTGAACATTCTTTACAAATACGGCATTATAACAGCAGCGCCGCGTGTCTGTAACATTCCTAGACAACCTACAACATTACAGCTCTTCTGTGGTCAAGGTTCATGGAGCTGTTCACACAAAATTTAATACTTTGTTTGAATATTTCAATTTTTTAATTTTCTGTTTTCGTTGAAATATTTAATTGTATCATGCTTCTATGGATGAGGACTACTTGTAGTTTCATTTGAGTGATTTCCATACTGTATTTGCTTCCAGTAGTAGGACATACTATTTAGATGTACGTTTTATATGAAGAAGCAATGAGCAATCCTTGATTAGTAAGGAAATCCTAACATCCATCTCTAAGTAAGAATATCCACCCGTTTGACTCTGAGGTTAAATGGATCTAATTTCATTTGACGTTTAAGGGCTCAATTAACAAACGTATAGATTTAATTTTACTGATTGTTTAGTACGAACGTTACGACCAGTATTTACAATTATAAAAATAAAAAGTACATAATTTTGCTAATGATGCTTAGTAATTGTAAATTTCATTAGCTTCACCACTGTACTCAGAGCATTTAATGGATACTTAAGTCAGTTCTTAGCAATTATAATCTGAACAAAATCGTAACTAAAGAATAGTTTAAGTACAACACTATTAAAATAAGTCAGGTAAGTATAAATATCATTAAATGTCTCTAAGTACGGCAGTTACCGTGATTGTCTTTGAATTTAATTAGTGGACTAACTAAATCTAATAGGATTAACTTTTTATACTGTAAAACTAGAAGTGGTAATTTACAACAAGTCTGATGAATAGCCTTGGTTATAGCCTAATTACACCTGCAATACCAGAAGTCTTAATGCACTCGAAGTTGTGGACCATGAAATATACTAATTGCGCCATCATTTTTGAGGAACCAATTCCTCGTTCTCCCCGAAACTGCCTGTGTTGAGTATCCTGTACTCTCATTTACTAGAAGAGTTACCTACCAGTTAGGTACTTTAATATTTTGAAATATATAATGTAAATAGGTACTTTTTTAAATATTTGTTATAATATAGTTGTAGAAATAAATATGTAAATACACTACCTACAACAGGTTAGTTATTAAGTTGACTGAAACGTTTAGATGTTTTTGCTTTTATAGGAATATTTAACAAAAATCAAAGACGTAAAAATCTTCCAAATGCAATTCATTAAATAGTTTAAATTAAAAAATAGTTAAACAATTCTATTCTAATATTCGTGAAACCTACATATTTCCTAAATTGTTTTGTTCAGTTAGTTATCGTCATCAAATCAGGATAAGCTTGTTAAGAAAGAGTTTAGAAAATTCATTAGGAAAATCGGGAAATAGCAGACCCTGCAATATAGAACGGGCCGTGGATTGGTAACCCAAATATAAACAAAACAAATGATATATTAGTAAAGTCAGTCAAAAAAAATCTTTTCATTTGAGATCAGCCCAATTAACACCCGTGCCTTTCGAAGTAACCGCTCCCTAATGATAAATATAAAGACATCAAATACTCAACACCAGTTGCATCCTACCTCATTAATTTAAGATAATATTTGGCAGTTGATGACATGCTCAATTAAGACCACGTTAGTGTTACACCACATAATAATATGGGTGATAGCCAGTAAAGACGCTTAGAGATTTAATACTCCCTTATCCTTATGTTATTAATTAAAAGGAAAATAATTCTATTGAAACTACAGATTGAGTCATCCAGATTTAATTTTCTTTAAACTATCCTGAATCTTATTTCTGGAGAGCTCGTCAGAGCCATCTTTTAACAATCACAACCAACTATACGATACAACATTTGGATAATGTACTACATTTGCTACGTAGCAGTACAAACGACTAGTTCGACGCTACAACACTAGATGTCGCTGTCCATTTACGCCGCAGAAATGTAGATGGCGCTGTCAGATGTTAATTTCACTCCCGAGAGATCGGAGTATGCCATCCTCCCCAAAGTTGTACTTTCATGGAAAATCGGGAAAAGCCATCCCGGATACGATTCAGTCGGTTCGGGGCACTCAGCGCGCGAACTTCCCTAACCCATTCCCTTTTGACGGACTATAAAGGGCTGAGTTTAGTGGTTGCGCCTTTACCTCTAACACCTTATATGGACATTAAATAAAATATAAAATTTTATTGGTTCCAACTCGGGCATTTTTTGCCTAATTTAAACAGTGTCAAAAACTTTTTAAAGTATCTTTGTAAAGGGTAAGGATTAATTATCCGTGCCGGGTATAATGATCGGTAAGTAATTTTTATCTTTGTTTAACACTACTTTTGAATAATTACCGTTTAATTAATTACAAGTATCACAAGTAGATTTCGTATATTTCGTAAGCTCGATGACAAATTACCACTTTTACATGGAATTATACAAAATGGTTTAAGACAAATTGTTGAAAAAGTTTATCACGATTAAAATTGACAAATAGTCGCTTAAAAAGTAGATGATGGATGGCTTTTTAAAGGAAGTTTCCAACAGAAATTCTTACTTACTAATAGCTATGATACGATGAAATTGTAATTTTGTTAAACTCTGATTTATTTTAAAGGATTTTAAGAATGAAGTCCTGAAATATTCGCTCGACTATACATTATTACCGAATTCATATGATGAATTTTTAAATAACCCTTTTTGGGGTTCCTGTTATTCGAATACGGACTATGTAGAGGATTAAGGATTAAAATTAAACTTTATAACGTTAAAATAGTCCATGAATATATTGTAAATGAAAGTTTAAAATAGACATGGAATATTTTACGATGGGATCTATTTAACATTTTTAAAATAAGCATTTTATAGTTCATTTTGTACTGCAGTCTGATACTGTTAATGATGATGATGAACATCATGATGATTATACTGCAATTTAGAAGCTAATATTAGGTATTTGATAAAGTTAAGAAATAAGGGAAAGATTGAATATAGGTGTAATTCCTACTGCGAATATATGGTACGTGGAATGCTACTTCTTCAAACAAAAATTACTGAACGGATTTAATCCGAGATTCGGAAAATACATGGACCGTGAATTGGATCACATTAAAAAGATGATTTTATTTCAATATCGCCGGCATCCTAGTACCTACTTTGAACGTATATCTAATGATGTGTTATTTAAATATGGACCTTATTGAATGGCATTTAAGGTAAATTTAATTGCCAAAAGAGATCTCGATTTTATTATGCTATACGGGCCATCTAATAAAATGGAGTCATAATTTTGGCAATCGTCAGAGGTCCGTTTTATTGCCAACGTTTATCGTTAGACGGTAAAATCGAATGTGGGACTTCAAACAGCAGTATATGGGTACCATAGGGGTGGTAGAGAGTAAGGGATTCGTTTGAGATCAAGTCAAATTCTTAGAGTAATTTCGATTACAGTGAATTAAAAAAAGATCGACCGGGGAACCTTGATAGCGAGGTAAACTAAAATGTAGTATATTGTCTTCGTGATGTTCATGCACTTTATTAAAACTATACAGCGTGTACTATTTGACTAAATGCATTCGAATCTCAATCAGCCCGTTTAATCACGTTTTATCGAAGTTTGTAGGAATTAATTTATGTCCGTAATAAACCAAAACGTAAATTATTATACATATATTGCGAAACATTTCTACAAACTGCAAGTAATATTGACATCGATACACATCTACACATCAAACAAACTCGAATTTCCCTCACTGAAGTAGATATTAATAATTCGGTAAACGAATGAGCACTTTTATCCTGATATCAGTTGAATACGTCGTTCTGTCGACAAGATTTTTACATTCATTTTATTCAAATCCCTCTCATGACAGTCTCTGGAGCATAAAACTGTTGGGTACGAGCCCATCGGATTATTCCTTAAAGAAAACGATTCCGGCCGTGCGATATGTCCCGACCTAATGTCGCCCGTCCGTCTGTCCTTTCCCCAAATACCTTTGATATCGCACACCTGTTGTTCCTAAGATGCTTTTGAGATAAGTATTTATTGGAAAATTTCTTGAAAAATGTTTAAACTTTATCGTGGTATGATTTTCGGTTAATATATTGTGGGAATTCTGCTTAGAACGGGGGAATGTTACAGTTCTTGTTAACTGACATTTTTTTACTTATCACCAAACTTACTGACTGACCCTGTAAGACTGTATAGTGGCATTACGTTCCGTAATGTGCACCTCTGCCTTCCAAGTACTTCATTTCATCCTTGAAGAAGGTTCAGAATAGATCCAATTTCCCAGAATTTATTGTTGTACTTAAAACATTTCACGAAGGGCGAGACGTGCCTACTAAAACCGGTTACAACTTACGACAATTACAAAATTAAAATCAGATTAGCACCGTAAAATCACAAATCATAGTCAACAGAATAAATTAATTCCCTCACTTTGAATTGATTAGCTGGAACTTTCGGTCACGTAGGACGTTCAACCAAACTTATCTACAATTACAGACCTCTATTGTTTAATATCCGTCGACAGTTTGTACCCTTTAAGTTAAAATTGGGGAACTTAGTTAAAGCCTTAGTTCCTTTTACCTTTGTTCGTATTGAAATATATCGTGGAGGTAATAATCTCTACAGTTTCAGTAAGTTATTCGTGGCAAATGGCTGTGGAAGTTATTAATAGAGTTGGTTGTTGAGGTTTTGTTAATTTCTTAAGTGAGGTGAGATAGAGTCTAATTTAAATATACATAATCTATATTTTAAAAATGTCGGGTTTTCCTTCCTGACGCTATAACTCCAGAATGCATGAACCGATTTTCATGGTTTTGCATTCGTTGGAAAAGTCAGCTCCGTCAGGTTTATAAGAAAAAACAGGAAAATGGAACAACATAAAACGAAACGAAACGGAGTTCGCCGGATTTGCTAGTTATTATTAATTGTTCAGTAATGTTAATGATTTCGTATTGCAACCGAATGCGAGTTTCGATAATCGAAAGCTCTCGAGACCTTTGAAATCGGTCACTAGTTTTCCTTCTTCAACGACTGGTTTTAGCCAACGACGTGTTTCTATTTTATTCAGATAGTTAATTTAAATTAAACCAAATGTGTTAAAAACCGTAATAAATGTAGCCGAACATTTTTTTTTCATAAGAGTGCTGCTTTTCAAATCCTATTGAGAGTTTAAATGAATAAATCCGTAGAAAATACGGGAATGAGTGAGTTTTAACAAAAAACTTTACAAGTCTATAAATCCTTTTATACGTCTATAAATAAAAATACTCCGAAAACCCATTGAGAGTTTTCATGGAACTGGAAATCTCATAACGTTTTTATAGTACTTTAATTTACTGGGTTTTATTTTTTTTAATATCATAGTTCAGGTTATTACTTTTATAACAAGCCGGGAGTTGTATATTTCATAATGTTAGGTTGTTTTTTTACTTGTGCAAAAAATATTAAGGTTTTTAGAAATAAGGTCCTGATTTTTATTCTAGACGAGATATTTACCATGTTAATTTATGTTGCAAGCGCCATGATCACGAACTTACTGTAAATCCCTTTTCATGTTCTAATGATAGTATTAAATCCTTTCCCAATTAAGCACAATCTTAACTACTATTGCGTTGCATTGTGGAAATGTTTTACGAAAGTCGTGATATCCCTGTACTTAAAAGATAACTTATCAGATAATAGAATAATGAAAATAGCACTGAAAAGGTGTAAATATAAGATTTTTCGCTATGTTATCTAGGGCTACGAGTAATGTAATTGGCGTGTTCCTATTAAAGTCTAATAAAAGTTGGTAATTGTGGCGCACACCGTCTCGATCCTGGCCTTTATACCTTTTATAGCTTAGTTCCCTTTGTTTCTCGCATAATTTGCAATTCCTTTCGCCACTGCTACATAAATTAAGACAGTAAGTAATAGCATTAACAGTTCGTGTTTTACAGCGTAAAAGAAGATTTTATCGGTCGGTTTTCCCAAGTGAACTATGCAAGTCGACTTGTTCATGTAAATAGGTAGTTTTAATGGTGGAATAGTACCTATTTTAGTAGAATTAATGCATTAAATATTTTGTGTTTTCAACGATGGGGTGTTTAAAGACCCGACTTTAAAATATGAGGGCTCTTCAAAGTGAAATGCACTTTTAAGTGGATTTCCCTCGTATTTATAGCCAGGTTCAAGTAGACTATGTTAGGTATCTCATGGGTAGGAAGTCAAAGTCACAAAGGACGCTTGTCGGGCCCTTACGCAGCACAGACTTATCGATGCATGCATTCCTCTAGAGATTATGTAGAAATACTCCTGCTAAACAATCGAGTTTAACCTCAGTACCTGCAGATTGTTAGCAAAATGTCTTCATGCAGTATGTTCCTAACACAAGTTAGCGTAAGTTAGCAAATACCCCCCTGTTAATACCAGATCCGTACACTTGCTAATTAAACTTTGTATGTTACACTTTGTGCGGGGAATGTATGAGTTCGTCAAAGTTTGCGGAACTAACACTTTACGTGTCGGTAATTACGTATTGGGTAACTGCCACAACAGTTTGTCGCCCGTCGCGAAATACTGTTTTCTGTGACGATACAAGTTTCTACGTTGTTCTGCTGAATAGCTCGTGACAGTCCACTACTGGATTATGAGGCGCCTCTACATTAGATGTTCCACATTTACCTCTACGTTTGCACTTCTCCCCAGTGAGAGGTGTAATCTCTTAGTGACCTCTTACAAAACCCACTAGAAGAGTAGGGGCAGTAACTATTGTATTCTATTCTACAGTCATGACAAGACTTGTTCTGCTCCGTTGAGTTAAATGTTCAAAGATACTGGCTATGAACATTGGGAACTGACAGCGAAACTATCTTGAGCGTTGTCCAATATCAGCCAAGGCTAGACTAAATAAACAAAGCTTCTAGACTGGTGTTTACTCCGATCGATAGTAGGACTAGCTCCACTCTGTGGTTTCTGCTACGTCTGGTTTAAATTGGTATAAGTTAAGTTACTACTTCCTAAACCAATATTTAAGTTTATAAAGGGAAATAAAATGTTTTATAAATGCAACTAATAATTTATTTTCTTGTACTGATTTATTGTAATGCTTAGATACGAGTATTACATTAGACCAGTTTCCTTATTATGTTGTTTGATGTAATGTTCTGAATATCTAAAATGTCATATGCACAGGCACTTAACAGCAGCAGCACTGCACCAACCCAGCAATTAACTTGTCATTTAAATTTGAATTTTAAATCACCATATCGTATTATATATTTCATAACGTCAATAAAAAAAGAGCGCGCTTGCAGTGTCTGGGCCGCAGGCTGGAACCGCGGGCCATGTGCTTACTGCTCGTTGACAGCGAGGCGGGTGACAGCGAGCCGCTCGCCAGGCGCAAGTGAAACATCGTCCCACGGCGCGCTTGCAGCTCGCAGTCGGTGCGCCGTAAGCACGCTGGCACTGCTTGTTATATGTGTTTTGACCTTAAAACAGATTGCATATTAAAACTTAGATAACACGCAACATAATTATTTAAAAGATAAGTTTAATTAATGTTGCTACTAAAACGTTTGACCTTTATTGAGTGCTTCAATATAAACAAATTGTACCTACCTAATATTGAACTTGAACTTTCACGAAATCGGCGTTAAGGAACTCGTTGCACTATATTATTATGGTTTAACTATACAAATATACAATAACGTATTTGTTTTTGTAGGATACATACTGCTTTTAAATGCGTAGTTCCTAGTAAAATGAGGTATTAAGCAGAAATACAATTTAATTATTTTGCTTAACGAAGTTTTTATGTAGGTAGTAATCTACTTCTTACTGGTTATGTGTTGTGCTTCATGTTTAATTTTCTAGTTTAATCATACGTTTCATGATTTAGGTAGTAAGATTTATAAAACGGCAAAGTTAAACATATTTGTTTTTATTAGGAATTCAATAAAGTTTATGTCGTACTTATATTTATACATTGAAAGATTACTGAAAGTAAAACATCGTTGTTATTTATTGAAGTCGGTTCGATAACTGTAAATGCAACATTCTAAAAGAAACAGATAGGATTCCTTTAATGGTGTAAGCTGTCGTAAGTGCACAAGACAACTGCCAATGAGATCTCGTCGCTATTTTCTTGCAACCGGCAATATGTTTCAAGCTGTTTCATTACATGTTTCAATAGCTTGGAGCGTTGTCTCGACTCCACATAGCCACTTTGTTAAATAACTTTCTGTCTGTTGGGTTTAGATACGCTTTTCTTAGAATATATTGTATCAGAATGGATAAGCAGTTTATTGATTGGTCATTGGAGTGTTCTAAAACGGAATATCTAGCTAACATTGATGTTCATAAATGTGTCTATTGGTCTATTTAAACTAATTATTGAAGTGTAATAAATAAATGGACCTGTATCTATTTTGTTAAAAATGTAGAATTCTTATATTACTTCTTTATTAGGTAGGTACCTGGGTTCCCCCGTTTGACTCTACTTTGATCTAAAAACCGCTAGATAAAAAGGTTTTTGTATAACAAAATATATTTAGCGGTGTATGGTGTAAAAAACCTACCCAACGATACAGGAAACCCTTTTGTTTACACGAAAAAGGGTGAAAAGATTAATTCACATCCATTTGCATAAGTATCTCGGGACTTTTATCGCTCTCATGTGTTTACAGAATTAGATTAATTTAATACGAACGTTCGCGGGTTGCAATGTACCCGTGGTACAAATACATTTGTGTAAGTAAGGAGGTAAATCGCGAGGAATCATGAACGAGGTTTTGCATACCTTTTGTCACAAAAAAAAGTTTGTTAGATCACCTCTAGAGTTATAAAGAAGCTTCTTTAACTGTTTCGTTCAAGCCACAGATGTATTTCAAGATAAGACTATCCCACTTTGCCAGATTAAAATTCTAAAACTTTAATATTATAAAGCTTAAAATTCTAAAGGCGTGTTTCTCGTCTGAGCATCGCCAAATTTTAGTAAAAGTTTCTGTTAAAGATTTTATGGATCATTTAAAATTACAAGTTCATTCCTTTGGCTAGCAAATAAACATGCCTACAAACCTAACAGTTGCTTGATTTTGTGCCCTTAAAATTAAAAGGTTTCAGGTAAAGACATAAAAATACATCATAGGTACATCAATTACATATTACTAAAACGGCTAGCTTTGTACCTACCGGTACTAGAGACGCATCTTCACTGCTAGCGATTGTATGACCTTGATCTATCTGCTGCTATATTACACTCTTCTAGCCTATTAGAAGCTATTGTTTCTTGAACCTTGGCTAATGTTTTATAGCTTATGTAGATACAGAACCGTTTATTACAAATACATAATTGTATTCTCAACATAGTTGTAAAACCTTTTGTTGTTAAACTTCAGTTGTCTTCACCTGATTTATTGATGTAGGTTAAATGTTTAGTGGTAATTTAGATTTAGAGATGATTTTGGGTCTTGTTTCAAATGGATCTGTGTCAAGGAGACGTCTGTAATGGATAGTATGAATAGTGTAATAATAACTGCTGTTTGTCTGTAATGTTGTGATGTTACCTACAATATGTGTTTCAAAACTGACTAATTCGTTAGTCGAGTGGTCGCAAGTGTGACTGGCGACAAGGGGTCTCGGGTTCGATCTCGGGCAAGGCAAAATATTACTGAGATTTTTTCGGTATTTCGAAAATTTCTCAGTGGTAGCACGAAATCTGGAATTGCGTCCAATATATGGCAATAGGCTCACCTCAAATTACATGGGACTTACAACACAAATAGTGACATTGTACAACGGCATTACGTGCCGGAACGTGCACCTCTGCCTACCCCTTCGGGCATAAAAGGCGTCACGTTATCAATGTGTTGCAAAACAAGTAGATTTTTTTTACTAAACATATTTTGTGCTCACTATTACATTTCACAACCCAATTACACGATACTTATAATAAAACATAGGTGTAGGCACTTCACTATCATCTCGACGTGCCCTTACGGAAGAAAACAAGAGTAATATATACCGTAATGAATAATTCAATACTCATTTATTAACTCTATATCTCATACCGCTGTTAGTGGAACCAATTCTTTCATACATGGTTCTTGAATGAGAGATCTCCATTACTGCGAAGTAATGAAGATAACATTTATTTGGGTTTACGGTACTTTAGTGCCATTCGGTGCCTCTCTAATTGTTTGGGGTTCTTCAGGGTCGGAATTTAGAGTAGTGACGTCATAGCATACGTGATTTAGGCATGAAGTTGACAAGAGACGTATTTAGGATTTAGTACTCTAGTGGGTACAATGAATAAGAAGTATCTTTATTTATATCAAGTAGGTACAAATTCTGTGGCTTTTTATACAGTGTGTTTGACGATATTATTTTATAATACTAGATCAATTTGTATTATACTTCTAAACACATTAATTCACTCTTTTTAGTCATAATTGAAAGGTTTTACCTCACTTCGAAATTATTATACAACGCCTAGCTACGCATGACTCGCTAGAAATTCTGACAAAACCAATTATCCCTTATCATAGTCGACAGGGTGACATTTAAGTCTAGTAGCGTCTTGATATTACAGGGTTTAGAATTAAATTAATACTAAAATTAAGTAAACAGACTCCTGCTTTACATATAAGCTGTATCAGACCTGAAGGTGTCTAGGGGCCTTAGTCTGAAATACCTATAATCCTTACAATCCTTACATGATATCTACATAGTTATTAGCATGAAGGCTAGTTTTAATCTTCGAGTAGGAACTTGAGGTTGGAATATAATACGAATATTTCTCAAAAATAAATACACAGAATATTTTACTAAACTTTGTTACAATTAATTTAATGATTTATTTACTGAATCTCTGAACCTATCTGAATTCTCATTAAAAGGAAAATTTACGAAGTATATCAAAAATTAAAACCTCCAAAAATAATATTGAGACAGCTTCTACTGAGATTAAGTAATCTGTGCCATCCAACAACCAAGGTTGACAGCAAACAGTTTTAAAATGTAATCACGGTACTAGAAAATTAAAAATTAATCACGCTACTTTCGCTTCGCTGCCTTTGCTAATACGCTCTTAAGTCTGTTGGCAAAAATTCAAAGTTTCGTCGTGGCTTCATTGGGTGTGAGTAAATTCACCAAACTAATGGGCCTGCTACTCAGCCGAGCCACGTTATTTATTATTCAGGGAGGCTCGCTGACCGTGGTTACGGCAATCACTGGGGTGATCATTCAAATGGCCAGTTACGGTCTACACTTACATACTTACCTGTTTTTGTTTGCCCCAACAACTGATTTGGATAAAAATTCAAGGATATCTTACATATTGTATTCTTGCATTGTTTGCTAAATTCAAACTAACTAGTTGCAGATTTTTTCATAGATAATTCTGTATTGTATCTTAATCTCACGGTCTATTCAAATTTTAATTTTGCAAGCATTGCTCAGTTCGTCATAGTAACTATAATCTTTGATTCACCAACGTCAACCTTATTGTTTTGCTTGTTAACGCCATGTTTAAACGCTTCAGGAATATCAGATTTCGTTCATTCTGTAGCGATAACGCCGGGGTCTATATCTGTTAGTTAAAGCGACAGTCGCCGCGCAACAATAACAAATGCCCCAGTTAAAACGTAGATAAACCGGCTACCAGCCGCCACAACTTTGCCTCCCTATAGCAAATTTTATCCAATAGGCAAATATGTATGTACCTAGTCAGGTGCTTACGTAGCCGATTATGTTTGTACTACGAACATGTATTTTTATTAGAACACGTAGTGTGGTATTATGTAAATTACTTGTAGACATAGTTCTCAAAAAGCTTTTAAGTTGTTCAATATTTTGAAACACAAATATATAAAAGAATTCAGGGAACCTGATCAATTTATTGACTTTGCAGGGAATGTAAGATCAAGCAGATGAAAGAGGTTTAGAAACTATTTGCGACCAAATATATTCAAACGAATCAATTCACTTTTTATTCTCACCGAACGTTTGAATCGTATTCAGGATTTTGACGAAATAAATCAATTTCTCGGGTCCGATAAAACGGTTTATCTGGCTTTAGATCCTGAGGGATCCCATTTGTGAGGTCAAATAGGCAACCGAGCTAAGCTCGGTTTTGGTAAAACTCATTTAGAAGGTCTAATGGGATACGTGGAGGTACGAACCAATATGCTAGTGGGACCATAAATGTAACCTTGTGGGACAGAGACCTACATGCTATCATGAATTTATTGAACGATAGCCCTAAGTGTCATAACAAGCATCAGTATAATTAACATTAGCTCCTAACAGTTACGTGTTGACGACATGAACAACTAAGCAGTAATTTTCCCGAAGGTACTTTATTGACACCAGAATATATACAACATAAGAACATCTCGACGTGAGTTTGTAAAAGTAACTTTACTGAGTAAATAAGGCTCTGTGTAGCAAAAACGTCGATTGAATCAACAGTGTCGACTTGTTATTTACCCGAGAAATATCTTCGGTAAGTTTTTTGTATTGATTTGCAGACGTATCTAAACGGGATTTTCGTGGAAATCTTTCATTTCAGTAACATTTGCTGATTTGCTTGTTTGAATGCCGATGAAAAAACTGGCATAGACTTAATTTACAAGTTACAGATCATTTTATAATAAACTTTTGAATACTCGAGACTTGCAGATTAAGTGGTCATAGTCTACTATGAGTAACCATGAGTAAAGCATATGAGAAATTTAGGAGCCAAAATGATATGGTTAAGTTAGGAAATAAGAAGTCTACATTGGTTCAGGTCAGGTCAGGAGAAAAAGAATGAAGTCAAAAACTGTATGGGTTCATAATATTGGCCAAACAAATAAAATATGTATCTTTGGATATCCAACATTTCATCACCGTCAAGTGCCATTCGTGTCAAATACTTCCTACTTTGTAGCCTTTTTCGTATGTTCGGATCTTCATTTTGTCAAATGCCAATATTTTTCGTAGAGGGTTTGCCATTTGTCCTCGTCAATCGAGCGATACGACGCTCTTGACTGGATCAGTCGTTCGGACTTCACACTTTTTAAGTATGTTTTGGTTCTTTTCCGAATGAAAATTTCTACATACATTAAGTCGAAAATTGATAAGGACAAAAATATTTTTAGAGTACCATTTGTACTCCTGTTAGGATTACAAATAAAGTAGTCCATAAGATTTCATTGCTAAGTATGAAACATATTTGTCTATTAATTACAGATGTAGCACCCAAAACCATAAAATTAACAAACCATTAGCTAGATCTAAGTCACGTAGTAAATTACACGTATTTGCATCGTATGCATGGCGTGAACCTAGCCGCTGTAATGCTCAATCGCTCTACGTTAGTACTAACCTAATTGTAGGTTCCAGACACATTTGCCGTTTGCGTGATGTAAGCTAGCAATGGCCTGCCATGAATTTGCAGAGCTTGATGCTGATCTGACTTCTGTGATAGAGTTATGTTACCTAATTAGGTTTAATGGGTTTTAGTATTAATTATGTTAATTTGTGACTTTTTTGGAATTTTCATTTATTATGTTTTATCTGGAATGGTGGTGGTCAGATATAAGACGCGCCTTCCAATCTGTGAGCTTTACTACTAACGAAAGGAGGTGTTACATTTGTAATAAATAAACTATACGTGCTGTTTCAAGCAATAGAAATATTGGTTTTACGTCAGTACCTAGATGGAAGCCTAAAATAAAATAGAGAAAATGTTCTCACTCCCTTTCGTAACTAAATATCAACTTACACTTCTCACTTTCCACAAAAACATAAAGTACGTTAACCAGTTTCCAATAAATGAATTGAATGAAAGTCTGAGAGACGGCTCCAGTCATGTCAACAAGAGATCAAACTTTTGTCGTATTAGAAAGGTTTAAACTTGTCGTTACTTAATTGGAATCTTTGAGAAGTATAATAGTAACTTTTGAATTCATTCCTTTGTTAAATTGAGAGTCAATGGACCAAATCACTTTGAGTAAGCCCTTAACTTATTTTGTGACCCCATTTGTCTTCGAAATTCTTCGAGAATATTCGATTAATATTCTTCTTAAGTTAATATGTAACTTAAGAAGTATTAGGAAGATCAAAGCAGATATTTTCTCACTGTCTCTGTATTTATCCATTTTTTTACGGATACATATTAGTGAAAGATCGCTTTAACATCATCAAAACGTCATCTACAGTGCAGGAAACATGAATATAAATTAATGAATAACTATAAAACATTTGTATTTTACTGACATATTTAAATGGGAAATTCCATAGGCAGTATGCATGTTAAAAACATCGAACCAATTAAATCTTAATTGGTTAATTCGTTTTTATGTGATTAAATAAAAAATAATAATGTTAATATCTCCAATCTGAAATATAAATTGGATTATAAAATGAAAATATATTATTATTGTAGTGATAAATCGTTTAAACATAAAAATTTTTAAACAAAGACTTGGTACATACGTATACTCTTAGTAACTTATTTTTTTGTCAAAGTAATCAGACCCTTACAACGGGTTTTCCAAACGACCTCTTATAAAGGTCTAATAGTCGATAAACATGTATATAAATACGTTAATTTTGTTGGGTTTTCATCCGTATAGGCCATTACAGTGCGTCTTGTACCCTGACTGGTACATTAATCATTGTTTATCTTATCTGTGAAACGGTTAAGGGAATATAACACTTGTGTGAAGGGTATAGGAACATTACGTTTTAATATCCTTTCAACATTACGTCTAGGAGAATTTGATTTTGTTTGGGTTTTTTAAATATGATTTTGGTTAAGATTTTATCATGGTTGAACTGAATTTGGGCTTCAAAGACTTTTGGAATCTCGGGTACATCTATGAATTTAGGTAGCTAATTTTAGAATCTACAATCGATCTGTTGCCATGAGGGTTGGGCTTGCCATTTCTATGTCTATTTCATCCGTTGTACCAGAAGAGTCTATTTATAGGTTCCATATTATTGTGAAAAGAAAATACATAACGGTAGATTATGACTATAAAATTAAATCAATACTGTTTAAAATTAAGAGTGGGATTTCAACTGTACATTACTTACTTAAAACCGTTATATGGTAAAAAGGGACTTCATTACGTAATTAAATGATCCAACCAGCGCATATAGCTACATATGTACATAAGGATAATTAATGGCGCCCAACGTGGTACCGACTAACTTTTAAGTAATCCGGTCTGATATACGTGTGTGGGAACTTCTTAAGAAGCGAAGTGTAATAAATCAAAGAAAAGCAATTTTAATAACGTTGTTAAAGTTCCTAGTAAAGCTATTAGCTATTAGCTATTACATATTGACAATAATACATTAATATTGCAACAGAACGAAATAAATTACTAATAATAATTTTATGTATTGATTGACCATAATAAAAATCATTTGATTACTTCTTCAAATATTTGTTTACAAATATTTTTTACTTGCTTAAGAAGGCCAATTGCAAAAGAGTATATAAAGTAGCTTGATAAAGCTTGAAACAAAAATAGCATCAAATGAGTACCATGTGTCCTGATCGTCCCAATCCGGAGCTATGGAAAACGTAAGGGATTACCGAGGCTCCTGCTGAAAGTAGAAGTATGGGAATGGGGTGGTTTTTAGTCAGTAAGAATCTGACACTCACTCTAGCCTCACCCATGGCGGGAGAAGTCAATTTATTATTTTTCGCCCTCATAAAAAAAATGTCCTAATTGCCTCTTTTTCATAAATTATATCAACGAGATTTCAGCGCTGTAACTGAAATACACGAACAGGTAGAGTCATCGCGGAATACCGGTAATGTGCGACCATTAGGTGAAGTCGAAATGTCGGGCAGAACGCTACGTGGTGCGAACGCTGGTAAAATTAATGTTTATTTATGTCGCAACGGTTGACTATAACTTTTTAATTAAATTCAGTAATTACAGCTCGGGAAGTGTGTGTTTGTATTACTCGTACGTTATTTCTTCTATTAAAATTATTTTCTACATATTTTGTCTAACCTTTCGGTCCATGATGGTAGTAATGTTATGCCATGTCAAATATCAACGCTACAAGATGCAAAGAGGCGTAACTGATATTCACGACTGGCCATAATTGTCATCATCACTCATTTTGGTTCAACAAAACCATTAATCTAAAGTCAAAACAATGCATCCTTGTGACCAAATGTTACATCTATTGTTCTATCAAAAATGTAGGTGTCTAAAATTTAATTTAGTCTATCTAGATGGTCTCGAAGTAATACCAGTCTTTCCTTATCTGTGATAACAAAATTGCTAACTGCAGACACCATCGCTTTTAAAGCAGTTCCAGAAAATAACGGTCCTAAAACCTTTATAGATATGTTAATAAGTAACATACAGTACAATCTCATAAATATTTTATAAAGATTTATGTGAAATGTACAAAATTTATTACTGCCTGTAAACCTTTTAAAGATATTGTTGTGGGCAACGTAAAATATTCTTCTTTAAAAGATAGCCTAATGGAGAATGGAAAAGTTCAGTTTCAATTCTCGCACACGGTTTTAAAAAAATGTTTTATTCCTTGAATACAATACATTTTACATACTTTTTTAATTTAATTTAAGTCAACGGTTGAGAAGGTTAATTAATAAATAGTTACATCATTCTATGGAGAAAAATTCGGTGATTCCGAATTTGTATACAATAAATGAATAACGCAAAAAATGTCGCTTACATCAATTAGCCTTTCACCCATCGATCATAATACTAAAACCAACAAAACCCCTAATTAAGAAGCTTGTGCAGCATCCGTCCAAATTCGGTTCATCGAAGTTTCTCGAAAATTCGCGGTCTACATATCCGAGATGCGGTACATCGTTCTCGTTTGTACGGACGGAACGACAGCGTCAATGCCACGGCTTAAATGGCGGAACAATGTTTCCGAATGGTTTCGAAGCGGCTTTGCTTCTAGAACAAGCGCCGTCTCCCTAAATGTGACGAATATTGATTTAAAATATTCAAGACAGTGACTCCGAATAGCATTACCTTGGAATGCCTTGATTTTATCTCCCGTTTTCATTGAAGTTTGATTTGACGTTCATTAGTAATTTTATCTGAATCCGCTCTCCGTCTACTCTAGACAAATACTCATATCGTTTTTAGTTGCTATTACGCTAGCCGAAAATGCAATTAATATTGTACACGTTTATCAATCAGCATATTAGGTACGTGTAGAAATGTAAGAAATTCAGCCTTAAACATATTTTCTGTTTACAACATTCAATAGAATTTCTCAAAACATTGAATAAGAGAAATTCAATGCCTACAAAACGTGGACTAACTATACGTCTAAAGCCTCTCTAGCCTGCCAAGTATATGGAGCATGCCGTATTGAGTCTAATGCTCAGCGATTGGATTTGCCTCTGTGCAAGGCGCCTCTAGACGGTATCCTAGAAGCGGCCAATAAGGACGCCAAGCTTAAATAGGATTGAACGTGCCACATTTGTAGAATGCACCGAAAACGATTCCAATCCCTTGAAAGAATTGTAAATAAATTTAATTGAAATAACATTCACATAGACAAACTCTTCGTATACTTATTTATTATTTTTAACTTCGTCGATCAAATGGTCGTGAATGTATGTTCCTGCATCTACCGAATAGATCAGTAATATTAAAAAACCTCATCTCTTAGAAAAGTGCAAACTTACCTATGTGTTAGTTATCGAAATTTGTTAAGATGGTGTTTCACAGCAAAAAGTACCAATTGGTATCGTAATTATGTATCAATCGGATCAATTATGGATCACTTAATTGTGAGAATCACGCTTGGTCTTCCTCCGTATCAATTAATACGATGACTGTGATGTAATTTCGAATGGATTGATTGATTACGCTCGCAAATAATTGCAATTATTGGTTTATATTTCTGGCCTTTATTGTAACATGCTTAATATCATGCTTGGATGCACAAATGAAGCTGGAATGTTAAAACTTGGATCATCTGTTAAACTATTTAAAGTAGGTTTAGTTTGATATCGATTATTAGTAGTTACTGTAGTTAGTTTTTTTAATAAAATTGTAAGTCTAATTTATAAATTAATTAGATTAGATTTAAGTCGTTTCTTTTAAATTATTTAGTTTAAGCTTGGTTATTATAGCATAGAGGATAGGATATAGTTTCTTTTTTAATTGTTATAAATTCGTATTCGTAGCTTTCTTTAGTTTTAAGTTAGTTTAAGTCCGTTTTTAAACTATTTTTTCAATGCCCTAAGTGAGTATAATCTATTAAATTCAAACGCAGAGCTCATTATGTTGATTTTTGAAGAGTTCCCTGGAATATCTTCCACATCTCATTTTTGAAGAGATCCCGCGAGATCGGGAACTATGTGGTTAAAACCAAAAATTTGCCGGAAGTCACTATTCCACGCGAACGAAGTCGCGGGCAAAAGCTAGTTATTAATATAATTCTTAAAAGAAATATAAAAGAAAAAAATACTTAGCAAATAAATTCGTATCACATTTATACGACCTAAATTACGACTGGCAAATTAAGTTAGTACGTCACTACACAATTGGGAAAAGGATAGCAGAAAGGATAAAACCAAAACATATTTTATTGTTATGAGGATAAAATATTCTATTCTAATCTAATTTCATACAATGAAAATTAGATAACAATATTATTCATTATTCTTAGCACAAACACATGTGGATATGACAGCGGACAGCGCTATTGGGAAAGCCTTTCACAATTAATTATTATTTTATGATTTCGTGTGCTATTTACGTTTCTGTTTTCATTTCACGATCATATTTACTCATTCAATATATTTGTTTAAACACATCGTATTAATTAATCAAAAACTTCAATATTAATCACCTGTTCATACATTTCCGAACTTCGAATTTGTTTGATGAGAATCTCAATTATTTTGATCGTGTTAACAATCCGAGCGATGTTTTCCGAGGATAAAATATTACGTGCACCGAACGAGTGGATCGGACCACTTCAGAGGATTGATGGCATCCATAATAAATGTCCATAGCACAGGTAATCACGAGGCTGGCCGTTGTACTGGATGCATCACCTGTTCCACACATCACACGTCGACATCGCTTCACGTAAACGGTTCTAAATTGCTTTGATCGTTTTTCCGGAAGGCTAATGAATTTTCTCGCTCCAATAATTTGCATGGCTCACCAGCGACACGGGAAGGCTCTGTAACTATTATTAAGCCGTCAATTAAAATTACTGTGTTTAAGGAGATTGTTTGGAACGACTCCAAATTCAGTAATTTGGCCGACAGTTCGTGGTTGCTACATTGTTGTTTTCGCACGTCGCGATGCTTTTTGTCGGATCCTCTTAGCTTTGAATGAACAATCAGTGTCTACTAAATTTGCCGTCTGTTATTTGAGTTTCGTGCCTACTGAACATTTGTTTTATGATAATTATTGGGTGTGTATTATCATGCTTAGGTTGTATTTTCTAATAACTTTAGACATATAGTTAATGTTGATAAAATGTTTCAAATATTTAACAACAAAATATTTATTGAGAAACAATCTATTTCACGATGTATCGACTCTACCTTATTTGAATTTATTTTGAGTACTAGAAAATCCAAACAAATGTTATTATAATTCAAATAAGTATGTATGTAATTACACAATCTGCTTTATAATTGTTTTTAATAAAGTCGTTTTAATACCTTAGAATCTAAGTAATATTTCGGTAAATAGCGATCTTCTAATAGCAGTTCCTCTTATAGTTTCTTAATCAATCTTCTGATACAAGTTTAGTATGAAACGATCATCTTGTGGAAACTTTGAAAGGGGTTAAGTGGGATA
Source organism: Spodoptera frugiperda (assembly GCF_023101765.2). Classification (NCBI taxonomy): domain Eukaryota; kingdom Metazoa; phylum Arthropoda; class Insecta; order Lepidoptera; family Noctuidae; genus Spodoptera; species Spodoptera frugiperda. The sequence continues at coordinate 7,029,158 of NC_064240.1, forward strand.
GAGTGCAGTAATCTATTATTTATTATCACCCAACGCTTGTAAGTGTCAAGCGGGAGGTGTGAGTAACTCAATATTGCAGATAGGCGGAGGCTTGGCAATCCGTCAATGTTCAGCCGGGATTACAGCTTGTAGTAAACTTGCTCAACTATATTTCATTCAGGTAACTATGGTATACTTGATAAGTAAAATGCTCTCATGGGTTGCTCTAATAAAGCCCGAATACTGAAATGCTTCTCAATTTTAAGTTGTGCATAAATATCGTGTTATTTCTGTAATTTTATAAAAATGTGTAGTGACAGAGCTAGTCTTGAGAGCGTTTTAAAATTGGATAGCATTTGAGAATTTAAATAAAAGTATACCGTACCTAATTTCGCCTATCTCGCTAAGTACTATAGTTAAACATTTTCGGGAAGGAAACATGACGTTATTGAAATTAAATATTGATTTCAAGTATATAAATAAATTGGTATATTTTGTGTATCTACGATTTCCTTGTTGATATTTATCCCTGGAACGCTATGTTACTTTGTAACATTTCTTCCATCTTAATCTATTTTTATACATGTCAGGCGGAAAACTCGACCAGTCTGAAAAGCACTATTTCGGTAAGTATAAGCTTCTCACTGCCGGCAGATCAGTAGACAAGAACGAGCAGATAAATAAAATACTATCTTCAACTACTATCTTCCGGTCTATTTCTAAACATAGCATTTTACTGAAGACTTGTTTGTAAGTCTGGAAAATTGACAGGCAGCTAGGCGGCTGTCGCTAAACAAACGACAGATGTTTTTTTATTTTCACCGCATAAAATATGTTTTTAAAATAAGTATGTAGGTACTAATTAACAACAATATTTATTATTAGTCATTAGTCCCTTAAGTTTTGTGCCTGACAGGGTCCTTAATTATTACCCACATATTAAATAAAAACTATATCATTTTAAGGTAAACAACAGAGCATTTTTGAATTTGAATTTGTGCTTGAAGTATCTGTATCTGCTTTATAAAAACATTACATCACCTTTTAATAAAGCTAAGTAAAATTCTATTCACCAAAACGAAAAACAAGTGTGAGAATCTAAAAATATAGGTGCAAAACAGATGTCTTATTGTCATATTCTACACCTATACAACAAGTACAGGTTGTACCCAATTCGACCTACACACACAACCCCGGGCTAGACAAACAGACACCCTTCTAAGATCAGTGAGAGTTGTGCTCTCTCACTATTTATATAGATAGGTACATTGGAACAATATTTGCACAAAAGTGTAACAAAGTTTTTGATGTTCTGCGTGTAAAATGTAGACTGAGCTGTAGACTGGGGTTACCGGCTCCGGCACGAAAGCCAGGAGTAGGAACGAGGATGATTTTAGTCTAGTCAGTAAAAGTCTGATTCCACCCCTCGCCTCGCCCAAGGCGGAAAAAGGAATTATGTAGATGATTGTCTCCCCTTAAAAAAACCTGATTGATTGATCCATCTAATTCTAGATTGATGTCTATTATCACAACGTTTTTCGGTACTTTCTTAGGAATACTACGGAATTTGGAGTTATGTCTGAGATATAGCAAACTTCATCATCATCTCAGACCGTTCACATTCAGTACTGGACATAGGTCTCTCCAATGGCTCGATAATTTGTACATAAGTCATATATTTTTGCAAACCAAACCGTCTCATAAAAAGATTTTCCATTAAATTCAAATTTTTCCTTCTGATTAGTTCGCTATACGTGAAGTGGGGAACTTGATCCGTGATTTCTATTGCCTAAAGATTAACTTCGATACGAGCAACTTTCGAAGCCTGACTTAGTCAATAGTTAGTTTAAAGTTACGTAAGTATGTGCCAAGTTTCGCGATTGAATTTCAGTAGCAAACGCTTTACCTATCTTGTCTGTCTAAAATTATAAATAGTTCGCGTTGAAGCGTGAAGAGTTTTAGACTTAAGGATGATAGTTTACCTATAACGACTGCGCTAAGTATTTATCGGTAGATAACTATTTTATAAAGACAGCCTTGTTGATCTTTACTTTATGCTGAGTAATTGCTTATTAAGTGGGTTCCACTTCATGAAATAAAATGATGTAGAAGATACTAAACCCAATTTTCCTAAGTGAATTGAATAATTCTACAAATACTTACTCTATTTTACACTTTCGTCGTGTGTCGTCCCAGATTTCAAAGGACTACTTTTGGCTTTGTGGCCACTTACTTACTATGACCCGTCTTCTCATTTATATACTGTTCTAGAAAAAAAACGTACCAACAATAAAATTGTAGTTCAATCATTCAACCAAATATCTTAAGTACACTACATAGCAACGATGTTACGTTTTATATCAAGTACCTAACACAAAAGGGTTGTCCCAAAATATGGTTACACTTCATTCAGCTTTGGATATCCTTCTTATTGTACCTCGGAATCGCTTTACGATTCGGTTCAGGGATTACCTTGAACAAAGGGGAAAATAAAGTCGTCCTTATAATATAATATTACAGTTTCGTCCGCCCATATATGTGGAGTTAGGTGAACTTACAACTCCCTTACTTTTTTTGCTCTTTGATAGAAGCGTTCCTTTGATGTCGTCTGATTAGATTATGCTGAAAGTCGTTCTTGCTTCTACTTTACTATTGGTAACTAGCTGAATAATTATATTTGGATATTTTATATTACCTATGGCTGTGAAATAAATGAACAGTTTGTTCCTTGTAAAGTTGTGTGAGGACCAGCGGGAATAAACTGTTTTTCAAGCCTCTATTTTAGTTATTATGTAGTCTATTAGATCGCTTTGTTGAAGTAAAACTAAAATTGTACTTATCACGCTTTTTATAAATAAAAATCATACCATTGCATCTAGATGACGAACTGGCAAGACAATGAACGCCTGCAATCGCTTGAATAATTTTGAAACGGGACAACAACCACTGGATGTGTTTTGCATTACAAATAATATCACTCACGAATATAAAGAGATCTTAGTTGCTTCTGTCGGCGAACTTTTAACAAGTGACGATTTATCACACGGTGATCTAGTTTTTTTCAAAACTGGACGATGAAGGCTAGATTGTAAAACTCGTATAATTGAACTTAGTGTTATATGGAAGAGCTAAATGGAGTAGGAACATTTTTATACTGGTTCTAACTCTGGTCAAGAGTTTCGCATGCCTTTTTAAGTCGTTGCATTTGAAGGGGATCGTCAAAGGCAAAAATACTATGTATATTTTGATGATTAAGATAAGAAAAAAATAGTTTTATTAACTAACTACTTGTTCATTGTGGCTTAACATAGATGTTCACTAGCAAGATAGCTATGAGTGTAACCAGCCTTCCTTTCGAAGTCATTTGAATTGGGCAAATGCAGCCTCATTCCTTTTTTATGATGAAATGATGTTATGATTTCTTCTGAAATTAGATATCTATAACATATAAATGAAAATATTTGTTTTGTTCCAGGTATCTGGCACAACCACGACAACACAGTCGCGTTGAGCGCGAGCGGCGCCGGGCGGGGCCGATAGTACCAAGGATCGCGCCCGCGCCGCCCGCAACCCCCGCACAACCGCCCCGCAGCCATGGTGCGCGACAAGAAGCCAACGCAGAAGACCGACTCACAGAAATGTAAGTGCCTAGAAGCCATAAAATACAGGTTGCCCCAGAAGTTTGCCGGCAACGCACCTGTGACTCCTCTGGTGTTGCGGGTGTCCATGGGCGGCGCTGATCGCTTACCATCAGGTGACTCGTTTGCTCGTTTGCCTCCTATTCCATAAAAAAGTCAATGTCCAAACAATACCAGATCAGCAAAGTTACAACAGTTATCGGTGAAGCGCCAGATGTCCCACCCAATCGCACGAAGCGCTTCACTTCAAGCTTCCTTGTGCGAACTGCTAAGGATTGGAATTCTTTGTCGGAGTCTGTATTTCCTAGATGAGGCCCGAATGAATAGGTTGCTCATGGGCAGACGTGCTCCATCGTAAGCCGCATCATCACTTATCAGGAGGCGAGATAGCGGCCAAACATCAACCCAACAAATATATAAAAAAAGTTGTCAGAAAATTCTAGTTCTTGTATTTTTCTAGTTTTGTTTAGATGTTGACTTTTGGGACACTCTGTACAGTATACTATTATTAATATTAATTGCTTAACAAAGTTGTTAGGACAATCCTAACGCAAGTGATCACGTAATATTGATAAGGTTGGGTTTCTTCTGAACTTAAAACCGAGGAATCCCGAATAATACTGCTGAAGAAGTCGGTAAAAAGCTTTTATAAACGGGGGAAATCCCGCATTGTCTTCTGTATTACTATGATTCATTGTATTTTCTTAAGTTTTAATGTCTACACTGCACTGAAACTTTCAGTTAGAGATGTGTCCTGAGTTTTGCCCATAAAACATTTTTTTCGTCTTGAAGACTAGTTTTTATTATTCGCAATAAGACTAATTATAGCTTATGAAAATAGCAAATGCGTTAAAAAAAAATCTGCAATTAATCTAAATGAAAGTTGCAATAGTCATGTTTCTTATAAAACAAACTGCTTATATTAAAGCACACTGCTAACTTAAGACTCGCTTTAAATGCAGAAGGCTCTCGGCTAGCCCTGAGGTAATAACACTACTTTTGAGATGTGTAACAGAAAGTTGACATAGTTTATGAAAACTTGAATAATATAACACAGAAACTGGACGTTGGGAGCAATGACGTCAAGATGTTTTTCTAAAACCTGATACAGGAAAGAGAAATACGTAATTTTCATACGCAAACAAAAAAACGAAGCGATTATTTGTTTACAAACAGTAGTTTGTGGTGTAACCACGATATTTTCTGAACGTAATAATACTTATACTCATAATACTTATAATTAATTAAATTAGTGGTTTTCCTCGCAATATTTTCCTTCACGAAGGCTTGTAATATATTAGTACGGACGTACTGAAACTATAGATATCTAGTTATGTGCGTTGTTTGGTACAGTATTATTGTTTGGTATAGTAATTTCCGACCACAATTTGCAAATAGGAAAAGAACTTTGATTTGTTTTTATTCAAAACACAATAAACTTCGTGTCAAGTGTTTGATTCAGTCTATACCTACTAGGTATACGTAAGTACAGAACATTTCGGGTCTGCGCGCGTGTGCAAGAGTAGCTAGCCACCCGGTCAGAACCAGACCTCTTCAAAGAATCATCAGACCACCACAGATGGACCAACAAAGCTAATGCCCGACCCAGAGCTGCGGACTACCGGGGCTTCGGCTCGAAGAGCAACATTAAAAACAAGGTGGCGTTTAGTTAGTAAGACTCTGGCACTCTCTTTCGCCTCACCAAGACAGGAAAAGGCATTGGATAATTTTCCCCCCTTGAAAAAAAGTCCTAGTAAACTGCAAAATTAAGAATGAGGTTCAAGCACTATACACACAGTAATTGTACTATTTATTTTTAACCTCTACATATTGTAACCGGTACTCAAGTCACCTAATAAGAAGTCGAGGGTTAAACGACCCATAACACACGTGTGACTCATATTTTAGTACTAAAATGACCCTACGTATCACGCAGTGTTTACTAATAACAACATTCGAAGATTTTATTATTTATTATTGAATACCCGCTGTTGCTGCCCAGAAACAAAATATAAAATGGATGCTACAAAGTTACCATTATTATGCAATACTATTGGTGCAGGTGTAAGCAGTGCCGTAAGTACTACACACGGTTCGCATCCTGATTTATCAAAGTTAGGCGCACTTGCAGCGGAAGCACAAATCACCTTCCGTAGTAAACCTAACCATAAACGTAAACAACCATCGGATGTTAATAATTGTGAATGTTCAAGCGAGGTTAAAGAAATTCGCTCCGAATTGAGCCGCATAGGGTCGCTCCTAGAAAAATATGTGGATTCCAACCAACAAATCATGATTAAAATGCAGGAAAGTATAACAGAGGTCAAATCACAAATCTCCGAGCTAAAATCGTCTAATGATCAAACTGTGCAATTGATACGTGAGAATATTACACAAATTAGCGCGGTTAAATCCACTACGTCTAACATCGAAATGAAACAAAATGGATTGAACTTAAAAGTATCAAGTTTAGAAAAACAAATATGTCAAGGTGAACAAAAAATAATTTCACTTGAATCGGATGTTAATACTCTCAAATTATCTTTTCCATCCCAACCCACACAATCTAAGATGGATAACCAAATATTTTCGAACGAGCAAATAATTAAGGGGCTAACAGAACGCAACAACAGAGGAAAAAATGTTATATTTTCTGGAGTACCTGAGCAAACTGCCTCCAGCAAGGAAGAGAGAATATTGAAGGAAGAACAAACTATTTTAAAAAATATTTCACAGGTATGCCAAGATCTTCCAAAACCTGTCAAAGTTCTTAGAATAGGCAAGTACACACCAGGGAAAAACCGTGCAATTAAAATATGCTTTGATACTGCTAGTTCCGCAAAATATATTTTACGTAACAAAGATAAGTTACCTGAAAATATAAAAATATTCTCAGACCAAACACCCGCCCAGCAGCAATATTTAAAACATTTAAAGGAAGAATTAGTGCAGCGACAAAAAGATGGTAAGGATGATCTTACTATAAAATACATCCATGGAACACCAACAATAATAAGTAAATCTCCAAAAAACTCCAGCCAATAAGTGACACGATCTCTACGCACACGAACTGCAATACATACCAAGTACTTAATGACTACCACAACCTTAATATTAGCAAATCTCGCCTTCGATTTTTATACCTCAACGCCAGAAGTATTCGTAAAAAAGGAAAACTTGAAGAACTAAATTGCATATTAAAATCATTACCGAAAACAGTACACGCTATCCTCATAACCGAAACCTGAATTCGCTCGGAAGCCCAAGCTTTAGCACCGCAAATAAGTAATTACACCCACAATGACACATTCACAATTACACATTCACAATGATATGAAACATAGTTTGTTAGAGTCTAAGTACCAAGGAGGAAACAATTACCTATGGATTAGTTTGGAGCGATATGCGCTTGAAATAGGAATTATATACTACCCTGGTAATACTAATTACAAGGAATTCCTTCAAGAATATGATTCACAGCTACAATCAAGAAAAAGATCAATAGTTTTTGGTGACTTCAACGTCGATCTACTAAATAAGAAAAATAAAGAGACTCAACAATATAAGACAGTAGTGAGGGAAGCTGGTCATGTATTACTGAACAAAGTAAGCAAAAAGTATAGTACAAGAGACTCCAATACAAAAAGTGCTATCATAGATCATATTAGCACTAATTTAAAGGATAACCATTTTCACGTGACCGTTTTTAAATCATCTATGTCTGACCACAATCAGTTATATTTGGAGCTTAAAAAAGTTAAACCTACCCCGAAAATGAAAATTCAATATCATGCAATAAACTACACAAAATTCTCTAACCTCTTAGAAACAAATAACATCGACAATCCAAATAACGATTACTTAGTACTAGAGAATAAGATAAAGTACTGTTTAGAAGCTAGTAAAACCACAAAGACAAAAATTCTCAATCCTCCGCAAAAAGATTGGATTAACAAAAATATTATTGATGAAATTAATCAGAGGAATATATTGTGGGGAGAACTTATCAAAAACCAAAATGACGAGGCATTAAAGATAGAATTTAATAACAAAAGAGACTGTGTAGCTAAATTAATAGAAAAAACCAAAAACTCCTACTACTATGACGAATTTATCAAATGTATCAGAAAACCCAAGAAAATGTGGGGTTTAATTAACACCTTAACAGCCAATAAAATAAAACAAAGTTGTGTTCCTCCAAAACTGGTAGTTGATTCAAATTGTATTACAGATCCAAGTGTTATTTGTCAAGCATTTAATAAATACTTTGCTATGGTAGGTCCCCTTTTGGCACGTGAAATACCAATATCATTTCATAACGATTACCTTCGAGCACTACCAAACCCTCTTCCCCAAGATACTGATGAGCTTTCCACTTTTACTCCATGTTCAGCTAATGAAATAACAAACACTATAACTAACCTGGATTCAAACTGTAGTACTGGTCTCGACGGAATAAGTACCAAAGTTATAAAATGCGCAAACAATTTTATTGCAAACGATTTAAGTAATTGCCTGAATAAACTATTAGCCGATGGAAACTTTCCCGAAACATTGAAAATTGCAAAAGTATCTCCAATATTTAAGTCAGGAAACACTACAGATCCTGGAAATTACAGACCGATCTCAGTGTTGCCTGTATTATCAAAAATACTAGAAAAAATTATTCACAAGCGATTAGAAAAGCACTTAAATTCCATTAACTTTCTAACAGACCGTCAATATGGATTTAGACCAAAAAGCAATACTACTACAGCTACTGTTGATCTTGTAACAAAAATTAAACAAAACATTGATAATAAAAATATAGTCTTAGGTATCTTTATCGACCTTAAAAAAGCATTCGATACAGTTTCCCACGAATTGTTGCTAAATAAGCTAAAATCGGCCAAAATTACTGGTAATGCTTTCAAAATGTTCGAGTCTTACTTAAAGAATCGGTCGCAAGTAGTTAAAATTGGTCACTGCCAGAGTAGTGTATTACCAATTACGTGTGGTGTCCCGCAAGGATCTATCTTAGGTCCCTTGCTCTTTTTAATATATGTGAATAATATACACGAAATTAATCTTCATGGTCATCTTACGTTGTATGCTGATGACACTTGTTTATTTTACTTCGGATCTTCCATTCATCACATTATATCACAAGCCCAGGCTGATTTAGATTCTCTTTTCACGTGGTTTCAGTACAACCTTCTAACAATTAATATCTCTAAAACGTGTTATGTTATATTTAAAGCAAAAAATAAAGTAATTCCCCCACATAACCCTTTAACAATTAATGATGTACAGATAGAACTTAAAACTTGCGAGAAATATCTTGGTCTGAGAATTGACAGCTCACTCTCATGGAATGCTCACATTGATCATATAAAGTCCAAGCTCTCAGCCCTTGCTGGATCATTGCGTAATATAGCTCGTTGTATCCCACCAAAACTGCGGCATACTATCTATAATTCCCTAATAAAACCGCATCTACTATATTTAATCGAAATTTGGGGTAGTGCAGGAAAAACAAAATTGTCGGAACTACAAGTAGTCCAAAATAAACTCATTAAAATACTGTTCAACTACCCATACCTAACACCAACCCTCAAAATTTATAAAGACACAAAAATAATGAATATAAATCAACTATATATTTACAACACATGTATCTTCATAAAAAAAAATCTTAACAAAAGTACCCATACGAACATAATTCTCACACAACATAAACACATAAGTCAACGCAGCACACGACGAGCTAGCTTACTAGTCTTACCGAAAATTAGAACCAATTATGGCAAAAAAACCTGACTTTTGAAGGAGCACAACTTTACAATAAGATACCGTCATGTATAAGAAAACTAAACTCTTTTAGTGCATTCAAAACCCAACTTAGCAAGTACATTATTGCAAATCAATCACTTATGGGGAAATGATTGCATTGGATGGGTGAATTTGTTTGTTTATATAGTCTGTACCCGATTGATGATGATGAACTGCATGTAAAATTTATTTTCTTAGTATTGTTCTCAAGTAAGTGACATTGTATGTTTTTATTGAGAATAAAGTTTCTTTAAACCTAAATACTTCAAGCTCAGTTTATTACACAATGTTCATAAAAAACAAATAAATAATACACTGAGTCAACAAAGGGAGTGACGTTAAACTTAATGGTCTATAAGCGTTGCGAATATAATTAAATAGACTAGAAATTTTAACGAACTTTTCATTAACTGTAAACTTAAGGAGTAATAAGGTAATATTAAACTTCAACTTAACAAGACTTAAGTCTTTTCCCTTGAATATCGATGATTGATTTTAGTCTTCACGGTACTGACCGCATAATGAATTACAATTTATCAATAAATGCTAAAGAACTCATAATAATAAGTATTATTTATTTACGCATAAAAACCACAAAATTTTGCAATAAACAAAATACAATGAGAGGATGCGTTATTATTTCTTTTTTACCTCAACCATTGCAACGCAGCTTCAAATAATGTATGTAGTGTGACAGTAAGCCCTCAGGCGTCTTTAATTACTTCCTTACCTTTCTAGGTTTTTAGGTTGACGCCTCACTATAGCTGACGTCAAAGCTGAGAAAGGCCAACAAAGTTTTTCGCTTGAAAAGGGTTCCCTTTGACTCTAGACTTAAATAACACAACGATTTAGAAACGGAATCGTAAAGTAAGCTAACAGGCCGTTTGACTGTTGTGAGCACTGGCCTGCTTGACAGCTGCGGGCTACCAAAATGGACGAATCGTTAAAATAATAACAAAGGAAATTGGTGTTTAAGTTCGAAGTTATAAGGACTATTTACACAGTTAAGGTTAATAATTCTGTTAAATAGTTTAAGTACTTTATCTACTAAACACTGGACTTTCCGATTCCTATTCTCAGTAACAGGATGATCAAATAGTAATATTCTTGTAGTAAGTTCATTTGCTAGTTACCAATTTTCTTTCCTGATGGATCTGTTTTCATTCTACACAAGGGAAAGTACTTCTAGTTTTTGCTACATCCATGGATGAAAGGTATTACGAATAACACGAGTATGTAAGCACAATCTTTTATTCATTGAATTTGACCAATTCTTACACTGAATAAAACTGAATCCTTTGAAAAATGTAGTACTAAAAGGTCCAAAAGTGTCTAAAAAGACCTTTCAGTCGACGAAATTGAATGCTAAAATTCGGACATAATTCCCTTGACTTTGACTGTGTCTGCCCTCTTTAGGATTGAACATCGGTAGTACGTGACTTTAGGAATCGTTTTAGAAGTCACGCCTCACGTCTAGCACTTGAATTTGCATTTTTAGGGAAGAGGTGCATGTTCAAATTTTCGTTAGTGACTCTCTCCTGTATGCAGTGTGCACTGCACCCTTATGATGTGTCAGATTTTCTTTTTACTACTTACATGCTAACTGTTTTTAAAAGTACCTTAAGTTAGTTTCTTCTCCCTTCTTGAAGACTATTTCTGGGTCTTCTTAGTAGGCCTCTCTTTAAAGTCTTGAAATACAATAAAAATAATATGCTCAATAAAAAATACAACATGGTGATTGAAAAGACTGATATTCTCGTTTGTAACAATTTAATTGAGGGAAAAACATGTTATGTAATTTTTTATTTCCATTTAGGTATTATAATGTAGTATTCAAAATAGTCAGGTCGTCTATGATTTTAATATCATAATTATATTAAATCGAAACAGGATCTAGTATAAGCTGACATATTATATGTATTATTGAATACTTATTACTTGGGATTGCCCAGTCAATTATTAAAATCGAATAAAAGAAACTGTTGGTGTGGCTTGAACCAGTTATTTTAACATTTGATAAATACAAAAAAAAACCTTTTTTAAAATACTAGCATCCCACAAAAACATTTCATGTTAAATGTTGCCAAGACGAGACCATATAGCTCGCACTGTCAAAAAGTAATCAGATCCCGTGTAGAGCCAAGTTTCTAACCCTATACTTTTGAACTGGCGAGTCGGCCGCACGGACGTTTTGCTATTCGTCATATGGGCTTGAGCTTAAAAATCTATTCAATCTTCTAAACTCTTTCCGTGCGGCCAACTCGCCAGTTCAAAAGTATAGGGTTAGAAACTTGGCTCTACACGGGATCTGATTACTTTTTGACAGTGCGAGCTATATGGTCTCGTCTTGGCAACATTTAACATGAAATGTTTTTGTGGGATTTCATTTCTTTTTGTAGGTTGCTTATGATAGAAAGATAAAATGAGCGACAAATTCACCTACTAAACTACTAAATTTATAAGAAAATTGGAAACGTAATCCTAATACTTTTTATCAATGAAAATTAAAACACTAGTATCTAAACCTTTACCTACTAAACTACTAACAATTAAATATTAGGCAAATGTTTTTTTTCTCCGCGATAGCAAACTTTTAAATCACCGAAATATTCCGAAAATTTTTCATTCAACGAGACAACCGTCAACGACGTCTGCCCTCGCGCGTCTGCCCGCGTTCGGGTGCCGCGCTCGCTGACGGGCCGATTATTTTTAGCTACTGCGCGGGGACGAGGGGGCAGGCGGCGGGCGTTGGCGCATACTATACTTACGATGCTTATGTTCAAAAGTATAGGTTGATTAATAAACACTTACCGAAGTGAAGTGTAGTAATATTATTCATATCTAAGTACTTATGGGTAGGATAATGTTTTGATTTGATGAAAAGTTTGTGTTCTATGTACTTGTGTATAATTTTCAGATTCAAGCAGGAAATAGGGAATTAAGTTTCCCTATTTCAGATTTTTACCCTCCGCGGCCGCATTCAGACCTCTAGCGTCAAAAGTTGCGGAAGTCTCGAACAAACTTTCACCCCCTAGTTTAAGGGGTTGGGGGGTAAAAGTTCCAAGTTTTAGGATTTTTTTGTTGTTTGGGTACTAATACTAGCTTACATACCAAATTTCAGTTTTCTAGGACTTCAGGAAGTACCTTAAGAATTTTGTTGATCATCAGTGAGTGAGTGAGTGACGAAATCGGGGTATTTTAGATATCAATAAAATCTAAAGTATAAGAGCTATGCAATTGAAACTTTAGAGGTTTATTAAGTCTACCACTGACATTATATCCTGAAAATTTTGTTTATCTGGTATAACCCAAACTCAAGTTATGAAGGTTCAAAAATACGACGAAGCGCTTCGAGAAAAGGTAGGTAGTGCCCTTGCGCTTCGCTTGGCTCGTCTTGGCGGGGCACTACCGTGCCCCCAGATATCCGTTTGTAGAATATTTTTGAATAAATAATACCTAGAGGTTACCTACATCATATTATCTCAGGAGAATAGTTGTGCGCCTCAAAGAGCTATCAGACGATCACAGCAGATAGAGCTGGTGCCGACCCCGACCTGTGGACTGCCTACCGGTGAAAAACAAGAGTAGGAATAGGGTGTTTTTTAGTCAGTAAGAGTCTGATACCCCTCTCGCTTCGCCCAAGGTGTGACAATTCATTAGATGATTTTCTGCCCTCAAAAAAAAAGAGAATGGTTGTTGTCTTTTGTACCTTTGACAGTAACATATACGTTTATGTACCTAAGTTACGAATATAAGGCTCGGTAATCCTTACTACCTGAACTTATGTTGTTGAAAAACTTTAAGGTATGCTTTAAAATGTTAATAAAAATGTTGCGTCATCAATTTAAACGTTGAGTTTATAGAATTTTCAACAATCTATTCAATGAATATGCAAGATTTTCCTTTATTAATAAAATTACCAAGCTACCAACACAATTTTGTTTTTGGTCAATAGATTTTTTTTACGATTGTGATTATATTGCAATACAAAATTTGCTTGATAGAAAACATTTTATTTCTCTTTGCTTTTGTATTTTATATCTTCTTCTTATTATAGTGACGTAATCTTGAAGCACAATATTGACTCTACACGGTACTATACATACAACTATAACGATAAAATATCTAGTTACCAGTCATTAGCTACTCCACATATTCCCCAAATAGTATACTTTACCGGTAACGTGCTATATATGTATTATGTACTAGGTTTACTCGTTCACAAGCCTGTTTATGGCCACAACCTTTATTATACCGTGAAGCATCCCACATAATGGTATCGCCTTCGTTTTATACGTGTTACTTGAATATATTGTTATTTTACAAACTGCGATAGCGTACTCACAAAGAGATTACATACAGGGCTGCCGTATTCCCAAATTGTAGAACCGAAGGTTGCTTGTCGGTTGTGTTTTGTTTTTGGAGAATGCAATTTTGGAGAACTGTGTTTGTTTTGGTTGTTTTTGTATTGTGGTTACACCTACAGACTGGGTAGAGCTGGACTAAATGGCTTTCTACTTTATTGTTAAGGGTGCATGGTCGATTAAATAAAAAAAAACATCGTTACGATTTAGTGAATGATTACTGTCGTTATCAATATCAGAACTACAGGGCATGTATAAAAATTCTGTACCAAGAATTGAATCAAAGAAATATTATTACTAAAGATACCAATCGCTGTAAATGACCCTCATTTACCACATAATACAAACAAGCAAGTATAAGTATTCCCATACAATAATCTTAAGGACCTTGTCTAAAAATACTTTGATAAGAGGACTCCATGTTAACAATGACTAAGGTTACGGCACCAAGTGACAAAAATGTGTGCAAATACTTTTTTGTTGAGCTGCTATCTGGTGCTCTCTGGCGGGAAGGAAGGCGCCTGATGGCTCGCTCGCTTCGTCATTTACGTGTAAAGCAAAAAAATGTTTAGGCGTGTTACCTATCTACATTATTCAAAGCTTTGTATGTTCTTGTCTGCATTTTCTTTTGGCTTATTTTATTTGCAAGTTTCATAGTGTTTATTATATGATTAATTCCATTTTAAGCAATACTTAATAAAATGGACTGCACCTTTTGACAATTAAGTATGTCAAAAGGTGCAGTATCAGGAAATAAAAGTTTTGATTTTGTTTTATTAGTTTATTTTCATTATACCTACCAAAAATATCCAAGTATTTATTTAACTTAAAATTTGTAAATATATTAAGTTAAAACATTACCAATAAAACAGCTGTTACCTTCCTCACTCACAAATTCAGGTCTTTATTACAGTGTTATGAGGATTCCAACCGAGGCAGTATGTTCTGATAAATTCAAGCACATGAATTTAATTTTTAAATTTCGTTGTCCATTCCTTTTACCACAAATCTCTGAGTAGGTAATGCAAAATATATAAAAAAAATATGTGGACAGAAAATTACACGTGGAAACATCGAATTATTTCGACCAACCCTAAACAATTTGCTACAGTATAGAGCTAAATTAGTCAATTATTGCCATAACTATATTTATATTTTGATATTTACAAGCAAGTGCGCTTTTATATTTATCGTGACTAAAAGACTCACTAAGCTGCTGTTGATTTCTTCCTTAGTTTGTATTCGTGCTGGTAAACCAAATAATAATAAAAATGGGTAGGTAATGATTATATTAATTTACTGTTGCTGCAACCTTTAGATTCTAGAAAAAAACATCCTTTTCATTATTACATATTTACAATAACCACACATAAAATATATGTAACGTTTTCATCTTTGAATGGATTCATTGATCCAGTCTAACCCATCTTCAAACTTTACAGACAAAAGTACAATCGGAGTTTCATCCATCGCTGCGCATCCCCAGTTGTCCTAATGACAGAAAATCAATGGAGTTGGACCTCCAAACAATATTGCCACTTGAAGAGACAGTCAAGTGTCCAATTCCCTTTCATTCCTCTTCACCAGGGCACGTCAAATCGTTTTCTGTCTCATAAGATCACTAATGAATCTCCTTGTCATTTGGCCGGCTCTTCTTTTATGACTGCCAAGTTAAGGTGCACTAACTAAGGCACTTTCGTCTTTATTTGTTTCGTATTCTAACAAATAAGTTTGTTCTGTGTGAGAGTTAATGAGATTCTTTTGTGATTAGAACTATATGTATGCTTATTTTAATTTTCCCAACTTTGGCTTGATAATAACAATTCAAATCGAAATATTTGATAAAAAGTATTCGTCTCTATCATCAAACTATTTTATTAATAAAATCTAAATGAACGATTTTATATCAGAATTCGAAATATGTTTTAGTAGGTACACAAAAACATTGTTGGAATATCACGGCCGAAAAAATTTCGAATAAAAATACGATTCATTCGTTACACACATTGCGTTATCATTGACAAAATATTTTGTCCATTGCACAGAAATAAAATGCAATAAAATGAATGTGTTTTAACAAAAATTTTCAGAAAGAAATTCTGGTAAAAATTCGTAAATAATAAAGTTTGGGTGATCAAGGATGAAAAGATCTATATAAACAATACAACTATGAGTAAAACTTTGTTTCACATACTTTTCGTATCTAGTAAATATTTTTAGAACACGTAGAACAAAATTATATTTGCAAATAAACTTTGTTTTATATTGCGGGACAGAGCACTATGCTAATCTTATTAAATGCTAAAAGCATTTCGCTTACGAATGCGTTCTTTGTATTTTCATATTTCATGAAGTTTAAATAACTCGCTGGTATTGTCATGAAAAGATCACGAGTTTCATTACATATATTCTGTAGAATAATTAAGTATTTATATCCTTGGTTATCGTCATAGTTGTAAGATCCTAGCGATTGGATTCATTAAATATACCTTGATTGTGTTTTTTTCTTATTTCAATTCTATCTATACACAAAATCTTTGTTAGAACAACTCGACTGTTTTATTAGGGACAATAATTTAATGAATCACCTAAAATAATGGGCGTTGTAATTAATTGTAGAACAGTGAAAATTTAATATAACATTAAATCTTCGCCCACGAACTCGGAACAAAGTTCACTCACTTTGGCCCGTGTAACCAAAATCCTATTAAAAGATTACAGTGTATAACGCTGAGTAACAACAAACTAGTTCCCAATCTTATTCCAACGTAGTTTATATTTCAAACACTAATATTTTAATACTGATTGATTAATTTGTAGTGAACGGCCTTTGGGCTCCTTATAAATTCAATCATTTTGGAGTTACTGTCAGCATTTTGTAAAAGTGATTTACAAGGATTTCAAATTGTCTTTGCAGATTGAATTGGTCTTACTATATGAAAACTATTACAAAAACAGTGTTAGTAACAATTTACAAAACAAACTCGGCTCGGCAGGTACCTGATGAAGTAACATAGGCGTTTATTTGTTACAAAGTTCCTAATTCACACAAGCGAAGCCACAGGCATTACCTAGTAAATGTATGAAAAAAATAACATCATGGCAATTTGTCTAATGAGTATGAGTAAGCAAATCATTTCACTAATCGTCTGATAGTTACCAAGGAACAAAATGTTTTAGTAACATTTTTAACATGGCATATCTATATGTCTATTACATCAGTTAGGTGGCAAGACACAGAAACGAAGGGAAATTAGAAGACGCAAGGCTCTGGCTGCAGGGGATGGCAGGTTCCTCTTGACTCCACCTTACGGAAATTTAGTTCCAAGATATATATAAGATAGCATATTCAATGTAGCTTAGAAACCGACCTATTTGATTGGAGATTGAATGTTAGGACTGAATGGTATACATGTGTATTCCGCAGTAATTGTACTAGGGCTTTAATTAAGATTTACATAATTATATGGTATATGAATGATTACCCATATTATGAAACTTAAAGGTTTAATACCGAAATGATGTCTTGAACTAGTGCAAAAGATAATAACAGAATGATAAATTAAAGTAGGCATATTGTCAATACGAGTTTACATAGTTTAATAATTTTACAAGCATACACTGTTTACGTCTACAAACAATGATAGGTAAACGCATTCAGTACAAATCCCTATAAAAAGATAAGTCAGATGAAGCTAACATAAACTTCTTTGTTAACATTTTATGCCGAACGTGAGATCAAATGTCAACAGTTCAGATATATCGGGTCGTAGGTCTATACGAGCAGCACTCTGTCAAGCCTTACTTTACCGATCCCTCGAGACGTCGTTATTACATGTCGAAATGGTGGTCGATAAAAGACTTTTTTGTAATGTAGATTGAGTGTATTTTGTTTTGTAGTAAATAATCTGAGGACATAAATTGACTGAGGATTGACTGATTAACTGAGGACACCTGATAATGTCTCTTAATTTTTTTATACAGAAAACGTTGCCCCGCACTAAGATTTTCTCCTGTGTTATGGGTGCGTTTACAAACATGCAAGTTCACATGCACATGGCACGCAGACCCGAAGCAACAATTTGTGGATCACACAAAGAATTCGAGCCGAGGATACCGCTACACGTTGCACGGCAGCCAATTGCCCAGTTATTGGATTATTTCTGCAGAATTACAAATGCTGAATAAGTCTTACGTGTTATTTTAGAAAACTCCTATAGAGTCATAATGGTATCATTTTGTAATTTCCTTTGTAGTTCAAAAACATTATTCCACAAACGGTTAGGCAGCTAGTCAGAAGCACAAACATCATTAAACGTAACACCCACTTCTCACCAGCAAATTTCCTAAACTCAAAACGTGTACATTTACAGCAGAATGGCTGTTTAAAAATTCCATGTACTTAAATTTTTCATCACGATACTCTGGTACCGTCTTTCAATGAATGTTTAATCGACACGTTTCACATTTGTTTGTGCATTTAAAGCCTTAATCATGCGGATCGTTAATGAATCACGGCACATTAATGCACGATTTAAGAGCACCATTTATTTTTTAAGGTTATGATAATGAAGCTCGTGATTGCAATTGACAGTTTTTTTTTTCAAGTCAAAATGGTTTTGTACTCAAGTTACAGTTCAATATTTAACATGTCGTCGTGTTCGGTATGATTAATTAATTTGTAAGTGCTACTTTAAGTATGCGATATCGTGGTTAATACGCAAGGCATCAGACTAATAAATCTTAAGAGAAGGTAACTTTTGGGTTGTTTTTCGTAATATTAAAGATTGGACTCTGTCTCTCATCTCTGATAAAGAATCGTAATAATCTTCTTACCCTTTCGGCAAGCGAGAAGCATGATATTATTATAAGTTATAAGAAAACAATATAATTTGTGCATCCACAGACATAGCTAAGCATAAATATTTAGTTTACAAGCGTCAATAAACTTCAGGCGGAACGGAGTTCGTCTACATAAAAAAAAATCAGGAAAACTTGGGCGCAAGAATTAATTCTTAGGGTTGAAGTTTCGTGGATTAAAAAAGATAAATGGTGATTTTTTGACTGAAACGAAAAGTTTTGAGCTCTTGTTTATTGGTGGGTGAGGGACGTTTTATTTTAAGAGTTTTGCTAAGTTTTTCTCTAATGAATTTCTCGGATCGCAGCTTGGTCACTTTATATTTATTATAAGATTTTTGTCATTTGAACATACTTTCTGCTCTCCGCCCCTCTGTGGTCCGTGGTAAGATGAAGTTTCAGGATAGGTACCACCGGGGTATAAAATGAAAACAATACAAATGGTGGGCATACTCATTGTTTCTTTAATTCATAGCAAAACAAACAAAAGCATAAATAAGTAAAGCTAACAAATATGCAGAAGAAACGTAAAGCCACCAAATTGAGTTTTGTTTCTACTTATGACAAAGGACTTACCGACCGCATGTACCTATGTAACATTGCAAAAGCGACGGTACCACAATACTTTGCGCATAACTCTGTCGAGATATTTAGGGCACGTATGCCGAATATGCGAAAATGTTACCCTTTGAATATGCTACATGAGGTTGGAACATGAATAACTGCGCAGTATAACAGCTACTTGATACGGGTAGTTTGACAAAGCGTACTGGTCAGACGACAGTTATGATGGGAATTTACGTTAGTGAGTCACATAGCTCTATTTTGTGTAAACTACCACGTTTTGTATACATTATGATTATACACATCTTCTTACCAACCTTAGAAACGAACAAACGCAATGATATATTTCACTGCCAGCAGCTAGTAATAAATCTTACTGCAAACTGCTAGCTTAATCAATTTCATTCCGACCATGACATAACACAATATCATTGCATACGAGTCAACCAAAACTTAACGGCAACTTCGTCCTACAAGTTCAACTTCGTACGAAAACTTAATAATGAATTCATCAATAATAATATATCTACTTATTTGACATTTTCTCAAAGATAACTAGCTGGATAATAAACACGGTGCAGACTAAGATAGGTCAAACTTTGCAAGCTTACATTTATTAACAATTCAGATCGTTTATTAATACTTAATATTTAAGTAATTTACATACAAGCTAACGATCCAAGTACGATATAAAGTTTGCGTGTAACATGTTCAATGCATGTAATATGACGCAGGAGTGACGGTAAAGTTGTTAAGTCAATAACTTTTGACAAGCAAATGTTCCGCTTTGCTACTTCTCATATTTGACGTTTTCCTGAACTATTTCTGTTTGAGTGGCGTTTGCTAGATCGGTACAGGAATAGATGGAAGGTTAGAAAGGGTACAGTGAAACAGAATTTTCTCGACACGTCGGTTTGATAAGTTTCGTAACTAGAAATTCTATTTTGGCTACCAAAATGCCTGAAAAAAAGAATGAGTGTGGTTCAAGCAACAAACTTTGTGAATCAATCCTTTACTTACTTACTTTTTATGCATGTTTTGTAAATACTCCGTATCCTTTTTTGATTATTAGTCGACTCAGTATCAAAAATCCCATTATTTTTTTAATGCACATGGTTAAAATTCAAGGGTAGGTTAGAAATATCATTACGACAGAGCCGTGGGTGTCTGCGCATTAATGAGTTACTTCGGTACAAACGAAGCATTTTTAGCTGAAACAACATATTTTTAATTGAATTTTTGTACATGCATTAAGTATTTTACTCTGTATTTACAAACGATTTTTGATATAAACAAAAGCATTGGCACGCTTTTTTTAAAATTCCACACGTTTGTTGACTATCGATAAAAAAATGCTATTTTAAAAAATCACATTATACTCGTAGCAACAGCTTGGATTTTTTTACATTGTTTGACTACAAATAATTGTATAAAAAGTCTAGTATTTATTTCAAAATTTTCACTAGTTGCAAGAATAATGAACCTTTAACCATAAAATCTCAACGTAACGATATAGTACTTACTTAAATTGAGTACCTATAATTAAGTATGCCTCTAGTACTCTCTCAAATCCCATCACTTAGTTCAGATTTCCTAAAACTATCATCCAACAAATATCAAGAAATTGGCTTCTAGGAAGTTTGGAAACATTCAAAGGAACTTAAGGGTAATAATATTATACTTGGTGAATAAGTTAGGGCTACAAGCGGCTTTGTCGAACAACTTTCAAACTACGCTTAGGCTCGCGTTGAAATCTTACATCGAGCCTAGTTTATTCTAATTCCCAGACTTTGAACTGAAACTGTTCTAACAAATTGGTAGCTAAATTGAATTTTAGTACTGCCTGTTGTATCTAGATAAAGGATTTTCAATTTTAGTCTTACCGCCGTATTCAGAGTCGTGAAAATAAGTCCTTAGCTATTGTTTAAGTAACTATTAAATGTCTTTGAGCGCGGCAGTTAGAGTATATTTTCCTGCATAAAGCACAAAATACTCACCGATACCTATATGTATACTTTCTATGTTTATTTCAAATCGCACTAAGCATTGTACGATTTCTCTGTTGGGTAATGAGGTAAGCAAAGTACGTACGAAGGAAGGAGACTACAAAAGGTAAACATAATCGGTATTCTTTCGGAATTCATAAAGTAGATTACTGATATTAAGATTCAAAAATATTTTTTTATGTAAAAATATCTTAAGTATACACGAAGAAAAAGACGTTATAAGAATGTGTAACGAAAGAATAGTATATAGTGGAAAGCATAAAAATGTATAGGTAAAAAAGTAATGCCAGTTATTCGCATTTCCACAACCAAACATCAAATCCAACCAAGATTGGAGTAAGTCGGACGATAAAATTTCTTCTCCGCAAAATACACGGTTAGGTTGGCAAGGTATTTATTAATTTGTCGGAAATTATTTCCGTACCGCACCTTAAATTGTACATGTTACGTCATCGTTGGAACGTGGTGAGAAGGGGAAAACGTAAATTTGGACAAATTGCTCTCAGTGTGCACATTATTGCGATATATTCGTTTACTCGACTACATTGGTTGAAAATGTGTTTAGGTTTCGGGTGTTTTAATTGCTATACTTGTGTCCCGTGTAGTTAATAAAAATGACTCGTAAAAATAAAATGGCGGTCTAATTTGGGTTTTCTTCATTAAGCTGCAAAACTTTTGAATGAACAAAATTTTTCCTATCTGAAATCTGAATATAAAGATAAGTAAGATTACTAGTCCAGTAAGAAAGAAAGAAAGAAAAACAGTTTATTTGCATCATTTAAAAAAAAACCATAAACATAAAAATTAATATGATAAAAAAATATAATGTAAGATGACTTTCTTCGTAACCTATTAAGTATTAATTAAAGGTAAACTTTAGTACCATTTGACATTATTCGTATTATACCAAATGTATCAAAACTTTACGTTTATCGTTGTTACACTAATAAACAAGATGACCGTTGCAGTTTATACACAGCAGAACAAAAGCCAAGTCATCCATTTTCACGAGTAATCCCCGAGTGAGTGGCTTGATACTCTGACCGTGCTAATATCTCACGGACACGTAACTTACCTAACTATTCACAATCATTATCCTGTGGGACACGATACTCGAGCTGTCTGTGTTCCCAACAGGTCATTTGCCGAACTACTTCGATAGGATTGTACCAACGAACATTTATTGAGTCGGAAACTAGCCGACGGGTACGAAATTTGCGATATTATTCAAATTTCCGATGGGGAAACAGCGGTCGAATTTTGGCGTTCAACTTTCTCAGCTTTGGTGAATGTTTAGTATCTATCTTGAAGGATATTGATTGTAAACACAAATATTTGTTTACGTCCTCGAACAGTTTATTTTAAGAGTTTAGCGCGTTTTTGACGTGTTTGACAAATAAGTAAAGTGTTCTGTTTGTCAGGAAATAAATGATTTGTTAAAAATCATGCGTTCGTATTGTTATTATGTAATAAGATTTCTCTGATTGTTATTGCAAATCAGTACATCGTGTTTAACTATTTTACCCATAAAAATAACAAAACTCTCTAGATGCTTATATTTATCCTTTTTTATATTACACTTAGACTTTCTTAAATACTAAAATAAACATGTAGGTACGCAATAAACTAAAATTGAAACATAACTAAAATAGAACATTAGGTTTGTCCCGTATGATATCTCTAGGGGAGCCCCGCTTCCAACAGATACGTTCAGCAGTAAAAACCATTACATTATTAGAACAGTTTAATTGCTCCCATATTCATTAAACAAGGAACCACCATTTAACACAGGGAAATTATAAGAGTACACAGTTTAAACTAATTGTAATTCAAAATTCAGTTTACAAAACTGACCGTAGGGGCAAGTTTGGGTGAATTTAACAAGACCAAAGGGTCCAAAGTGAGTGTACAGAATTAATATTCGTTAATTTTCACCCTTTAATTACATTATCTTTATCTGTAAAGTTTTCCTATGTTAATAGCTTGGTTGAAGTGTCCTTATGTTATCCGCATCATCAGTGTTGTTGCATGAATTGTTTTAGTTTTAATCTAAGCGGTTTACAATTTTCGAATATTCTTTGTGTATTTGTTTTATAATGAATTATAAACAGCCATTATCAAAGATTTTTATTGCATAGCAATGTTAGACAAATTGTTTTATTAAGTAAAGATAAGTTATCATACAAACTGAAAACCTGACCTGCAAAATCAAACAAGGAAATTCATCACGTATACAGCTTTTATTTTTAAGAACGGACAATTGAAGCCCCCACCAACGAAACTTTGCCAAACTTTTCAAAACTCATGTAGCTACATCCAACCCTGCTCTGTCATTAAAATTGTTTGAAAACGTCGCAACATGTTAATGACGATTCGTACATGCTCTGAACTAAACAGTAGCTGTCGAAACTTTGTGGAGGGCAATTAAAGTGTTGGCAAAACAAAACAATGCGTCAACTTTTCCTAACAAGTGAAGTTTTGTTAAATTTTCCGGATCACGGACCAGGAAACAATTACATCGAGGATATAGGGATCGAAGTTTTAATTTGAATGTGTACTTTATAGTTTACATCTATATGCCACTTTTTGGTAGTAAGTCCATTGAAACATTTAGTATAAAGTTTCTAAATATTTAGAAACTTTAGACTGAGGTTTTTTGATTCTTCGCTTTTGTATTTTTTATCGAATTCGTTACTTTACAATAGAGATGAATCATTAGCGAAGAACGATGATAGAGATGATATACACCTCAGAGTGCAAAAATTTAACTAAAAATAAATATTTTCTGTTTTTTTTTTCGTAGAATATAACTAAAATCTCATACTTTATAATCTAATCCATCAATGATAACAACTACTACCGCTTTTATTGCAGTTTTTCAAACTATCAATCTCTAATAATACGACTCAATACTGATTTCAAAGTTATCGATTTGTAACGACTAAGAACTTTCAGGGACGTGACAAAAATACTCCTTACAGTAATTTGTAATGGTTCACATTTCATGTTGAGTGTGTGAGCTGAATATGACAAGTAAAAAGGTTATTGTACTTAAATATCCACTTTTATTATACTCAAGTAAGAAAAAATGGATAGAAAAAAATGATGTACAATGTCGTATGTGATATAAATATTTGAATAGTAAGAAATCTCTCAGTGTTACTTAGAGAAAATCACAAACTAAGTACTACGGTGCTTATTTAATTTTCATGAATAAGTAGTTTCATGAATAATAAATACATATTATGCCCTTTTTTAAGAGGGAAAAAATTTCCTTCTTTTTCTTCTCTCGTTATGGGCGAGGTCACTGACTAAAAACCATCCCGTTCCATCTCCTGCTTTTTGAGGTAGGTTAGGTAGTCCGCAGCTCGGGAACACATACATATTATGCACTTTAATTTTTCTTACTGTTCTATCTATCTATCTGTTTCGAAATTGATCAAAATTAACCAAGTTGGTCCGACCATTTTCGGGAAGTAGCAAGACTAATAATGAACAGGAAATATTTGCTTAATCCCACAATAATTCTTATTTAAAGCTTACTATATTTTTTTAATTACCAATTGCATTTTATATTTATTTAAATATAAACCTTGACCAAGTTACACAAGGTATCTTTTTGCTATTGTTCTAAGCTCCTTAAATATAATATTCTATTGTATTCTGTATCTAAAAGTAAATGTGTGTTTTTATAGACCGCAATAACATTTTGATTCAATAACAGGCCATTGCAAATGTAGCCGTTTCAGTTATGTTTTTATTTGGTACAAAAATAATTTTATTGCCTATTCTGTTTTTATTTGGGCTCTTTCCATTCTAATAAACTTTAGTAAAGCTCTTTCAGCCACTAACTGCGTTACTTTATTTGAAGTAAATTGCTTGAATGTAAGTAATGTGTGGACTAAATGAATTAGTTGTTCCTGAGCTAAAAATATAAATAGAAAATAGTATTTGGTTGTTTCTGGTATATCACAACGTAGTGTTTTAATCGAATTTTTGTTTTAGGAATATTTTTAAAATAAGAAGAAAACCAGATTTAGTGTAATTTAATAAAATCTTTTGTGATACTTATATAAAAGTACAAAAGTAATAAGTATGAACATAAGTGTCCTGACAGTACTGGCCGTCCGCCAAGGAGCGGCTCTATGTAAACTTAAGTACCTATTTACCAGCGTAAAACTGTACAATTTCACATTTAAAATAGTACGACTTGGAACTTAAACTTTCTTTTTAATTTTGTGCAATTTTACAATATAATATAGAAGAAAAGTTAGTTTATTTCAACATTTGAACATTTTTCTTATTCCTTACATGAATATTTGCCGGCATTCCAAATATATATTATTTTTATTTTCTATATTAATGTAAAACGAAAGAGAACTTAAAACGTCATTTCTTATGGTCTTTTGTCATCTCTTCTTCTTTACAAGGTGTTTAGCTAACTAAGTAAGCACAAATCATAAAATAAATATCGCAACTTCAGACTTCTGAGTATTACTCAGAATTTCCCAAATCAAACCGGCTAATAACACCTTCCTCGGCCTGTAAATAAAACTCAAAGCATCCCTTTTAAAAAATACGAAGACAAAATGAAATGTCATAACAACAATAGATTCTCTTGTCATCTAGCTTGACTTAAAATAAGAAACCTCATTTTTTCCGAGCGTGACTCAAGAGGCGTTCCAGGGATTATGTCAGGTGGATCGGTGACAGCACCCACTTACAAACTGTCAACATGACACTTGGGGAACTTGATTTGTGGACAAACCAGGAAAATTGCTCGTTTAATTGCTATTCTAATTTTAAATTCTTAAGAAAATTATATAGCAATTATAGTTATAGCTTCATTAAAGTTATTGCTTTGTTTTATAGTAAAGTATACCTAACTATCTTAAAATTACTTGAAAAAATACTGGCCGGCTCTTCTGGTGTTGCGGGTGTCCATGGGCGGCGCTGATCTCTTACCCGATGATCCGTCTACTCGTTTACCCCTATTCCATAAAACAACTTTTAGATTGCCAAATACATTTTTCTGATTTCTACCAATAGTTGTAAAGATGGATGCGTTTATACATACCTTTACTACTGTTTTTAATGGCAACAAAACTGAAAACGAAAGCAATAGATTACAAAAAAGAGAAAACGGTAAAGACACGCACTGAACGAAACATCTATTCTAATATTATTTAATTATTCATTGAAAGATACAAAACGATGTTTACGTAACTCCTAAGAGCGTACTTGAGTTTTTGTAGGACGTATATATTCTGTAGGCCGTTTAGTTTTTATTGTGCCAAAGCATAATGTCCCTGTTGCTGAACAAAACGTATTTTAAATGGCAATAAAACGGTTTCAGGTGGCCACCGTTGTTCAGTGAAGGACACTGATAACGAGCAACGGTTATGATGTCATTACTAAAGTTTACGGCATAAAAGCTTCTTAAAGGAAGCACTTGTTTTTGTGTATTTTAATGTTATATTTGTAGCTATTGGTATTCTGTGTAGTTGATATATTACTATTTGCAACCTGAAAACATAAATTTTGATCCCCAAAGATACTTTTTTAATAATTTAACATAATTCTACATTCTTTTCATTTGTTAAGTAAATAATTTAAAATTATATAATTAAAAAATGTCAAGCTTAATAATATATTAAAAAAACGAATCACTTTTACACAAAATATATACTAACCAAATCTCACAACAATAACTCATCCCATCCTTTTTCTAAAATAAGTGGAAACCACATGACAGGACTTCAGCTCACAAAAGATTTTCCCTCACAACTTCATTACAAGGACCGCAGTTATCTGCGGCCTTAACGGAGGAAATATTAATTACAGGTTATGGAACAGTCGACCGAAGGAAGTGGTATGTTGGTTAGACAACGCTAACCGCACGGCAAATTACTACACCCCGTATAACATCCTTGGAATTTCTAGGCTCATAGAACCCTCATTTTTGGTTGACAAAATGAAAGGTACCTGTTTATAATGTTGTCGAGCCTTTCATTAGTCTAAATACCTGCCACAATACATTATGTGCTCCGTACATCTCTATTCCAAAATGTGGGTTTGCTAATATTTTGGTAATGTGACATATTTTGGCTTTATCTCTGGGTAGGTGACATATTTTCGGTGTACTGCCAGCTGGTTTGTCTCTTAGTAACTACCTGATATCTTTATAAGACAAAATATGAAGTTCATGTTTTCTCAAAGGATGAAGTACAAATGGTTCTATTTCATTATTAAATTCTGCTACGTACTATACCTGCAGAGTCTGGTGCCGAGTGTGTATGTAGTATTACCCCTAAAATAGAGGTACCTACCGATATTAATCCTATTAATATTATAAATGCGAAAGTTTGTGAGTATGGTGTTTGTTCGTCTTTCACGGAGAAACTACTGAACTACTGTATGAAATTTGGAAAGGGATAGTTTAGAGTTTGGAATAATACGTAGGCTACTTTTTATCCCACGCGGATGAAATCATGGGCAGAAACTAATGCACCATAAATATCACCACCAGGTGTGTAAATTGCAACAACTGAGACCTTGGCTTAATGATGAAAAGTAACTAAAGAAATACATGGTGAACATTTCCCCAGAAATCCATTTTCTTTAACGATTTACATTCAAAACCCCATTGTGTCCTAGTGGAATAGTAAGAGGGTATAAAAAGCAATAAAAACATAATACATTTATATTATTTTAACGATCACTTGTTGCCTGGAGCGGACTTGGCACCGCTCCAAACAAGCCTCACTCGATTTAAACTGTTTTATACATCTCTAGTCTACCAAATGCTTGGGTTTTAAGTAAAAAAGATGCTCTTGTTAAGCATTCGTTTCCCATTTTATTTCATACTTCTTACTTTTATTTGCACCGGCAAAATGCAAAGCTAAATGTTTTCTCTTCATTAAAAAAAAATGTCATAAAGTGGTCTAAATTACGCATTGTAAGAACTACCTACCGTACCTATCTACTTATTTTATTTGTAGCTGGTAGTGGTTGCATCCGGCCAGTTTCAGATCAGATCCAGCTCAGTAGTGTACTATGGGAGAGGCTTATGCTTACCTATTTATTTTATTTAGTTACTTTAATGTACTACCTTTAAGTGTGGGAGAGCCATGCTTCGGCACGAATGGGCCGGCTCGACCGAAATGATACCACGGCCTCACAGAAAACCGACGTGAAACAACGCTTGCGTTGTGTTTCGTTGTGTGAGTGAGGTTACCGGAGGCCCAATTCCCCCTTCCCAATCTTCCCCATCCCCGATTCCCGAACAACAACCCTTAAATTCCTAACTCCCAAAAAGCCGGCAACGCACTTATAACGCCTCTGGTGTTTCAAGTGTCCATGGGCGGCGGCGATTGCTTACCATCAGGTAATACGTCTGCTCGATTGCCGGCTTGTTCCATAAAAAAAAAAAAACTAAAAATAAAGGACCAAAAGGTGGACTTAATGTACCATTTATGGCATTTTTGACTATCAACTAAATACCACGGTTTACTGGTACTAGGTAATAAGTAGCCTACTGGTAGGCTGCTGCAACGTCACCACGTCTGCGCGCGCTGATGACTCGAAACTAGTGGAGATTTTCTCCATATATTTACGTGAATAAACCCTTGTATTAAGTATATCTCACAATAGTTATTTTAAAATAATTTTGACTATGTTCAGCAGTGGAGAGTCTGATGATATTGACGTTGTTACGTAAATATATACATTATACGTAAGTAACAGTAGGTATCATGCGTCATCATCATTACCTAAGAAAGAGCATATAACCTTGTACACTGACCTTTCTTGAGGTTTCTTATTGTGTTATTAAAAATAATAAACAATATTACGAAGTTTACCAGGTCCAAAGATTCAACGTTTTTACTCATATCTTTTAGGTATATTTTAACATCAACTTAAGCAATTGTCACTCCAGGAAAATAATAATAGTAACCAAGGATTACGGAAGAACAATATTATTTTAATATTTAAGTGTTCTTGACAATATTTTACTCACTATTGTTATTTTTATTTTGTATATTTTTTTTTTTTTTTTTTTTGAGGGGGAAAATCATCCAATGACTTCTCCCGCCTTGGGTGAGGCGGGAGGGAGTGTCAGACTCTTACTGACTAAAACCACCCCGTTCCTTCTCCTGCTTTGAGCCGGAGCCCCGGTAACCTTTTACGTTGTCCGCAGCTCCGGATCAGGCATCCGGAGCTGCGGACAAAAAACACAATATATTTCATGGGAATTGTTACAAAGATAAACACATAATTATTTAACTTTTTAATGATTGTCATATGCAATTTAATGTTTGTAAATAATGGTTATACATATATTGTAAAATTATAAACCTTATAAAAAGGCCGGTAAAGCACGCATAATTACGTTATCGTATTTTATCAGAATCTATTGTTTAAAACATAAAATTACTCACATAATAATTTATATTTTTTTTATCAAGTAGTATCAGAAAACAGATCAAAATCAACTATTTTATTTCTGAAACGGTTTTTAAGCCATTTCGATAACAAATATTTATAAACCTGTACTCCGTACTTGGTAGGTACACAATTTAGTACGTATATATTGTATACAATCCACTCTCGACTCCAAAGCTTATAAATCTTCTTTACACAATAAATTATGGCAGTGGGGACTATAAACTATGTCGTGACGTCACGCCAGGAAAGCCGATCCTCTTACTAAAGCCTTTTCGGGTCTTTTGAAGCTTGACAATCACGCCTTAAAATTAATGACTTAACAGTAATATCAACATAGTTACATATTTCATGTTTTTTGAATTCAAAGTTACGCGAAGTTATACAAAAAAAATTGTTTAATCAAGGAATAACTTTGGCGAACAGGCACAATTAAATATGAGACTAAATCCAAAAAAAGTATTGACAGTTACAAAAAAACATTACTTAATTGTAATAATACAAAAAAGTTGTTAAAGTTCTATTCAAAAATACTTATTTCTATGTATATTCTTTAAGTATAGGCAGGAAATTGTCATGAAAGAAAATAAATTACTTATTAAGTTACCACCTAACGACTGATGTCAAGTCAGACGTTCTACTTATGCAGATTCAATTACCTACGTACAATTCATAATAATACAATCTCTTAGTCAGTTATGATACCTTATCTCGCGTGTTACTTGAGAAGACGCTTCATTAGCTGTAGACAATGGCCCTAGGCTTAATCAGTACATTATATATTAACACCGTTATGTATTATGACAGGCAATTACCAGAGCTCACTTTCATACATTTTCTTCTGATTATCCACAAAGTGGTAATTAGTGTTATTTGTCTGTATTATATTGAACGCCAAATATTGTATTTCAATATACCAATTAGTTACAATAAGAACAACAAATATCATTTACAAATTAATGAAGACATTAGTTATAAGTATGCTACTTAAATAATGTGCCATTTGGTTTCTGTGTACTTAAAAATATACATTTCTTATCAAATCGTAGGTAATTTTGTAATCAAGAGCCATTGATGAGATAAGATACCAACATTTACAAATAAAAAACTCAGCAAATCTAAGTCTGACTACAATCATTTCAATAAAACCAAAGTTCTTTGTACCATAACCTCACAGTTGCTGATAAAAGCTCTTAGCCGCTTTTAAAGCGTCTAGCACGAATTTCTCATCACAGGGATTGTCGTCGAAGAAAAATGCTCCGCAATTGAGTGATTCCGAGCAAGACTCGTTGATGTGATTATCCTTGCAGCAACCGAGAATCGCTCGAGCACATGGGGACAAAATCTTCGGCCTTGGCACATCTTTGCCGTACCTCGCTTGTAGAATATACATCAGTTCGTTGTATGAGAGGCCGGCTGGTGGTTTTATTGTAGAACCACTGATGTTACTATCTTTGTTCACCTCGGGCCTGCAAAACGCTTGCGCCAGTACCATTGTGACAATGACCAGTGTTGTGTAGGATACCATTTCTGTAATAAAAAAATATATATTTAGACCTACGATAGTATATTGTTATTACAAACACTACAAATGGACTACGTATGTAAAATACTAAAATAGCTGCTCGTGCTAACAAGATCTCTTTCTGAAATCGTATCATTTAAATGATGCTATTTGTATTCTACGTGTATAGAAAAATGTTCTGGATGTTCTTGAAAATAAATCTTCAAACACTTGACAAGAGATCACACTACGAGTATGATCTCTTGAGTATTTTAGTAAGCTAATTTTTACTCAAATAATACTTGCAGGAAGACATTAAAAATAGGTACTTATTGTAAATATCGTAGTGGGAAATAGAACTCTAAAAATTCGTATTGATTAACAAAAACAACTAAAATTACAGTACATTATGTAATAAAAATATAAAGGTCACGTGATAGCAAACGTGAATTTGTATAATAAATGCATTAATGTCGCAAACCGACGCGCTTGGTTTTTCCAGATCCGAGGACAACGGACGCCGCCATGTCGATTAAGCCAACTACCAATACGCAAACATTAGTCAATACGGTTTTTTGCTACAAGACAACGTTTGATCAAATGTTGGCCGTGTAGGTAAACCTTTTAAATGGGTGTGTGTGTGTCTGTGGCATATGCAGACAATGTCAAGGTCACGTCGACTTGACCGTTAATAGATGTGCCATTCACATGTTACTGCAATTCGAATCGCCTACTCATGTATTTACTAGGAGAATCGATTACGTATACAGATACAGTATAAAAACAATACCAGATACAAGTGACGTACTTAGTTAGCAAAAAATATGGCATTTCTGAGTGTCAAAGTGCATCTTAATAGGTACTTATGTTGATAGATACGCCTTCTATTGCTACCAATATTTAGATAAACGAATTTCTGGATAGTATACTAAGTTTTATGGATTTATAAAATTATCTTGTTGTTCATATCCGCCATCGTAGGTCAGTAAAGGTAAAAAAAATGCAAATACACGAATTACTCATTGTCCATAACCAGTTTTCGTGGTATAACCTCAAAATAATTGTGTAACTCGCGTAAACATTTCGAACTAACGTGTCGAAACACCACACACCGTTGAAAATTGTAATTAAAACCGCAATTTTACTACAATTAGAATATAATTAACATATATTAAAAATAGGTAAATGTTACTCACTAAATTCCTTCCTGTGGTTGGCGTGTCCGTTCTGATTAAGCACAATTTTTAGTGATTTTTCTTTTAGTTTGCGCGAAACGTCCACCTCTCAGTTGAGTCTACTATCGTCTGAGGACATTTATATTTATTAACGTATATAAACATCGTGTTTTCTGCATAGTAGTTTTCCTTACCGATAACCGGGGATGCGGGATTTCGAATGTCGATAGCGGTTTCGAGATTTGGCAATGACGTTTATAGTTCGGGCTATCGATGCGGTTTCTCGTGAAGAACCTTTTTAAATCTTATTTACTATTGCAAAGTGTGTGGGAAATCCCAGCGATGTATAGATACATACATACAATTTACGTTTACCTGCCCACCTGCCGTTATTACATTGGATTTAATTAATATCCTTCTGTTAATTTACACTTTTTATTAGGCTACATTTGAGTGGATGTTCATTTCTGTTGTGTATAATTAGGTATTTTTGAGTTATGTGGGTGAGAGTTTACGAAATTAAAAGGCTGGGTACTATTCCATTGCTAAAATGCGAGGTAATAATCTATCATAATATTTGCCGAAAAAGATTTCACCTATTTTGATTTGCCGAAAAAGACACCTATTTTAAACAGTAGTGTTTTTAAACCAATTTCTTAGACACGTTTTATCATTTATTTATATAAAAAACGAGATAGTAAGTATCTAATAATAAACAAGGAAAAAACATGTCTGTATTCGTTTTTGTAGATATTCTATTACTAAGTAAAAACTAAATTAGCTCTACATATCAGACAGGGAATTCCGTTTTATTTAAATCAATGAGTTATTAAAATGCAATAAAGTGAGTAATTAAGTCACAAAGTAATATGAAATCAAGTCTCCTTGTATGTTTGTCTAAGTTTTTGTTAATATTATTAGAAAATTACTGTTTTTCTTTTGTGAATTGTGATCGACTGTTTGTATTCGTAATTTCTGATGAACCAGTGTAGGTAAATAAATAAGTTCAACAGATTTTAACAGGAATTTTATTTCTTGATAATGACGAAAATAACAATTTTAAGAAACTAGAATGTAAATACAGATCTATGTGTGTCATAGTGAATCATTTTACAACTAAGACGTTTTATTTATTTTTGACGGTTTAAGGAAACGTCTATATTTTATTAGTTTTTAAATGTATGCATAGGAACAAACAGTTCTGAAGATTGGTGTTTACTGAAAATGTACACTAAGATTTCGATGCTGAAAACGAACGCTACGAATAAGTTCACCAAAGTATAAACGTTATCTACTAGTAAACATTATTATAAGCCCCGGTGACCCTCGAAAGCAGTCGAGCATCCTCCAAAAAATTAAGTAAACTGAATATGTTATTTAAAATTGTGAACCAACCAGACTACATACGCATGTATCTTATGACAAATCTCATTAAACCAATGACCTGTGTACTTGGATTTTCCATTGAACTTTATAGGTATATCCCTTACGTTGAAGCTATACAGTATGAACCAACATAAACTGACCGTCGAGTCTGCGGAAATATTATACAATTCCAGACCATGATAAACTGGTTGTGTATAGTTCGATATGTAGTCCTGTGTACAATATTACACTGATGTCATCAGCACAATACAATACAATGAGATAGAAGCCATCGACCACAAGTTTCTTGAGAATGGAAAATTGATTTTCCTGCAGTGTTTGCCCATTATAATACACAAGTATTCTAAAGCGACTGTCATAGTCATTTTTTATTTTTGGTATCTGAGGTATTGGTTATATGTAACAAAAGAACACGACATTTTGTTCCTTGAACATGTGCTTAGATATGCACAAGGTATGTATGTACCAACTTCTGCCAATGGCTTCGGCCGCGTTCCCGTGGGAAAGTAGCCTATGTGTTATTCCAGACCATAATCTATCCCTGTCCCAAACAGTTCGATCCCTTTAGCCATTTTGACGTGAACAAACAAACTAACAAACATATAAACTTTCGCATTTATAATATTAGTAGGTTTATGTTAAAGAATATTTTCACTAGTTATGATATTAGACTCTTTCTTTTTTTCTTGAGACATGTATCTAATAAAATGTATGAAGAATGTAGTACACAACTAACTAATTTCCGCTTAGTTTTATAAGATGCTGTTTATTGTGACAAATAATACTTTTGATATTTATATTTTTCTCGTCGATAATGAATTAATCAGAATTAGTACTGTAATAAAAACTTGTAAGATTTATTAGATTGCTAGTAACAAATAATGAAGTTGACTGATTTGATATTAACATTTAGATTGATTTGACATTTGGAACTTAAAATGTTAAAAGCGTTTTTTTCTGTACTGATATGTTATGATAGTTTAACTAATAATTAATTCGACACCTTGTATCATGCCCAATTTAAAAATAAAAGTAGTAACTAACAAGTTCTAAATTAATACCTAATAATAAATAGCAGTATACTAAAATCATTTAGCATAAACTGGACACTGATGAATTAAAAAATAGAATATTACAATATAAATGTTGTAATGGAAATAAGAACTCGTTTCGCAGATCAAGGAAAATAAAACCAAAGTAGATTTGTCTACAACGAATCATTTTTATTGTCATATATCTAGTTTTAATAAACACATGGGCGATAGGAACATTATCACTGTCCTTATATATTATTGTACTTTTATCATAAATATCAATAATTTTTGTTTGAGTATTAATTTATTTACATTTGAACAGTGAGTGTGGTGTTTGTATAAATCTTTCTAGCACAGTAAAGAAATAAATAATGCTGATTAATTGATATAAAGTTATCAAAACATATATAACTTCAATGGTTGTCTAAAAATAACATAATATATTTTTTTATTGTACACTAATCAACCATTTATTGCAAAAACTGAGTATTGTTAAAAGATCGTTCACTTTTTTCACATTTCCTTGAGAAACGAGAAATAACCGTAATTATTATTAACTAGTTTACTAACTAGAACAAGTGACAAAATGAGTGTTATAATTATAAATAATTACAATAAATAATTGAGCTGAGAGCTTGGATTGAGTGATTTTCTTTTACAGTTAAATTAACACTTAATAGTTATTTCTTTGTCCATAATATGTTTGGAATCTTTCGATAACTGTTAAAATTAAATTAGGATCACAAGGCGAACCGTAGCCCGAGAGGTCAGGGCATCCTTGAATTGCGAAGCACTCATACACAACCTGCGCTTGATGGCAGCAAGTGAGGATAGCACCATCACATCTACTGGGAGGTGCTAACGGAGTTGGCCTATAATCAAAAGGTGATGAATTTTGCGGCCTGTTGGACGGTGGAGGCCTGGTTGATGGGGGAGGCCTGCTAGGGGGCCTTGATGCAGGAGTTTCAGGCCTTGGTGCCTCCGATTGAGGCTGATCGTCTCTTTTACCAGAATCACTTTGTACACTCCCATGTTCTACGGGCGGTTGAGGTCTCAATGGTTTGTTTAATCTTATAGGATCGAATGAAATAGGCCTGCTGAATTCTACTCCCTCTTCCGAATCACTATCACTTTGGTTCACAACGAATCCCCAGTTCTGTCTTGTGTCCTCCATAGCTGGCCAACGATTCAGTATTGAAGGTGTTGTGCCGTTCTTATCAGATTCTGTGGTCGTGTCTGGTCCCGGAGTAGGCACTGATCCAGGATTTGGGTTGCAATTGCAATCACCACGAGGAATGAATAACACGGGGAAGAATATGGGGATATGGTGCAGTGGTGGTTGGGGCAGTGGAGGCTGTCTCACGATGTTGGCTATCTCTTGGATTTGTCTGTGTATCTGCACTAATGGGTCCTGTCCTCCATAATATCCGGTATTTTGTCCTTCATCTCTTTTATTGTAGCTTGGGTATATTAGTGGATTCATAGGAGGAAAGCCATAGGGGTTGTACCATCTTTTCTGTCTCTGTGTATCAGTAGAATTTTTATCACTTTCCACTTCTTTTGGTTTTGCATCGAGCTTGGGGTCAGATTCCTGTACTTTAAGGTCAGCCTCTTCTACTTTAGGGTCGGTCTCCTCAACTTTAGCGTCAGCTTGTTTTACATAGGGGTCAACTAGCTCTACGCTGGGGTCGGCTACTTCTACTTTGACAATTTCCTCGATCTTGCTGACGTCACTTGGTGCAGCATTTACGTATATTTGCAAGATGAGAATGCCAAGAACTAAGTGATTTAGACGCGCCATCTGTAAACAAGAAAAACAATGTATTATTACTTTAGAAAACCAGAATAATCAGTATTATTATTACGTACAAGAATCTTAAAAAAAATTATAAAAAACTAATACTATTAAAGGATTATAAACATGTTGGATAACATCATTATCTACAAAATTAAATTACCCAATTCATATTTCAAATTAATGGCAGCTACAAACTTGTTTTATACTACTATGCAATTTAATAGGTCCTATTGCATTCTTTGTGAGAATAAGGTTATCAAGTGAATCTAGTTGCACTAATTCTCTTTTGTTCGCCTTTGAAAAAAATAAGCATCTTTTCGACTTATCTTGTAATTAACTACCTATGTAATCTATTTCGACATTATTTATAGCAACTTTTTGTATAATCTAAAACTTAGTCTGCACAACAGTTATACGTCATAGGAGCGATTCTTAAAGTTACAAAGAACATGAATGAAAAAGAGCAACAGTGTACTGATTCACTACAACATAATGTATAGCGGATCCATTCATTGCTTATTGTGCCCTGTTACTTGGAATAGTAACCTGTTTATAATCTATAGCATAATTATTCACCTCATTTCCTACTTCTACATCTAGGTTAGTTGTTTGTTGTGCCTTAGTTTTGTCCAGATTCAAAGTTTTTCCAGAGCACTACGGCCATTGTCTCACACACAATCCGGCTGACACCGTTTTTATTCCCATTACCTCTGCGCCCTACTCTATCTGCTTGATCACCTAGTATATTTTCCATTTAATATTGTACTTTATTCTCTATAATATATAGTGATCTATGTGATTTTGTGCTATTTCAGTATTTGTCGTTATTGATTTTGTTTCGAATAGTTTTCAATTACCAATCACTTCAGAAACATGAATTATATTCCATCAAAGCTTCATACATTAATTCTACTTGATTGAAATTAAACTACATTTGTAAAAGCATCATAAAGAAAAACAAAATAGTTATTAAATTGTTCATATTTTTTAATGATATTAGGTAATATCAATTGGCGACTATTACCAATACTGTTTCGAATATTGTTCATCAATAAAAAAGTTTGCAATAAACTTTTACTTTCAATAAAACACAGTGAATCATTTTTAGAAAGCTTAAACTCTCGGCTGCTTATGAGGATAATTCTAGCATTCAAATACGTCAAATGGATTAAGAAAACTAACTGCAATTATAACTAAAACCAGTAAACTAAACAGGTTTACAAAACGTGTAACTGGCAAAGGAAAATCGGAGACAGCCCATTGCTTTCCTATCGTTAACCCGTGTGGATTCAAATGGAAATTTTCATCTCATTTAATGTGTATTGATGATGATTTGAGTTTAACAGGCATTCTTTTCAATTTACCGTTTTATTTGAAAGGACTGGCCACTTTTTTCAGTATGTTATTTGTAAGGGTCGCCGCGCCTATTTCAATAAAGATAAAAAGATTACGCGAGGTATTGATATTAGATTTACATGGTAATAGAAATTTGTTCACGGAATTCGTACGTATGTACAGTATGTTAATCTTTTATCAATATTATAGATTTTTTCATAACTTTGGTTAGGAAATATATCTTAGTGATTTGTTTTTCTGTATCTTTTTTCATGTTTTAATACTGGTAGTACGTGATTCTGAATGTTATTTAGAAATGACATAAAAATATATTTTTATATTAAGTAGGTACGGTAAAACTGAAGAGAAATCAAGAGGTGAATAGATATGATTAGATGTTAGGACATTTTGCCAACATTTATTCACCCCGTTTCTGTATCTATTCACCCCATTTTACGTACTATATAGTTGCGAAATTCAATGACATTTAAATGAATGTGTATAGGTTCAAGAAATTCTACGTGTGGAAAGAACTCAACTAAAACTGAAAAGGTTACGCGAATCTTTAATATTGTAAAGTTCACGCCATCAAAAACATATTAAATACAAATTATAGCGAGTCAAGGTACGTCAGTAGTGTGTGTATTCTAAAAGCCTTTTAATTATTTCGTTTTGTCATATGTACCATGTACTGTATCTATTATAATATTTACGTAACATCAAACAAATAGGTATATAGGTATTAGTATACATCGCGCATCGTTAGCTGTCAATTCGTTACACCTACCTATCAAAGTAGGTACATATGTGTATGTACAGTAAAATTCAATTTCAGAACCGCTCATCCAAGCCATAATAATTATTGAGTTGTCAATATCCGGCAATACAAATACGTTCTCGACGTAACACGGTCCTTATGTTCATTGAAATTGAGATTAAAATTTATCCTGGCATATCACAGCATATTGGACTTTATACCGAAGGCAACAAAACACAAATACGTATGAGGTATGTCTACAGGTCTAATCACAAATTAGAATTAGGTATTGATAAAAAAGATGACCACCAAATAAGTTGGATCCTAAATAAGTACGAGTCTATTGTTTGATATGGCACAATTAATTGTTCCTTATAAGAAATTGGTACAAAAACGTGGTCATTGTATTGAATGGCGACCTGAATGGCTTTAGCACGACAATCGCGGGCGTAGTCATGACTCATGCAATGTATTCCCATGGATGGGGCAATACTAATAGCTATTATTAGTATGACAAAAGTCATGCGAATCGTGAGTAGATGTAGTGCTGCTGTGTATTTTACTGATTGATAGAATTTAGCTATTGAAAATTGCAATAATACCTACTCAATACTCATACTCATTAACACAACAGCCTTTGGTTATTGAAAAATCTAATAAAACTTCGATCGCCTCAGACCGTAGACCCTGGTTCGTCTAGCTGTACCAACACAATTGAGACTGACAGTTGCTTTACGACTGTAAACTCGTTCCAAATATTGAACTTCTGCAGTGTAGTACAAAAACTACTTATGTACCGTACCTAGATCTATTCTCTAATCAACTCTAAGTTTATTCCGTTAAGATTTTAAATCGATGTTGCCTTCTCTGTAAGATCTTTTTGTTTTTTTTTTTTTTTATATTAATTTATTTAGTCATTAATTTTATCTTACAATCTCTCATTTCCTAAAACTTATCTAACATCTTAGGAAGTTAAACTAATGACGTATCACCTTGGTTTGTACAACCACTAATGTTATCTCAGATGCTGATTTCTAAATTTGGTTATGTACATATGTATGTACAATTTGAAGTTAGTTATTTCGGATAACTAAATTGCATTATTATCATGTTCCGCTGTGCAAATTAATTTCCGCATCTACAGTGCAACAGAGCGAATCGCGTAACATGTGTATGTGAGCACTTAAATCATTATGGCATGTTAGATCATCCTAATGATGAGAACATAACGCCTACAATCCTATTAAAACTAAATTCATTCGAAACTTCTGTTGTTATACTATTTGCTATTCCAGGACGACTATACATACCAGTATATAGGTCTGTTTCTGAATTAGTTTCACCCAAATTTGGTATTTTTATTCTAACTACTTATTGTACTTATTTCCAACTTTAGCTGAATAGGGCAATTGATAATAAATTATACGCATTATTCTACTTTTTGCCCTTATTTCTATCCAATGATCGAACCAAATACTAACTAATTGATGCAGTCATTATTATCTTCCGTTTTAATTTTACTTCTCATTAAAAATCTTGTGCAGCGGAATTGAACGAAACTATTAATTTTAATTATTGCAATGATTTACTTCGCTTATTTTCTCGTCATTATTAATTCTCTATTTTGTTATATTTTTCACATTTTCTGAAAAATTATTAATCTA
The DNA here is from genome assembly GCF_023101765.2 of Spodoptera frugiperda. Classification (NCBI taxonomy): domain Eukaryota; kingdom Metazoa; phylum Arthropoda; class Insecta; order Lepidoptera; family Noctuidae; genus Spodoptera; species Spodoptera frugiperda. The sequence continues at coordinate 7,069,475 of NC_064240.1, forward strand.
AACCGTATACTTCACTATAAATCAATAGTAAACAGTAAGCTAACTAGCAGTTCTTCTACTAATTAGGATATGTTCGTGTGAGAGATAAAATTACAAGTCTAATTTAGTTAGAAAAAACAATAGATAGAAAGAAAGAAAATTCATTAGTCTTAACAGAATACATAAAATATTGAAAAAAGAATATAAGTAATTAAATAAAAAACTAATAATATAGGGTTTTACAAGATAACATGGTCTATTTTGTTTCCCGAATCGAAACTTACAACTCTAGTATAATCTGTTCAGTTCGATGTAGCTAAACAAAATTACACAGGTGTTTAGTAGTATGTCGTAATTTTCTCACAATTGCGATGTTAAATTCAGCAAATTGTTGGCACATGTGGTTTTAGAATCAACCTTAATACCGCTTAAATACTCCTTGCTTATGTGTTGAAAGTCAAAGGGCATGGTTTGATAATGGTACTTAATGCTATTGTTGGTACCAATATAAGATGTAACGACATTTTGTATTCTCTGTACGTACCTTCTTTTATGAGGGGAAAAAACAACCAATAACTTCTCCCGCCTTAGGCGAAGCGAGAAGGAGTTTTAGACTCTTACTGACTAAAAATCACTTCGTTTCTACTCTTGCTTTTCGAGCTGATACTCTGGTAAACCTCTAGTGAAAGTATTTCAACTTTTAAGAATATAAACCTGATATTTTGATACCTATAGGATACCTTAAGTGAAAGTTGTTTGCCATTATACAAAAAACATACGAATTTTTATATTTTCCAATAATACTTAAATAATAATTACCTATATCCGAACCATTCATGTGTAACACTTATCCAATTAGCAGTGAATCGTAGATTTGAGCAATTATGGCCTTCGTTAATTATGAACATTATTTATACGGCAGGCACTTACAATTTACCATCACAACTAGCCATAAAACATTACTGGGACTTTATTCATAAACAGAATTGCTTAAACCATACATATTCAGTGGAGGTGTAAACATGCAATATCGTGTTGGAAATTTTTTTTCCATTTTGGCTGTTAATTATATTATTTTAAGGTACTTTTTACTTTATTTAGGTTGGACTTTGTGCAATGGAACTTTTTTTTGGTTTGTTGTCAAGTACCTAAGTGAATTATTTATAAAATGGTTCGGACAATGACCGGAAAATTAACTTTACCTCATTATTTGCATGTATTTTAAAACAATGCCTTCATTAAGCGACTACTTTTATACATGCATGTATAAAAATGTTTCTCAAAACCACTTATTAAGTCTTTCTTTTATGCTTAATTAGTCACGTGATCGGTTGCACGACTGGCAAGCTAAGTTGTCAGATAGGAAATATCGTTTATTTTTAAGCTGTCGGATATAAGCAGGTCTTGTTAATGAATAAAATATAATTTATTTTAAAATAAACAAAAGGGCACGTGTCGAACATAAGTTTTTGTGTTTTCTAGTTATAATTAACGGTTTATTATATGAGATTAATTATGTAACACGTAAATAAAAGAGTTTATTCTACAATTACAATAGTATTCACAATATACAATACTTCAGGAAATAAAAAGTATGATGCTATATTTATACTTATTTCTTTTGTAAGACAACATAACAATGCTGTGTACTTGACCATTAAACAAACATTGCAAATATTAGCACATTAGAATGATGTTTTAAGACAGTAATTATACGTAACTAGCGATTCGCTTCGCATCGCAAACTAAACGTTACTACGCGTTTACCTTCAACCAATTGTAATTTTAAAGGTGTCAGGCAAAAACTCTTGAGTTTTGATATAAGACAACACTACTTATGATGTAAAACATCGTAACATTTACTTAAGTTTTGAAAAGAGTTGTATGTATGACATTATAATTACATATGCGTATTGAGTTCTCGGTGCATGTATAAAAATCATTAAGGCATCTTCTTATTTCAACTTTAACTTTAAATTTTTTTTTGTTGACGCGTGGAAACCTTCACAATGCGTTTAGCTTTTTGAGGCAAAAACTAAGGAGTGTGGGATTTTTACCTCACAACTGCTTTTTGCTTTTCATTTAGGCAATTTTTCATATATTTGTATTTTATTTGATCTTTCTTAATAGCTAATTCTTGAAAGACCATAATTGTCTCATAAACTAGGTACTTTCTGGTAGTAATACTTCACCTTATTCTGTACCTATGATTTATAAGTGTTACCATAATAAATAACACAGGAATTCGACCTTTTACCTCACACCGAACAAATTCGAACTTCGTGTTTGTCTAGTAGTATATTTTGTAATCCAAAATTGACCTGGGGATCGTAACCTCGATCTCAGTTTTACATTTAAGACCCAAATGTAAAACTGAATGAATATCTTGCGAAACCTTCATTTATGTCGTGCACAACAAATAGTTGTAAATAACATGTATTTTAATATTTTTTTGATGAGTGTAATTCAATTAAACTTTTTTGCTATTGCTCAAGTAGTTTTTGGATATTTATTTTAGATGAAGAGACTCCATCTGCTACATCCTGCGAAAGGCGACAAACATTTTTGGGTAGTTTCTACCCAATTTTTGCAGAACACGAATAAATTAGGTTACATTCTGTTGTCTTACAAAACAAGTTAGGTATTAGGACTGCCGTAATATTTTATCTGCAGGCTTTTAAGTGTTAAAGTGGATTTAAAATATCTAAAACCTATAAAAATATATAAGAGTTATATTCCTTCAACATTCTCAACATACCAGCATTTTAATACATCTTATAAGGAACAAAATTATGCGTAGGTGCGTGAACAAGAATGTTCAGAATCAATTATTTCCTTTACCGGTAACAGTGACAATAATGTTCCTCGTGACCTGTTATAGGAATTTGAAACTGATAATAAAAAAGTTTAACAAACACATTAACACGTCATCGGTGTCAACGACCTAACAGGTCTTGCAGACGGTTCGACGTTTAGCGATACAATTACATAAAGAGGGCCATGAAGTGTGTGGAAGTAAATATTCTATACCTACATAGGTAGTAAAACCCTCTAAAAGACAGAATATTGAGAAAATGCAGATTGTTGGTGAAGTACTAAGAAAAGATACAGTACAAGAAACACATCACAAACGCCATTACAAGAAGTCACGGTTTTCTTTCGTATCTAGATACTCAAAAACTAAAACTCTCGTAAAGTTTAAATGCAATTTGTTTTGCTGTTTGTAACTCTAAGGAACATGGAAGCCTTTCCTTGTATCCCTGAGGATTAGTTCTATACGAACCCTGCCACTCACTCTACTACTACTGCATTAAGTTCATAAACTCCTCAGACTTTTTTAAAAGAAAAACCAAGTCGCAGGTCTTTGTCCCAAGACTCTCGGAAGTTTAGTATTCCTGTCTTGTTTCGCTAAATTAGACTGGCTTAAGTGTTTGAAGCACCTTTACCATCACCATTCGTAAGAAAAGCTATCGTAACTTTTACCCTGTAAAAGAATTTTGGAGCAAGATCTCGGGCTGATAAGCCGATAATCTAATTTAAACATTAACTTACGAATACTAGAGGAAACAAGAATTGTGAATTGTTTCGGCTGGGATTACAAATTGGTTGGTTTATCACTATAACTTTATTTTCAAACAATAGTCCCGTAATATATAGATATAGATATAGAAGATAAGCAATAGAGAGACTAATATTTATTTATATAAGTAGGTTTCACCAGCGCTGTTATTAAGTTTGATCCCTGTATTTGATCACAAGTTCTAATCGGAGGATGTTATGCTTGTACATAATATTCAAAGAGCTCGTTATCACCGTCGTAAACATAAACCTAATAGCATATTTAATGGAAAGCTATGTCGCGATTTCACTCTTGTCACTAAAGTCTAGAATTACAAGACATAATCTAGCTCTTGATCTAAATACCGGACAGTTAGTACCTATAAAGTGAACGATGCGACGTTCATGTCCATGATAAAATAAATTGAAGACATAATTGCTATTAATAAAGATTAAAGCTATTAGTTGATTGAAAGTTAAAGATCGAAATGCTTGGAAATCCCTAGCAGTGTTGTGGTGTAATTGAATTGATAATTAAAATAAGATGTTCGATTATGTATTCACGGTATCAAAGTCTGTTGATGAAAATATAGATATGGTCACGCCTTTTATTATTCACAGAAATAGGCGTAAACCATAGAAAAAGAAGATTTTTTAAATGATGTGCTCCATTTGGAAACTTAACTCTTGGACTTCCCTTCTTGCTGAACGTGCAATGAGAACACATGATTACTCAAATAAATACATTTGCCCAACGTAAGAAAACACAATATTTAAACACATTTGTTAGGTAACTATTTCAAATTGCGTGTGAAAATGCAATGCAAGGCACAATGCGAAACTCGTTGTATATCAGCTGATTTATATAATAGTTGTGTTTACTGTTGATATGGGTTAGTGTTGTGCTTTAATAATAATACTTAAGGATCAATGCACGCTGGATGACGCGTATGCTAATTGAGATGACGTGATCGAAAACAAAGAGTAATGCGGTAGGCGTTATTTTGTTTTTGCTTTGCAAATTATCAAAACGTAATTGTTACAAAGTAGTTTCGTAGATAATAATCGATTTGTTTAGCAAGTTACGTCATGTTTGAAGATTTTCCGGCAGGGAATGAAGTAAATAACGCAAAGATGTTAATTGTAACGCCTCCATTGATTGTTCAGGATGTGTGTTTTAGAATTAGTGAATAATCGAGATGATTTTTATCTTTTTTTTATATCCGGTTCTTGGTCAAATCTTCAATCGAGATAATTTGTGTTTTTGAATGTAAAAACAAAAGCCGCGAGCGCCTTCCTAATCGCTCGTAAGTGCACACCTACGACGCGAGATTATCTAACTTTTTGCACACATTAACAATATTCACGGCTGTCATTTTATTATTTTTATTTTATTATTCCAACCTACACACTTGTAAATTCATTGGAATGCATTTATGCATCGCTGCTACCTCAAACAAGTTTTCAAGGGTTTAGTCACGATTTTATTTTCATATCAGTGTGAAGATAGCTAATGCAGCCATTAATATTTAAACAAATGTGATGTTTTGACCTCATCGTTCGCATCGTAACGACTTTTGCAAATAAAATTTAGAATTATACTCTTGTAGAGAAAAAGTTTAAAGATTATTTTTATCTAAAATTTAATTGGGTAATAGGACGTCCCAATTTAGCTGCAACAAACATTAATAGTGGTAGGAAAAAGCATTAAAAGTACCAATAGGAAATGCAGCGTCTATGCACACTGGGATCAATAGATAAGATGGTTAAATATAGTTTGGTTTAAATGGATTACAAGAGGAGTTACCTAAAACAGAATATCATTTAACATTCTAAACAAATGTAATCAAGTTTCTATGTTTAAATTCAGTATGCATTGTGAATTGTGATGCATTCTAATCGTTGCCTCGGAAATAAATCATTATCTATAAAAAGTCAAAGACGTTTACAAGGTTTACAATTATAATTATTTACCTGTGAATTAGTTATACTTCGTGGATTCGGTTAACATTATGGCATATGTCTATTTTAATTAGTAATTAATTTAGGTTCTCGAATGGAGGCCACGTCCGGTAAACGTAGCATAGAATGTCCAAACATCGTACCTTACTATGGCTGCGATTCCTAAGCCAATCTATATCTATATATTCCAAATTTAACAAAATTATGAACAACCATTATCATTGTATTTCGACAAAAAATACGTAAACTAGGTTTCAAGGACGAAATAATATAATACGCGAAATAAAAAAATAAAAAGAAAGTCAAGCAAACAGAAGGATCGCTCAGGACCCCCTTGCAAATCTTTTAACATTCTGTCGAAGGCATGATTATTGTTGTCTAAATCAACGTAATATTCAGACACCAAACATTTAAAAATTCATTCATACATTTAAAATAATGAAAAACATGAAAATAAAATCGTCGTCATACAAAACAGCAGGTAACATTTTTTATTCAGTAAAGTCAACCAATGGACCGTGAAATAGGGCACTTCAATTATAAAAGATCGTCCCTTAAAAATTGATTCAAGGAATCAAAATGGTTGACTGACTTTTTAACGGAGTTATCAAACTTTTCAAAGAAAGGAGGAAGGTTTTTGAAAATATTTTGCGGTTTCCCAAAGACAATGACGTTTTGACATCTGAAGAAGATGAGGTTTTCTTACTGTCAACAATCTTTATAAATGGTATTTAACATAAATCAAGATTGTTTACAAAGAAAATTCGGAATTAATGACCACTTTCTTTTCCAAAGTAGTCGCAGTGCATCTGTTTATTATGGGGTCCTGAGGTCAGATAATACCGATAATAATATTTACTTTCGATTTCGAAACGGTCATTTATGTATAGGTAAGTTTCTTACATTCTAGACATACATATTTTAAACCTACTTTTACTGAATATTTCAACGAAAATATCAAGGATAACGATTATTAGTTTTTGGCCCTGAAACGTGACATTGGCTGAAGACCACTAGGGAACACTGAAGCACTGTCGCTTAGTTTATAAGAATTAAGTTACGCTTTACTTGAAAACATAAAATAATATAATTGAGTATTTTAAACGTGACTACCAAAATTCGCGGGGCCGTCTCTGAGATACTAGAACATCATGATTTTTTTTTAGTTTCTTATCAGAACACATCTAAAGTTACATACATTTTTATTCTCACAGTAATTTACAAATAGTCACGTATGCTTGCCGTATGAGCCTACGGTACTGTATCAGACAGTACTTTACCTACTCACCTATGTGAACTACTCGTTCTTACCATACGTCACTAGTTAATAGACACTCATTAACCATTTTATAGCATCCGCACTATTTTATTATACACGCACATGTATCCATATGGACACAAATTATCCATAAGAGAGAAACCGGTTGTTCCATACTTGTTTTATTTTTAAGGAAGACTATATAAATGTTATTTACATGACTAATATGATAATGATATGTTCCTATTTGTAACAAGTTAGGATGTTGAGACGAGACAAGATTAAATCGCTTTGTTTTTAAATGAAAAAATATGGGAAATCCATACGATGTATAATCTAATTTGTCTACTAAATTAAATTGTTTAACAAAATTTAAGACATAATATCACTTTTTGTGCAAGTCCGGATACCCAATAGACGTGATTTATCGACACATGATACAAAACAACAACTTTACAATAATAAGTAGGTAACAAATACGATCATTAACCAAGTTTTATTTCTTAATTTTTTTGCTAATCACGATTTTGTAATAATTATAATTTACGATCTAACGTCGATGGCGCACCGTAGATCGTTCCCACAACAATATACGCAAGTAGGTAGGTACCTACCAGGTAGTTTATCGTGCATTCATGACTTTTGTGAACTTGACTGCCAATCAGAGTTCCTTCATAATATCTAACCCTAATATTAGATACAATTTAAATAGGTATTGTCCATTAGAATGACGGTTGGGCTATACAAGGATATTTTTGGAGATTTCTAGAAATTTATGGACTACTAATTAAATGCCTATCTTTCATGTTAACCAAAAGATTTATGACTATACAGATCAATATTGAATCAAACAGATGTATTTGTACTAATCGCTACCAATTGGAGCCGGTTCCTTTATTTATAAAAAAATAAATAAATAATAATATTTGAAACTAATGATTTACGTCTTACTATCGACAGATAAACCTAAAACTACTTAGTTACTGAATGCTTTTCTTCTGCTCTCACTTCTTTTAATTCATTCTACGAATCTCGAACTTTGTTACTAACTCTAATCCACCCTCTCCAAATGGTATTATCATATAACTCTCACCTTTTTAAGACTACACGTGTTTTTAACTGGACTAGAGCAAGATGACGTGTCCCCTGAATGTGTGGGCCAACATTTTCTATGTGATTCTCATGACATCTGCCCACATTAGTGACAAACTCGCAATAACTTGAGAAACATTTCTACGTATTAACATTTATTTATCGTGCATACATTGGCTACTCGACGGATTCCATTTCTAACTTGTATAAAGGTCACAACCGTTACTAGAAGAAACATTAGAATGCCTGAAGGTAATAGTATAATAGAATACTAATTATACAAAGCCACTTGAAATAACAGAGAAGTTAGCGAACAAATATGACTGTAGATCTTACAAATTCACCCAACTATTTTAGTAATTTGAGTTATGAGTAAATTAGCATAAGGTTGATATTGTTTTGCGGAATGATCCTTTACAGGTCTTGCTTTTGTGAAACTTTAGCCTTAATGAAACGTCTTTGGAGAGAAATGTAAGACCCATTTGTCTGGACAAAGAGTTTCTAATGCCAAAACTGTTGCGGTTTGAGTGGTATTTATATTCACATAACGGTACCTATGTCCGTTTTAAGAAAGCGTTTTGCGTGCTGAAATTAGTCATAATACCAATAAAGACTAAATGAATTTCTTTGTTTCTCGTCAAAATGTTAAACTCATTTGCCTTTGTAGGTATATGTTACCGTTATATTTAAAGTTCCCATGACCAGATGATTTGTCAAAATGTCAAATCTTAAATTAAAAATCTCATTATGAAATCTAGTTCGATGATCGTTGTCAGCACAACCTTTAAGGTTATCGCAACCATCGATGATTTGGTAACAAAACCAAAACCTTTTGGCCTGTCATAAATACCTAAACATTCGTTTCACAACTTTTCAATGGTGGTTACGAAACATATTTTGAGAATTTCATAGTTTTATTATTTGTAAGCTAAAAAAGGCTTTTTTAAACTTTGTTATACAAAGTGAATTAAGGACCAGCGATGTGTTCTCTGGCTCGCTATTGTGTTTTTGTTTTAATGCTTCTGCCACACCGTTTATCCGATCCCCAGGTAAAGCATTTATTTTCTTATTTTTCTTAGAATGTAGCTAAAGTACGTGAACGGTGCACGTGTCCAGGCTAGTGTGGCAACAGCATAAAAAATGTATTACGTTTATTACATATTATTTGTTTCAGAGTATTTGACAAAAAATATGCTTTAACATCTTTTAAACCTTCATTTGAAATCCTTCATTCTTACGAGTACCTATTTAGTGGTTTTATTTATTATCTTTTGATTTTATTAGCGATGGCGCTTTGAAAATCTTAATATTCATTAGAATTTTTATTGCATTTTTATGCGGTAAGCCTGATATTCAACAATAAAATGTTTCGCATGCCATCATTTTGTATTTTGTAATCTGATTATCATACTGGTTACATACAATTTCGGTCTACGGCCTCTTTGTTAACCGTGAGAGGCATTAAGAAAAATTTAGAACAAAAGATTGCCCTATCAAAAACTCAAGGTTGGTCAGCCAAATAGAAATAACTTTTATTAATATTACATAAGGTTTCAATTAGCAGTGCTATTAGAAGTTTAGAAATGTTAGCTATATCTGTACAATTAATCAAATCGTAAGCTTTTACTACCGACTTTATGCTAATGACATTTGAGTGCATTTTTTATTTGGCATTTGTCAATTGCAGACTGCATTTGTTTTGAAGGTCGTATGGAGGATTCGGCGTCAGAACTACCTGATCTTTCTCAAGTAATCATTTTGTTTGGCAAATGCTTCTTAAAGGTTGTCCGATAAGAGGTTATGTGTTTGCTTAATCGGATCGAGTTCTGAAAAATAAGTATAATTTTTATAAGCACAGTTTTTATCGTTTTAAATATTGTTCACTTTTTGGGGACTTTGAGTTGAATGTTCAAGTATTCTGTTTTTTAAATAGGACCATAATTTAAAATAAGAAGATGCTATATTTTTAGGTCGATATGAATTTGCAATGAACGAAAACGTAACCAATTATATCCAATTATTTGATAGTCTAGGACAGAGATTGAATATTAGGTACTTATATGTCTAATGTCTACTTACATTAAATTCATTTTCAATTGAAATTACTGTACACCGGAAATTAAGCTTAGTAACTACACAAATTATGGAATTAGTTGCTGATGGTACACGAATTATGATTCTTCTCACTTTTGCCGTAGTGTTTCAACAGGATCAGATAACTATTTTATTGAGGTCTAAATAACAATTACAAATAAAACTATATTTTAACCGATTTATAAAAAAGAGGTTCTCGGTTCGACCTGTATGTATGCATGTATGTATGTTTATCCGCAATTATCTTGCGTTTGACTGAACCAATTTTGATGTGGTGTTCTGTATAGTATTTTTAAGACTTAGGAAAGTAAACTGACTTAAAAAAATTGAGGCGACAAAGATATTGAAGACGGCTGCCCTTTTAAAAACAAAAATATTGTTATTTAGATCAGGTTAGAAAATCCTTTACTAAAACAAAATAATGCAAAATACTCATCTATATTTAAAATTATTCTATACCATAATATTTTATTTTCTTATTTATATTTAATTAACACAAATTATATTGACATTCATGCATAATTATTATAGATCCGCCCAAAAATATTAAATTAAGAATATCTTTGTTTTTATTAAATAACTACGATACGAATTTGTATTGATTAGTTTGTAGTAAATAATTAGGTATTACAATTTTATTTGAATGGATATATCAGATTATTATTTTAGTAAATAGGTTATAAGAATATAATATTTTATATTTAATTAAAATTAAATTTATATTAATACTTCTATAGCAGTGGTTCCCGGTAATCCATCGACCACTAGTGGTTCGCGAAATGAAAAAGTTTGATGACATCTAAAACCACTCAGATTAAATTTTATAGAAAATATAAAATTAAGGAATTTTAAATACTATGTTATGAATGATGTTTCTCATTTTTTACTGTCACATTAAATACCTATGAACGTTATCGAACTGAGTACTTACTTAAGTTACCAACTTTGTAAGGAGAGGACTTTATCCAGTAGTACTACTGGTAGTACGATAATACCTGATAGTAATAATGATAACAGATAAAGTTAATAATTTTAACTCTCTATTAGAAGCTAGACTGAAGACTAGAAGACATCTAGAAATCCCTGATTAATAATAAAGGAAATTACATTTGAAATCAAATTAAGCTAATTAAATTTTTATATTGAAAACGGGTTTAGTCTCAATCTGATTACTAATAAGATAATCCTGAATTAAAAACTAATTTTATAGCTCCTTTGGAATTTTCCCCGTAATTTATTGGTATTTAATATTATTTTATTACTGAATTTATATGTTTACGTAAATTCTTGAGTGGGTAATGGAAAATATTTTACAACGTCACACGTTACTCGATTATAACGGTGATTTTAATGTTTCCTTTTATCATTGCGTTTTATCTTTTCGACCGACTTTTAAAAGGAGGAGGTTTTTAATTCGTAAAGATATTCTTGAAATCATTCGCTTGACGTAGTTTTTGCTTTTTCCTTAGGTAAATTGAAATAGGTATTATATTTGTGACCAATATAAGACTTCTTGAATATTGTAAATGATTCTTAGGAGAAAAACCACTGACTGACTAGATTTTTTTAATTATAATATCTACATTTTGAAGTTACACGAGATGTTGCTGTAAATGCACAAAATAACTATTAAAATACAGTTTAAGTGAAAGTAACCGAATATTTTTTGTGCAAGACGTAATATAATTCTAATCTAACTGTTCCACAAAAACAGTTAATATAAATAAACCTGAATTAAAACCACTTCGTTCTTGTGCACTTTGTAATTTGATATCAGTTGCTTCGAACACGAATTGGAAATACCATTTTTTATCAACCGTGTTGCTACATAATGTTGTTTACAAACACGTAAATAATACTACAATTACTTTAATTATGTAATAGCATTATTAGTCACTGGTCATTGGTTTATACAGATAACAAATCAATTACATTGTGTAAACAACAAACACATTTAAGTTGAAATTGTAACCACCCTAAAATTTAAAGAATGATGAACGAATATCAATATCTAAATGTTAAAATACCGCTTTTTGCACACGGTCTCTCAGTCCATAAGTGATTGTTACATTTAGAACCGTGTGTACATCTATCAGTTATATGTTATGTTGTAAACAAATTGACTAACCATACAATAAATAGCTAATCAATTACTATAGTCTCACCTTAACCGCAAAAAAAAATCCGAATACACTCTTGAAGACACGTTAGCACTTTCACAATATAACAACAGAATATCCTTGTAATATATTAGATATTATAGTTATGTCATGTTCACGTATCGATCACAATGATGTTTAGACGAGCAGGCTTGCCGCGACGTAGTGGTGTCTGCGACTGGCGCTGCGGACACTACAAGAGTGGTTTATACGAAAACGTCTGTTGCCCATCACTACGCCACCTCCACACTACTTCATAGCGGCTTCTAACACCGTTACATCCGTGGGATAACAATTATTCTTTCGGTTTTTGTTAATTTGCACAACTTTATGCACTAACTCTTAAATGCAGTAGGATAAATAGCGATTATTTTCTAGGTAAACCAGCTTTGTATGTAATTGTCATTCGATGGTAATGCATAATTTATTGCTAGTAGTTTCTAGTGAAGGTTAGGCAAACTATATGATATGTATCGTAAGAAGGTTCTGTGTAAACAAATATTACGAAACATGTGTGGAACAAATTGGAAGATTAGATAAACGAGGTTTGTTCTGAATAAAAAAGTCAAAACAATGGAACCACGAGGCGGTTTTCTTGATTTTCCTCAATCGAATGAATACCGAGTATACGCTTAATAAATCATATTTAATCGATTATAGATATGAATTAGGTAAATACTCAAAATAGAAATAAAGTTAAATGTAGCTTAAGTATGTGTCTATTCATAGTTGAACTGCGGTGAGTTCTTTAGGTAATGTTTGTGGTGACCGGGTCAACGTTGAGGTTTACAAAGTATCCGTACGACACACTTGGTAGTAAATGCTACAGAACCTACCTACTGCCCCATTTTTTGCTTTCACCAGATATTTTGGAGAACAAGTCTTCGCACCTTCTTACTTTCTTATTTTGTGACTCACTTATTCATAAGAATTGAAAAGTGCTATAATGTGTTTTGGGTTTTTTGGGACTAGGCATTTATAAAGTGAAAATAGAACCATATATAATAAGTACCATGTTTTTTATTTACCAAACCCAAGAAACCTAAGCCCCTCTACACCAGCTATGTTATTATGATAATAAATATAATAGGTAATAAATAGGTAGTCGAACTCCTATTATATACTAAATATAAATACTGAGCAGTATTCCAAACTTACTGAGATCATCTAAAACGAACAATACCAAGATTAACAATAATCTAGTAGTGCCTAAGTAAATAAGTTTAAAACTACTGAGTTATGTTTATATAACTGTTGTGAATAGTAACTGTCGTGCTGTCTTGAATATCCGCAGTAGTTAGCTGTTATTATTTAATTGCAACAATTACGCTTGTATAGCGACACGAAACCGCTATGTACTTCACACACTCACACGGTATTATTTCATTAACTAGCACATAAGTCAATTTCCTCGTAAAATATGAAGATTTTACTGAACATAATTTTACTGAATATCTACGATGCGAAGGAACCCCTTTATTTGTATAAAAAATATTTCTACTAATATCATAGTATATCACAGATTTTGCGTTTATTTAAATGTAAATAGGTATTATGTTGAAAATCTTTTTGTATTTTTCATTATAGGTATGGTATATGCAGTACACATGTATTTGTAGTTACATTCGTACATTCTCAATCGTTCGTTTTTTACCAGCTAGGTAAACTTATTCAGAAACAATATGAAATACAATGTCCGAAAAGTGTTTTATAATTGGTATTTTTCTTTTTATTTCAGTATCTCTCATTCACATTTTTATACAGTTTGTACCTTAATAAATATACTTAGTCAATCGTAAGTAATAAGATTTGACTGGGTTCCTGAATTATTAAAGTAAGGGTCATTTTTGAATTCTTAGACAGTATTACGTTCGATCAAAATAGTTTATTTAAATCAATGCCTTTCGAACTGTGATGCACCAAAGACCACGCCAGTATGTTTTGCTCAACAGGCTCATTGTGCCTGCTTTAAACTTGTTAGCAAATTGCTATACGGCAATAAATAATTAATACTCAGCAGGCACAGTCTATAGCAGTATTATGTTGCCTGAGCAAATTCTTCTTTTCTAATTTTATCTTCTTTTTATTTCAACACTAGCTTTTGCCCGCGACTTCGTTCGCGTGGAATAGTGACTTCCGGCAAATTTTTGGTTTTAACCACATAGTTCCCGATCTCGCGGGATCTCTTCAAAAATGAGATGTGGAAGATATTCCAGGGAACTCTTCAAAAATCAACATAATGAGCTCTGCGTTTGAATTTAATAGATGTATACTCACTTAGGGCATTGAAAAAATAGTTTAAAAACGGACTTAAACTAACTTAAAACTAAAGAAAGCTACGAATTACGAATTTATAACAATTAAAAAAGAAACTATATTACAACCTATCCTCTATGCTATAATAACCAAGCTTAAACTAAATAATTTAAAAGAAACGACTTAAATCTAATCTAATTAAAAAAAAATTAGACTTACAATTTTATTAAAAAAACTAACTACAGTAACTACTAATAATCGATATCAAACTAAACCTACGTTAAATAGTTTAACCAAAAAACCAGGAAAACCCAACAAATAAACTTATTAATTGACAAATACAACGAAACCAATTTAGAATATACGAAACAGCAGGACCACTACAGACAAATAATCATACGACTGATAATACACTTTTTCTACGATAGTACGCTCGGCCGATACCCAACCAAATGAATGTAACGAAACCATAGCGCGATCTATTTCGATCCCAACGCCATCTATCGAGGATAAAGACAACTTGGATTATTTATTTATACTCCGTTCGGGCATTTTCTTTGTACTAAAAGTTTAATTATATTGATATTATTTTTTTCATACCTTTTTACTATTTATTTACTTTTTTCGATGAATTAAAACAATAACATGAACCGAAGTCGTGTAACGATCGACATAGAATTATCTATACTCCGTTAGAGCATTTTCTTTGTACTAAATGTTTTATTATATTGATATTATTTTTTTCATACCTTTTTACTATTTATTTACTTTTTTCGATGAATTAAAACAATAACATGAACCGAAGTCGTGTAACGATCGACATAGAATTATTTATAAATAATTTATTTCTTATTTTTATTTTTTTATTTTTGAAATAAAAATATATCTATGTCCTTTCTAAGGTTCTAAACTATATCTGTACCAAATTTCAACCAAATCCGTCAAATAGTTGCGGAGATTAATGGTATAAGCATAGAATGTTCGACGTGATTCTTTAATTTGACATAACTTTTTTATTTATGAACCGATTGACATGACACAAACACTAAATGTAAATTTAAGCATCCCACAATATATTCGTGAAAACCGCATCCAACTCGGATCAGCCGTTTCTGAGATTAGCGCGCACAGACGAACAGACAAACAGACAAACAGACAAACAGACAAACAGACAAACAGACAAAAAAAAGTTAATTACATTTTTGGGTTCGACATCGACATAACAATAACCCCTGCTATTTTTTTTATTTTTATTTTCAATGTACAGACAGCACTTTTCTACGATTTTATTATATGTATAGATTTGAATTATTTTTATGAATTATTTCAGTTCTACAATAGGTACCTACTAACTTTAGGTACTTAGATGTAGGATAAAATAAGTAGGTGTGATCATACATATGTAACTAACTTATTGTTTCGCAATTTCTACAGCTCAACAATGACAATGAAGTAGGCGTTAAAATGTTTACAAGCTTCTTTACTTAGCCTTTACTACATTTGTGAGTATTACTGTTTGTGAGTAAGTGAGCGTTGACCTCTAATAGAATTTACGCCTTTATTTGAAGATCACACGCTTCGTGTCTATCGTGCGGATTTAATAACCAAATGTCAGGCGATATGTCAAGAGTCTAATCAAGAGTAGATTGCAAAACATGGCTGCTAGATCCGGTAAAGAATTTGCTGAGTACATAATATAATAGGTACCGTAATGATTTTGTCCAAGAAGGAAGGAAGGAGTAATAGTAATATTGATTTGTCTGTTATGCATATTTTCAGATAAATTTACTAAAAGGATACAAAATAAGTAGATAGAAAGATATTAGATTACATAAATTATACCTGCAATCACTAAAGACATGTTTTTTTAAAACTTAAATTAATTTCAGATTCAGATAATCATTAAATTAAAATAATTAAATTAAATGCCAATTAATACCATTTATGCTATTTTTAGCCAGTAGCTAGTTCGAAAATATCAACTAGTTTGACACTGTAATAAACTTTGTCAGTACTTCATTATCATAAACATTTAATATTTATTCGTTGTGTTTAATATGTCTATTTTCTCTTTTCAGGTAAGTACGCACCGATGACATCAAGATCATATTTTACATGCCGTAAGTAGGTCCTGTGTGCACGAGAACATTATAAACAAGCCGCTCGCACATGAACCTATATATTTTAGTATCGCATAATTATTTACTTCTATGAAAAGTATTACACGAAATCCGGGTGCTTCAAAAATAAATTAAGTATACTGTCTGTCATCTATTAGGAGGTACAGATTAAACTAATCCTGAAACCTGATATTTAATCTAATCAAGGGTATCATGTCACCTTTAAGCAATGTATTGATCCGTTTCTAAATTGCATTTAATTTAGCAACAGAAAGGAATGAGGAAGAATTCCGTGTGTTGTAGATGCTTCAAGCTCTCCTGTTTGTCTTAATAATAATAGATTTTCATCTTTATCTTTTGGTAATAAAGTCCAAATTTGATTAAAGAAATCACATATTTCGGTGTAACTTGACATGCTGGTGTCTACATGACTCAAGTCATAGGTATCTGGAAACTTTCAGCGACGCTTTTAAGAACACATGTGTATTCTCGCTCAGTGATTGAATTCTCGAAACAATTTAAAAGCGAACATTCCCATCTGCGTTTTCAATTACATGTTCCACTAGTTACTTTGGATTAAACGAGTAGTAAATAGGATTGTAATAGATAGCTATTCGTTATTACATTTTTTCATCATCACTATCATTAGAAAGCTAAAATTAAAATACAGTCACCATCTGCCTTTACGAACGACCACCTACTATTTGGCACCTATTAATGGCACCTCTGATAATACCACCGGTCCACCTACTATGAGAACTTTTCTCGTAGCAAGAGTTGGTTCGTACTAGGTGGTAGAGGCCGTGGGGTCTCTGATCGCCAATCGAAATCAATTAAAGTACAGCTTTCTTTCGGATTCCTTTTGCCATTAGTTTATTAAGACGCTTGTTAATTTGCAATGAATATATTTCCCATATGTATTTTGAGAAATCCTATAATATGCCTTTCAATAAAAGCCCTAAATCAGCCTCTGTTAGCTAGGCATTGTCTGTCTCCCACTCGATTTACCAGATAATCAGTCAATTCGTTTAACTACATTGAAAACGCCTACTATACAAGAGATTTATTTCGACTCGCCTTAACGTAATCGACATAATCGATAAGTAATCGATTACGGTGACTTAACGATTACAAGTACAACAAGCCATGTTAAAAGATTGTTGCCTAAGATTCAGGAGCTAATGTTTGAATTTTTTGTGTTGATTTTAATACACGTGTTGTAATATCGGTTGGAAAATATTACAGTTTTGTGTAACATAAACCTCTGAGCTCGGTAATTGTAAATATGTAATTTATACATTTATTAACGGCAACAACATGAAACGATTGATTGAAATGCAGAACAAGATTTCTACAGGCGTTTGGAAATATATAATAATATACTGTTCGTTACAAATCCCTAAAGAGACTACAAGATAGTTTGAACCCGATAGGTAATCTTATACCATTCAAATGTAGAAATTCAATCACTCACACGTACGAAAAATTATTGCGTCAATATAATTACCTTCTCTAAAAACCCAGAGGTAGAGAGAAAAAAATGTAGATTAGACTAAATAGTGCTGGCGTAGGCTACGGTGACCGCGAGCGAGGTTTCTTCTATCAATACTAGTATAAATAAATAAAATATATTTGATCTTCTTCAATCAAACACAAATAAATATACGTCTCGAAAATACGTGTCAAAAGAAATCGATCAAACTTCAACAACTATTACTTATGTGTCCAATGACCTTTTCCGAATATGATCGATGAATAATCCAGTAATACATTGTTCGCTAGTTGAAACCACACGTGGATGAAAAAAATTGATTTGCCACTTGGCACTTCAATAAATGTCTCATTCGTGATTCGGAAACTGTTCACTCAAATATCAAGGTTTTATCATCACATCGTGAGCGAGTCTTCATTGCAATTGTAATATATAAATACTTTATGTACATAACATTTCATTATATCTGCCTACAAGTATTGAGTATTGATAGCTTATTTTTTATTTGAAAATCCTGCTAGTAATTGCATGGTCACGATAAGAAAAATATTGTACGTGGCTGATTTTATTTAGATTAAAAAATGTATGCATGTATGATTAACCATAAAAGTAATCCAACCTAGGATCAATGTTTTCAACAAGGGTCAATGAATTTGCATTCTTCAGTATCCAAGACGTAAAAGAGTTGCGTATTTTAATGCAGTAGAAGGCGAAAAAACAAAACTTTATATCTGGTTATAACCGGATTTTCTTCACAGACAAATGAATTCAGAAACTACGCCTCATTTATCCACGTTCATCCTATTTGTTTGGGTTTTTCCCTTAGGCATAAATTCCCGGACCATTCCCGTACATTATATTATCTTTTCATAAAAAAAAGCTTACTGACAGTTCTAGGGAACCGCGAACGTGCGTGATGTTTGCCTGAAAAACCTTTGATGCGTTGCCAACGATTGTTTATTATTACGGTATATTTTTTCGTTTCTTTCCCCACATTTTCGAATACCGAAACGTGTTTATTATCACCATTATTTTTCATGAGTATTTTTTTGGTTTCCTTATTATTTGAATAATTAATTTGACCAACTCTTTTCTGAGGGTGGAAATCATTCAATGACTTCTCCTACTTTGGGCGAGGCAAGAAGGAGTGTCAGACAGTTCCTGACTAAAAACCACCCCGTACCTACTCCTGCTTTTCGAGCCGGAGCCCCAGTAACCCGTTAGGCAGTCCGCAGCTCCGGGTCAACTGACCAATATAACTCTTCCTATTTGAAATTAAAAAACAAACCTGTTGTTGGGTTTTTCGACATTCGAAATTTTTAATAATTGTATTTGAGAAATTGTGACTGATGGTTTATCCGTAGGCTCACTACTGATGAATATATATAATCAGTTATTATTATGGAGTACAAATAAACCACATTTTATACAATTTTGTTCCAAAGAAACATCTTTTCAACAAGATATCATAAGAAAATCACTATTCTCTATTCATTAAACTCAAAGAAATCCCAATTGTGGTCAAGTGAAGTTTTTAAAATTGGCTAGTACAAGTATCTCGTGCGTGATAACGATAGCAAAAAAAACCTACCATATACGTTTTTGCGTACAGTACCTACCTACTTTAATGTGTCTGTATACGTTTTTACGCGTACCTAAGTAACTCGGTATTCTCAGTATTAATAGCATTAATTAATAACATGTAAAACAGTCAACTTACAAGCTTGTTTAATATAAAAATAGACTCGTGTTCAATAAACTACCAATGTACTCAAATCCGGCAATCGATTTATCGAAACGGCAACTTTTAACCGTTCATAAATTCATTACAAATTATTTAATTTTATATTCTTACAACATCATATCCGTTCAATCCGACATTTATAATTTAGTTTATAAAAATAATAAACTTTATATTATTTTATAAATGTAATAATGTAATTGATTCTAATTACTTAATATTATCTTTATTACTTTGTTCTACTGTCTAGTTTAGCACATAGCTGTTTATAAAAAGAGGAAAACAATTTTTTAATTTCACTATAAAACAAATAAAATACTGTATTATGAATAAATGGAAAAATAAAATTATTAAATCCCACCTTTATCCTTTGGAAATTACAAGTAAATTAATTGATTTATAATTTCTTACTAATAAAAGAAGCGCCTTCATGTTTACTTGTGTTATGACGTCATAATACTACTCTGAGTAATATGGGTTTACGCTTGCTACGATAGTGGGTGTGTATTGGCACAAAACTAGTCAGAAAAGACATTCAACTTAGGTCACTCTGTGGCAGGTTTTAAGGAAGTAAAATATTGGAATAACCCGTCTATTGGGTCAATGAATAATTTAGACCCAGTCAAAACACATATACATCTCAGACAGTGGGAAAGTACCACTTTTTACTTCCTCCAGACGGAAGGAAAACTTTAATTGTGTTATACAAATGACACATTATAGAAGAATGCATGCATTAGAATGAATGCATTTACTTATGGAAATAATATAAATCTAATAACCCGAGTCTGTCAATTACAAGACAAATATTTTTAAAGATAAGGCTCGCATTATTATAATTTACCATTGATTTAACAAAAACTCCTACCGTCGGGCCACAAAATAAAACACAGGTTAATATACTTGAAAAAAGATTTCATTTCTTATTCAACTGCAAGTCATGTGTTCCATAACTGACTTTTTTTGAAGGGGAAAAATCATCCCTTGTCTTTTCCCGCCTTGAGCGGGATAAGAGAGAATGTCAGACTTTTACTGACTAAAACCACCCCGTTCCTACTTCTGCTTTTCAAGCCGGAGCCCCGGTAAACCCGCTAAGTAGTCCGCAGCTCCGGATCAGACATCAGCCCTACTGGGCCCCATCTGTGGTGGTCTGAGTCTGACGACGAAAAAAAATGGAGAACGACTCAAAGTAGACATTTCACTTGGTGAGAACACGGTGTTTCAAGTTCTAATAACCCTCCAAATTAACATCTTAATAACAATAATCAAACATTAACACACAATGGAAATTGTACCTAATTATTTAATTAGTTGCGAAACACACAATACTTTGGAATTTGATGATTGATGTATCTAATAGTGTGTCAATTATTTAGCTAATTGTCGTGTCAGTAACTTTTTTTAGATCACTGTAATTATTATTGTCTCAATCTGTACCAACATAACAATGTACTTTTCCTAGTAAATGATATTACATAAGAGTAACATTGTCTTTTCCTTATTTACTATTGATTTGCTTTATTACTGTTGATCCATTCATTACCATAATATTTACTCTCGATTATTATTATAAAATCGGGAATAGTATAACTATGTATGTATAGTTAATAGATATAAGTACATAGAAGATAAATATTGTAATCGATGTAAATAAATCGACACCCGCTAAGTATAAGTATGTATCTGCCAGATACACGAAATGGTTTTTATTGCATTTTTAGCTTCAACGTACCTGTATCTATCCAATAAAAAAATATCAAAAAAATTGTAACAGCCGAACATGGTTTTTTTCAGACGCATAAGTATTTATCTGAATTTGCTAGGAAATAAATACAACGTACAAATATGGAAGTTCCAGTTAAATAGTAGTACGCGGGGGGATCGAGACGCGGGGTTCGGGCATCTGCCGCTCGCTCAGTTCTTCGCGGTAACAGCGAGCGGCACGCGCGAGCGGTGCGTTATATTTTATTAATATAGTGAACGCTATAAATTCTTAGTATCGTTAAAGCAAAATGCAATTAAAAGGCGACAGAATCTCACCATGTCACCACCAAATGAGATTTATTCGTCACCTAGACAAGGTAAGTCCTAATGATAATTATTATGGAATTTTAGCCATTCCCGGTGCATAAGTGAGTATCTACGTAGTTACACATTTATACACTGGATTCAATTTTAATTGTAAAATGTATCTAGGCACTTAACTACTTATTCCATGGATATCGCGTAAAATATTCGATAAATATTCCATTGAAAAAGTGTGGATGTGGCAGTTAGAGTATTTTGATACATTCTAAGACCGGAGTAAAATTATCTATGTGTTATAAAACAAAACCACAAACCTTTACAAACAAAATTTCCTTGTAAACATAAACTGTACTTAATTTTAAACTCAGTTACCAAATTTCAAACCATAAATCCTTAAAATGACAAAGATATGACAATTTATAATTTTTGCAATCTTAAATTCGCTCTCCTGTAAAATTTAACTTTTTCAGTTACTTACTTATACTTAGGACGTGTCGAAATATTCACCTAATTCTTAAGTAAGTATGTTACTAAGCAATAATTTGGAGAACAATAAACGATCGGGAATTGTATTAACACATTAACATCCCATAACACATCCCATAATGGCTTCTGCCAGCGTCTTCGCCCGCTGTTTCCGTGGGATAAAACGTATCTTATCACCCAAATTAGGTATACATACCGTTTTTGTATATCAATTTCATCAAAATCCGTTCAGCACTTTCAGCGTGATTGATGAACAACATATAAACAAACAAACTTTTACGTTTATAATATTAGTATGATAAGTTTATGTACAATCCATTGGAACTATGATAAACTTTGTAATAAGTCCCTATCATTACAAAACTTTAAGATCAACATATACAAAAATCCTACCCCGTATAGAAGGAATAAGTAGGCATTTTCAGATACTTAACTTGTTAATATTCTTCCGAAGTAAAATAGGGAATTTTCTTCATATAATATATTTCTTAATAAGTTACCTACCAAGAGTATAATATAATATGAAGTCTTTGAAAAAAGGCAATATATTGATCTCAGAGGGATCGCGTGCTCTTGAAACTTGTAACGAATTTAATCAGCAAAAAATACCGCTTTGGGATACTTCGGAACTTCTGTACTTACTCAGTGACGCACAAAGAAATTAACTGTTCCATATTCTGGATTCTTTTCGCTTATTCTCCTTATTATAATGTTGCTTTTATTTTCTTGGAGACTTAATGGTGATTAATTGCGAGCAATGTTCATTTGTAGCCTGGTAAGCGTCGGACATAAAAATATGCGTGTGGTTACATTGTAGGACTGTAAGTTTTACAGAATTAAAAACAATTTATTACTGTTGTCAGTACTGTTTCACATGTTGTAGGGAAGTTGAGAATTTCATAATACGATATTTTTTACGGTATTAAAATTTTGTTCACCTATAACTACGCAGACTCGCGCTATTCCGGAAGTTTTTCAGATTTTATTATATTTTCTAATCCAGTGATTACAAACTCTAATTATTTTTAATCGATATGACTGAGGAATCGGTCATAAACAGCAACCGATCATATTTACCTCTCACTATAAGACAACTGTCAGAGTTGACTAGTTTGATTGTGCGGACTATATTTTTTTGTTCAATCAGAGTTACTAACCTGTTTAATATATAACAATGCATATTATTAACATTCAAACATATACATAATATAAACACTTAAATTATTATCATTTTGACTTTTGAAGTGTGTGAATCATATTCAATTTAGGAAAGCAATAAATTCGAGGATGGATGAATCAACTCCTTACGTCTTCAGATAAAAAATGCAACACTCAAATGCACGCTGTCTGCCGTGTTCATCACCTTATAAGCGTCGTGACTCAATGATTGACTCAAAGGGAATGTCAGTGACCCATAACATGACCTGTCTTATGGTAAGCAAAACATTGAGTAGTTCAACCACATTTGACATGGGTTGTTTGGTACAGGCGTAATAGCACTATGTAATTAGTATTTCCTCCTTCATTTGATGTGCAACTATTCCAGTTCCTTGAATTTTTGTCCTGCGTTTTGTGATGACTTACTCCATCGACAAATGCTTGGATCTTATAGAGGACTTACACATTTGTTTAGATTTTGGAATGTTACACTTACAATAGAGCTTTTAGTTTTTATTCCGCTGTAGAATTAAACTAAAAATGTATTGCATGGATTAACGCAAAGTATGCCAGATTCTATTCTATATTTTTATAAATTTTGTTGTTCGATAAATCTTTTCTACGATTTACTTTAGAAGATTCACTTCGCACATACGTTTAAAACGAAATAAATTCGATCTCTTTAACATTTCATCCTAAACATTACCAATAACATGATTAAACTAAGTTATTGGTTATTTAAGTACGTTATTTTATGCCAGAAATAAGTTTAAGCATAGTTTAATTACTTTACATTACCAAAGCGTTTTACAAATTGATTGGTCTGAATTATTAATGTAAAAACGTCCGGCACCGGGTTTACCCGGTTAATAAAGGGTTATAAATAAATGAATCGTGCTTTCAACCTTAGTTTATTTAATTTGCAGTTGGTTCAAAGGGGATTTTATTAATTACCGTACTCTATTTGTTCCAGGATTTGGATTAAAGCCAAATGTGTTGTTTTATACATACATCAGGTCTTTCATAGTAACAATTAGTATCACAAAAATAGATTATTATAGATTAGTCATCATCATAGGATTACTGAGGTAGGTTCCCACCAAATATTACTTACTGATGCCTGCTGCTTCACTCGCGTGGATTACAAACTTTTTGACAAATAAAAGTAGCCTAAGTCCTAACTCCATACATAAGTTATAAGTAACTCCTTACTACATCAGCTAATTGCCAATAAAAGTCCAGACAAAATCGTTAAAGCCATTTCAGAGATAACCAAGACCAAACGTTTAGACACATACACTATACAGTCTTCCTGTTTGTTTTGTATTACAAACAGACACTCCAATTTTATTAGTCTATATCTAAATTATAGTAGATGTAGGTAAATCAAATGCAATCATATTTTAGTCATAGAGGTATGACTAACTAAACTGCACTTTAATACTAAGATACAGTCTGCCCTTTCACCTCACACAACACATTAATAGGTCATTAATAACAAACCTTTACACTTGTTATGTTATGATTCACTAATTTTAATAATGAGTATATTGCATTACAATGCATTAATTAGTGTTAACACAAATGATGTCATTACTATAATCGACGTGCATATAATAATATAAATATTATATATTATTAATATTATGTCTTTATTAAATACATAATACGATATTTTTGCATACAAATGAGAATACTTTATACTTTCGAGGCCACTATAATACATTTTAAATCGAAAATTTTACCATTGTGTGCAAGTAAAAGGATACTGACACTTTATTTTGTAATTTATTCAGACACAAATATTGTATTTAGATGATATTGTATTTACATCCAAGATCTCAAAATAAGAATGTGTTTTTATTAAAATGTCATACACATTACACAAGATAGATTGCACAAATAAATGTATTGACATCTAAAGGATACAACAAACAGGAAAGTAAACCTGAACTAATAGGAGAAGCTGCCATTTTCCATACACATAAAATAAAACAGAGCTTTCACTTTTCAAATTATAGGTGTACTTTCCAACAACTATTTACTAAATTATCAGCAAAAATACATATAATTGGCTAAAAACTCGGTCATGTAAGTAAAACTTTCAGTGTGGTCCGTGGTACAATATAGATTTTGTTGGATTACACACATCACTATTAGACCCTATTCATACGCGAGCCAGTGGACCTTGACGGCCATTTAGAAAACCGCATTATTAACGATATTCACGAAAACGTCTATCAAACAAGTTTATTGTTTGTGAAGGTTACATAATAATACTGGATACTCGTAAATTAGAATGTGGTGTACGGGTTCAAAAGAATCACAATTTCCGCACGTCCCACTTTATCAACAGCTACGTTTCAAACTTTATAACAATCCGAGGTATGAAAAGGTTTTTCTTCAACTTTCCAAACATGTATGTATCCAATTAAAAGTACGATGTACTCCAGAAAACTCGGAAAATATAGATTTGTTTCTTTCTTTTTGGGTTCAAATTGGGTTTCTTTGTTTCGTTCCACAAATTGGAGTGCCTACCAATTATTCGGAAATCGCTTCATAATACTTGGTAAAGTGAAGGGTAGACAATTTTTGGAGCGCCTTTAAATTCTTCGCGTTCAAAAATGTAGCGGCTTCAACGTAAATTATTTATTTATTTTACAGTTGCTTTTATTTTGTTTAACGTTCGTTCATTTTCCTTTTCGCTTTTGCCTTTAATCAGATTGTGAAGATCTTTTAAGTTTATTAACGTTTTAAATACTTGATTTACCTGTTTTTCGATACTTGTTTGCTTCTTTTTCTTGATGACATCAGTATTACGGTCACTCTTCTAGTAGTTTGTAGTTCAATCACGATGAATATGGTCAATAAAATGATTCCAGCAATTGAGATATTTCTTGATGTCATCGAGTGCTTTTCGGAACGATTTCATTGGATGTGACAGATTTAAATTGTATTCATTGATGCTGATAATGTATTTTAAGTGATGACACTACTCAGTTATTTTCTTAATAGACTAGACTTTATAACGCTTTTATGTATTTTAGTAGATCACATAGAATTTCAGTATTTTACAACTAGAGTATTACTTCTGTCCTTGTCTCTGTAATAGTGATGATGTTTTTAGATAGGAATGTTTTTGTTCGAGCATCCTAGTTGTTATTCCTAAAAGGTTTTTTTATTTAAAAGTGCAACTCCTTGAGCAAGGTTGCAGTGTATCTAAAATCACAGTACGACATTTAGGAGTAGAAGAACGTAAAGATGAAATCGTGAAGTAATGCTAGTTTTATTTACCGTGGAATAGAGCTTGTTTTTATTTAAACTTTTAAATGTTATAGATTTGTTGGTAAATCAAGAGCTTTAACATTAGAGCAGAATTATTTGTCCTTTACTTCTTTCGCACCAATACGTTAACAGTCTAATGCTGGACTATAAACCTCCTCTACATAACAGGGATTAGCTATAGACGTCCCGTTTGGTCGGCAGGTATGAAATCGCTACTTATAACTCTAGTTTATTAGAGAGCGCTATTTAGCTCCTGCAACACCTACTAGAAAATTAGGGCTGGTAATAATTGTGTTCTACTCAACAGTCTAAACGAGGTAACCAGTTTATTCATTATTTTAAAAAATCCAAAACATAAACTCTTTATAGTTTATACTACTTATGTGGTGCTTTGACCTCTGATCCTATTCAAAATGACGTAGAACCAGTTAGACAAGTATATTGATAAAATAACCCATAATTTTCCTCATATATGTTCAATGATTTTATAATATAGCACTGTGTTTTCTTTTTTATGTGAGATTCCAAGTAAAATAGTTTGACCTTATTAATATCAGATATTTGTTTGTGAAATCAAATGTACGTATTTTCCTGGTGTGGTGGTAAAAAGGTGTAACTTTTTATTTGCTTATAATTTTAAAATACCTAACTAGCATATAGGCGTACTAAATATTATAGTATATTCATAGCTCACTTCCATATCACGCATGCTTTACATATAAATAAACATAAAAAAACTTGTCTTAGTTTCCACCAGTGCTAAGTTAT
This sequence comes from Spodoptera frugiperda, assembly GCF_023101765.2. Lineage (NCBI taxonomy): Eukaryota > Metazoa > Arthropoda > Insecta > Lepidoptera > Noctuidae > Spodoptera > Spodoptera frugiperda. The sequence goes on from NC_064240.1 coordinate 7,096,911, forward strand.
GTGTATCAATGAAAATACGCCATTAAATTTGTGGACGCCACTCGCATCTACAAAATAGAATAACTGGTAGAAAAGCACCCTTTTTTTTTTTTTGAGGGGGAAAATCATCCAATGACTTTTCTCGCCTTGGGCGAGGCGAGAGGGAGTGTCAGACTCTTACTGACTAAAAACCACCCCGTTCCTTCTCCTGCCTTTCGAGCCGGAGCCCCAGTAAACCCGCTAGGTTGTCCGCAGCTCCGGAGAAAAGCACCCTAAAACTGACATGTTCTGTTTTATTTTTATTTCTAAAAATGTTTAACTGCTTTCAATATTCGTAACGAGTGGTTGTAGATTATGTTACGATAATTTTGTTTGTTAGGATTTAAAATAAAAAGCTCACAAAATATACACAGCAGCCGCAGGCAACTAATTTTCAAAAATACTGTTCGGTTATCGTGGTCGTTAAAAAGCAATCAATGTGGAACAAAAACTCAATTTATTCCCGTAAAGATATTCTCGGCGAATTCAGCTTTAATAAATTATAAGCAAATTCGGGAATAAATTACCAAGCATTGTACAATATTCGAGTATTGTTAATAGGTCATGCTTAGTAAGCCGGGTACGGTGAAAAAGGTTAGCAATTACGAAACATAGGATTTTCTCATTACGTGACTAGTATAATAAGTCCAATAAATTTTCATTTAATATCTTTTACATTTTTGTAACATGACGTGAAATATATACCGTTGTATTTTGACGGTAAATATTTTCGACAAACTTTTAATGGGATCACGCAATTTAGATAACAAAAATATGGGTAACAAAAGGCCATAGACGGTGACGTAATTGCTCTAGAAAATGATAATAAAATCGGTGTCATTAACACTAGAGTATGACCTTAACATGACGCGTGCCATCACAACAATGCAGCCGGTCTCGGCCGTGGCATGAAAAGGGATGACACATAAGAGAGATAGCGACAGAAAACCCGTTCAAAAAGTTAATTGCCAACCATGACAGTGACGAACGATGGAAGCACCGTAGTACTAACACCGTGGAATTGAATCAAACATTAAGTTTTATGATGTCGGCCTTCCAGTGATTTTCCCATAGGAAAAGTTTAACTTCAGAGTAATGAAATAAAAGCACTTAAAACTTTTATTTTAGTCCGCCTCTGGGCGAATGAGGTTGTGCCCGCGAAATGTTGCGGCTACGTTTTAAATATATTTTAGCGGTAACGTTTTTAATTTTTGGAGACTTTCAATTTTGTAAGAAAAGTTTCTATACATATTTTACTGAATTGTTAACAATATTTTTATGTAAATCGGTTATATATCTTAATGTTTAATGGTTAAGGTAGGTACACATCAATAAGAATGCTCACTTGCGGCTTAGTTAACAAGAATACCAACAACAACCTTACCTATTTGTAAATTCCACAGACCTCAATTATTCTCTTACAACTAATTTATTCACCCTGTAGAACGTGGTATGGAAAACTAATGTAACTATGACGTAACAATACACTTTGAGTTAAATAAACACGTCTAATTAGCATGAGCATAAATAAACCCACTCTTAGTGGCTTTATATAGAGTAATAGGTACAATAGGGCTAAAGAATAAATACTGTTCTAACATAGTTTTCCTCTGGTTATTCCCAATTTTACTTTATTACTATCACTAACTAGGTTTAGTTTAGGTAGTCGTAATGATTGCCTTTTGCCTCTCGGGTTTTTCGGTTTCAAACTCAACACTAATATGGATGAAACTCCCAGCTCATTTGTTCTTATTTAAAAAAATTCAAAAGTGTTAACAGTATACTATAGAAAACCTTACAAAAAGTTACGATATGTGCAGAATGCAGTTCGCAATTTTGTATTTAATTCCATCCTGGCATCCCATGGACGCCATGGTGTTTGAGGTTGATGAACTAGTCTGAAACCTGTTTCGCAATACGTCATGGGAATGGTAAAATGCATTCACCCATCAACCTTCGCAGAACCAACAATATAGCCATAAATGTTGCACCTTTAAGTTTTTGTACCGATGTAGGTAACTGTTTAATACAATCTTCTTTTTGTCACTACCATTCTTTATAAAGAACCTTTCAATGGATTTGTTACAGATTTTTCGGAATTAAAAATACCGTTGCTGTGCTAGTCAGTTTTTTCGACGGTGATTAATTCCTGTGCAACATAGAGCTGTTGGTCCTGTGAAGCTGTGATACGAAAGTCTATAAATGTCGCTGGTTTAGTCAGAAGCTGTATAATATGTACAAACCTAAAATATATCCACGAAAATTATGTGATGAAGAAATTTTATACACAGTAAGTGGTTAATAACACTTGTGTTGAGGTGGTCTCGCTCTTCTTCAGATTAGGTACAAGAAATTGAGATTTAAACTTTTAAAAATTAAAATCATAATTACTATAAATTACATTATCAACTATATATGCATCATAAAGAATAGCCGCTCCATGTAAAGCTGAGACACCTACAATAATTTTATCTAGTTTGGATACAGAAATCTCTGACGACCATAACTTAGTTAAATAAGGACCAGTCAAAATAATTAAAAATTATAAAATACATTTTATTGTACAATACACCCCATTTTACAAACACACTTCTTTCTTTCTCGTATTTACTTCAAGTTCGTCAGTCTTTTTTTTTACATTGAGCAGTTGTCGTCAGTCCTTGGCGAGTGTGGCGAGCATCTCACTGTAAATGTAGATTCAATATTTAAGTATAAGTAAAATGTTTCAAACCTAATTCTATGGTATTAGACATCTAAACAATACAATATATGAATTAAACCAGGACCAAAATATAAAAAGAATGTCTAAAGTTTTGTACTCGCTAATTATATGGCAATAGATTCTCTCTGTCTTACATAGGGCTCAAAACTGGCGAAAATCGACAGGGTGTAGCAATACTAACCCTCTCAAAGAATTAAAAGACGTGACTAATAGCATACAATTTTTACAAAAATAGGTCAATGACATCGTAATGTTGTTTTTATACAATTATAGATACAAGACAAGTACAGATATATTAGTATTATCAACACAATAATTACTCACATCGATCATTGTTCTTCCTTGTATCTTGATGGTTTTAGAGCAATTAGTTACAAGTCGTTAACCAGTCTATTTTGCTATGACTCATTCCGTCCCACGCCTAGTTAATTTATTAGAATCGGTTTGCCCATTTTTGAAATACACAGCAATTACTTAAAAACATTAGCAAAATATAGTATGTAAGTATGTGCATACATAGAGGTATTAATAGGTATATATAGATCACTTTCGAGTGAAAGATATTAGTTAGAGAAAAGATTAGATTAGTTCGTATTTAGACCGTTTTGCATAAATTTCAAGTTATCTAGTATATTACTGCACCATTTTTAAATAAATATAAGTATGTTCCTATAAATTATACATGTATATTTATTTCTTACTTTATAAATATTTTAATAAATAAATTTTATCATTAAGCATAGATTTTTATGATATAAAGATATGATATGATATGAAAGCATTTATTTCAATTAATCCTAAATTAGGCACTTTTGAAACTTCAAATTAAATTGTCCGTCAGTCTGTTTGTCAGTGAAGCTAGGCGCTAGAAGATACACAGTTAAAATCCCAACATAGCTTGGCATAGCCTTCAGTATATTCTTTTAACACTAAAATAACTGCATATACTCATAGTAAGTATGCGCTTCTTCACATATAAGGAAGGAAATAAATAAGATTGTCACACTTATTCATTACTTGTTGGCTTTTTTTAGAATAAGCATAAAATAGATGCTTAGTCACGATCGAATGTACAAAACAAAAATAATTATGGTTTCCTATAATGACTACGTGCTTAAGTTGCAATAAAAATAATCGTCTTCTGCCAAGTAGTGGTTTTTAAGAAGCGCGTTTTATTTTTGCTTTAGCGTTTTTTACAGTCTTTATATTTTTATGTTTTAATTTAGTTGACCCAGTTGATTGTAAGCACGTCAACGAGACTAGATTTAGAATTGATATCCTAGATTACGCCAACAATTTTTTTTTAATCTTTCCCCACCGGAGTAATTAAAAAAGTATTTGTCTTGAGTTTTCATCCCCGTTTTTCATTCATGTACACCCACTGTTCAGCCCAGTGTTATAAGTTCAATGTAATAGGGGTTGAACCTATTGCCTATTCTGGCCCCAATTCTGGACTCCGTGCTACTACTGAGAAATCTTCTAAAAGTCGAAAAAACCTACCAATACTTTGCCGGACACGGTAATCGAACCAGAGACCCTTTGCCGGCAGTTATAATATTTTTGCAGTTTCGTTTAGAACACAATATACATATTATAGACGTTAGATTATACCAACACTTAATGCAGTATAACATGATTACATGACATGAATCATAAAATAACCCTATGCATGAGAACATCGCCTCACTGATAAGAGCACATAAAAGCAACCTGTTATCTTTGTGGAACACCGTTACATTGACACAATGTTTAGCAGCATAACCGTTTCAGTTATCTAAAGCAATATAAAGGTGAGTAACGTATTGAAAATTGATAACATAGTACCTACTATGTTCATTCATTCATAACTATTCGTAGTAAATGACGATTTGATTTGATATATTTCTTTTTAGAAGAATATACTTTGCCCAACACTACGATATACAACGAAATATACAAGTTCACCTACAGATGACACCCAGACCCGAAGCAACAATTTGTGGATTACACAAAGAGTTGGGACGGGAATGCAACCCGCTACACGTTCCACGGCAGCCAGTTGCCGAGCCACCGCGCCAACCGTGCAGTCAATACTAATAATTATAATTTTATCAATTTATCGTGAAAAGTCAATGTTGTATATGGATTACGTTGATTTTTTCTTTAAAAGACCAGAAAACGTTAATAATTATTAACATAACAAGTTATCTAACCAGAAAGAAACACAAGTTTGGAGGAAATCAGCAATTTCGATAAACTGCATAACTTCCTTAATTTTTACGACGACCGACGTATCTACACACATAGACTTATATATAATAAGTGAGTTATATAAATATGAATTCCTTAGCTATCTCTAATAGTCTAACTAGCTGTTAGGACATAAAAACTTGCAGGTTAATCTCAAATCAAGCTTACTAAAACCTTGGAAGTTAAAAACAACACGGTTGTTTATTATTACAAACTACTGGCTAGGTATTAATACACGCCAAAATTAAAAGAAATAGTAGTACAAGAATAGATCGTCTGAAGAGCTAATAATAGAGGACATTGCCTTCTGTAGCTCCAGTCGTTAAATCATTTTCAATGACAAAACAGTTTTGTTAGCAGTTTTTCTGTGGTCAGCGGTTAAAAGATAATAAATACTATGTGGTTGTTATTCTTTTATTCATTACTTATACATACTAATGCTAAAATACAGACTAGGAAACACTTATTCGATTGCTCAGCTGCCAATAAAATTAAGTCTACAACAAATTAATCTCTAAGTGACGTACATAAATGCTGTTCGACTGTTAGACACTAAACTGTATCCTTAGTACGAGTTTGTTTTACGTTAAACAAAAATAGCTAATTGGCCGGCGCGATTGAACCAACCAATCAGAGCGCCGAACGCGCTCTCGTTTCAATCTCTTTTAACATAAAGCAGCAAACTCATACTAAGCCTTCTGTTAACAGAACCTTGATAGATTGTTATCAATTTGGTCGGAAATATTAGAGAATTAAATCCACTTCTCTTCTAGAATTGCTCTGGTTAACAAGAATAGGAATATAATTACTTGACATATTACATAGAACATTATTATCGACAACATCTAAACGTTCTAAGATCGTCCAGAATAGTGCGCAACAGTCCTCAATACCTTTTAAGACAATAATTAGATAAGTATGTATTTACACAAGCAAAAGGAACGATAATTAAATATGGCATCGAAAAAAGTATCTTAGTACAAAAATACTAAAATTGTGTTACATGTTAAAATTACTGTTTACAGGTGGTTTGGCTTGATCCTTATAACATAAATAATTGGATACGCTGTAGAAAAATTAGCCATCAAAATAATTTCAAAATAGTATGAATCATTTCTATCAATATTTGTATTCCAATTTCCAATGTACTCAGTATTGATTCAGTTGGTTCCAATTGAAAATAAATGGTCTTACGTCCAGACTTGTCCGAGGCTACTTGTGAATACATGGGGCATTACAAAAGAACCTGCTACATTGAATTTTCTGAAATACATTTAGCACAATGTCAACGTACCGTTTAACTGTAACAGGTTCCTGAATTCATGGTAATATACACACACTACGTATGCATCACTGTGACTGGTCGACCGAAGTAAATATTGTAATGAAATAATATTTGTTAAAAACTGACTTTCTCAAATTCTTCACGAAGTAAAATGATATCAAAAACACATATTTTACAGGCTTTTTTATACATCAGTAGGCTTTGGAAGTTAACATAAACAAATACAACAACATCTAACATAGAAACCACTGACGCGGTTGCGACAATACTGACAATGATTACTTTTCATATAATTTAGTTACAAAGACTCACTGCACAGGCGAGTATGCTGATTTAAAAGATTCCAGGGCAGCTGATATTGATTCGTCGCTGCAAGCGTTTCCATTATCGTATGAGACACCGCATCCAAATCCGTTGAAGCACACTCTTTGTTGTGCCTTATCGTCAGCACAGCAAGAGAGGATAGCAGCGTTACACATGCTCGGTGTCCTCAACGAGCCGGGCTGGTCATTGAATTGTGGTGCCGGAGTAGAAGGCTGCTTGCTCTGTAAATGAAGATTCCAACATTAAAGGCGACATTGATATGTTGTTATCTAAAGGAATTGTCGGCTTGTGCACACGAAATCAGAAAGTGGAACCAGTAACGCGTAAATAACTGGATAGCAGACTTCGTTTACTGCTCCACTGCTGATAATAACATTGAATTTTATTGAAAACTCTTTATTTAAACTTTTTTTAAACTTAGGCGATGAACATCAAAGTAAACTAGAAATAATGTAAACAGGGATTACGTAATGTAGTTTGTGGTTTTATGCACTAAAATATTAAAAATTCAAATAACTAGCCAGTCATTTATTTGTTTAGCTTTACTGAAGGTCTAGATGAGACCAGGAAAACATACTCAATTTAATCGAATCTTCAAATTATCTTTGATCAGAATCAGAATAGGATAATAATAGTAGGTACAATTACCTATCTATTGTTTGATGCGATGATTACTTACATCTGCCTGGCTACTGCCATGTTCTACCTTCGGCGAGGGTCGTTTCATTGGTCGCAGAGGTTTGAGAGGTTCGAATGAGATCGGTCTGCCAGCATCACTTAAATCATCCGTGTCATCGTCTTTGTTAGTGACAAATCCCCAATTTTGATTCGTGTCTTCCATTTCAGGGAATCTGGTGTGAATCGATGGTTTCTTGGTGGCGTTGTCTGAACAAGAACCGTATTGGGGTACTAGGTAGGGTACAGGGTAGGGAATGTAGACAGGCTGCGGCGCTGCCGGAGCTGCTGGCCTTTTGACGTAAGTCGCAATTTCTTCGAGTAATTTCACTATCTGTGGTAAAAGATCTTGCTGCTGATTGCGATTATCGTATTCCCTTCGCTCCGGGTAATAAGAATGTGTTGGTGGTAGAGAATAGTCGTATCCATAGTTCATTTGCCACCTCCTTCGGCGATGGCGCGACTCTGAACCATGCTTCCTAATTCCATCGTTCTGCTCTGGTGACAATGATGCAGAATCACTGATATGATCTTCTATGTGCCTCGCGTAGACGCCGACCATACAAATTGATAACCCGAATAGTAGTACAAACGTGTTCATCTGGAAAATAACAAATTCAAAAATATTAGTAAACTCCTTCGGTTAGAACGCGGAAATATAGACTTAATTAACAGCAGTTTTTTTGAAGGTATGCTAGTAATAAAACTGGTTAACTAGAAGCTTGTATGACAATATAACAAAGAAATAACCAGCATGTGCACCGAAATAAATTTGGACGTGCCACAGTCTGTTAGCAACAGAATAGTTTATCAAAACAAGAGATGTTGCTTATTTATTGTTTTGTTAATCCGTTCATGTGTTGTGTCCACATGTACCTAGATGACGAGACCCTGTACCGCATATGTTTATTACGTATTTGGCTTTGTCATTGGTGACCTCAAAGCTGAATTGAATCTTAATTTTATCCTCGAAATAGCACAGTTGACATTTTGTTTGAATCGTCCGCCGTCGCCGCCGAATGAATTCTTTAATAAAAGCCGGTTTGAAGACCGGCTCGATGTTATTTTACGAAAATTATGGATAAATCATCACCTTAAAATATATTCTGAGCCTCTTGGATGTTCGAATCTTTCAATCAAATCGATTACAATATTTTTTGTAATTACATTACCGATTAATAGATAGGAATATGACTAATTAGTTTTTTACCATTAAGTAAACATTAAGATACGCCAACAAAACTATATTTATTTCATTAGCTAGCAATTAATTGTTAAATCTGACAATCAATTCCAAATTTACTTCCTCATTTGTGATAAAAAAGTATCAATAAAAAAGAAAACAGTTACAGACTGGTAACAAGTAGACAGTTACAGACTACTGGAAATATAACAGTAACCGAAGTCCATAAACCAAGACAACCAGTAGGTATGTATGCCATACTGTCATTCAAATATAAAATAATATAATTTCTCCTCATACAACATATAGTGATGACACTCATTGCAATAAATATGCACAATTCACACCTACAAACCGTACCTAGTTACTACTAATTTACATTAAACTCCTAGTACAAAAACCCACATAATCAATACACACCTTGACGCTCTATTTTAATGGTAGACAGAAATAAAACTTGTTCGTTATTACGTCACAACACAGCACTATTTTATGTCATTCGAAATTTAATATCGTATCACTTTTTATTAATGACTTATTTTGACACGCGTGCGTCCTGCGCGAGGTTGCGTTAAAGACTGGCGCTGGATGGGCGACCGTGGCAGTGACTGCGCACGAGTTCGTATTGGGGCATTATATATTATTGAGTATTGTTGGTACTCAACATGCATTTTCCCATTGATAAGGGCTTGAGTAAAGAAGGGTGCGTATTATCTGAAACGGTGTTACCGAGAACCGCAATATACGTAACACAGATAGGTAGTGTACATAATGTGGGTATATGAATATTTATGTGGAGTGTTGCCTTTTTTCCGTTATTTTTAATGTCTTTTTTGTTTGGGTTTTTAATATTAAAATTAGGAATGGTCTATAAGGTAAATATGTAAAGTTTTCCTAAATGTTTTGTGTTTCTTTATAAAATTCGAGGAATTGATTAAAAATAATAATATACATAACTTAATTAATTTGGAGGAATATCAATATTAAGATACCTACATAAACCAGAATCATTGGTCCGATATCGTATTGTTACTTAAAAACTTTTATAGAATTAGGTAGGTAAGTTTGTCCTTGTATACGCCTACTAACCAATTCGATAAATTACTTAAGAAACCGATATAGCATATCAATTACTGACTATATAAAGTATGGTAAGGTAATAAGGTTTCTTTTTGAGTGATTACGATTAGATTACAATAATTCTGTTCGTCGTTTATCCATATAAGTTTACGTTTGGACCGTAAAATTGAGTTTAGTTTCATCATCAAATCATTCATGGAAATCAATAATTCGTCTAAATACGATTCGACCAAATGAAAACAATGCAAAAATTATAGCATTGTTTACTTTTCTCTTACATTTTGCCTTTTTTTATTTTATTAACTCGAGTTTTCGCAGTAATCAACTCAACTCGGTTTGCAGTATGCTCGAATAAAATATATTTTTCAGTATAATCTAAAAGTCCTTACTCGAATTCCAGGTGTTTTAAAGACATGTGTTAACAAACACAAAAACAATATTTAACATATTTTTTTCTAACATCTGGGGTTTTCCTAACATTAACCCACTGTTTAAATGATTCATTTGCGTTCATTACCGTACTTATGTCAGCACTCGTATTAACCGGTTTTCATTAGTAAGAATAGAAAATACAGAACCATTTTTTTATAAACAACTTAAGATTTTCTCAAAAAAAATATTGTAACTATAAAAATATATATGGCATTTATGAATTACTTGTGATATTGAATTAGAACATACTAAATTATTGGTGAGTTGTACTAAAAACATATTGTAATGTTTTTTAAAAAATCAACAATTATGGAGATTTCCTGTTCTTTTCTATTATAATTCAGCATGAGACAACATTTTTTACAGACAACAGCTGATCGTAATCGCAGTTGGGTTACCAACCCCTTTCGTTTGCCATTTCGGATATTCATCATTTCTGACACGTATAGTAGGTAAACAAAGTAAACTTATAGTAGGTAACTAACCAATAATTTTTGGTTTCTTATATTTTGCAACAAACAAAATCAGCAGTATTGTATCGTATTAATTTTCTGGTGCGTTACTTCAATGGAACTGTGATAACGATATTAATTACTTATTTGATAACAAGTAAATCTTATGGGTGGTTTGTGGTAACACCATTATGAGACTATCAAACATTCTCTCAGTACCCACCCTTCTTACCTAAATTGAAAGGTACCTGCTGTGTTTGAACTCTGTCCAACATAACAGCCTTAGTATTGATACAATTTAATTAAATACTAAATGTTAAAAGACTAAGGATTTGTAATTTATTGGAATTAACGTAAACCGGATTCAATTCATATGTTTTGCGTAATCAATGTCTTTTCAATCGGGAGGTATAGACATACGTAATTAGCTAATTACTACAACCTTGTATATTTATTGGCGTGGGTATAAAACATATTTTTTTTTAAATTGAAAGTAACATTTTTAATTATTTTTTAAGGTAAAACCTACAGCGAAGACCTTAAATTGTAGACTTATTATTTACACTCACGCTAACAAATCCGTGGACAAGAGCTTACCTATAATTTTCTTTATAATCACTAAATGCAAAGACGATTCATTGAGGAACAAACATTAATTACAATATTAGTTGAGATTGGGAAGTTTTACGCTATAAATAAAAGTTTCTATGAACTCACTGCTATAGTACTCTACGCCCGTGCGTAGTAAAAATAGTAACAAATACCATACGTTCTGGCATCCGTCCATCAGCGTATAAATCTTGTAGGCGATTTTATACTGAACCGCTTTAATGATGAATTACCTAAGCTCTAAAACATTAATAGCATGGTCATTGAACTAATGTTTATTAGCAAACCTGCTTTGTTGTTATTTTCATTGCGAAATTTACGTATTTTTATTATGAGGAGATGCAGAAATGAAACGTTTACCCACATAAACATGTATATGGTTTTGTACCGTATAACCGTTAAATAAATTCATGGTCAGGACTAGGTACATGAACAGACTTACGCATATTTAGATACTATTTTTGTATTTATTTCTGCTTGTAGGTAAGTTCTAATTTACACGCTTGAACGAAATGAGGTAAACGGATATCTGGACGGAAAACTATTTGATTGTGAATACATACAAGGTAAATGCAAACTGTCAAGAACTGCATGCGAAGACTACATAAAGGAAATAATATTAAGGAATCAAATCTCATAAATTTTTCGAAGCGTTTTATTCCAAAATCTAGACCTATTTGTTTGTAAATTCGTTTATACACTGACCTCACTAGCTAGCTGTTAGCAGTAATACATCGTAAAAGCTAAGTCTTGGAAATGTCAAATGAAAAATATTGATATAAGGAAATAAACCTAAATAACCTATAAACAAACGTATCTAGGATATAAATTGATCAACTCATAACAAAATACAAAGTTAAGACATTGAAAACTAATAAGATCAACCTAAGACGCCATCGCACACGTTATAATGAAATTTGTACCTAAACCTTTTCTATAATTATAATAAAAACTACTTTTCTGAATAATGTTCTGTTTTCATATAATCCATAAATGAGAAAAAGAGAGTTAAAAATGGAAAATTAAGAACTTGATTTTTTTTCTTTTCACAATTTTCTGGAAAATTGGAAACTTTCGTAAAATGTTTTTCAATTTATGCACAAAATAAAGGAATAAACCCATGATTCATTTCAAACATGCGTATTATCTCACGTTTAATCTTGAATAAAGTGTAGTGGCACTTCTTTATAATATATAGACGTGACGCGTCTTTACGCAAACATGTTGAAATAATATTCCTGGATGCAATAAAAAAATATACAGGTTAAAGATTTTTCATCTTTAAAACGAATATAAATATTGCGGTTTGAAAAACAGGCTGCAATATTTTACAAAATTTCTTATCACATTTTCAACAGTTAACCTTGAAAAACGTTTATTGAAAAAATAACCGTATTTTATCTTCAACAAAATTGACATGCAGATTACTTAACCAAATTCAGCTGTGTATACACCCAGGTAGAGGAGTGCTTATTCATAGACAGCGTACAAATGAACGTGGGGAACGCATTTTGGTTTTCCCAACATGATCTATAACTTCCTCAAATACAGTCATTGAAAACTATCCTTCAACTTCCGATCCGAAAAATAAATAAACGTCCAATATTATTTCAGTTGCGAATATATTCTAAGTAACATGACTCATTTAACCACGTGGTGAACTTGTTTCTTTAAACCGAAATGCCACAAGCGATTGGCATCTTCCTTGAAAGATGAAGTTGCGATACGCTAATATGTATACGCGCAACGCTTTACATGCATCGTGACGGTTTTACATAATTCATTACCGATTAGCTTGAATTCTGTTTTGCCGACAGACGTCGCTAAAATTGCGTTTCAATTATGACGTAATGATATAAACTCGTGTATGACGATGACGTAATTGTACTTTGAACTTATTTACAGACACAAGGGTCGGACTGTGATCCATATGCTCATCCATATGTGGGATGGATTATAATTGGTTATTTGTTTGTGTCGGCGCTTTCGTGGTCCATACTGTATGTGAACTTAAATTGGAGGTCGAATACTCGAAGCAAATAAATTGTGTTTAATTAATAGCAGAAGTTTTATACCTACACCTGTACGGGTGAAGAACAGCATTCGTTATTAAGTAGGCCAACACTGCATAATCTAAAATAAACTTTGTATTTTTTTATTACTAAGGCACAATTTTAACTGTAAAAATATCGATATCTTCTTTATATTTATCGAAATATATAAAATGAAGTGATGTTCGTTAGCGTCCCTGAAACTCGAAAACAGCTGAACCGATTTGTCTAATTTCTAGTCTTGAATTATTGATGGAAGTCTAGGGAATATTTAAAAGGTGAGAAAAATTAGCCTGGTTAGCTTGTTTGCTATAAATATCGATTGAAATACTCGAAGCCTTAATTTAAACATTTTATAAAGGTTTGAAATAAACCTTTGTTTACAGTGACATTGTCGTAACCGCAGACCGCTGCGTCTGAAAGTGTTCCCTTGTACTTACTCGCTACTTTCCCTACTTTGTGTCTCATTTTATTTTACAAAGTATACTCCTATACTTGCTACTTGTCTAGTAGTCTTATTCCTTGAATTTGAGCTAGAATTTGTTATACAAAATTTATAAAATTCAATGTGTAATCGAAATTCGCATTGCACATGACGTACAGATGATACAATTATGTATGCCTACCATTATTAAATCATATTATGTATTATTGTTAATTAATTTGAATGTATGAAGAATATACTTTTCCTCTTGTTTTTCAAATAATTTGAATTTTGTCATTACCATTTCTCGGAATGAATTGTAAGCATGTACACGAAAATATTTGTCACATAATACTGGTAAGTATAGAATTATTATAATACGCTCATTATCTTCGTAAATAAGCATGTTATTTCCTAAAGTAACTTCTATTATAGTAACAACTAGGAAATAGTCAAAACACGATGCTTGGTAATCACCATTTAAAATACAATTTGCATTGGTTTTTTGTATGACTATCTATTGTATCGGTTACACGAGCTATCAGTAGCTATTTAACGTGATATATTATTTACAATACGTTGGATACGTGCGATACAAAATTATAACATTGAGTCGGGCACCTATGTATTGAACAAATTCTTTATTAGATGGATCATTATCCCGTTTTTCTTTGCTTTTTTATAAACATATAATTTCACTGTGTTAATCCTGTTGCTAATTACTAAAACTCAATTTCCACCCAAATAAGACAAAATAACTTTTTTGAAACATCACAATAGACACTATTTATATTGAAACCAGTTAATTTATAGCAATAATGCAGCTAATAACACTTTACCTTACCTTTGAAATAATCGCAAAACTTATTGTTCGCTTCTCTGGCTATTTGTCACTGGACCTTATTCCAGTTTTAATTCAATTTGACACGTCTTACGAAATGTTATCTAAAATTAGGTTCGTGGGACACTCAACGTTGTCTGGGAGCGACTATTAATCACTGCTATTAGAAGCCAAGCCACAAACAATATGACCGAAGACGTTTACTGTCTCTGCTTTGCCCTAAACAATAATCATGAGTTATTCAATGACCTTTTTGTTGTATGATTTCGATGACATCAATAACATTTGTAAACATAATAATATCGTGTCAGTCTTAATCAGTTCGATTAACATTGTGGTGTGAAGGCTCTCGATAATATTCGGACTGTTCTACATATTTGTTAAACCATAATTTTACCTACATTACTAATTTCAGTTTAATATCAAAAGATGTCCTGGTTGGACTTATTTTCAAATATACACTTTCTCAGTTAGATCCTTTTGTATATGAACTAAAACGTTAAGTTTTCCTTTCTACGAGACACCATTCACTTCCGAGATATTAAAAATGGCGTCCAATTCACATATTGACTACTGAAAATACAGCTGTAAGTACGTAGCATGAAAATTGGTTTTAGTTTAGCTCCAAGGCTTTCCTCCTTGATATATTGATAAGTAGCTACGAGTATGAGCTTCATCGGACTTACAGGAGAGGTATGTATAATAGTTATATTTAACAAAATGTGATGAAGTGTTTCATAGTAAGATGACGTAAAATTATAGCATACGTAACCTAAATTTTGAAGAGCCGGTTTCTGTATAACGTCAGTTAAATCCGCTTTTAGTTAAACAACGTTTAAAATAAACAAAGTATAACTATCGCATATTATCGCATACACGAACTAACCCAACATTATTTTTTTACCAGTACGTACAAAGTGTGAAAATGTCCTGATTTCGCACCTTATTACAAAAGATCTCATAACGTAGTGATAACTAGTTACTGCTACTCACCTCCAACTATTCATTAGGGAAATAATAACCGTTATGTTGTGCGACATGTAAAACTGCTTCATTATTTGCTATTTTACGATAAAGCATAAAACGCACATGACAACGCCTTCCTCAATTAAATTTCAATAAAACCACTATAAATAATACAAACTATAAAGTACGTAAATAATAATAATCTTCTATAACATAAAAATAAGTCGGGGTTTCCTTGCTGACGCTATAATTCCAGAAAGCACGGGCAAATCATTGGTGGCGAAACGGAGTTCGCTGGGTTTGCTAGTAAACATATATAAAAAAATGCTGCTGTTCGTTAGTCTCGCTTAAACTCAAAAACGGCTGGACCGATTTAGTAGATTTTGGCCTTAAATAATGTTTAAGGAGGTGCGAAGTTTGCCGGGTCAGCTAGTAAAAGATAAAAGAAAATTGACATTGTAAGAAGAAGATACATACCTACACTTACAATGAAGCAATTGCCTTATAACCAAGTTGTCATAATTACACACATACAAAGTTTCAAATGTGTAATAAAACAGTAGATTCACTGGATGTATAAATTAATTCTCTTCAGCTCTTCTTACATAATAAACAAAATATTTCTTGTTTCTCCCTAAATTATTTAGTTCAAAAATAATCAACCCGGTCTACTCTAGAAAATAAATAATGGATTGTAAGTGCTTTATTAATATTTCATTGTATAGTTAGATTTGTTATTTTAAATTGAAATTAATTGACTATATACCGTTTCTAATTAAAGTAAATGGTAACTATCGTACCAGGCACCAGCACTACTGCCTATCTGCTAAGTATATAATTCTTATTTGAGGGAGATAAGTAGTTTGAAATCAGATTTATGCCTTGATAGGACAATAAGTCCTGATAGTCCAACGGCACATAAACCCCAGAATTAATGGGAAAAACCAACTCCTTACTATTTTTTAAACAGACAATATCGTAAACTTGACTCCTGTTCATTCCGAAACAAAAGGTAAAACTACCGTACCTATAAGATTATGGTAATGCAATACATATTACTACACCGAAGAAGTAAATACTGCGTAAAGTAAATATTTACCTACCGTAGTGCCTGAAAGACATGGTCAGTAGACTAACAGTCGTGAAACTAGGACGATGCATTGAATAGTGTTAGATAAGACTTGCAGGTGTTATGCATGTGTATAATAGATGGTTTGTGAAGAATTCTGCATGATTTGTTTGGTTGGTTTGTTTACTTATTCTAATACATTTGTTTGGCATAACACATTTTTAATGACTTGATCGAATAAGATAAGTAAAGGATTGTTAGTTGTAGATTGTAGATGCACGGATATGCAAAAACTAACCTTGACCCAGTGGTCACAACGACGTCTTTTGTGTGACCTATAGATTTTTCACACTTTCGATAAGCGGCATCTACAAACATTATCTTTTTAAACCCTTTGGTGGAATAGGTTCGAACTCCCTTCAGATGTGAATAAAAGGTTTTCTATGTAGTAGAAAGATTCGTGAGAGCAATTTGTGCTCATCCCTCTGGATGTACCTTGGTGTTCCACATCGGTTCCATTTATCTGCGGTCGTTATTACTGTTTAATGTGCTGTAAAATTGAGGGAGACGGACCTTGAGGCCGCTTTTGAATGATTGTGGTCTTCAGTTATTCCCATATTTTCCTAACACATGTAGGAGGAACACAAATAGCACTCACCTCATGAGATGACTAGTGAGAATTACTTCACACTTCAATAAGCATAATGTATCTATTCCAATATTTCTTACGAGTAAACGTTAATGATCTTCAATAACTAATCTAACTACTTAATACAATTTTGATTTATAATTTCAACTATTTGTAAAACATTAATTTTTGTCGCTCAATCTGATCATAGACTAATGAAATTAGAAATTCAGGTATTACAGTCAACAAATATTTGGTGTTCAATTTTCAAATAGTTGCGGTAAAGCATCGAACGGTAATTTCCTCATTGTCAATTCATCGTTAATTCCTAGTGTGTCGCCAAAATGATTGGTTGAATTAGTCAAATCGTTAAACCAGGATGTACCGGATTTACTAAAATTTCCGCGTTCAGGCAAATAAACTTGTATTATGTAGTGTTTAAACAATGATAGTCCATTGGAATCTTCATATTTCCAATTGATTCATTCACAGTTCTTCGTATCTGATATAGTATTTTACGTTATCTGATATACATCGTATTTCTACGTATTCAATATTGCAGACTCATTTTTCATGTGTTTTTGAGCTTCATCATTCATTTGTCAACGACGGGCGATACTTAGATTCGGTTTACGTAGATTCAAAAAGCTTCTTTATTGTGGAGGACATAAGAGCGTCAGTGTTGACACTTTTATTGGCCTCTTGATTTAAAGTCGCTGAGACAATCAGCAAACATAGTCGCGTCAATGTAGGACATAACTTCTTGCAAAATACTGTTATTCTAGCATTTATTTCCTTGCAAGCCTCACTATAATTTTCTCCTGGAAAATCTGCTAGCCTATTAATACGCTAGACTACCAAAAAAATCATAGGTTTGAGAAAGCAACAAAAAGCATCCTTGTGAAAAAATTCAAAAAGTTTTTTTTATCTGTACATTTATTTATTTATTCCTGCCTATCTCTTATTGGGAAAACAATTAAGATTCCATACATTGTTTAATTTTATCTACATAAATCTAACAGCGAGGTTTTGTAATACATTTATCACATCAATTAGTTCTCTATTACAATTCCACGTTACAATAAGGGCTCTTGTATTTCATGAACAAGTCGGAAATATAAACGCACGCAAGAGTAATAGGCACGCGATATCATTCCTTAACTCTATTAAACTCAAGGACTA
Organism: Spodoptera frugiperda; assembly: GCF_023101765.2. NCBI lineage: Eukaryota > Metazoa > Arthropoda > Insecta > Lepidoptera > Noctuidae > Spodoptera > Spodoptera frugiperda. The sequence goes on from NC_064240.1 coordinate 7,115,081, forward strand.
TTGTGGAGTGTTAATTTACATAATTATTGCTAGTTTTAAAGTATCTACTTCATGTTGTTGTCAATGGGTATGTTTTGGTTTTTGTTCAGCAATAGATTATATAGTAAAACATTAGGAAATCGTGGGAACACATTAACTTATTAATTTTGAAGAGACGATTTCAGTATCCAATTAAACATTCAAAATTATTAGATTAATTTTTAGATATTTAATTTGATGAATCATGATTTTTGTACCTACGTTTAAAAAAAAATGCGCACGCGATGCCTACATAAGCGCCGCATAGTAGCATTATAAATAAAATTCTTGAAAGTAAATAACATAATATGTAAATAACCAGTTGTTTATAATTAAGCACGAATATATTTCAGTGTGGAAATTCCAAATATTATTGCTCCAGTTTGAGACATAATGTTCAATGACATTGTAGTCGGGTTTTTCTCTTTCCTTTGGAAGCGTGCCGAAGTATTTTAACGCCTGTCCACAAACGCCATTCATTCCTACCCACACTTTCGGCGGAATTACGTAGCATTAGTCATTTGAAAACACAATAAAACATTTAGTTTATGAGATTTCGTAAAGAAATAAAACAGATTTAGATAGTTACGTGCAATATGCGCTTTTATAAACGCACATAAAATATTCTTAAATTGTATTTTATTGTAGTCATGGTTAGTTCTAATACTTATACACATATTGATTGTATATAGGTACGTTTATTTATATCTTCTATGTTTTATACCGGGTATATAAGACACTATAGAAAACACACTGTGCCTCGCGTAGATCTGCGTTCCAGCACACCACTAAATTTCTTTTTTCTCGAAATTACAAAATTAGATAGACCCTAATTTCTGTCCAAACTCATACAACGAAAAACATTGAAATGAACAAAAGTTTGGTTGTACCATATAAAACTGTGTCGTGTTACTAAGTTTTTAACGCTCCCCGTATTTTGAGAACAAGCCCGACGCATCCGGGATCTGTCATAACATAAATGTTTATGCTGCATATTTTGGTTACGGATTAATCCGAGTGGGGGACCCTTTACGTAACGATGGCCATCCGTAGTCCGTATTAACGCTGGAATTACTCAAATTATTCCGGGAGACAGATTTACTCGTATGTTCAACCGACTTCAAAGAGGAAGCGTCAATTTTGGGTGTATTTTTATTTCAACGTGTGCTTCAAATCCTGATATCTATCTACCTACTATTATTACAATTAAGAATTCTCCGATGAGTCCGATACGTACTTTGATAAAATGTTCACCTTGATTGGATATTTTCTAGAGAAATATTCTTAAAAGAGCATAAGTGCTAAAGCTATTGTTAAATGTGCTAAAATAATAATTAATTAGTCTTTCTGTAATTAATTTTTGTTCTAACAATTTCACAAAAGCCCAACGTAGGTGCTTCAATTAAGTGAGTTGGTTGGTAGCGAATTTTATGCTTTGTCCGAGGTCCCACGGGGTGAATATAAACTTCGGCCACCTAACAAAGTGCTCTCATTAGAACGATTAATTGCTCTGACAAAAACCGATGAACATTTAACTAAATAAACGTAAAATACAAACATACATTATTCTAAACCCCTGGAAAGGTCAACTAATAAAATCTAAATACTTAATGCCGCTGTAAAAAAGATTTTACAACATTCACTACGCGGACTTTACTCCATAGTTTTTTTCAGACTCATTGGTCTCTCCAATTTTATTAGTTTCTTATGACACATCCGATGGAACAAATAAGATTGACGTTACCTTTGCTTATCTACCCGCATACCGTATATTCACTAAAATATCCATTCATGAATGACCAATACTCGTGACATGTGAACCAATTACTCAGATGTCAGTAACATAAACAAGCTATTAAAATAATAATGATAAGTAGATGAGTCATTTTCAAACATTGACCTAATCTCCTTAGGCTAATATTGTATGGCGATTAGTAAACCCAATGACATCACGAGCCGGTGACTACATCGATCTTTATCAAAAATCGATTCAATTATGGTCAGTTCACAGTTTCTATTTATTTTATTGTTATTTCTGTACAATTTACATATCTGTGTACTAATATAGTTTTACAGCATGTTAACAGTGTTATTGTTAGTATGTTACTCATGTTGTAAAATACACAAGTACATAATAACTGGTATTTTTGTAATAAAAGTGAAAATAAAAACTTGATACCTTATAAGAACTGAAGACGTTGGAACTAGTTTTCCAAAAGGTTTGTTATGGCCATTATTTTAATAGTTTAGTATAAAATTAACTTTATTTTTGCTGCTAAAGTACAGTATGTAACTGTAAATCATAAACCCATACTAAAATGTTCGGAAGCAAGCAGGTGAATATAAAGGAAATAAAAGCGACAGGTGCAATGCGGGTCATAAAAAATAAACGCACCGCTGGACATTTCGTGGCAAAGCCATTTTTCTTTTATAAAAAATCAAAACACAACGATCGTAGGACGCCTTTCTTTTGTGTTAAAAGCGGAAAAAAAAGGATAAAAAAGTGCATTCATCCATGTATTTCTCATTAATTATTTCAGTTAACGAGTCAACCAGAATGCTTATAGCACGACGTCAAAGAAGAAGAAAAATATCTTTTTAATACTCTAAACCTAACCGCATTGGCTTCAAACACAACAAAACTGATTTACACCAAAATCGATGAACATTGCGGAAAATTTACATTTGCATACTTAACATAATTGAAAAAAGGAGAATCTACGATATTTTACGCAGATGTGCTACAAGGGACTGTTCCTTGATCCCCTTTTCTTAAATATTCATTGTTCGGTTTTTACCTTTATTTTGGAATATATTATGGTCCAGGTGTGAAGGAATCACCTTGAGAGATTCACTGGGAGAATAAAATAAAAGAATGGGTTTGGTTGTAGGAAGCGGTCACGCTACATTCCAATCTCGTACTTAACTTATGAATAAGTAAGTAAGAAATTTTATCCGATATGTTTAAGAAAGCTTCTCGTATAGATTGTTTTATTCAGTATCCGACTGGATAGTATAAATTATTCCTGTTTTACCTGCCTTTGTCTCGAGTACTTTGAGGTCAACGCAATGTTTATTTTATCCCTGCCGTTACCAAGCGACGTATCATCTTTTAAATTACTTTAATCATTATGATGATTGAAAGAGGTGGGGCCATTATACTTATACACTATATATATCCACCTATATTTGTATCAAAAACTCTTTACTACTAAATAACATCGATAAATCAGCTTTTGTATAGAAGTGAAAATTAAATAAAAATTGAATGAAAAATGTTTAAAAATTGTGAGTAACTTCCATCCGATCCAGTAGCGCTTGCTGCATCAATGGTTTCAATTAACAGCACCGTTGATCCTGAACTACGTGTCTGTCAATTTGATATTTTGCGAAGTTTCAACCAAAAATAGAAGCTTTAAATGCCACTTCAAATTGAATAATAGGTGTACTAAGTCAAGTCTACTTGTAATCACGATAAGAACAGTCTACTGCAAAATTTAAATGAGGTATGCTACATTATAACAAAACTTTTAAACATTATTAAAGAATTTAGTCTTATTATCCTGTGTATAAATAATATATAAAACTTCTTTCCAAATTACTTTTTCAAAGATTTACAAAGCACACAAATCCACGACAACCGTTTTATTTCTATCAACCCCGGCTAAACGACGATTTATAAAGATCCCGTCTTCATAGATCTATATAAAAAGCCAGCCTTTCATCCGAATGTTCGTACAAATATCCAGAATATTTCGGCTCAGCGAATTACCGGGATTTCGGTGGAAGTTCCCGCTTAAAACATTAGCCCCAGTAATGGTCTGTTTACACTAAATCGCTGATTAAACATAAACGCACGAACGGTTATTACTTCAATTACATTATGTCGGACGCTCGGATTCGTGGTTGAAATAATTTTATGCATACTAACGTGCTCACTTTTATTTGGAGTGGTTGCCAAGTATATTGCTTCAGTCAGCGGGTATTTTGTTTTTAGCTGTTTTGGGGATTAAAAAAACCGTAGCGGTTATATGCACTGGTCTGTTTTGTGACAGTAACGTTTTAAGAAACAACAGGACCTATGTACTTATTTATATTTACTGAAAACTAAACCGATCGTCTCTTGATCTTCTAATCCTAAATGAACACAATCCAACAGCCCTTCAAATTAACGACATCCGATTTAGCTAATTTGCAAGCAAATCTGAATCACGAAGAGTAAGTGTTATTTAATCCTGCCGCTATATTTTTAAACTGAATGCTCGCAAATTGAGTGCCGGATTCACGGTGTGTGGTCACCCTTTGTTTGCAACGAGTATTTAACCGACCGTTTATAAATTTTAAACAGAAAGTACCTACGCAATGTGGGCATACGTTATAACCCGTTTGATATAAAGCTTAGATACTATTGTTACAAGATTCGCATGGATGTGGCCTTCAAAGTTAATTAAGGAACCTACAAAAGGTACTCGAATAGAAGCGAATGAATTTCAGCAAGACAAATCTGGTACAAGGAAATGGAAGGTAAAGGAAAGAGTGAATATGACGAGTGATTCTACAAAGATTATTGCAGTTACCTAACTTGTAGTTAAAATATATGTTTAGATAAAGTAAGAAAAAGTTTTGGAAACTGCACATAATAACATACTTACATTGTATAAAACTGCTATAAAATATAATTTATAGCAGAATTCAGATGAAGTTAAGGTGCACTACTTAACATTATTCTACAAAATATTGCTTTGGTTATCGGTATTTTCATTTGCTTCACATTCAAAGCATACGAGCTTTAGTTATTGGAAAATAACGAACATGTACAAACTCTGTACGCTCCCTCGTTTATCATTTCATACATATTTTATTTGAAGTCGTCGAGAAAAATTCACTGTAGAATTTCAAACCATTAGTAACATTCAGTCGAGTATTACATTATGTGAACATTTTTCATACTATTTTCACTTCTAACTGAGTGTAGTTTATGGAGTCTGGTATTTTAGTTCAGTTTTCTATGAGAATTCATAGTTTTCTAAAACGAAAATACAAAGCAAAATGCAAAATCCTAGTCCAAACTTTCTCTTGAATTGGTAAGTAAGGCTCCCAAAAAAATTGTCTCAATGATTCCATTTTGACAAAGATAATCAATAAAAACATTTTTAATGAAATCTCTCGTAAAACACGAAGTTTCAACAATTCACTTCACTGTTTTATTGAACACTTTCCAATGTTTAATTTTAATTTATTGCGATTACTTACGATACTAATGGCAATGAATAATTTACAAGGACATCTCCGATGTTCCATTTGTTGCGGGCCTTGTGAACTCTTGTTGCTCCTCGTTGCATAATTCTCTTTCAAAAGATACGAGTAAATCGAAATTCAGTACGCTGTGAACACGTTTCAGTGCACCACAACTGAATCACAAGGACTCTGCACTCTTTGTGAACCATGTTCAGTGTTCACTACTCATTATCTTTTTGTTTTTGATTTCAATTTGTCCGTACTTTTTTGTGGAACCTAATCATTTTACTTTGCTTTACCCGTGTGTAACCAGTGTGGGAGGAAAAATTAATACGGGTTTTTTGGAATGGTGGCTTTGCAATTCATTTCGCTTCGACAAGTAACATTTTGTCTTAATCGTAAATCGTCATACCATTTCCACGCTTGGAATGGGGATCACAATTTAAATATCATAAATATTGAGATATAATTTGCTGAAGATGCAGACTAGTTAGACCTTTAATAGTTACGTTCATAGAAAAGTGTGAGTCTATGTTTTAAACTTGGTAATTATTGATAATTAAAACAACAGTGATGAAGTTTAAAGCCAACCTATATACAATAAGCAATTCATTCAATAACGAAAACAATAATTTATTATTATTTATTCGAAAATTGAAAATTCAAATGTGGTTTCACTTTATAAGTTCATTGCAAATCGCAATATTCAAAACATTGATTCATGAACATGTACTTATCAATTACTCATTTCATTATTCTTACGTCAATTAATTAAATAAATGTATTAAATTAACGGGTAATGTTATGACTGCATTGTTGTTTATTAGGTAGTCGTGAGTGACCGATAGACCTAAACCAAAGTTGAATCTCGAATTTCTTTATAAATCGTTTTCCTCCCATTTTCATTACGTAAGTACGAATCGAAATGGAAATGAAAATATTAATTTTCATTTACGTAAATTAAAATGATTACCTAATTAAATGAATAGTTAACATCACTACATAGTATAACGTTGCTGTTTCTTTTACAATTATTCTGTTACAATTATGCAAATGAGTCAAAGCGTACGCTTAGATCTTTAAAACTACGCGACAGATTTTGATGCGGTTATTTTTAATAGGCAGATAGATTTATAGGATATATATTTATGTTTCTATATGTAAAACATGCATAATATGATAGAAAATCAAAAATAACCGTTCGGTTCTCTAGTCAATAACCAAACGTAAAACAATGCTAACTACTTGAAATAAAAACTGTAATGCACCATTTCCTGAAAGGTTTTAATTAAAACACGAACATAATACATACACAAGAGAAATATGGCGGGTTGGTTCACCACGTTATAAATAAAGGTCGGCTCGTATGTTTTGTATTCTACATTTGTTTGATGCGCTTTGCCCTCGCTCCGTAGTAAATGCATAAAGCTTTTAAAGACTTAGCGGTTCACTGAATTACCTACGCGAAATATGTTCTGACCCGACCGCTGGATTATACTTTTATAGTTCCATTCGTTGTTATGAATTTGTAGTAGAATGTATTAACGTTTGGAATATCACTACATATATAAATATGAATCGATTGCTACATAGACCATGATTATAGAAATATGCATAAATATATTAACACCTTTTATTTTTTTAAATTGTACACCTTTTATTTTTTATGAAATATAATCGTCAATTAGGTAATGTTCTTTTAATAATTTTGTTACTTCACTGCGAATATACGAATAACAATATCTAAGAATCAATTTATTTTACCTAAAGCAATAAGTTTTATTAGAATTTTCTGAGTAAAGGACGTTATTAAATGTGAACCCAAATATTAAACTTTAATGTAGGGTGCGTAGTTCTAGTTTATGTAAGAAATTAACTTAGTTTTCATGAGGTCACGTGTAGACCTGCTAAAAGCAACTTAGTCCAGTAAACCTTTTGAGAGCTTTGAATAGAATCATCACGTTTTTGCACTTGATTGGTAGAATATTTTTTTTTATTATTTGAATGACTGGTGACTCATCTGGTGTTGTGGGTGTCAATGGGCGGCACTGACCGCTTAACATCAGGTGGTCCGTCTGCTCGTTTGCCTCCTATTCTATGTAAATAAAAAATTAAATTAAAAATTTAAAAAACCCCCGACACAAAAACTTAATTTCCCTTTAAAAAGTAAAAAATAATAAAAGAAACCTAATCTTAAAGTACCTAAGAATGTACTAATAATTCAAAAAAAAAAAAATACGTCGCGTTGGGGGACCGCATGAATACGGACTGCACTGATATATAGGTACTTTAAGATTAGGTTTCTTTTATTATTTTTTACTTTTTAAAGGGAAATTTAGTTTTTGTGTCGGGGGTTTTTTAAATTTTTAATTTAATTTTTTATTTCATACTTTTTATAGGTAGTTTAGGTTAAGTTAGGCTTAGTATATTACATATACTTATAGTCCAGTCATTTGGTAGATAAAAAGGGGGTTACCTGGAATGTTTTCCGGGAGTTTTGAAAATTGGTGAATTTATAGATTTGGGTATGCTCTTTTCGAATTTCAACTTTGCCACCTCGTACAACCGCCGCTCGCGCCGCCATATTGGAAAAATGGCGCCTAAAAACGGTTTTTTATTAATATCTCCGTTCCCACGCATTTTACGAAAAAATATTTATCTACAAAATTAAACTAGAAAAAATTCCCTACAATTTATGTATTGATAACTTTTTCATAAAATCAATAGTTTTTGGCGTACGAGCGCCGCAAAGTATTATTAGTCCAGTCAAATTAGGATTTCACCTCGGAATTTGAGATACCCAGCTGTAATTTTGTATATACTTGTATATTGACTGCCTGAAACTTGTCTCAAAACCTACATATGGTAGGGTGTAAGCAACTATTAAATTTTAAGGTCCAAAGGTACCAAAAAACGGTTTTTTGCGCTTTTTTGGAAATATCTCATTTCCTATGGGTTTTTGGTATTTGCATTTAATACCAATATTGTAGAATACAAAATTCTCTACAACTTTTGTCTAAACTTTTTTTTTATACGGTGCACCGTTTCCGAGATAGAGGGGGAGAGCGCGCGGTCACTGCACCTCTTCAAAATTTTTTTTTTTCGTCTAACCTATCCGTGATGGTTGTCTATGGATAGGCCATTAAAAATACGTCATGGTTCCTAAAACCATTTTTCGTCAAAATCAATTGTTTGAAAGATAGACACTTCCAAAGTGGAAAAATGAGGTCTATCGAATGTGTCCTCTAACTTTTAAAATAAGTGAGTAAGAAAACTAAAAAAAATATATGCTGTAGATTTTAATGGAAACTTTCAAAGAAAATTGGTTTGAACGAGATATCATAATTAGTTTTTAAGAATTGATACATTTAAAAAAAAACACATTGTTTGTACACGTGGTGGTGCAGATGAATAATACTTTGCGGCGCTCGTACGCCAAAAACTATTGATTTTATGAAAAAGTTATCAATACATAAATTGTAGGAAATTTTTTCTAGTTTAATTTTGTAGATAAATATTTTTTCGTAAAATGCGTCGGAACAGAGATATTAATAAAAAACCGTTTACAAACAATGTGTGTTGTACAAACAGGTTAGTTTCGGTAGGTTCCTGTTTCTGATGTTATATGTGTTATGTTATATGTTCCACCGTGTTCTACGGGCGGTCTTCGCAGTGATGACACCCGAGCGTTTCCTCCCGCCCAATCAAAAACAGGATCCTACCGAAATTCCTGTGTCCGGTAAGCACCTGCGTCAGGCGGTAGGTGAGGACGCCATGGCGCCTCTCTAGCCACTCCTCAAACAGGGGACTTACCTCTGCAATGACAGCGAGCCCAGCCCTCGGTTGCGACAGTCGTTGCTACACAACACACATTTTTTGTACACGTGGTGGTGCAGATATATAATACTTTGCGGCGCTCGTACGCCAAAAACTATTGATTTTATGAAAAAGTTATCAATACATAAATTGTAGGAAATTTTTTCTAGTTTAATTTTGTAGATAAATATTTTTTCGTAAAATGCGTCGGAACGGAGATATTAATAAAAAACCGTTTTTAGGCGCCATTTTTTCAATATGGCGGCGCGAGCGGCGGTTGTACGAGGTGGCAAAGTTGAAATTCGAAAAGAGCATACCCAAATCTATAAATTCACCAATTTTCAAAACTCCCGGAAAACTTTCCAGGTAAAACTACCAAATGACTGGACTATTACTATAATTTCAATTCTTGTTAAGGTAAAGATTACATTTTAGGTCAAGCTCGTTCGCTTTGATTTTTTTTTTTTACTTATTAATTACTAGTTTTTGTTTCTATAAGTAGGCTAAAGATTACATTGGTGCAGGTTTTATATTTTTGTATTGTATAAAATATTTTATTTTATTTTTTATTAATTTTTTATTTTTGTTATTACGAAAAAAATATATCTTTCAATATTTTAAATCAGTGCGGTTTCATTTGAGACCCCGTCCCAGTATATTTGCAGACCTTCGGTTAATCTTCCACTTACGTTACTTTCACCGCCCATAACTTTAAAATGGCTCAACCGATTTTCATCAAACATGTCTAACAACACTCGCACATAAGTCCCCTTTAATACGAAAAAAACTAAATTGAAATCACTGCATCCGTTCAGGAGTTATGATGTCACAGACAGACAGACAGACAGACAGACAGACAGACACGTCAAACTTATAACACCCCTCTTTTTGCGTCGGGGGTTAAAAAGACTTTCCTCTACCATTTTAAGAAATTATCTTCATAATCATGGTTACTATAGTTATAACAAAAAAAATATACCAAATAAATTAAAATCTAATGTAACAAGCAGTACAGCAAGCTTATAGTAATTAAAAAATAACACTAATTACATCTCTAATTAACGGAGTAGCACACTACGAGTAAATCAATGTCATCTTGTAGACGGCCATATGAGAAAACACGTGTTTGTTTAACCGGGTTAAAGTAAGTTACGTTTCAGTTAAATTATAATCTTAGTATTCATTAAAATTGTCTTTGTTCTTAGGTAATGTTCTCTTCAAGGTTTAATAATAACTAAATTACGTTATTTATTAACACACGTAAAAGTCTGTAATATCTAAGGTATGGATTAGATTTTTTTAGAAAATAAATTTTCCTCTTTCTGGTATATTTTTAACTATAGTACATATAAGCATTTGGTTTCGACACTCAATTTTTACCGCATTTTGTCGGTATTTAAGTAACTATTAATAGACTAAAAATAAATGTCGTAGAATCAGGTTTAAATAATCTGGTTTGAACTTTATCTATATTCGTTTTCCTTCTTTCTACGCTTTTTAATAAAGATTTAATCGGAATACAATTTATAGTTACCAAAATATATAGATAAAGAAAAGAACAGCCAAAATTGAGATGTTACAAAAAGGCGATCGTAGGTACCAACGTTTCTAAGAAAAATTCTCTTATACATTTTTCAAAGCATTACCTACGTGCCTAGAATATTCGACTGAAGTTGTCCAGACGATCACGTAATCTGTAAAGAAAGTGTTTATCACGTAGTTACTGCCTTCAATACATAACAGTATGTAATAACCTATTTTATGTTTTCAAACGAAGCTCTGTCTTGTATTTTCCCCTGTACATTTAACAACAGTTATACGCATAGGTGCATATATCTATACGTAGACTCGTCGACAACAATCAGAAAAACTCAGAATAAAAATAACTACCTCTTTGGTCAAGAAGTTACAATTGACTCAATCATCTAATTATTTCAAATCTATACATATAATAAAATCGTAGAAAAGTGCTGTCTGTACATTGAAAATAAAAATAAAAAAAATAGCAGGGGTTATTGTTATGTCGATGTCGAACCCAAAAATGTAATTAACTTTTTTTTGTCTGTTTGTCTGTTTATCTGTTTGTCTGTTTGTCTGTTTGTCTGTGTGTCTATGCGCGCTAATCTCAGAAACGGCTGATCCGAGTTGGATGCGGTTTTCACGAATATATTGTGGTATGCTTCAATTTACATTTAGTGTTTGTTTCATGTCAATCGGTTCATAAATAAAAAAGTTATGTCAAATTAAAGAATCACGTCGAACACTATTCTATGCTTATACCATTAATCTCCGCAACTATTTGACGGATTTGGTTGAAATTTGGTACAGATATAGTTTAGAACCTTAGAAAGGACATAGGATAGTTTTTATTTTAAAATCAAAAAATAAAAATCTTCTTCTATATCTATATCTATACTTATAATAAATCTGTAGAGAGGTCAATTCTGTACATGAAATATATTTCCAAAATAACTATCAGCGGGTGATTAGTGATCGATACTGACGCAAAAAATGCAATCAGAAAAATTTTTGTCTGTCTGTCTGTCTGTCTGTCTGTATGTTCTTTATAGAAATAAAAACCACTCGACAGATTTCAACGAAACTTGGTACAATTGTTCTTCATACTCCTGGGCAGGTTATAGTATACTTTTCATCACGCTACGATCAATAGGAGCAGAGCAGTGAAGGGAAATGTTGAAAAAACAGGAGAACTTACTCCATTTTTTAAGCTTCCGTCGCGTGTTTATCCTTAATGGTTAAAGCTACACAGAAATCATGTATGACGGAAATATTCTCCTTAAAATTGTTTAAAAAATATTCCACGACAGCAAATGTCTATCTTTTATGGTTGACTCACTATAACACGTATAACTCCCGATAGCTTAGCAGTTTGGAGCTTTCTGATTATATTAGTCTACTCTTACGTGTATAACACTCTCATTCATTCATTCATTTATTCATTCATTCATTCATATTATAATAAATCTGTAGAAGGGTCAATTCTGTACATTGAAAATATTGAAAGAATAATAATATGTTACTGGATCGATACCAAACCCAAATATGTGATTAAAAATGTTTTTGTCTGTCTGTCTGTATGTTCAGGCATCACGTGAAAACTAACGGTTCGATATCGATGAAACTTAGTATAATTATACCTTATTATCCTGGCATAAAACAGGATTCCTTTTATCCTGGAAAAATACGAAGAAAAAAAATCTTTATTTTTCGGTTTTATTCTACAGAACGCGAGCTCAACACCAATAGCTCAAAAGAGGGATCTCCTTAATTATTATGGGTCTCGCCATATTTGTGTCCAATAGATATTTAAAAGATGTCATTGTCAGAGTTACTCAAAATGGAGAAATAAAACTTCCACGCAAAGACCGACATCCGCGCGGACGGAGTCGCGGGCGGAAGCTATTTTGTAATAAAAAGCTTGTACTAAGAACTGGATAGAAGTATGTCTTATACTTTAAAAGTAAATTTCCACTGGAAATATTCCAACTACTTCTACCGGGAACAGAGACATTATATGAAGTCATTTCATATTAAGGATCTAGGTTTATAATAAAGCTTAGTACTTCGAATAATTCACATAATTTATTAATATTAATAATGTCAAGGTGTTAAGATAACAATAGTGAGTCGGTTTACAACAGTACTGATAAAATATTTGCATATATTATTATCTTTGTTGACACAAGGACCGAAGGTTCGTCATACGTAGTTACTGAAGACTCTAGGATTCAATTACTATAAATAAATCTAATGTTTTCTATGACTCGTAACATTTCCTAGTAAGATTTCTTTAAATCAGATGCAATCCGATTCATAAATTGTAATTTGACGTTCTGCAAACCCAAAAGATTGCAATACTTAATTGTCTTTGACAAATGATGCACAACTTAAGAAATCTAAGCTAGATTAATCTGACATTGCATTACATGCATTACTTGCAATTTTTCACATACAAATCTAATCAAAATCACATCATACAAAAGGCTAATGATTTGAGACCGTGAAACAAACATAAATATTCATTCGATTCAATGCAATAACAATACCGTTCACAGCATTATAGGCTGTATAAACATGGTTACAAAAACAAAATTAGTCTGCAGATATTCGGATGATGTCAGATGATGTCGATATGAGCATCGATCCGTGCATTGGAGTTGCATTGCCGTTGCATATTTGCACTCGGGCGCTCGTAGATAATACGCTCTCAATTATACAACACCACTCACTGATGTTTCATTTTATTTTACTGTTATTTTCTGTTTTGAATTTATTTGTAAAGGCTTTATTTTGGATTGTAGGTACTTGAACATTGAACACGTTTATTTATATTGATTTCAATTTCAGGATTTATGTTTCCAAATATTCTATGTTTATTGCAGTCGAGAGTAACCGCTATGTATTTGGAATGGCATGTACAATAGGTATTAGCACATATTTTATGTATAGGTATAAACTATAATTCCATATTAAAGAGCAGCATGCTTTAATAGATTCATGCAGGTTTAAATATTAAGTACCAAAAGCATAGGCAATAATGGATGGTGTATATGCGTGAAAGCTTTTACCAACAATTAGACGGCGCGAAGCGACGTTGAATCTATGATTAATCTTATCGATCAAGGCATCTACAAGGAAGGGAGCCAGGTTTCATTATGTTTAGAATATGTATGCATTTTAGAAGTCTATAGTAGAGGATTATTAGAAGAGAAAATCATCCAATGACTTCTCCCACCTTGGGCCAGGCGAGAGGGAATGACTTAAACCATACCCGCTTTACCCGGTTATCCGCTAGGCAGTCCGCAGCTCCGGGTCGGCCCTACTGAGCCCCATCTGCACATTCCTACCCCAAGTATATTTGGTAAAGAATTTATCTCATAACAACAATTAAGAAGAAAATGTTAATTATGACTAGCATCTCCTACAAGATAGCTTGGAAATAATAAAGGGGAACTTAAAGTTGGTAGTTATAAATTGTTGGGGCTCCAAGTGGTTAAAGTTTTGTGAAGTAGGTAAACGCGCCCGACACGGTAAGCGCTTGTTTCAAACCTCTTATGGACACGAGTAGTTGATTTTGTTATAATTACTTGTTTGCTTCATAGTGCCAATAATTATATATGTTGTAGGTAGAGTTAATGTCTTGTGTGATAACTTAGTTTGGTTGTGTAAGTTTGATACGTAGTAAACATTAAGAATTGACTCCTTATGTGTATTGTGTAGTGATCGAAATCTGCTCCTTCATTTCGTTCTGTCAACTATCCATATCTTAATTTAACTCTTCTATGTGAAAATCAAATTATATTTCTTTAAACAAGTTATCAAAGTCGTTTATTTTAACACGAAAGAACCTGATTTAGTAATTTGCCTTGCAGTGGATCAATGACAGTGTTGTACTACTAGTACAAATTCATGCAAAATTTAAATTCGTCTGACAATGTTTCTATTATAATTCGTATTATATCACATTACAAGTACATTTTAACGATGAGTTCAATATTTGAAAATACCCTTTGTATCAATATTAATGTAATTATACGTTTACCTTTATTCAATTTTAATTGAGCATCCGTTTCAATAAGTAATTAGTTGTTAACAAATCCTGTTACAGTTAAATGTTCAATTTAAAATAATTCGACTATACTGTTCCACGAATAATGTATTTTCATTTTGAAAGGCTTAACATAAAATGGGCAAACACTAATTGCAGTAGCTAAGCCTGATAATGATATCAGGTTTTGGATGTAATAATTACCTAGTAAAACTGTAATATTTAATGTTCATAAGGGATTACCGAAAGCTAAAATTTAATTACGTATCTAGTACCACCACAGATGCGGTCTACCTAGCTGGTTTACCAGGACTACAGCTTCGAAAAGCAGGAGTAGGAACGGGTTTTTTAGCATTGACGACGTAAGAGACACTCCCTCTCACCTCGCCCAAGAAGGGAGAAATCATTGGCTGATTTTCGGCCTTCTAAAAAAGTACGTGTATAATTAGGAATTATGACATTAGCTTCTTTACTTTAGTTATTAAATCAAAACAATGTTTTAATCTCAACTACGTACATGTTTTCATCTCGTCCGACATAAGTCTCATTTTAAGTGGCACATCATTTCTGGAATACTAAGTGAATTTTAGAACGGATTAGCTCAATATTATACTTTATCTAACTTGCGAGCAAACTCAACACCTCTAACTTTAGAAGGTACAAACACTCGCGATTCTAATTCAGCTAGGCATAAAATATTAGTAACGGTGCACATTCACAAGCATTTCCTCACAATATACGCCATACTTATATCCTATGCATCGCTGGCAAAAAGGTGTCTCGAAATTGCTACAAACTGCCAGACGATGCACCTACGTGCCCATTCTAGGCTCCATGTATTTCGTTTTACCGATCCTATCTGTGTCGATGCACCCAGAATAACTTTAAGAATACATAGCATATTCTTTTCTCTACGATACGAAGGTTTCCAAGAAAATTGCAGGTTTCAGACTTAAAATAGCAAAAGATAAAATGTTAAAACTTTGTAGGAAGGTAAGCTTCTCTTGTTGTAGAATTGTTACATTTTATATCCTACAATATAAAATAAGGTGGTGGTGAACACACATGTTATTATACACGTATGTAAAAGACTTATATTAGGAGACCATAATTAAGACATAATAGAGACCTAATGACAGACGAATCAGTTGTATTTTTACTCGTTTGAATCAAAGTGTCTGAATTTTGGTCTTCTAAAAGCCAAAGCTGATTGTTTTGTTCACTAATGCATTTTTTGCTAGTACCTAAAAACTTAAGCATATTTGGTATTAGGTGATGCCATAAGTCGTCAATGCAGATAATCAATACACTTCAATTTGTTAAGAAAAAACTTGCCTAAAGGAAAATCGTCAAGAATTTCGAGTAAGACAGTATTCTTAGCACGTTTTTGCTCATTAGTTATTATGATGAGTAATCATCCGATTACTTAGCCACATCTTCAAATAATTCCGATCGTTTAGTGAAGAAGATTAGATGGATTACGGATCACTGCCGGGGTTTCGTCACTTTGACAAACAATCCCATAGTGGGTGTAAAGACCTCGTCTAGCCGTGACCGACCGTGAACTTGAACTGCCAAAACTGATGACTTCACTCCGCCTTTGATCAATAAGTAGTTACCTGAAAAATTATGTTCTCTTTTTTGTCTCTAACAATGTTTACATTATGTATGCTCCATACATGACATGCTTAATAGTTTGTTATGAATTTTCAAGAATATTTTTCAAAGACTACAGATTTATTTTAACTTCTTATGTTAGCATTATGTCGTATTTAGTTTGACAGTATGTTTAATAATTGATGTGTACAATACCACGAAATGACATCATTACTTATGTCTGTCACCTCCTCATTTCTCTATTTTTTGTATGTTTAAGAGCAAATGTTTAGACGTGAATAATTTATTCTGCTATGTGAAGAACTGATTATTAATTATTGTCGTACACTCATTTGTCACAGTAAATACTTAAGATAAGAAGTAGAAATATCCATTATCCAACCATTTGATTCAAAATCGCTTGTCAACAATTTGTTAACGCACTTACGACACGGGAGAAAATTCTAGTACGGGGCAAAGATTTTTTTGCGCTTATATAAAAAAAAATGTCGGTCAAGGTCTCATTATAAACAACTTGTATATAACATTGTACCTTTGCACATTGTACCAAGTTAGTGTTTGATATCAGACACTAAATAATCTTTAATTTGTTCGGTTAATGTCAAACCACAAAGTTTGATCGTCAAATTAAGACATCATACTTTTTATGTAGTTATACCAATAAGTTTTTATATGTGGAATAATGTTGTATTGTATATTGATGTTATCTAAAAAATAATGCAAAATGTTATACACAAGTATATCTTTGTTAGTACACCTGTCTAACTGTGGTCTTTTTTTTGTAACTTAGATACTCGTCTCTTAATAAATATGTAGTTAGGTACATATATTCAATTTAATAAAGTTCAAACTGTCTTGTGGTCAAAAAGTTTATTGCTAGGTAATAAAATATTAAAACTATTGATATTTTATAAATGTCACGTCACATTTATTTTGTTATAATGATTAATTATTATTAAAAAAAAAAACAGACTTCCAATGCTATAATATTTTTATTGTATATTTTTCACATCGATGAACGCTTCAAAGCTTTTGAATTCTAGGTATTCGAAATATTAGTTAAAAATAGAATAAAAAAGAATGCAAAATATTAGTTTGAAACATACCTAATGTAAATATTTATTCGAATACGGTACACTTTGTATATTTTTCCAGCAATACGAGTTAAAAACGTTATTTGACTGTTGCTGTTTGTAAAGCTAAAAATAGTTTTTAGTTGGAATGTATTTCCTAGAAACTACGTCTAGTTTTGCACTGGTTTATATTAAAATTGTAACCAGAGCGTTATTAAAAAGCGAACTCTAACTCAACAACGCAAGCTTATACGTATTCTTACCTATATTCAAAATAACTTTACATCCACACTATATAATAAACTTTAAGTGTGGGAAAGCCATGCTTCAGCACGAATGGGCCGGCTCGACCGGAGTGATACCACGGCCTCACCGAAAACCGACGTGAACCAAAGCTTGCGTTGTATTTCTTTATGTGAGTGAGGTTACTAGCAATAGGCTTACCACCTATCCCATGGATCTTCCCAACGATAAACTGTGAACAAGTAAGTGTACATTGTACAACACCCATTAAATGCCGGCATACGCACCTCTGCCTAACGCCTTCGGTGTTTCAAGGCGTGTCGATATGTATATATGTATGTAAAATATATACTAACCACAGAATTTAACAAACAACACCCATCCAGTTAAATCGAACTACTTACATATTATAATTGACACTAAGGATTACAATTAAATAATACCTATGTAATTCCACAGATAATCACGAGATGAACCGTTCACAATAGAAGCGTGTCAAAGCAATAACTCTAATAATTAATTCCAATGACTATCCGACTGGTGATTGACACCTGAATGACGTCATGGATCTCGATTGGTTTATTGCCGAGCTACGTAATATATGTATGTATTATGTATAACAGGAACAGATTACATTTAGCTTATAATTAACATGGTATCAGTAAAGGCGTGTTATCACGGGTTGATTAGTAAGTTAATCTGGATTTGAGTGATACGTTTTGATCGTGGTTACTTATGGCTTTTTGTGCAATAAGTATCTTTTAACACAATGTTGATGTGTTGAACGTTTAGCCTACTTTATAATAAGATACGTTGTGGTTAGAAAAAAATAAATATAATATCTAAGTAGTATGAAATATCAATGTGAGTTTGTTTGTCTTTAAAGGCAACAGAATTATGTTATGTTATATGTATATGGTCCGTCTGGAGAGAGTTACGAAGCCGTATATTAAGTAAGCATTACATTTCAATAACTAGATTCCAAATTAGAAAGATATCAAATGCTCACCAAGCAACATCTAAAAATAAACGCCGATATAATAATTTCAGAAAATTAATTTCCCAACAATACACTCTTAATAATATCCAGAAGGTTCTCGTACAATTCCCGTATGGCTGATAATTGGATTGGCATTGTGTCCGATAATTGGTGATTGGCCCGTCTATTCACAGGGCTTAATATCTTCGCCGCGGCTGACGAGTGACAATACATTGCCTCGCGTCCTTACCTCGCCTATTGAAATCAGTGACGCGATTTGACAGTAATACATGGTGCTAAACCCTTGTGTGGGAAAGCGTAGCTTTCACAGTCGTGGTTTATAATTGAATAGTACAGATTTCCCAGTACGTTGACAAACCCATCTTTTAGTTGTAAATGTGGAAAGAAAACTTTATTAATAGATAATTAGGAGTAGCAAGCTGTTAAGATATATTGTATTTTTTATTATGGCATCCTTCGTTCAAATAAAGAATAGAATGTTTGTTTGAATTTGAAATTTAAAAATGGAACGTGAATATTCATATAAAACTGCCAGAAACAGGTCGCTTCTCAGTCGATAAAAATGTAGACAGCGCAAAAAAACAACTGCGTTCTGACAGAACACTATTTTTCACGTCAAAATAGAGCTATATTTTTTAGAATATACATCCAAACAAAATATGTATACAACATAAAATTTTATTACGAAGAATGCACGTGTGCAGTAATCCAAGAATTATTGCAGTAAACAGCCACTAAAATTCTACGGCTTGTGACATAATTTGGATGGCGAAGGCCGATCGTAACTGGGCAAATTAGCTTTAGTTGCATCGTTATTCTACTTATAGGTACTATTTATTAATCTTAATATATTTACTCTGGAAACTAGTCAAAATAGTATTGTAAATCGGCCATATTTCATCTTTCATTCAACTTATAAAAAGTTCGTCTTTAATCACGAATAACATTCACACATTAAATCTTAAACTGCAAACTGAAAACTGTTGAAGGCAAATCCTACGCTAGTGTCGGTCAGCATTGACCGTGTGGATGATAAAAGAGTTTACCTTTTACGAAATACTAGGTAAATACATGCTTACAACGCTACTAAATAATTTTCATTGTTATCCGTAGGGATAAACTGACCCTACTAATTAGAAACCTAACATTTATAATTCTACTCTTTAAAAACATTTACCGGCTTTAAAATATTTCATCCCGACTTTAAAAATAAAGGTTCAATCCGACCTTTTTAAAATAATATTCTCAACCTTTACCTACTAAAAGCCTTTAATTACAGATCACAAAAAGTGTGAAAAAATATTAACAAAGAGGAGCTTTGCAAAATAAAGGCGCAAAGAAAATTCGACTGTAATAAAATGTACCTATACAAAAACACAAAGATGCGACGTCGTGACTCTGATTACACAGGAAAAAGGCATTTCTAAGCTGTGTTTTTTTTACTGTCCAAGATAATTGTCTGCTCTGATCTTCTAAATATATAAACAAGATTTCTTTTTAATCGGAACATCTTAAGAGGGAGTAAAAATAGGTACTGATATTTCATGGAACGAGCACCTAGCTTTATACTGTAGAGAACCTCTAGAGATATAATAGTAATGTCTAAATAGGTACAGGATGGACATGCCATTACGTCATGATACACGTAAAGTTTTTTATTTGAATATCATGACTCTTCAATGACAATGTGTATGAGTGTAACGTAGGTAAGTGTTGACACAGGAATACATTTTGAAAATCTTGGCAGAAATATAGTTTTTGTTATATTGGCCAGTGTTTGCATTATTTATAAAAAAAAAAACGTATTTCTCTACTCATTTGAAATATACACTAGCGCATGATAAATTATTTGACAAGGTGTTTTTTGCCATGCATTAACGTAGATCTAATGGAGACAGTTGACTCTGAGACTCAACAGAACTAAAAATAATTGACGTTGTATTTTTCAAACTGACTGTTGATTTATTTACGAAACTATATTTATTCCCATAAACAGTCGCTGCCTTTTCAAAACGACAACATTACCAATTTGGCGCAATTTACGTCACAATTGTATTCTAAATAATGACGGCAATATACTTACGCAATTAAAGAAAAAATAATGCCTAAAAATGTGCCAAAAACGTAAAATAATGTCCCATTACGTTAGAACATAAAATTACCTTTTTAAGGGGAAGCAGGTTAGTAGAGTGATTCATTGCAGAATTTTGCACACGAAGCTATGTCAGCGCTGCGGCGCCGGCGCCACGGAGCGCCATTCCGAAATAATATGCATATTCCTTACGTAAATAATAGCAACATCTTTAATTGTCTTGTTCTAGTATTTAAAGTAAAGAACTTTATATTTGTGGAAGTCGTATGTTATACGACTTGTGTGTAGTAATTCTTGGAAATGTAAGGAACTAGTAATCGTTTTAGTTAGTGTTGCTTTCATTAGCAGGTCTTGAATATGAATCAATGCATTAAGTGAAACTTAGTCAAACTGCGAATAAAAGCTATATATAGTTATTGAGTAAAGCTTCTTACAAACATAGGTGTGACATAAACCGGATACGGTTCTTAACCAATTCAAACGATGAGTGATAGGTATATTGTCAAAAATATTATTGATTTTTCATACTTAAGCACCCAAAAAGAAGCAACACTAACACTTTACGTGAAGTGCAGAAATCGATGAAGTATCAAACTAAAGGTTAATTAACATGGACACGAATTTTCCTGTAGTAAAATAGCCAAATCATCCGTCCTTATGTGTCAGCTGTGTTTTAATGAGCGAAGTTAATTGATGTCGGACATTGTTGGATTTTCCCGACTGTTATTACACTTTTAGGCACGTTCCGGTTTTTATAGCTCATAGCCGTCAAGTACAACTAGAATTTATTGTGGAACGTAGATCATTGTTACTGTACTGTACACAGATGTGCCATTGAACCTTATATATTGTGTAGCTAATAGTGTACTGCTCTAAATAAATTAGAAGGCTTGTTAGAAATACGAGTACATGCGGTCTGAAGTCGGGTGCTCCTTTGAAAAGCTCGCTGTTTATTAAGAAATCTATTTTCTACTGTTTTGAGTCTGTAATTTAAGAGGTTTTAAACCACACAGTTATGTTCAATTGGTGTATTTATCACTGTTTAATCAAACATTTTTCTCTTTTTCAGGTAAGTTTTATTACAGAAAACAATAAGTAACTTGTACCGTAAGTATACTGACTTATTTCTCATGAATAAAAACAAATCACTCCGTGCTTTACTATGTCGACATACTACTTAATCTAAATAGTAAAATCTAAACGTTAAGACATGTTTCTAAATCCGCAAATCTGATATCATTTCCATAATAAGTTGATCCGTGTTCTCATTATAGATAATTGGGAAAACACAAACGGCACTATTAGTTCGCAGCATGTTGGTGACACAGTGTAAGGTCCGTTTACATTGAATAATTAATTTTGGTTACCCTTCCGAAATATCCGAAAAGGTTTTGAATTTTTTGCTGCCGTATTTTGTATAGGTAAGTAATAAAAAAAATTTCATTAATATTAACAAAATTAGGTAAGAAATTATAATAATCTCTTCGGTACATTTTGCAACATATAGATATTGTTTTTAACTATACGACAAAATAAAATTATCAGTCAATAAGTAAGTATAAGTTTGTGGTCGCTAAATACACATGACTTTTTACAATAACAACGTTTAACTTCCGTATTTTGTTGCAAACTTTTGTTTCCTTTTGTATTTCAAATCATAATAACCGTTTCGTTTTTGGTATTTTCAGAGTTTAATGCGTATGGACACACGCCCTTAGACACACAGACGTGCCTCCCCGAAATGCGAGAGATTACATACAATACAACTGTTGCCAAACATAATAGTTAAATGCAATATCTGACTACAGCCATCTGATAAACACAACACAACTAATAGACATCATAATATAATATATAATTATGTTCATCGTACATTATGGTTTGTTTACTCGTAATTTGGATATTGAAGACGATCTAAGTATTAAATTAAACATAAGGTCATAAGTGTGAAATACTTGTAATTAATTTGTATCATTATTTAATTAGCGATCTCTTACTAATGACGAAACCAAATACAAATCTTTCATTTTTGTATAAGACACGCATAATGAGATCGGTCCTAAGTTCCGTGTACGATTTTAAGATGGAAAAACCTAAAAGTACTAAGATATAGTCCTACAAGCAAACGTGAGTCACAAACTAAGACAAAAAATAATGTAAGTATGTATATAAGTATAGCACTTTCAATTCTATTAAAACGTTAGAAAAGTAGCCTCCAATCTAAAATTGATTAAATCGACTTCCATGAACAAACTGCACGTCTAATAGTGAATGATTTTCAGTCAACTTTCCAATTTCCGAACCCCTTTCCGGCGACATTTTCAACTTACGTGGGCAAGTTTAGCGCGCGGCTTCACAACTTGTTAAACTCAATGAATAGGATGATTAGTATTGCTCCCAACTTTTTCTTTTGCGCTCCAAACTTCAAGGATTTCTACAGAATAATGTTCCATGTTACTGTTATAAAGTATATTGATATTAGATTTATAAATGTTCTGTCCATCTTAAAATTTTCTGGAACATATCGCTGTCACTGATAACTCCGTCTTTGTACACTTGATGCACTTCTGTTCATTTCAATCTATTAGTTTCAATTGCCTTTTATCTAAAAATTAAAAGAAAATGTATAAAGCGTTTTGTAATAATACATGCACAAAAAATAAAACGAGTAAGTGTTGCACGGTTCCTGGAAAAGCGGCTACAGAATAAAGCTTTGGAATAAAAAGAACAATGTTTGAGCGTTTTTAAGCATGACAATGGGCTGAAAATTGGGTTTGTTACGTTTTGTAAAAGGCTTGCGTAACGTCATCAACGAGTTTGTAACAGTTCGGGGGACTTTTGGTTTTACCAACGCCACGAATAACCTAGCCAGGCCATTAACTCTATATTTAGTTACCCACTGCTATGCCAACCTGGCACGCAATAAGGGTAATATTAGTCTGACCACTTACAGTAGTTAGTACGTACCCTTCTCACACAAAACACTTATATCCAACACGATACATACATTTAGAACGCCACTAATTACGTTACTTAGTTTCACTATAATTTTAAGGAAGTAAGGTAGGCCGTATAAAGGTTGGCAGGGCGAGGAGCGACATTTTGCAGCCCTTTGTTAGGCTTTCAGAATTCAGTGACACTTAAACAACCCTTCTTCACTTAAATAGGTCTAAGAACTCGTTAACAGTAACACTAGCCTCGGGGAAATTGCCAACAATTTGAAGTGAAAATATTAGACGAAGCATCCCCGTTTGTACTATAATAAAACAAATAAGCCGGTGTACCTGTTTAATTACCGTGTTTGAAGTGACAATTATTGAAGCCAAGTTTTAACAAAGGACCGGGTCACACTTAAATGAAACGTTAATTCATTTAAACGGAGTGTTCGTTTGTTTGATGATTTCTTGTGAATATTGAATATTTCGAGGCTATCTAGTTTAACAGGCGAAAAGTCTGACAAATGAACAGAAATTTATCGACGTACTTGTAACCCTTTCGCGCACTGTTGAGCAGTGGGCTGATATTATAAACGTGATATATTCGATACGAGCGGCTTTGTTTTGTCGATTAATTTATTGTGTGCCCGATCGATTTTTGATCGAACAATGTAACCAACATTATCGGCCTCACAATCAACTCAATTACTGCCGATGTCGATATCCACAAAAGGCTTCAGTCCTATTGATGTACCAAACCACACGTTATTTGGATTGGAATATCGATGAATAAATACAAGTATTGGTTTGCAAAATGAAACAATGAAGCCTCTCTTGCTAGTAAAACATCACTTTATTAGTTCTCATGGTAGATTGAAAGCGCAATTACTATTTAATTTTAGTAACGAGTTTGGGTTCGTTCCCGAATAGGGCAAAGTAGTATTGAATTTATCGAGCTTTTTAAATGTTTTTTTTTGTGATATTATGTTAATCTTAAAAGAAAGGATATCAAAAAGCATACAAAATTGATGCTCCTAACCAACTCTTTTCTACTACACACACAAACTTAAAGGTCGTGTGATCTCCGTTCGAATGCCTGCGCAGATCTGTCAAACAACGGGATCTTTGATCAACAATAACAAGTGGGCCACTAGCCGTGTCAACGAAGACAGGTGGGACAGCCATTGTGTCAATAACGGAACCTACATTCCGGAGCTGCGGACAACCTAGCGGGTTTACCGGGGCTCCGGCTCGCCACGGACAGGAGTAGGAACGGGGTGGTTTTTAGTCAGTAAGAGTCTGACACTCCCTCTCGCCTCGCCCAAGGCGGGAGAAGTCATTGGATGATTTTCCACCCTAAAAAAAAAAAAAACATTTTTATCTCAATCTCAATACTAACGAGACATCCCAGCTTCGCACGAGTGCCATTTACTAATGTTCTCCGTGAACGTATCGAATGTTTTCTTCATAGAATCTTTGGTTTAAAGACAACAAACAGGACAAAAATAATGATTAAATTCTGTGCAATCATGCAGCAGTTGAAGGCTGTACCTACGTACATTTTTTATGATTTTTTTACACATATAGATAAGGTATACGGAACTAAAACTCTCTAAGCATTTGCAACCTTTTGTGTCAGTACCTATTAGTGTCATAAGCGATTGAAATTCGCTGGACAATTTGTGGTATTCAACGGTCACAAAGAAATAGCTTAACGGTTTCTTTTCAAACAGAAATAATTAAGAAAAGTTTTCAAAACCTTTCTAATGAGTAATGGAAGCTAATGATCACATTTCTATCCATTGACTAAAATTATATTATTATCTTTAACATTAATTTAAAACATTCTATTTTTTACAAAGCTTAGGTATTGACGTCTAGTATTTGACAATGAGTCATAAGTGAATGGCCTAAGTTCTCGAGTTAGTAACGTGTGATTGTCAAATCTAAATACAATAATCGCCCAACCCGGGAATTCAGAAGTCGTGCTTTCTACTTATCCATTAAAAGAGTAATTACGAATACTTGAATTAATCTTAAAATATGACTAATATCTACCAATCTGCTAACATGAAAAATAATCTCCATTACTCCTTCCTCAAACGGATCAGCTTGCGAAGCCAATTTAAAGATTTATGTGAGATTCCGATCTTGTAATTTGATCTCACTGATATTCGGTCGCATCCAAATATCGGAATATTTTTTATATTTGGTGTACTGAACGATATAGGCCTGGAAATTTCTGAGTTCTTAGTACATTTCGGCAGTACATAATTTAACGTTTTCTTGATATAAGATTCGAGATTAATACCTCTCATCTTAATGAGAAAATTAGCAAGAAAATATAAAAGTAATAAAATTGTAGCTAATTATTTCTGTTACATTTCCGTGATGTATATTTGGTGTTGAAACCGTAAAGTGGCCGTTAAAGTGCCAATTTACAGCTCTAATTAAACAGACGAACATTTGAGAACGACACAAGGCTAAAGTTACAAATCATCCTCGACTAGATAGTTCCATTTTAGTCTCGAACATTTTCTCACCGAGTCATCGCTCTTCAACTCGTGGCAGTGTGTGATAAGAAATATGATGTATCGTGGCTGTAACTTCGATTTTATGTCTCGTTATTTTACACCATCTAACTAAAGTACCCAACTAAAAGGCTCTTAAAGCGACCGGCGCCTTGACACTCCTGCAATTGCTAGCAATAAATATAGTTCAATAACACTCAATAAAGTTTCTTATAAACATATACGTAGTAATTCCTAATAAATATTAAACTTAATGTATCTTACTGATTTAATAAAACTAGTTGCAATTAGATTCCGGGAAATATAAACGCGAAGTGCGAAGTTTATTCATTCATTTTTATTTATTAGAGCTTTATTACTGGATTACGTCATAGCTTTGTAGATATATGACCGTGATTGCTCTTTGCTATCAAACTTTTAATGAATACAAAGTGCAATAAGAATGACAAATAGTTTTGTGTAGTATTCGACCAATCGTTAATTTCCAACTACAAAAAGACTAGATAGATAGACTACTACAAAGCGGTCCGGTAAGTAATTTGAGTCGGCAGAAAATAAGACAAAAATGTTAAATCATCTACAATCTCTCGATAACAGGTAATATTCCCCGTAGAAATATCGGTAAAGCAACAGTACCATTCGATAAACTGTCTTTATACATTCACAAGCGAAGGCGTAACGAGTCAAAAAATCTATAGATTTGAATATTTTCGGGGAAACCGAATGCGACTCATGAATGTTTCATCGGAACGGTGGCCATTTTATATTGTTGCTACTTTGCGAACAATACCGATAGCGGCGAAAATGTACAAACAAAATGGATAAAAGTAATCGTCGAAATTCAATGACTGTTGCAAAAGTTTCCAAAAACATTTTGGCGACTTCAAACGACCGGTGCGGTGCTGGCAGTTATTTACAATTTTTTTTAATACTTTCGGCCGCTAATGGTTTCGTTTTATGCCCATTTTTTGTGCATTCTATTTTCCTGTTGCAACATTTTAAATTTAAAATGTATTGAGAGAATTGTTTATGAAAGTGTTCACTCTATTCCGATAAAAGGTAAAACGCAGGCATGCTTTGAAAAGATTTATATTATTTTTAGCTCTGAAATGTGTAGCTATGTTTTGTATCGTGCTTATTTCCGAGTTCAAGACACACAATAAGACCCTACATACTCGGCCTCATGAACATTAATCTATTCAGGCAGGCACTAAACGCAACTTGCATACCTTTATACAAAAGGCACGCCTGACAGATGCTCCATTAATTGAAGATCGAGTTATTATCGCGTCGATGAACTAATCAGTCGGTTGGTGTATCACAAGGATGCTCGAACATGGCTTCCTGACGCCTCATAGTCGCCGCAGACAAAGACATATAATAGACAACATGCTGTATAAAGTTACCGATGCGTGATAAATTTAACACTTCAAGCAATTTATAGCTTTAATTAATATCAATAAAAATGATTTGCAAACAGGTCTGCAACATAAAACTCAATCAAATGACATCGCGATAAATCTGGGAATTTATTAACACTTGTGTGCAATGACACCAATGTGTGAACTACAGTGATTTACTCATTTAACAAAAATAATTACTTCTATTGATTTTATAGTCATAGCTTTAAACATAGCAGCATTCAGTTTGAATCAACTTAACGTTAGACTTGAATCATATCGTAACGTATCTATCTATCTACACATAACCCAAAAGCCAATCCCGAATAAAAAAAAAACATTATTTTAATTTTGACGTAAAATAATAAGTTCTAAAGCACTCATCTATTGTACTTTCTATTAGTATTTTCTAATCGGCCGGTTCAAATCTCAAAGCAAACAATGGCTTCGTTTCTTTCTACTGAAGCTTCTAAAGCAGTGTTCAGACTATCTGCAATTTGTTTGTACAATTAGCTACTTTGTGTTGACCAAGCCGCTTAGTTGCCAGCAAACAGAGGCTTGACTTTGCATTGAAAATAGGGTAAAAACTAAAAGGTTGGCAGCGCGCTATCTCTCGCCTTAACTTTAATGTTGTAGGCAAAGTTTCAAGTATGACTGAACTGAACTCCTTACGATATGATACCTTTTTTAATCATGTTTTATTGTTGCCTAAGTTGGTGTATACAGTAATTTGTAGTAGTGAGTTTAAAAAAATAGCTAACGAATTATTCTATGCGTTTATTCGTTTTGAAACTTGACACTTTAATATACATAATTATGTAGTATGTAGGTAGATATGCACTAGCATATTACCACAGACACTTTTCACAACAACCATGTACTTCTACAAACCTATTAGATCACCGTTTATGCGCGTACTTCAATAATGTAAATTTAAAAACCACACCGAAGCTCCGTCACCGGTGCAAACACTTTGGGCCCACAGTCGGGATTATATCCTTGCTAATTTATTCGCTTTAATTTACATATGAACATACTTGCACCTCTTTGGAACTGGGCACAGTTTCATCTGAATTTTGTTATCTTTGTTGCCAGTATACGATGGCTTCAGGCGACAGAATTTCGGCCAGTACGTTGCATTACAACTGCTGATTAAACCTTGTGGTGCAATATACCTATAATTATGTATGTATAATATTGTCCAACATGTTATTTATTATTTTCATCAAAATCTATGCGGCAATGTCGCCGTATATTTAACAGTATTTCCATTTAACAGTAGTTACTCGTATCAATTTATGTGATAAATTGATAAAGTAATTAAGTAAACACTGTAAACAGTATCTTGTACATTTTTGTAGTTCTCGCAGAAACAAGTTATGCTATGCATTTCTATAGAACATTAAACATGTATAACTTAATATATGTTCACCGCATACTTGTATCCCGTCTTTATTTTCTAGAAAATTCCGCCATATTTCCTTCGAGGATCATGCAGAACAATAAATAAAATATTTCGTGAAAGCAGTGGCGGTTAAAATTGGATGTTTCTTGGAACAAAGTCCCTTCGCAAGGGTGGTGGAATTCAATAATATTGTCAATAAAGAATGTCTTCCTATCGGCAGGACTTATGGAAGCCGGAAGGCTGAAAGTTCCTTATAAAAATGCTTTGTTACATCTTGCTGGGGACCGGACGGCTTATTCCATCCACTCGCTAGCTCATGTCAGCTAATTATCTGTTTGTTTTGCACTGCGATGTTTTATTATGAACCAACTGTAATGTAATGACTTTATGAAATATGTAGGTACATATATTGTAATCATATGAAGTGTATGTATGAATACAAAATTCAAAATTAGTTTTTGTACCTATATAGTAATATTTAGTCACACAATTACAGAATATGTTTTTGTTACCGTTTAACAGTGCCGTGAATGTTAAGATCTGTACATATACCACGTAAGACACTACAACGTTTCTGACACAACCGAAAGATTAACGATTAACATCGTTTACAAACTTGTAGGTACATCCTTCACTGGCTTTAGCCTCATCAATTAAACAATAACAGGCTGTCTATCTACATTAGGGAGTGAAGTTACCATGAACCTATTTTACAATGTCCAATCTGACAACGGTTGGAACAATCCATAATGTACAACCATAAAATCCATTGCGCAATTCTGGTCCAATCTATCTGTTAATCTGTTTGTTATCTGTGAATTCACAGCGGCCATAGTTGCATCTCATCCGTCCATCTTTGAACACACTAGATCTCTGAAACAATGGAGTGTTACCTCGAGAACAATGTCAGTGTTGTAAGTACCACTGCTAAATAATAAACATTCTAATTAGAACAACTGAAGGACATCTGAAAGGGAGATTATTTTGATAAATTGGATAAATTCATCCTGTACATAAAAGTCTGTATGCCTTGGTACATAGTTTCTTCATTGTTCGATATGAAATTGTTACTAAACGGAGTTTTACCTAGATTATCATCTAGTACGTACCTAACATCAGATGAAAGGCAACCTTCCAAACAGAGCATCGAGTTTGAATTTCAAGTGAAGAAACCTAATGATATTATTCTAATCCTGGAAATTGAGGTCAACCAAATGTTCAGTACTAAAACCAACGAGAGAATATCGCAGAAATTCCTTAATTAAATAATAAACAAACAATGAAATAAACATAGTCAGTAAACCCGGGCTAGAGTTAATTTCCAGGGCCGCCCGCCTATAATTTAATTTGAATTTAATTATGAGAACTTCATTACAAGCGTGTATGACAATATATTTGTTATACAGAGTATTTATTAATAATGCATGATTATTTTCTACTTCATTTCATATTAAATTGCAGTTTTATAATAATGAAAACTAAATTACTGCCTCGTGACGCAATTGACTCAATAGTCAAATGCAATTGCTGAAATCTGCATTAATTTGTCTCTCCAACACACACACACACACACAACGAAAAATCGAAAAAGCCCAAATCTTTTTGTTCCACCTCTTATTATGCCATCACACTTTTTGCTACTACAGACTAACAAGGCATTTAGGAAATAGATTATCATATAGCACATATCCAAATACAATTCTCATAACATAAGTAACTTAAATTAGACCATTACACCACTACTATCTCTATTTACAATTCCCAAGAGAACCACATAGCGAACCTTTTCTTCTTTAATAATTTTCTAACCCATTTGATACATACGTATATGTACCTTTCTCAACATATTCCGTCCAATTTTATACGAAACTAAAGGTTTGCTCTAGGGAACATAACTGATAGGTACGTCTAGATGAAAGAGAATCTATGTATACACACTGTAAGGAAAATCTCGTTTAAATATCAGTTTTAAAAAGTGTTTAACATGTCTACGGGTTTCCTGTTCATAGAAAATTTTCATTTGAGGTTCATTCATCTAAACTTCTAACCATGGGTTCATTACCTTCTTGACTAAAAGAGTATACACAAAAGGAATAACTCTTTATAAGAAAGCTTTTGAGGAAAACAAGGCTACATCCTACTACTAAACTACACTAAGAAACCACCAACTTGACATGTATAAAGCAGTTCATCCAACACAAAAAACAAGCCAACATTTAAACAGAAATATGACTCCTATTCTGTGAACATACAAAGTTGGGAAACCACAACGCACTCGAACATGAGTGGCACTTCACTGGAAAACCCTCAACAAAAGACCAACAGCTATTCTCATGTAAAAGATCAGACTAATATCTACACATTGAATCATGATACAATCATTGTAACGTAAAATAAACATGACATATCGACTAAAACAATTAGCATAATGTTAGTAAATAATAAAATCGCTGTATGCACTCTCAGACGTTTGACAAACTAGTATATATTACAAAAGGACTATATCAAAAATAATTAAGGAAAATAATTGAGAAATAGCCTTGTAAAACTATTACCAGATAGGGAGACAGAAGAATGTCTATCAGATCAAGTTTTATTAAAACACCTTTGAACGAATGTTAATTTAATGAAAGATGTTTAGAAAACTATTTTGTCTATATATTTGTCACGATTTTCTTCTAACAAACAACTTGGACCGATATTAGAACTCGTTTAGCCATACACAATAGAATGCCACTCAATAGGTTTGCGTCAACACTGCACGGTCTACATGAAGCTTAAGTTTTCAATATCGACAAGCTAAGCAAACTAATAGAGCAATATGAACCAACGCGATATCATCTTAAAACTACTTTATATTAAATAGAAACGTTATTCTTAACATTAATAATTATGCAGCTGCCACTAAATCGTGGTTAGATAGCATCGATTGTATTGTTATTGTACTTTAAAAGAAACATAATAATGCTCCTATCTTGATATTTGATCATGTATTTGCAATTAATGTCTATTAAAAAACAATTTCCGTGTGGTTCGTTTGATTTTAATAATTGTTAAGACTAAATGATATTAAGATTAAACATGCAACTCTGAAAGGATGTATCGACTGCATGTACTATTCAATAGAATAATACTAATTTATAATACCAAAAAGTTCAAACAGAGTAATTTACCCGACCATGAAATTAAAGAGGTAGGTTTATGGATGGACACGTAAGGAAATATATCAAAATGTATTTCACGTAAATACCTTCAGTGATAAAATCTTAGTTCGAAAACATTAACATTGAACGGGGAAGTTTAAAATGGGTACGTAGCCATGCTCGGAATACAGTATTTCTTATAAAATACCCAGCTCCACAATAACGATACGAAAGAAAATCTCAAATGAGGAAGAAAAATATAAAAATGAAAATAGATTCGCACTACGATTGCATCTTTCCGTGGCTCCAATTTTCCGGACCAACGTGAGCCTGATTAAATTTTATTACTCTCTATTTCTGAGGTTCACTGTGGTTAGTTTCATTTCATTTGCTTAAAATATTTATGTAGTTACGTAGTTTTATAATAATTAAGAGGAACTAACGTCGTGAATTCTGAATGAAGTCATTTTCTCTTGAATTCTGCGCTCCATTCTGGTAAAGGACGCAGTGTTTAATTTATCTCGGACTGAAAATAATATACTGATTTCTGAAATATTTCGTAGCATATCCAAGTACATATTCTATGTATATTTTGTCTTAAATATACTATTTTCAATATAGACTTCAATACAAACCCGTTGTCTGTTTGCTGTTAGTTCAAATATAAATCGAACAACCCTATCAATGATAAATTATATTAACAAAATTTAATAAGCATTAACAATATTGTTTACATTATGTATCAAAGCTTTACATAAACTTGCTGACAGGAAATTATCAGATACATTACTAGGTTGATTTATAGGCAACGATTGTATGCTAATGTTCAGACATTACAGCAATGTGACACGATTTAATTCCTACATTATAATAGAATTCACATTAAAAGATAAACTCTAATGTTCATACCTGGAATTTATTGTAATTAGAACCATGTCAATGTCGTTTTGTATTAATAATTGAATTTAATTCTAGTAAATGTAGGTGTGTATGTAAGTGAACTGAATAATTTCTTGCCTAAGAAATAGGTACCTACGTGCATACCTAGGTGTAAATTATTGTACACTAGCTAAGAAATAGTAAATGTATTATAACTATTGCTACTACTTAGTACTTACTATACTTTTTACTTTATTACACTTATAAAACTAAATAGGTTTTAATTAAATTACATTTTTAAAAGAGTAATATGACAGACAGACAGGCTTAATTAGAATAATAAATTGATACACAGTTTTAACTATGAATAGTTATAAAAGTGTACAGCGTGCAATAGGTTTAAGTTTACTTCAAACAAAAATTATAACTTGTATTATTTGCATATCTAAGTCATAAAAACTACTATTACAAAATTTACCAGTTGTCTCAACTAAATTATAAATCACAAACTTTTACCGCGTACACAAACAAAACGAAATAGCAAAGAAAAGCATTAAACTTAACTCATTTTAAAAACAAACAACAGACGAAGGTTTTCTGAAAAATCAAAACAGCAGTGAAATCTGAGATATCCCCAACAAGTTAAATTATCTTTGTACCCACAACGAATTTAAAAGCAAACAGACTCTTGATTTACAAGGAGAGCCTTAAGTTAACAAACGTTCACAGTTTTCTTCGTAACAGGGTCCAAATTACAAATAATACTGGCCAAAATGACAAGACTGTTGTGCTCAAGTGCTTGTACATTTCCATTTATTTTTAAAATAACGGGCTTTTAGTGTCCTCTAATTGGTTGTTTCTGTGGACCAAAAATTGTAAATGAATGTTAGTTTTTCTGCAATGTTTCAGCTTGCTATCCTTTCGCAAAATAAGTGATATGATGCTATGAAGTTCTGTAGGGTTTTTTTGATTCTTCGAAAACAGATCATTTGTCAAACAGAGCTTTCACTCAATTAGAGCAAATTTCTACTATTTCAAGAGAGAGTCAGAGTATAATTTTTCTTTTATTGAAGCTTAATATCTTCCATTAATTTAATTCTGAAAGAAAATGCAAACCTTAATACAAAAGTAACGGTATGTACTAGAAGTTTTTGCAATTTTATAACTAAGATTTTATAGGAAGCCTTAATAGAAACTTAATAGAAAATGGTGGACTTTTATTGAACACTGACTTTGAGCTGTATTTCTCTAGAGCAGTTTCATTTTGCAGTCAATTGGTTTTTAATACACGTTTTCCTTACGTATGATTCATGAAATATTTTGAAGTTTAAAACAATTAGAAAAAGATTACGAAAAGTAAATAGTCATATTAACGTGGACTTTAAATAATAAGTGTAGAATTAAAATAAAGTTTTTTTTATGTAATGAGCCAAACGAGCGGACGGATTAACTGATGGCAAGCATAGACTCCCAAAACACCAGAGGCACAAATGCGTTTCGTTGCGTTGCATACAAATGCGTTGCCGGCTTTTTGGGGAGGTTAGGAATTTGAGGATTGCTGGGCATTCTGGGATTGGGGAGATTGGGTAAGGGGTTAAATAGCCTCCGGTATCCTCACTCTGACGATGAAACACAATGCAAGCATTATTTCATGTTGGTTTTCTGTGAGAGCGTGGTATCACTCCGGTCGAGCCGGCTCATTCGTGCCGAAGCTTGGCTCTCCCACATACAGATTTCATTCCCGAATATTACATAGCCTGTTCGCCATGTTACCTTGTAACAATCACAAAACTACATATTTTAGGGTGTCCCTCAATTTCACAAGCTTTTCGTCGTAAACTATTCCTGCGTCAACTCAGGTCTGGCCACGTTTCATATTATTGGAAAACCGAGCAACGCCAGTGCACCGTGTAGTTCAATAAATAAATAACATTTGCATGCAAACAGTGGTTGTAAGACCACCCAAGTATGATGTGGCCGACAATATTTTATCTCGATTGCCAATATACCAAACCTTTTGTTTGCTCCATGAATAATATTATTATACCGACTGCGCCAGCCGAAAAGAATTCAGATTTGCCGACAAACCGCTGCGGTCAGAATTTAAATGCAAATGGACGTCGATTTGTTGACAGCCGCGGCTATGGCGGCGTTAAACATTTTTAAGGATCCAATTTTTGTCCTATTTCGTTTTGTTTTTAATAAACCAACGTTATCTATATCACGAGAATGGAAAAAACCAACCACACAAGAAAATACCTTCAGACAAAGCTTTGAATGACCACGGTATGTTGAATTAACTGTACAGCAAAAGTAATTCCATTCCACGGGGAAGCAATGCAGCTGAGCAGTCCAGGGTGCAACTACGGACGGAGATCATAAGACAGAAGATAATAAAGGAAATGAGAAAACCGCAGCCCGACTGCAATCGTTATTGTTCTGCGCTCAAACAAAATCACTTTGATTTCCTTAATTCCAAACGCTTATTGAAAAGCCACAAATGAAATT
Source organism: Spodoptera frugiperda (assembly GCF_023101765.2). Classification (NCBI taxonomy): domain Eukaryota; kingdom Metazoa; phylum Arthropoda; class Insecta; order Lepidoptera; family Noctuidae; genus Spodoptera; species Spodoptera frugiperda. Next base: position 7,150,549 of record NC_064240.1, read on the forward strand.
CCTATAACCACCTCTTGGTTTTCAAATACTCTCACAATTAGTTTTGCATTTAGAATACGGAGTTGTTCAAATATTTTCTTACTCAAAGCTGTGCAATACTTAGTTGGTCTAGAATCAGATTCAACACTAGGTAAAACTATAATCTGCACTTTCCTTCTTCTTCATAGTGGAGCTAATTAAAATAATAAATCCTCTTGTCCTTGATCATTAAGTATTAGCTGTAACGCTAACAAGCAAGCATCTCCGTTTTTGTTGGAATATTAACTTGGCCGCCATTTTTAAACATTCATTTTCGTTGACAAATGATCCTAATGGCCGCTTCATTCCAAATCAGCTGGAGTTAAGTATACTCACAATAGACAGAGTAACAAAATCTTTTTCTGTAATTGGATGCTGTTTTTAGAGCAAGATATCAACATTACATAATTTAATGAGTCACCCTTAGTATGGACCTTAGATATAAATCATTCAGCATATAACACCCATTAACTATCCTATGATGCATGGCTAGATTTTTTTATTTATTTCAGTAATAAGAAGAAAATCCCCTCTAAAACACTTTCTCTCAATAATTTTCTTACTACTTACAACAGTTCTAATAAATGATAACACAAAAAGAAATTGATTTAATATTCTTGCATGAGCATAAGACGGTTGATAAGAATCCCGGTGGTACAATGTAGAATTTTCGAATTCGGAATTCTCAATTTGAAAACTGAATTGCTTAGTTACAAGAACGCTCCCTATTACATGTTCTGTTATAATTTCTCCTTTGTACTACCGTTTCGGACATCCCAAGTGAGTCGCTGGAGTCAAAAGCTGTAACAACCGTTGCAAATACAGTCGTGACAAAGCGCGAAAACCCTTTGTGTGCAAACGACAGTTCTAATTGAAATTTTGATATGTGAAATAGTATTCCTATATGTGAACTGCGGGCTGAAATGTATAACGTCCACATTGCAATTACAAAAAGAACCATTCAACAAAATATTATAGACTTTCTCAGTATTAAAACTATAAAAAATAAGGACATTTCCCTCGTGGCGTACTCTATTTTTTTCAACACGGATGCATGAGCAATGTATATCCTAGAAAAGTTTGCACGTCATGCAATAACGTCAGGAAGCGGACTTAAACCTACAGATAAACGAAAAAACTGTCCTTTTAATAAAATACGTATAGATTTATGATATACCAGTGAATGGCACAAATAAAGCAAGGACAAGGTTCACGTCAAAAAGAAATACGTCTTATATTATTTGAACTGCGGCAAGTAATTGGTTTTGGAATCGACCTCCTGCTATTGACAAACCTGTCGCAGCCAATCGGAGAATTGAGTTATTAGTTTTTTTTTTTAATCCTTACAAAGCGGTAATGGAACATTTATCGCGTGACTGCAGCTCGCTATTTGATCATTGTAATCTTAATTTCTATTTTAGTTCTGAAGTCCAACGAGATGAGATCGAGGGAGAATGAGATGAGAGAGTTTTAGATTGAAAAAGAAATCTTGAGTTCAACTTCTTGACAATAAATTGACTTAGCTGAAATGCTGAAAACAACATATCAAATCATAATTTGTAGAACATGCATAGGTAGAAAAAGGTGTGCATAGTCATTGGTAAAGTATGGAACACAGACTGTACTTACAACTATAACTTTTAAAAGAACATTAGAAATAACAAAACAAACAGATTTAAAAGAACAAAAACACGTCATGATAATCGTATAATCAAACCTACTAAATAGTCTTAAACATTCCATTGAGAAAGGAGACTTCCATTTTAAAAATACTATCTAGCGACATTTTCGTATTAGAACATTTATTTATTGCAATGGTAGAATATAAATTTACATTTATCACACTAATTATCCTTCTAACTTGCTATGGTCGCTACAACCAGTGAAATGGGAGAAGATAAAAAATCCTATTTGCATGCATTTGCATATTTATTACGAAATGGCCTTAATAAGTACATTTTCAGTTGGAATCTAGCTTTTAACCCTCTGTTCACTAGGGATGTGCTTACCGTGTTTATTGCATAGTAAAATGCCAAGCGAAATTTTGGCGAGCCCAGACCACATACAGCCCTAAATCTACATGAGATAAAGGTTTGCGAACGGGGTAATTTCGATGGAATTATTTTACTAAGTTATAATATAGGTCCTTAGTTTAACTTAAACTTGATCCTACTTGTAAAATGATATGATAAGATTGTTATAACAAACATTTTACTTCCAGAGATAAACAAAATACTTTACTAGTATACTTAAGGTATTTGCGTGACAGTCGAGCCATTTTCTTTTATGAAATCGCTTTCTCCTCCCTTGTTGCTATCGAAGACGTTTTCTCAATAAGCTATTTATGTAGATCTGACAGATAAAGAATCGGCGAATGATATCGGCTGCTTCCTTGTGTCGGAAAATTCTATGCATTTTCTAAGGAATTTTGCACGCAGTAAAATTTTATATCTCTTAAGTAAAGATTTTCTGTTCACACCAATAACTTCTGAATTATGAAACATGAAATCTGAATTATATTTAAAGTCTTTTTTTGGATATACTCTTGAAACTTCTGTGCCGTAAATTCAGAAATACTGAAAAAATGAAATAAGACAAATATGGGTAATTACTTACGCACTTTATAAAATTGAAATGTATAAAATTGAACCAGACCGGTATTAAATACAAATCCCCTGAACATTTAATAACTTTAGTCTTTATACCTATCGCATAACAGAGAGAAAACAATGCAATCTATGCCGCATTTTCTTCCGACCGCCTGTACAAACCTTCCCTAAGTAAATACCCAATCCGACAATTAAGTAAAGAAGCTTTTAGTTCCACTGGGATTAAAACAATCTCTGATTCTTTGTGTGAACAAACAGGAAATGTCCTATTAAACGTTGTCATCATGTTCTTCGAATTGTTGTGTACAGTATACACTTGTACAGTATACTGTACAGTCAGCTAAGTAATTTTGTCAGTGTGCACGGATAAGAAAATAAGGATTAATTTAGTATGGAAATAGAAACTATTACTTCGGTGCTGTGCCGACTAATACAAGCGATTTTGCATTTTTGAAAAGCATACGATCCGGCAACAGTTTTAGGGTGCTTTTCAACCAGAGATGTGCTATGTATATAGTTATGGTACAAAAATGTAATAGCTAAACTGAAACTAAGTGACCGTTTCCGCCAGTGCTAAGTTATGAGTAACAATGAATATGATTGGTGGAAGCCAAACGCATCTACAGCAACGTAGCATAGCACATATCTGGTGGAAAAACAGCCTTAAATGCTACTGTCTCTGTACCAATCTCAATTATTGCTACCAGCACACCAAATGACTTGGCTGACTGTACATGTAAGTACGTAAGCAAATATTTTTGTAATTCAAATGATTATCTGGAATACTTCGTGTATACATATTCTTAGACTTGAGATCATTGTATTTATGCGAACGAAGGTGGTGCCATTGTTAGAATAACAATTGTATCTACAAAAAATCGTTACGAAGCATTATTTTTTGTTCTACACAATTTGCGTTAAATACATTGTCAAGTTAGTTACAAGTTAGTTAGGATATAAGGAAAAAAATGCTAAAAGCCTTTACTAAAGTTATGTAGACGTAATTTAATTTCGGTTAATAATATCAAAATATTCATACCAACTTCAACGTTAACAAACAAGTAACTTTATTGGGTTTTCTTGGATAATAGAAAAATCTGACCATTTTCCCCAAAAAAACGATTTGCAATCTCCGAAATAGGATAACATAATTCAAAGCTTCAAATAAATCTGATTGCTTTGGGTCGAATAAAGTTCGGACGAAAGCCACTTTCAGTTGAGGGACGGACTAGTACTTTATTTGTATAGTCATCCACTAGTTCTTGAAAAGGGAGGAATAAATTCTTACTAGCTTTTACTGGTGTCAATAGGTCCTCCTATTATATCATCTATGTATGTATCTTCAGATCATTCTATGATTCGAAAAGTAACTCAGTTTGCATTTCATTCTCATCAGTAAAATAAAATAATCTATATTATAACTTTCGTCAAAATGTGTTGTTAATAGAACTAAATTAGATTTAACCCTGCCATCAAACACACATCCACACTGCACATTTGTAGGGATTATGAAGTGATGATTAAACATCAGCGACTTATAATTGACACCTAGGTTCTCATTCACAAAGAAAGTTATTTAGATATCTTCATGGTTGTACCTATATAAAGGAAATACTACCAGAAGATAGATCTGTCTCCAACATTGCAGCTCCTATAATCACCAACATTTCAATTCAATTAAGCACGTTATCTTGTGAAAACACTTCGAAGACAAACTTCCGAGAGGACTAAAGTCCAGTTTTATTAGCTAATTATTTTGTGTACTTTAAAAGTTGTAATGGTAGTTCAGTCTCGGTACATTCGGTAAAATTCTTCCAGAAAAGATAACAGTTAAGGACTATCAAGTAGTAAAAGTTTAAGAAAGAAGGATTCATTGCTCATAAAATCTTTTATGGCGTATGTAAAGTTTGGCAAGTCTGCGCGAATACATCCATCTAAGTATGGGAAATTTCTCTATCCCACCTCACACAACAGATACGATGGAGTTGCGATATAAAACGTTTTTATATCGATAAAAACTTTTAGTTGGAACAAATGATCCTCTCTTGTCCGTGAAGTTAGACTACGAGTTGTGGAAAGTTGAACATGGAGTAATTATTTTTTCTCGCCATCTGAGCCTGACAACGGTCTAACTGGTTCTGGATTTTTATTGATAAAAGTGGTATTTTTTTTAATAGCTACCTTCTTAATATAGCGCTCTTCTTCTTTTTTGTTCTGTCATTTTTTTAAGCTTTGAGCGAATTACGCTATGCTTGCCTCGTAATGTATAGTAATCACTCTTTTGGTAGTTGATTAAATACTTGTAAATTCATAAGCATAGTTTTCTCAGTATAAATGAATTGATAGTTTTTATTTCATCAGAAGTATAAATCCACCGGCTAAGCAAACACAATAATCTGCCAGTAGAAGGAAGATCACAATAATTGCGCAAACAGAGATAGCTCCGTAATTACACGTTGTACCTTCTACAATAGATCACGACTGGACTTAATCGATGTCTCAATGACGTGACTAGATTTGCGAACAAATATTTACTAAGAGCGAATTAAGTTACATTATAGTACGATACAAATTTACTAAAAGATTCCGTTCTTAAGGAGTTGGTTCAAGTAGCATTATGCTCGTACCTAGTAAGTTTGGTGTTGTTATTTTACATTTGTGAACTATATAAATATTGGCAATTTCAATTTCAAATATGTGTAATAAAGAAAAATATATCATCCCAAGAACCGAAAATTTTTATTTATCATGAGATCATCCACCTACTCAAACTTATAAAAAAGAATCGTCTAATTCTAAATTAGAACCAACAAAAAAACAATAATAATGAACTTACTTAAAGCCCGACATTGTCCAGATGGGAAACAAATGAGTTCACAGATAAAAATCTAATTACATCTAGTCTGCTAAGCTTCATCAATCCTAGATCGTATCAATAGAATCAGATGTTGAACACAATAAGACTACAGGGAGCAATCAGGCATACCTTTTAAGTCTAATGTATCAAAACCTTCAATCTAAGCTGTCAGAAGTATCGATCAAATTACCAATCGCGATCACTTATTGGGTAATATGTCGTCTTCGTCTCACGAGTTCTAAGAGTCTTTGAAATAATACTTAGTTCAGGATTTTAAATTATATATTTTAGTCATGATTTCAAAATATTTCGTTGTTATTAATTTTATTGTATTGTATTAGAAGTATCTAATAAAATAAATCAATATCTACAGGCAGTAACCTGTAGATATTGGCTATGGAATCATTGTAGGTACTATTACGCGACACACGACGCGGCGATTGTCGCACTGCTACTGAGCCTCTAGCATGGCTTGAAACTAGTCGAGTTCCTCGTCAAAACATTACGTGAGTAAGCCGATAACATAATAATTAATTTAATTTAATTTAGTATGTCTCACGAAAGTTACAATAAAATCATTGTAGGTGCTGTTATAAATTTTGATCTTTTTTTATAATATCGTATAATATGCAATCTATAAATAGTTTTACTATGTTAAAATCTTATTTTCATATCATGACTGTGACAAGAAAGCTCACAGCCCACCTGATGGTAAGTTGTTACCGTGGCCTAATGCTTGCAATACTTGTGCATTACATGCGCTTTGTCGACTCTGAGAGACCTATTTACATCCTTCTTCAAGTAGATAACCTATATTGTAGCCTACTGTCCTTCGTACTTCTATTGTCCTTTTACATCCACGAGCAGTGACATCCACAAAAATAAAGTACGTTAAAGCAACTAGTCAAACGTCAGTACGTGAATTACATTACCACGTAATATAACGACCTCGTCGACAAAACATTAGTAATTTGTCACTTCCACGCTCCGTATTCGTATCTATTTTCTCGCATTCCCCCTTATATTACATACCGAAATTCTGTAATAAAATACTTGCGTTGCGTTATGGTTGGTTACATTACCATCTGTTACGTTTCTCTTATTCCGATGTATGTACTGACTTTGATATAGATATTAGGTATGTATGTACAGTTATTATTAGTTCATTTGTATTATTGTTCTGGCCTAGAACGGGTGACGTCTTGACACAAAAATGTCAAGACGTCCACCGTTAATAAAACACAGGACATTACACACACATTAATTTGGAAAAATAATATTCTGAATGATGTTAAATTTACAACCAGTAAAATAATATGAATCTTATCGCCTAACATATTATGTATGTAATTTTATTATGAACGTAGTTCATACCTTAAGTTGTTCCTAGCAACACAGAAGCGCTTCACATTTCATATTCTACACAGTAAACTTTACAAATTGTAATAACTCCACAAAATTGATTAACTTCGATTCGAATTTACAATACAAATTAATTAACTTGTTCAGAACAAGAAGTTCTATCAAATATATTATTTGCCTTACAAAAGAATTTATTTAAAATCCAATTTCGAGACTGTCTTTTGTTTGACTATCGGAGAAATAATTGGAAAACATCTTCATTTATATTATGTGTAAACCTAACAGAAATTGGAATATAACAAAAATACTATCTACAATATTGAACAATGTGCACCTCTGCCTACCCCTTCGAGGATTATAAAAGGCCAGACTATTAAATAAATAATATTTAGGAGCAAACAAAGAAAATATACCTAACTTTTAAAAGGACATCATGACTAACTTCTTTAATAACGTAAGCTTTTCTCAATATATTCACAAAATCAGTAGGTGGTACTGAGTCATTATAATGCACAGTGGTGGATAGTCAGCTCGTCTGTCGTATAGCGACTCAATATGCAAAACGGCCTGTGATTCAGGTGTCTTCCCGTCAGCGTCACGTTGTGTGACTGTACTGAACCTTATGCATTTCTGATGTGGATAATTCCATCTGCATTCCTCAGAGAACAATGGTTACTTAGTTCAATATGATAATACTGAGTTATTAGTTTATAACCAGTTTGGACCAACTAAGAAACAATTATTGGACTGCATATTGAGTTGCGAAATTCCCGGTGAAAACTCGGAACAGAGGTCAACGCCCTTATATAGTACCTCTTAAGAGGTGGGATGAATTTTAAATGATGAAGTGTTTAAGTACTTCCTACCTTTTAATAAATATCGTCATCTTTATACTGAGATCAGAGCTTCTGGGTTTATGACGTCATAAATGAAAGTACCGTTATTGCCTTTTAGAGACTAATGTGACGAAATAAACCTGTGTCATACCAGCGTTATCAAGCACAGTAATGGTATTTTCTCGTTTATATAGGTATAATGTAGGTATGCTATCTTAAAATTGAACCAACATTTTTGAATGGCTTCATATTAATCAAAAGTTTAAGCGAAACACGAATGCTCAAAATCATATTTCTTCTGGTAACTTCCTCAAGTATACGCCTTTATGCGTATTCATTAATAATTATAATTTAAGCGTGTTTATTGTCCCTTAGCGGCCCTTTAAAGTGTGTGAACGAATTCTTAATGTCGCAGAGTACCTCTTAACTACTAAATTAAATTGGTCCACAAGGATTTGCTGGCACTTGCTGTTTAAAATTAAACTTTGCGTTTCGAGTGCTGTCCTTTGCCAGGTTGTTTCTAGAACTAAGTACTAACTGGTTTACGTGTTGTAGAGCTGTCTAAGACTTAGCCGATCTCTAGAGATACCTCGTTTGTGTATAACCCTGGAATATTTTCACCTTTGTGTAACTTTCCACTACTACAATAAGGCAGCACGACGCGATGAAAACAGAGTTGAAGTTTGTTCTCGATTCTTCTCTATAAAAACTTTACTCTGTGGAATATTGAAGTGAATATCGGTTACAGATAAATAATAGAATAAAGTTTCTAGTTCACTATTTTTTCCCAATACATAACGCAAAAACAATACCTACTTTTGCGTTATGTAGTCTTATTTTTGCTTTAGCCAAACAAACTTTTCGTCATAAGAAGTTAGAAAATGTTACTACACAAGTCAATTTTGATTGTCACGCCTGTTATCCCGAAGGGGTAGGCAGAGGTGTACGTTAAGGCACTGTACAATGTAACCCACTTTTGACAATTTATACTGTAAGTCAATTTTGAACGTTTCCAAAACCAAGTAAACTTTATGTTTTCCCCGTTTATCGAAATTCCCATCACGTAGTTCTCACTTGGTGGCCGTCGTCGGCAGTCGTAACTCTGTAAACCCCTTACAGAGTTGTTTCATATTGATATTCAATTTACGAGTCGCAGACTATAAGGCAGCGTCACAACAATGGAACTGTCGCATTTCAAAAGAGGACTCCCTACAACTTTATGGTCACTTTCAGTTTTAACGTTTGAAGGATGGCCGGGTCCGTATTAAGTTTTATATTTTATACTAGAATGTTGTGACTTTATTGCTACTAATAAATGAATGATTCTTCCACTAATGGAAAACCTGGATTCAACATTGATATTGAGGATTTTTGTGCAAAATATTGCAGTTGCTGGTGTTAACATCTAAAAAATATTGGAAATGACCGGAAGATTACACAATTCCTAAAATATCTCAAAAATAATCCAGATATCCAGTTCTCTTAGTGCAAAATACAGCTACTATCAAGATTGGTAAGACGATAGCCGTCCATTAACGGTCGGTTGACGTATGGAACCAATATTTTCCCAGCTAACGAAAACGTCGACTCTGGCATGGCGCCATGATATACAATGTTATTAGTATTAGACATAGATTTTCAATGTAATTACAATTAAAATAAATAATTTACACTGGTACTGCTTTAAACATATGATTACTGAATATCACTGTTTTGTCATGAAAGCAAACAGGTGCAGTGTGTGATATGTTTTCTTACTACGTTTAAAATTGAAACTTAATAAGAAAATATGCAATATGCTACCAAGTATCATAACAGAAGAATTTAAACCAAGTTTTAATTTGTATCTCTTATTATCTTTTTATATTTTTATGCTACTACTAACTCCTCTGATATGGCGGGTGCCACTGGACGGCGCTGATCACTCACCTTTACCTTCAGTAGACACGTCTGCTCCTTTCCCCCAATCCCAATCCCATAAAAATATCTACATTAAACGCATCATTCATCATCTTTCCTTTCTTCTTATGAGTTCATCATTACGCGTGCCGCAAAAACCGCAGGCCTAAGTTCAAAATCCTTAACTAACTAGACCGATAGTTTCCGCAAACAGATCGTGATTGGACGAAGCATGAGGTCGAAGGAGACATGACTTACTGTATACCATGACGCCATCAAAATGCCGTCATTGGTACCAATGACATCATTTTTACGATATTGTTACTCTACATTTTCATATAATAAGTTATTAGAAAACATTCGTCATTATTGTTTGCGAATATGATCGAGAAAAATATTATTACCGATTAATTCTATAGAGATACCTAATACCAATCTTGCAAATATGACATTATCTAAATTAGTTTACGACAACACGAAATATCGCTCTTTAAAATTAATTCAAATATGCTTACTTAGGTATCTACATTAGTTTACAAATATTCAAGTAGATAAATAAACACAAACATTCACGCCTGTATCTCACGGAGCGAGGTAGAAAGAAACCACAAAGCTCCACCTACCACGATCCTTACATACTTCTTCGGTTTCCTTCGCTTACTTATTCAAAATGTTCCTGATTAATTCAGCAAATCAGTATTCATAGATACATCGAGTGCTATGATGCTGAAAAAACAAGTATTCATCCAGTCTACACAACATAACGTGTTTCGCCTTAGTATTGGCAAGTAATTATACTTTTTAATTAGCTTCTACAAGAACTTTAGTTACGGAAACCGCGAAGTGTACACTATTCTTAAAGGTTGCCGGGCTTTGCTAGTTGTAAAATGTCTTTTGAAAACTTTATAGTATGAAAAATGAACCACCTTATTATTTTTTTGTGTTCCAGTCACAGTTTTGCGTTCGTGGTTGTATTGGCTAGACTGCAAACGATTTAATTTACAAGTCGTTCAAGTCTGAAAACAAGTGTACAAATCTGAAAATACCATGTAAATCTGACATCATAATACCGTACTTATTATGTACACAGGCAACCTACTTAGATATTATATCATCTAGAACGGCAATAGGTCTTTATACTCAACCACTCTTCTTTTTATTAACCTCCATAAAATGTGTTATTAATTCTCTTTATGTATTTAATTCGTGAAGATTACGAGACCAAACTCTTAGTTATGTTGTCGTAATAAACAAACTCGTAAACCGTCTGTCACCACTCCCCAGTGTGGCCATAATGAAAAAATATAAAATACAAACGCGTAAAATATAAAACAGGATTAGCGACTCGACTCTATTGCCGTGGAAATGAACGGAAAATTAATCTCTAGAATGTGCCCAGAAATTGTAATGATGAGTGAGAAATATTACTTACAGGTTTATGATAATGTAATTATTTGAACTAGCTTCTTAGTTATTATTTATCCACCAGCAGTAGATTTTTATTTTCATTTCGTAACATTCCATTGACAGCCAATAAAATTACTTAAAAGCACTTTCAATTTGTAAACTACATTTCCCATTCGCCTGCAAATAAGTACAAATTGATTCTGTTCGTTTCACTCAATATTCCTAAACTGTACTTGGTAAAACTCGAGGGTGCTAATAACTTTATTAAATTGCCGGCGTCTAGGAAGGAATTCGGTCGAAGTGGTAATTAATTTCCATCAGGCTGCCTAGAAACGACTTGTTTTTAATGTAAAGTCGAAATTCTTCGGAAATTTCGTCGGATTTTAAATAGAGTTGCACAGTTCGAGCGTTCCCGGTGTTTGTTTTGCTGAACGGAACAGCCGAAAACTTTTGTTGAATGAATTTTCATCGCTGTATTATAAGTTATGTTGTAATTATACACCAGCTTCCGTACAAAATTTTATAATTACATATTTCAAGTTCAGACTATGGTTAATGAAGTCATTATAAAGTTATTTCCGACTTTCATATTTATTTTTATCATAAAAATCTTTAAAGTAATTTCAATTTAGTAATACATGCCAGGAACTACGTATTTGTCATAATATAAGACCGCAATCTTTGCTTTAGCAACATCACCTCCGTTTTCGTAAAGGACTCGGAATCCATCCGTGGCCGTAAGAAATTCCATTTCCTGGTTCGCTTGTACAAACATCGTCTTGTGGAAGTTGGCATCAACCTCCTCTTCCCTATGTTTGCCTGGTACCTATCACACACTTATGAAACTATTTCATAGCTATAAGATTATTTTTTCCTATCTAGAAATATTTCGAACGCTCTCGTCGATCTGGAAACATAAAAATAGGTAATATCGTAGATCAACTAAAAAAAGCAGACTTAACTAAAAAACATGATTTACTCGCGTAAATTTATTGAAAAAAGTTCTACTAGTTTCGAGTCACAGAGGGACTCTTCATCACGAGCAGCGTGATTTTTGGGTAATTTAGTATGTCTCACGATAGAGGACTTGAATTTTTCCTTTAATTAATTAAAGCACATTGCGCTTACGAAAACAAACTAAGTAATACAAATTGTTGTAGCTTACATACAGAATATATATAAATATAGCATAATCATTACCTTGTTACGTCTTCATTAGGATAGTGCATCTCTGTGAAACCAAATTCTACGTACCTACACACATCTAGGTATATGAAGGAACGCGGTACGAATCAGCCTTGTGGAAGGAACATGCTAATCCTATTAATTAGTATGAACAGTGCCTCTGCAGTGGAAATGCCAAAACTACATTTATATTAGTAGAGTATGATTGTTCAAAATATGGAGTACCGGAGTACGTGTGCTTATTTCTTGTCAGTAACAATAGTTTGGTTAAATACTATGGTTTATTTTAAATTTTTAGGAATAATTTTCTCGTATCCCTAACAGTTTGTTATCTATCTATACATATCAAAGCATTTTAGCCGTAAAGATAAGGAAACGAAAATCTTCTTAATCAAGCGAAAACTCGTTGCAAAGAACACGCCAATAAGACCCACAGGTGGTCGCTTTAACACAATTACATTTACATTTTCAAATCTAACTTGTGTGACTTAGAATTGAAAATGAAACTGTAGTTTATTTGTTTCACCAGCTGATTGAAAATTCGAAATCCGAATAAACTTTTTATCTTAAATACATTTAGAAAAAAAAAATGTGCCAGTATTTTTTTTTTCTAAATGTATTTAAGTAAAGTTGTGCCAGTATTTTTTTTTCTAAAGGCATTAAGGTTATCTATTTAACAGTACATTCCAACTCATACTGTATTCGATTTCTATCAGAAAGTACGTAAGCTGCCTTTCCTTGGGATCCGTATTGAACCTTTTTAGCGGCCTATTCTGTTATTGTAAAGTCGAGGTGGGTGAAGGAAGCTTTTCCTTTTGATAGATAGGATGATTACTCTTCTATTGTTATTTTAATACTCTTTGTGAATACTTATGTAAAATGTTACGAGAAATTATACCTTTATACCTTATTATTGTGATAAAAACATGATAACTCCTATTCTTACTTCAGCACTAATCCAAAACCAAATTCATTAGACTCGCAGCATAGCATTCTCCGGTAAACAAGGTGTAAATTCTACGAGAAAATAAAAACCATGCATGGGGTGCAGTGTTTTTTAAAATACATGGAAACAAAATACAGTTTCAGTTAACAAAATTGCCAAACTCGTATTTCATACGTAACATTTACCTACCTGAAATCGCATTCAACCGAATGAGAATTTTCAAATAAAAATCCCATACTTTTTATTTGAACCATAAAACGTGACTTACGGATGGAGTCGAAGCTTCATTTTACAAACACATCGTTAGGAAAGGTCAATTGCTTCCATAAATTGACTATATGATTGGTAAACATACTTTTTTTATTTCCTGGATGTGGTAAAGTGTCCCGGGTACATTGTTTCTGCAAAAAATAATTATAAAAAATCATTTAATAGATAAGTTTACTTTGATAAATCTGAATTTGATTTAAATAACTGTAAGATCAAAATTATCTTAAATATCGCAACGTCTCTCCTTTTATCCCCGAAGAATTAGACAGTGGTGCACATTACGACATGTAATGCCATTGTACAATGCACACAAGCATTTCACTATTTATGTAATAAGTCTTATTTAATACATAACCTATTGCACAATTATATTCTCCGTGCTACGACAGATAAATTTTCGAAAAATCAAAAAATCTCAGTAATCCTTTGCCTGACCCGGGAATCGCACCCAAAACCCCTTGCCCGGTAATCGTATTTGCGGCCACTCGACCAACGAGGCAGTCCTTTCCTAAATAGTAACTTAAAATAACGTCAACCTCGGATATACCCACAACATATAGATACATAGAAACATTCAATAATTAGTTTCAATCGTGTATGATAGTAAATCCTACAACTACATAAATATATTCACTTTCAAATCAATACAATTTGAATTTGAATAGAAATGAATGCCAATCAGATTTCAACCACGGTTTGGTCAGATATTAATGGATAGATATGGTTTACAATATCTATTGTGCATTTAACCACAATTCTGGTACACTCACGGATCATCTATAGTCATATAACGTTAATTAAAATGTATTTGTTCTGTTGTTACCTATATTGAACCAAAATCCAATTATATATTTTTGTAATTACAACTTTGATTTGTAAACAAAATTATAAATACACACCTTTTTTTAAGGGGGGAAAATCATCCTCGATCGGACATCATGACTTCGAGGCGAGAGGGAGTGTCAGACGCTTACTGACTAAAAACCACCCGTTCCTACACCTGTTTTTCGAGCCAGAGCCCCGGTAAACCCTAAGTTTAGGCTAGGTAGTCCGCAACTTCCTACAATTATAACTTAGTAAGTCACAAGTTGTAGTATTAAGCCACTAGTGTTGAACAAGCGTGGTGATTAAACCTCAAACCTTCTCCGTGCGAGAAGAGGCCTCTGGTCAGCAGTGGCCACTTATAGGCTGTTGATGTGGAGTGATGTGATCAATAATTTGATGTCCTCGAATAATATTCTATTGAATTGTTATACACACCAGATTACTACCTCAGTACTTACCTATATACGAGACATAAAGTACATAAATATATCAGTGTCCACATATTTTACTCAGAAGTTACAGTATAATTACAAACCACGGGTTTAAAGCTTGATGACCAATGATGACCAATGCGTATTATTACTTATAACATTGTTGTAAAACAGTCTCACAACCTAAACTAAGTTACGTAAACGACCACAACAACGTATATTAAAAGTGTTTACAACTCTTTTATGAACACTAACAACAACTTTGTATTGTACCTGCGGTCCTGCGTAATATAGTAACACTAAATCCTAAGACGTGGTGGCCTGGAGGTCTAAGACGCTGGCTTCTCATGCATACATAGGTGGGTGCCGGTTCTCACGGGTCCGGTTCGATACCAACTAACGGCAAATACCAATGTGACTTTTTCCAAGTTATATGTACTTCCTAATATTATTTAGACACCACTGACAAACGGTGAGGAAACCTAAACTTATAATTTCTAATTATAAGTTTGAAATCACCAAACCGTATTGAGCAAACGTGATGTTAAATGCTTAATCCTTCTCCATGTGAGAAGAGGGCTTTGGTCAGCAGTGACCACGCATTTGCCATTGAAGTCCTAAGTAAAAGACCTAGCTGACACGACTACCTTACCTAGTGTAAAGATTATGGCAAACCCTGTAATGTAGAGGAAGTTCATAGTCCAGCAGTGGATTGTCGCGGGTTGTTAAAGATGAAAAGCAAAGGAATGCTGCATACTAGAGCAAGACTGTAGAGGGATTAGTCTTGTTGATAAAAATAAAAAAATATTTGAATGAAAAAGGATAAAATATCTAAAATGTTTTGGAGCAGCAGGGTTTAGTCAACCTACATGGCACGCACGTGTTTGTACTTACTCCAGAAATCCGATCAAGCAAGTAAACCCCGGCTACGACGGCACTGGAGCTTAAGCACCCACGTGCTAAAAGTGCTTAAATAAAATTGACATTACATATAAGAAAACTATTTTAAACCAAATTTAGGAAAACATTAAAAATAAGATGATGAAGAAAAAAACTTTAGTTACATCATAAACAGAAGAAGAATACATTCCATATCTAAATTAATGGTATCTATTATTTACATCATGTAATAAATAAAAAACCTAATAACAAAACTAAAAGTATGTAAGTACAAATATGTTTTAACATCTAAAATTTTGTACTTAAATACCTATATTTTTTATTATATTTAACTTAGAGATTCAGCGACCCCACAGTCAAACCATTACAACGGTTTTGTCTATAATAATGTTACCTGTGTGAAAATGAAATAAATAAATAAAATAAAATAAAATAAATAAATAATTTCGCGAATATACCGTAGGTGAGTAACAGAGTAACCAGTTCGTTTCAACTTCCATCAAGGTGTCAAAGTAAAGTGCTCAAGTAAGGAGTTTATAATTATCCTCTTGGTGTAACATCTAGAAAATTCTCAACTGTGTCTCAGCTTAGCCAGAAGGACGGAAGCTCTACAACATTATTCTGAATACTTGAATGTTAACGACTCCGAGAAATGCTTGTAAAGCTGTTCTTCAATTTAAATTATTTATGTACTCGTAATTTATAGTCCGAACTTACCACTAGTCTATTATGATTTGTGATGGCTACTAACGAATTCTGCTAACTTATTGGCTATTTAATGTAACATTATAACATTTCAAACCGTCCTTAGAAAGTGTAAGTTAGCAATTACATTAAAAAGGAGATGAAAACAAAATTAACTAAGATTTTTTTGTAATTATAGGTAAGTACTAATAAATTTTAAATTGTCTACTAATATACCTACCGTAGTATAAGACATAACAGTATAGGGACAAAGTTTTTCAATTCCCAGCACCTCGGTGAAACAGAATGGTGTAGTAGCAATATCGCTTTCAACTTATATCCCCTTGTCAACAACTGGATTTCAGCCAACGAATTTTGATCTTTTTTCGCGTTTTTTTAAATTTTCTACCTCTCTTGTGTATTGGTAGTTTGTAAATGGAAATTGTAAATTCATAGAATAAAAGGATTGGTACATAACCATCTATGACATATTCTTTTACGAGAAAAAGTCTACTAAAAGTAAGTAAGGATTATTTTCTCAAACATAAAATTACTATAAAATTATCTTAACAATCCATCATTACTATAAAAGTCATGATGTAGTATATTAGCTTTGGATATTCCTTATGATCTCATTAGGAAATATGATTAGTCACTTGAATTGAACATGACCTGTTGACTTATGCTAATTAGACTTCGTAGAGGATTACGCGATGCTCTTACTTAGAACACAGGCTCTAACAAAGCTTAAGATTAATAGAATTGCTGACGAAATAAAGGAAAAATCATTAACTATATGACTGTGGTCGTCGCTTGAATCATTGGTATTGTAATCACAATCAAGATAATGTAGCCTGTAGCCTTTAGGTGATAAAGGTAAAAAATACTTACGCAACATAAAATTGCCATGATTACCTTCTGACGGATATAGTTTTGTTATCATCCGTATTTAACCTATTTTACAAAACGAGAAAGGATTACCTAAATCCGCTCTAACTTTCGCATTATATTTAATAGCATGTGTTCATTCGATCAACAAAACATCGCTTTTAAAGCTTTCAGCTAGATTTTAAAGTCAGTGATGCCCAAAACATTGGCTAATAACATCAGCTCACTATGAACTTTAAAACTTGAGTAAAGCCGGCTATTTAGGTTTATTCATCGTTCATTCGTTCGGCTTTTGTTTCCCAATGTTCGTTCAAAACCTCTCACTTGAAGGAACTAAGTGCACAAGCGTGTTGCCAATCCGATATTCCACCACTAGCTTTGTTTGAATCGAATACTACACAAGTACACAGATATAGGCCTTAACTATCAAACAATAAACTTAATTTTCTTCATCATACACCAATCGATCCCTCACTGAATATTTATCGATTTCACAGTTTTTTTCTACGTTCGCGGTCTTTGATGTAACTTGAACGCCTTCAAACTTATCATCTCTCCTCTCTTTACTTTGTGGTTTTATTTTCATTAATTTGGTATTATTTTCTTTGTTACAGCAAGCACGAATTTAGTGGGCAAGTTTACCCAGAGCGTCCGTCGTATCGTGCAAGATGTCAAGGATGAGGGCACATCTAGTAAGTACTTGATGTCATTTATCTTTTTTATACCATACATTAAAGTGCCTCTGTAGATCATAATAGTCTTTTGGAAATAAATCTTGAAATGTTATTTTAATGCATTTAGTATGTATTGTGTCCTTTCACAATAAAATCAAATCAAGTTTCCTTTTAATTTCCAAGTTATGAGAAATTTTCAATGAAAATGAAGGATGATACTAAAGTTAAAGTAAAAGCAACTGAAGGAGTATTCTCGTATACGGCCGGAATGTTAAGAGGCTGGCTAGCCAACCCAGTCATTGATTTGTGTAGCCAGTAGACAGGCGCTACAAGGACATATCTCTTCACTTACGACTGCTACCTATTTGCCGCCTCCATAACACAAGTATTTTAGTTAAAAAACATTAATTTGGATACTAAATAAATCTTAACTTTTACTTAAATACTTACGAATTATTTACATTTTTACGAAATTGTATTAGCAAGGGGAATTCTTAAATCAGAGAATCCAACGATTCATTTTCATAAGGCATTCAAAACAAAGGATTTTGAATATTATTTTGTAAAATTAGTGAACTAGTAAAATTAGTGAGTTACTGTACCTATGTTTTTATAACGAATTTATTTTTCAATTACCAGGCGGGCAGACGAAGGAAGAGGTGATAGAAACCAATGAACGTCTTCGCGGAGTGCGGGTGCGTCTCGACGAGAACTATGACACGGCGAAGAAGGCGCTTGTCACACTCATGGCTCGCTACAGCGAGTCCAAGTCCCAGCGAAACGTGTTCACAAGATACGCATTGCTCAAAGCTATGATAAAGGTATAGTACATATAACTTTTTAAAAAAAAATAGAGTTAACTAAAAAGTCACGGTTTACTCACGATAAAAGCTCTACTAGTTTCGAGCCACAGAGGGACTCTTCATCATGAGCAGCGTGCGCAAAAGCGGCGACGTCGTGCAGCCTATTTGACTTACGTGAATTTAGTATATCTCACGGAAGTTATTATACAAATAATTAGAGTTTTATAAAAGCATATCGGTCAGTGGTTGTGACTTTTACCTGAAGGATTTTTCGTAGTAAAACTACGAAGCTGAAATATTTTCTTGAATGACATTTAGAAATAAATATACTGTTGGTTGAGACTAGACTTGGGAACATAATGAATCAGATTAAGATCAAACAATTGGTAAAGACTCATTGTTTAGCTTTACAAGAGATAAGCATTCCTCTTTCAGATTAAATATGAAAAAAATTTGATGTCCTACCTATGACTATGTGTGATGTCCCCACTTTTATTGTACCTAAACACAAGTGGCAGTTAGATATAACGGTGCAGTTGCCAGTTAGTCGCAGATGGCTTTTACTGCTTCCCTGTCCAGGCTCAGGTGCAATGGCAAAAATCTCGTTCTGATCAAATATTCAACGTTGGTATGGGGCACCAGAAAAATAGTTCCTATAGCTGTCATTGTTTAGATTTTAACTATAAAATAGAATAGTGTTTTGTAATAAAACCTTTTTTAACGGGGGAAAATCATCCAATGACTTCTCCTGGGCGAGGCGAGAGGGAGTGTCAGACTCTTACTGACTAAAAACCATCCCGCTCCTACTCCTGCTTTTCGAGCCGGTGCCCGGTAAACCCGCTCTAGGTAGTCCGCAGCTCAATAGCCTTTGTACGAATTTGTTTTACGTTTAAAGTAATCGAAACGTAAAGCAAACTCATACTAAGGCTACCGGTTGTAAAACAACCTAGACTAGACAGACTCACAGGTTCTTAAATCTACATAAATAAAGTCGTAAATCAAGTTAATATTTTATACATTTTGAGAAATATCACACAGAAATGTCGTTTTCGTAAAGTCATCTGCAACACCTAGGTACTCGGTACAAAGATGCCTCGTTTGTTACTCATTTCAATTAACGTGGTGTCATATTAGATTAACTGTGCTAATGTTAACTTAATTCAATTATAATGACTATCAATTTGTTGATGTATTTCATTATTATCAATACAATTAATATATAATATATAATCAGGTTTCAAATACATATAAGTAGTTACATAAATCATTAGTAGCCTTTGACATATAAACCTGTATCTTATTTTTATTATTTTTTAGTATGTGTAATGTATTAAAATACCTATACATATGAAGCTACATTTACATACAAAATATGTATATATATATATATGTAGAATATACAGATACACGTGTAATCAAAGTCAAATCCATTTTTAATTCCAATAAATTATAGGAAGAGAATGACAGCTACTTTATTGTCCTAGATAAACAATAAATTGTGGAATTGTATGCGCGACAAGTCTTACATTTGAATTGAATGCACTTTGAAAATACGCCGCACGACTGGGACTTATTATAAACAGCCTGTATATCTGAGCCTAGAACACATTAGCTGGGTCTAGCCTTAAGCATTTATTATGAGCTAATTACTAGAGGCTCTAATACCGTATGATTAAGGCACGTACGGTTACAAATCGAGCTTTACAAAACCAGTTTATTGTGGTCTCGCTTTGTTTGATCTTTCTACTCATTCAGCAGTCAGTTTTTACTGGTTTTTATACCTTGATGTGAGCCGTTGTGTACGTACAAAGACGAGCACACAGTCATGATTTCATAATGTAATTCTACTGCTAGTAGTTTAAATGAGATCAAACGTAGATAATTCGTCTTAAACTACATAATTGGATTTATGGATAAACTTAGAACCATAGGTAGGTATAACAATTTATATTAATGAGTATGTGACTAAGGAGTGATACTAATAAGCATGAAAATGTGGTTTCTTATGAAATAGATGAGTTCACATGTTTGTACTCCTATTCAAAACTATAGTCACTTCTGAAAAGTCATTAGAGTTCCACCTTTATTACGTTCACGGAACTGATTACGTCTATATGAATTTTATCATATCTATTTTTTTTTTTTTTTTTTTTATTGTTAAATGGGACGACGTTTGGCCGCTATCTCACCTGATGGTAAGTGATGATGTGGCCTACGATGGAGCACGTCTGCCCATTAGCAACCTATTCACTCGGGCTTTGAAGACACCTAGGTTATACCCATCAGGAAACACAGACTCCGGCAAGGAGTTCCACTCCCTAGCAGTTCGCACAAGGAAGCTTGAAGCGAAGCGCTTCGTGCGTGTGGGTGGGATATCCACCATGAATCGGTGACGCCTCGCCGATTGTCTTGTGGTTCGATGATGGAAAGGACTAGGAGGAATCAAGTTGTGCAATTCCCCCGCACACTCTCCGAAATGCATCCGGTAAAAAACGGAAAGGCTTGCGACCTTGCGCCTGTGTTCAAGGCTTTGAAGCCGGGCCTCCACAAGCGCATCATCGTTGATGAGCTTCTTGGCACGCCTTTCAATGTGTTTGAGCGTATCCAGCTGGCATTTAGCCGAGCCGTCCCAAAGGTGAGAACAGTACTCCATACATGACCGAACCTGCGCTTGGTACAGGCTCAGCAGTTGTTCTGGTGTGAAGTACCGTCTCACCTTCGAGAGGATACCCAATTTCCTACCAGCCAGATGCGCCTTCGACTCTATATATGAGCCGAAGTTTAGCGTTGGCGATAGAGTTACGCCAAGAAGCTCTAGATGATCCGATACTGGAACAGATACATTTCGGAAAGTAGGAGCCAGCGGAAATTGACTCCGTTTGGCGGAGAATAGACACGCCTGGGTTTTGGTAGCGTTGAACTTGACCAAGTTGGCGTCTCCCCAATCGGAGACCGCCTTCAAGGACGAGTTAAACCGTTCGACCATGGATTCTCTTAGAGACTGGATCTGTGTTCCGCTAGTCCGCGCATCGGACACATACCTTTCAACAACTGTGCTGTCATCTGCATACCCAAAGATACCGGGCTTAAGCAGGTCGTTGATGTGCAGCAAAAAGAGCGTTGCTGAAAGTACTGACCCCTGAGGAACTCCGGCGTTGATGCCAAATTGGTCAGACGAGCAGCCATCGATGACTACAGTACTCGAATTGACCGATCCCTCAGGAAGTCTGCAATCCATTTGCACAGATCAGCGGGAAGTCCATATGCAGGAAGCTTGCCGATAAGGCTGTCGTGCCACACCCTATCAAAGGCCTTTGATATATCGAGCGAGACCGCTAATGCCTCCCCGTGCTTCTCGATGGCCTCGCTCCAGATGTGAGTGGCATACGCAAGAAGGTCCCCAGTAGATCGGTTGCGGCGAAACCCATATTGCCGATCGCTGAGGAGGTCGTTACCTTCAAGGTATGCCAGGAGCCTGTTGTTAAGTACACGTTCCATACTCTTGCAGAGTATGGACGTGACCGAGCCTAGCATAAACTAAAGGGTTTTTCAACAAGAACTTTGTTTTTAATTAGAGCAACACCAAGAACGTGGCAGTTTTTGACATTTAATTTTTGGCGGTATTCGTAGTAGGTGCTTTGGCAATTGCTACAATGAATTCAATTTCGCTCAACAATTGCATTAAAATCATTCAAATTCTCTATGAAAATGGTCGTTCTGTTAAAATTACATTTCGTAAAATTCGTGATATTTTTGGGCAACATAATCGTCCTTCTGAGATCACTATCAAGAATTTAGTCGCGAAATTTGAGTCGACAGACTCGGTACAAAATGTGCCAACACCAACACGTGTTCGACCTGGGGCCTTAGTTTGCTATTACAATTGTGTCAAAATGGTCGATCACTGATCAATGCAAGAGGGATGGAGCTATACAACTTACATAGCTACGTCCCTCTTGCACACTTCTGACACAATTGTAATAGCAGACTAAGGCCCCGGGTCGTTCAACAGAAAACATCGCTGCCGTGAGCTACAGTGTTGAAGAAGATCAATTTCACGACGTTCTCAACATATGCGGTTATCCAAAAGCACAACATGACGAATTTTGCAAAAGGATTTGGCTTTGAAGCTTTACAAGATTCAACTGGTGCAGGAATTGAAAGCTGACCGACCATTCAAATCACCGTAGATTTGCTCAGAACAACCTGCTGGTTTTTCTCAAAAAATCATTTTTTCAGACGAAGCACATTTTAATTTGTCACATTTGGGCTTCTGAATATCCTAAAGCAATTATTGAGAAGCTTTTGCATGCTCAACGTGTCACTGTGTGGTGTGCTATGTGGTCTAGAGGTGTGATTGTTAAGAAAGTGATTAAAAAATTTGATGAAAGAATCAACATCAGTCAGCGTGGTCCTGGTGGACATTTGTCAGATATCATTTTTCATTCATAATTGCCAAACTTTTCTCTTTTTAATACAATAAAAATTTTATTCATTTTCCACCAAATTCTTTATTTTATTTTGTTTTAAAAAACAAAGTTCTTGTTGAAATACCCTGTATATGATAAGGATTTTAATCCCGATCTATGGATACTTTCCCCTTGGTAGGTACGGATTTAACATTTAGTAAAACACGCAAAAAAGCGTAGGCTTCAAACCACCAAAAAACATGTAATAACAAAACTATTCCGTTCCCAAAATTACCTACATACATACATACTTATTTATAAAGCTATCTCTCCCCTTTATAAGCTTACGTGGGTAGCTAAATAAGTAGAATTCTGCAGTGTCGCACACGTCGAGTTAAATTACACGATCCTTCTGCATCTGGGACCATTGTATAATTGCGTTTAGGTATTAGGTACCGCCCTAACACCGTGTTCGTCTTCATTATTTAAAGAGATGTCGCAACGAACGGATTTCTCGGTTTAAATTAATTAAACGTACCTACTTACCTACACAAGCGTAGTAGATATTCGTTCAAGACTGTTTTGTTAGTAGATTGAAAAGCTGTTTCTGCTTCGTCTTGTATTCCTCGATTTTTATTACATAAATTTGCGCTAAATCTGTTATAAGTCATAGTTTACAAAGGTTATGTCATGTTTATGGAAAAGAGAACCAGTAAAAAAGTATATTCGATATAGATGTTAAAAAAATGTGCTCATTTTATTAAAACTCGATATTATCTTCCCTCCCTTTTACTTTAACAACTCAATAAAATCGAAGCAAAAACTTTTTTCTATCTTTATTATGGACAACCATAATTGGGTGAAAACATTGTAACTGAGTTAGCAATATCGTAGAGTACGTGCCACGCAAAATTCATCCTTATTTTAAACATGTCACGTACTTACATCCAACCTTCGTGATAGGGCTGCCTCGCTGAAATTCGAGGCACCTTAGGTCTTGTGCGGCCCGAATATGAAATAAGAAACAATTGGATCACCCTTAAATGTTTATTTTTTTATTATATTAAGCAGAGCGTATTTCTTTCCCAGAAAGTTGAATTATTGTAAGCCTTATGTACTTACTTTTACAAACGAATACCATTGCACCCGCACCAGTTTCATTGAAACAATTTATTCAATTCAATTTATTTACAACAGCAAAACTATCTATACAAAATTAAAAATTAAAGAGAAGCGCTAGCACATTCGGAATTCATTACCCCAATTTTCTTACAAGTATACTAGGTAAGTTGTAAAAGCTTGTTTAATTTACTCCCAGACCTGGGTTTAAATGTGAATCACTTTAATTTTTCTCCTTGTGAAATTTTCACTGAAATATATCTAAACAAATATACAATTGCATTGTGTTGTAAATAGAGGTATTATACGAGTACGTACAACTGAAATTGTCCCCAAAATTAAATCTGACTTTATACCAATATTTCCATAATTGAACCACGCGATTTTCTGATAGAAGCAACAATAACAATCGTGACCTAAATTCCTGAACAATAGAATCTTTGACTGACTTTAATAAAGCCCCAATCCACGACGAATGTCTACTCACGATCCCATCAATCATTCCTCAGTTGGACATGATCACGATTTTACATCTGCTATTCGATGTAGAATACCTTTATGAATTCAAGAGCCAAGCAATAAATGAAAAATTCAACGGACGTAACATCAAATTTATGTAGAAGTAAAATAATGTCGTAAATCAAAGCAAGAGCCCTATCAACATGACTGAAGCTACCAAGGGAATAACTGAAGACAATCTTCAGGTAATAACTTGCTTCTAGCAATTTCTTTTTATTGCAAATTTAGGGTTCAGATTCGTTTCATTTTGTAGATTCGAGACTTACTTACAACGAGCTTATTGCTCGAGAATACTTGAGGCAGACTGTACCTTTCGATTTTTTTATTATTTTATATTAATTGGTAGGAACTTAACTGCTGATACTATGCCATTTTGGATTTAAGTTTCATAAGTATGTGTCGCCTATAAAATTCGTAGCAACATCAAAGTTCAGTGCAAAATTCTCGATGTTCCTAAATTAATCCCATACGCACTTCCACATTCTATGGTCCCTTAGTACCATGAATAAACGTTATCCCATATTAAAATCGTTGTGATATTTGGTTCTTTATGAACTGATTTCAAAATAAGCTTCACCACAAACATGGCGTGATTATTGCTCTGTTTGCTTTACAGTGACATGTACGAAACGTAATTAAATTCTGCTGTTCATTTGCTGTATGTGAACGTAATTGCTTCCCTGTTATTGATGTAATCAAGCAATATACCTCGTTTGTGTTGACAAGGAATATGCATGAAGTAAAACCGAGCAATCTCCGTCATCATAATGTTGTGGCACGACGTCACTGAGCTCTTCTCATAAATATGCAGTTTGTTACTCGATGTGTGCTCAGCTTTGTTCTTACTGCGACGAGTACAAGGATAAAAGTTCATAGAGCAGATATCTACTTTAAGTTCCAATTATTTTAACAAAAACTATTGAAATTGCAAATATTTTTTCGAAATAAACTTTTCCGGAATGAATGGTTTTTGTTGCATTAAACCATCCTAAGCATTCCGTCATTTTTTATGTGACTTCCACTTCCACGTTTCTTGCTTATTAAGTTCCAAACGTTTTCCATTTCCATTTCATTTATTAAGTTCAAAAATTGAAATGCTTTTAATATGCTTTACAAATTCATATTCTGTGCTGCTTTATTGGAACTCTGCGTATTGGAACCATTAGCCAGAACCACACCTATGATAAAAGCAAGATACCTGAAACATCTACTCTAAACCTTCCTATGACCAAACAGCAAAGTACAAGGTACCTATGTGTACAGTAACCCACCTAAGTACTATACATGTATAGGTAGGTAATAGTTGTATTTGGTTTAACACCATTATTGTTATCGTTATGAAACACGCTGTATATGTGGGTAATATACATAAATGAGTGAGTCTGGAACCGGGCAGGCGGCCAACATACAGATGTTCCAGTTTGTGATACAATTATTTAAACTAACTTGCTCTTGCACTACCGAGAAGGAAGTGTTTTACTTTTTGCTTCCGATCCACGCGATACCGACCCGCGACGTAGGTTTACTTTGTTTCTATAGAAAATGAAACTTTTGGCTCTCGTTTTAATTGAATGCGGTTTTGTTTTCTGTTTGTAACTTTGACTTTTGATAGGAAATATATTGTTTTTTATTTACCATCTGGCTTAACATGCTTATAAAATTAATATCTTATATCTGTCTTATGTCTGTCTCTGGGAAAATATAGGTACTCTGAATCGTAATAACCAAATAACTAAACACAAAAAATAATTTAATTTGCGAAAAATATTCACATTTTGCTATTTCAGAAAGATGAGGACATGGTGCTCGGTTAGGGCAGTAGAAAAGTAGTAGTAAAACCGTACCTAGTCAACATTCATACCCCTTAGCAAAATAAGAGAAAATATGCCAAAAAACTACTGTAAACTAATTGTTTCATACATAGGTACACACGTTAAAAATAAAAAAGAAAGACCGACAACTGAAGGGGAATGAGATCGAACGAGTGAACCCATTCCACGGAACTGTGAGGAAAATCAAAATGAATTTTAATTTCCGTTCTTTTCTTGCATTTGATTTGCTTCCAGTTGAGGAATCAAAGAGTTCATACTGCAACGGATATTACGGTTACATGTACCTATTTCTATATAGGTTTTTAGTTAATTATTTTGTTTATGTAACCTTACATCCCGTCTATACTATTAATTTTCTTATAAACTTGAAAACACGTGGGTTAGGGGTTGGACGCCTGGTTTTTGTGCATAGGTAGAAACGTGATATTACCTGCTCTTCATACCATTTTTTATGGTATGAACCGGTAAAAGAGTAAACAGATTACCTGATGGTAAGCAATCTCCGCCTCCAATGGACACCTGAAATACCAGAGGCGTTACAAGTGCATTGCCGGCCTTTTGGGAAAAAATACAAGCAAGCGTTATTTCACTTCAGTTTTCTGTGAAACCGTGGTATCACTCCGAGCTTGAGCCGGCATTCCTTTCAAAACTTGGCTCTACCACACTTTTAGCCTGAACTTTTCACACGTAAAATACAATTATTCGTTGCTGTGATCGAAACATTACAAGGACCATAGTGAAAATATAAATATTTTACATCGCTTGTCTGCCTCTTGTCGTAAATTACATTTTCATTAAGTTTTGTTTACACGCGCGGTGTAATCGAATGATGGCGTCCAAAAATCCGATTTAATGGCAACATCAATTTCGATACAAGCCGGCGACGAGAGATAATAAGGATGAAGCAATTTATCATGTTCAACATTTTTTGGTACATAGTTATTTTGATTGGTTCGTTCGTAAAACATGCTGAAGAACAACGAATTTTTATTTATTATGAAAAGATTAAAAGGAACTATAGGAAGCTATTTGTCCTTCAGACTTTATTTGTAAGAGAAACGATTTTTATTGAGAAGTTAGAGTCTAGGTAATTAAGTCGTACGATTTGACTACTTTCGTAACTATTGGCCGAGGCTGCCCTATGATCATGAGTCACAAAATGCGCCGACAATCATGACATGCATGCGTGTATTCACCTTATAGTCATGTGGAACAAATAACGTGGTTTGTTAGATAAATATGGATAGGTATCTAATATGTTTAATCCAAGATATTTAAAAAACATCCAAAACTAAAAACATTTCAGTCAACTATTCTCAAGTTACTTATATTCATGCAATAAAACTCCACACAATGAAATAATCCATATCTATATTACTAACTCTAGCTCTTGTAATAAGCTCTCATGCAGACATAACCAGTAGTGAGTGTAGTTACACTTGAACATACAAAACCTACAGACGGTTCATTAGACGGGCCGTTACATGGCGAGAAGATGATCTTTATCGGGAGAATTGGCACTGGCCCAGCCAAAAGTTATCCACTTTGAAATATCATCGCACAGTCTGCTGAAAGTCGTTACTGGAATTAACTTTGCAACGAACCCACATGCCAAAAATACTGGTTTATTATTAAGTAGTTAGGTTTTTTATGGAATAGGTGGCAAACGAACAAACGTATCACCTGATTGTAAGCAATCAACGCCGCCCATGGACACCAGAGGGGTAAAAGATGCGTTGCCGGTCTTTTAAAAAGGAATATGTTCTTTTCATGAAGGATTGAAGGTTGTATCGGTTTAAAAATACCGCCGACAACAGCTCATGCTACAATTTTCCACAACTTGAGCATTTTTAATTTAATAAGCGGCTGATTGTCAACCTATCAACAATACATCTAGCGATTTCAACAACTTACTTATTAAGAAGAGACATCAAGAGTGCTTTATCAATCACGTGGGGATTTGATTACGCATTTTTTGAAAATTCTCACCCCGTAGCTCGAAGGGAACACCTAATATAACTTTACCTAAATAAAAAAATCTTATGCTATTAAAGTACCTATACAAGTATTTTGTGAAACTAATAAAAATTTGCAGCTATGTAGTAAAAGAACGATTTAATGCATTAAATCGAATATTAACACAAACCAAGCAAAAAGTAAGTTTTCGTTGAGCATAAGAAACAGGAACGTTCTACTCGTCCTAGATTTTAGATAGTTCTAGCTAGACAAAGAAAAACACTTTTCAATTGAGTTGTTCGTTATAATAGTCGGCTAGTTGATAGCGTTTTCAGTAAAGTTACTTGTAACTTTTGCATTCAGAATACTCCTGAAAGTACGTTTTGCAGAATAACAACTTTATACAGTTTTATTCATCAAACTATTTCATGGAATACTTAAAGTATATAGTTTTAATTTGTATGTGCTAAGATGTATTAAGATAGCTAATTCAACCTTGTCCATAGGACAATCAGTCACCTTCATTATTTTATGGGTTTGTAATATGTAATTAAATATCACGTAGTAAGATAATAAATAACCTTACTCTTGTCCACTCATCGCAACCATTCTAACATATAAATGATGTATATATATCAGTATTTTTCTTTGTAAGAAATATATAACCATGCAAATAAAACCGTTGCGTTGTTTACGTCACGTGTATACTTTTTTACCCCTAACCTTTTCACATTCCAGGACGTAATTCGGCTCGAGACTCAGTACTGGTCGTTGGTGGAGATCCCTCGCCAAGAGAAGGCGGAGACGGTGCCAGCGTTTGTACTGCGGGCCTGTGCCATCATGGAGAAGACGCAGAAATCTGGTGAAGGGGTCAAGACGTCCGCCAAGTTGGCTGAAGAAGCCGCCGATAAAAGAGAGCGGATAGAAAGACTGAATGGTAAAGAAAATTTTAATGGATTTATAAATCTTATAAAGGCACAACCTTGCGGTGTACCTATATTAAAAACATTTACAATATGAGTATGTACATAAACTACATGCTAGCATGTTCTTTGGTAAATCCATAATTTTCTTACTTCTAATTTCATCATTCATGTTCTTAATACTGCAAATTCTCTTCGAGAACATAACTCTTCTCTGATAAGAACGTGCTCAACCAAGATTGCATTCTCAAATAATGACATAGTGTCGGTTCAACTTTGTGCTAGTCCAACCATCGATTAAATTGGAAAAATAAACCAAAGTGTGCGCCTAAATTCTAACGTTGTTGGCAGCTCGCCAGCTTCGGTCTACAGCATTTTATTTAGCTGGCTTTTATATCATCAATCTTTAAGCTCTTGGATTTTAATCATTGATTTAAAACCACATCGAAAATTACATTTGAGATTGTATATGGCGCTAGTTTATCGGCAGTTTGCTGTGTAACGTTGACTGTAGTTACACGATGAATGTAAATTGGTTCCGCAAAATAGTGGCATTTCGAGCTATGTGAACTTGTCATCCGTCAATGATGCAAATTGGCTCGGATTTCGTCAAAGCTAGCAGTAGCATCATTTCTCATTTGAAAATCAGACTGAAGTAGAACATATATCTATTAAACTTTCATAAATACTACGACAGTAAAACCCGGTGTTCACTGTTTCGAGTCTATAGTAATATTTGCGTGTCATACATTTTCATTGTAAATTGGTGCCGGGACTCTCGAAACCAAATTAAACATTGGGCCCGGCCCGCAAACCTGACCTAGGCTCGAACAATAAAACGGGCTTAAACCCAAATACACTTGGGTCTGTATACGCATTCATGTATTCTACGAATGTACTCGCTTATAAATAGGCATGTAAAACCAGCCAACGTGCCTTAGAAAGGATAGAACTTTTAAAAAAGAATTTGTTATTGCGAAGGCAACGCAGGTACCGTAGCATAAAGCCTTTGTGACATGTTCCCTGTATTACATTTGCAGATATGACTACAATCCAGATAGAAACGGAAAACACCCAGATGACTAATGATTTGTACCGTCTGCTGAAAAAATATACTGGTCTACGGAACTTAATAAGGGAATTAAAGGTAATCACATCGTTCTTCTTCTTCTTAGTAATTAAGGACATTATCATAAGATACAAATAACACTGTTTTTATTTTATTTCCAGTCGGACTACGTGAGTTCCAAGGTGTATCCAATTTTCCCTCGCTACACAATGCTCAAAGACATGATCAAGGACATCATGCACGACCCTGACTACATGGAGGTCTGCCATGAAGTGGATCCATAGCGCGGGGTGCGCAAATAAATGAGGCACTCTTTCACCGACCGACAGAGGTCGTGTCGTCGCTAGTTTCGCCAAGGATGTGCAACAGTTGGAATTGAAATGAATCGGTGATCTTATGTCTACCATCTTGAAATTGTGCTATCAATCGACAACTTGTTATTTCAAAACTAGTGATTTTTATAAAAAGATGTAATCAGTTTTATAAAATTGCTTTCATGTACTAAACTTTTGTTTTGAATATCGAAGTGTTTGCAACGGTCTTAGTGTATTTAAAGATGGCGGATACAAGATATGGTGTGTTGGTGGAATTGGCGGCGAGTAATGTGACGAGTACTCGTTTAATTTGCGCTACTTTGTTCATTGGACTGTTTATTTAGTGTAAGTTTAGATTTTAGTGAGTACTGTACTCGTCCTTATGTGTCGTTTGATTTTAAACGTTATTTTTGTCAGTTACCTTGTGCAAACACATTCAAAATCCAATGTAATCTTCTAAAGTTTTAACCAAAGCCTCTAGCTGAATGTATTCTTGCCTTTTCCTATTTTTACCCTGTGTTCTTATAGTCAGTATTTATTTCTTCAATTATGGTAGTTATTATTGTGGAAGCATATGTGTCTATCTACCTATACATATCCTTGTTGTCTCGCTGTATGAGAGTGGAGCTTTTGAAAACATAATCAAAATTATCACTAGCTAGTCTATCTACACATATCTTGTCTTATCATATTACTACTATTTCTACCATTATCCCTAATTATATACCTATATCATTTATCGTAGAATATCTGTAAACTTTTGGTAAGTTATAGAGACCCTGATTTTCCGGAAAATATTATTCATACACCTACTTAATTGTTATTTATTGATATTTTTGTTTAACCTAGACAACATCTTATTAGTTTTTTAGAATCGCTATCAATATTTAGACTAATAGATACTATCTAGTCCTACCTACCCATATCACGCTTATATTGATACTTACTCAAATGTAGGATAGCAATGTATACTTATAAGTGTATGAATGTACGTGAATGTAAATTACGTAGTAATGCCATTGCATGTGTTCAATATTGTAACATTGATGAATTGTATGCTGAAAAGGAAAAACATCGATCTCTATTAAATGTTACAACTAGATCCAGCAGGTCACTCTACTCTAATCTATTTTAATCGTTTTGAACTTCATGTATTTAAGTAGAAAGTCGAAAATCCATTGAGGAAACTTCACAAACTGTAGTAGCTACGTAGCTTGATGTGCTGATATGTACCTTCTTTGTTTGATTTCCATTCCTTAATCCTGCAGTCACTTTTAGTTATTCCAATTGTTCTGATTCTCAGTGTACCTATGTTAGATCTACCTATATCTACTATATTGGCAGTATCATCAATTTAGTTGCACTTTTTAGAGATATCTAATGGATAGTATTTACCGTGGCGTACTGACTGCATAGTGCGTTTGTGCAAAAGATGAGCAGATAAAAAATAAGTGTTAATTCATGTTTTGTACTATGCATAATCGTATTAATGTAAGACGCTTGTAAGTTAAATTAAATGTGTAAATTAGGATAAGTTTAAAGATAAAGAAGTTATTGGAAACAAGATGCCAAAAAGATGTTAAAATTAATTACGTCTGCCCAATAAAATCATATCAATCTAATCTAATCTTCTAGATTTTTTTCTATCAAGTTTTACTATTGACCCTGAACAGAAGATTCTAGCAAATCCTGGTAGATGAACAGCCATTTTACTTTACTTTACTGTTATAATATGGACACTTACCTACATCAAAATATGTATAATGTAGAAATCGAATGTTCGACCATTAAAAAGTGCTTATAGTTCGTTAGACTCAATTTTTACTGTTATATCAATGCTTCACTGGTACAGAAAAATACAAATTTCTTGTAGATTTCCAATATCGTCCCATTATCCAATATTGTAGGTAAAGTTTTCTAATCAAACCCGTATAATCGGATAGACTAGGTTTATTTTCACTCAACAATATTGAAGTAATTAACAAATGACGCAATGACGCCAATTCCTGAGTACTTTACATCAATAAAAAATAACGTCTAAATGATCACTCACTTTTAATCACAATAGACATTTAAGAGAAAGAGAGGGCACTTTTTTACTTCTGTAATTTTCCAGAATACAGTTGTAGGTATGTGCTGATTCTTTCTTCTCATATGTGATTTCTCCTTAAACAGGATTTTTTTAAGTGTGGCAAAATTTTAATGTGATATTTATTAAAAAATATTAAAACACAAAAAGTTTATCGGTGAAAACGTGTTCTATTACCATCACTTATAGATGAAGACATGAAAATTTTGTCACACCAAAAAACAAACTTATCCTGTGTACTAGGGAATTGGAATCATTAAACCTAGTTAGGTATTATAAGTTACCAAGTATTAAATAGACGTACCTATGTTAAGAAAATAAATGGTAAGCTTTGTATGTCGTATTAATGATTGAATATGAAAGCAAATAGTGAGGTCAAAATGTTAGAATAGAAAAATATTATATGTATGTATGTATCTACAATAAAAATCTATTATTCCTAGTATTAGACTCTAGTTTTTTTGGGACTTATTTAATGAAACAAGTATTACTTGTGTAGTATCAAACCTCTACATTCCAATAACTTTTTTAAAATGCGGTAAGGTAATGAAAACCCATCTATTGTATCTGATATGTAATATCCAACTGAAAAGCCTTAAAAAGCCACTTCAGACATCACAACTCTCGACTACCGACTAACAATAAACATCTCATTAGTTGGGCTAATGTTAAAATCTACTTACCAATTATTTTGTCTGTTTCAATATCTGTGTAATTCAGTATAGCTAATTGTTTTAAGTCTATTATTGTATTATTTCATAAAAAAATGTATCAAATATACCTAATCATGTATTGTAATAATAAATAAATAGGCCATTTATCGTTGGCAGAGGTGCGACTTTAAGTACCTTAAAATGTATTAAAATTAAACAATAATAAAATACTGCCATTGAATTAGAGTGGACATTCTTATAATAAAATTATTAATAAGTCAGTGTGAATGATATTAAAATAGGTCCAAACCTATACCTACCTTTTAAACTGTTGAAATGTAGGTATTATTTTGTCAGATGATCCAATCAATTAAAATAAATTATCTTTATAAATTGATTAAAAATGTTTACTTATCTGGCGTTTTCAAGCCGAAGTACCGACTTTGACAACGACAAAGTTCGGTCGCTAAGTCGTTAATTTCTTTAATAGATATAAAACCTTAGCGTTTTGCAGTAAAGGTAAAAGTTGGTTAACGAAATTACTAACTCAGCGATTAATTTCTGCGGGAGGTACTTAAACATTGTCTTGGCTGTCCAGCTTGAATATAAAAATGCTTGAATGGAAACGTAATCCTACCTGTGTTTAAAATGGCTCAATGTGTCAGTTTGAATTATGTACCCTACCACCTATACGTAGGTACCTACCGTACCTATGTAAGGGAAATATACCTATTTAAACTTAGATAATAAGTGTCTAGCTAGATAGTTATCAAACCTATGAATGTCGCTCTTCTTACAATAATTTGCAGTAAAATTTTCAAAATATAAGTAATAATAACTACTCCTTTGTATTTTATATTAATCTAGAATCATGTACCAAACGTGTAATTTTTTTTAATCTGTTAAGGTGATACTCAATACCCATTTAATTTACTTAATTAACTGTCCTTACATTCTTCTACTTCTGATATGAAGCTATCATGCAATGTTGCCCTTACAATAATATAAATATTTATATATTATAATAATTAATGCCAGGCATTACCTACGTTAAGTAGATTTGTGTAGACGTGTATTCGGAATGTCACGCTATAACGCTTTGTTATAAAAATGTAATACATTATTTTTTGTGCTAATTTGACTTTAATTCAGGCTTAACATTCTTCCTTATGTACCTACTCCCTGATACTGCCCTACCAGAGTCAAAATTTATTTTCCAGAAACCTTATATTACTATAATTGAAAAAATAATTTGGCGCTTTAGCAGCGCCATCTCTTAGTTTTCTCAAAAACTAACGTAGCTACATGACGACACCGCCATCTATCTAAGTATATTGTAAATCGCTTTGCGTTTAGGAACCGTAACGAACACTATTTCTCATTTCTAAACTAAAGATGGCGCTGTTATTTATTTTGTTGTTTAGTGTTGCTACAATTTTTGGCAAAACAGTCCAATTATTAAAGGAAAATATAAAATTGAAAATGATATTTCTAAAGATTTCTTATTATACATACTTTATATTATTATGAGCTTATTTAATAAAAAAGCTAGTTAATCTAATACTTCTTAAATAGTGTTATGTTTTTTTTTTTATAAAACCTATTTTACTAGTTAATATTATTACCTATTACATGATAAACCTTAAGGTTGTGTTTTAAATAAGTATGTTCATTATTAAATATAAATAAAATTTTATTCGATCACTTTTGCCTATCCCGAGAGTTAAGGTATACCTAGAAACTCTTGATTTACGTCTGTATATGCATGTAGTAAACTATTCATGCCTAATTAATCCAGTATAATATTGAAATACTATGAAAATAGCACCACATTCATTAGCTTTTTTATTTATCAAAATAAAATTATATTAAAACTCGGTAAAATTGTAAGCGGGTATGGCAACATCGCTTGCTACATTCATTCATATCATTCGGCCGGAGGAAGCAGGTGCGGGTTGTTGTGTCGCGCAGCGTCTGTTATGGCGGGCTTTCGTCAATATGAAGTTTCTTCAAACTTTTAAAACTTAAAAACATGAACTAAAACTTATTTATTATTATTAGAGCGTAGCAAAAACTGCACGGTACTGTTAAAAACCGCTAATAAGTGAAAGTTCACTGGTCAGGATGTCGGTTAATTCAAAGTGGCGGTTACCTGACGTTTTTTGTGTTGGTGTGTTGAATGGATGTCGGAATTACGTTTAATTCGTGGCGCGGGGATGGGTGAATAAGTGGTTCAAGGTGTTTTGGGACTACTATCGAGATGCCTTTCGTGCAGCGTGCAGTGGAACCTAAGTTTTTATCGCGTACGAGCTTACGAGACAACGATGGCCAGCCAAGGGTTGCGGACGAAGAGCTTCAAGCGGTGACCAATTGCACGCTTAGCAATGCACTCAGACAGCTCGCATCCCTGGTGCTGCTGGCGGAAGATATCTTCAGCGAGTTGACCGTGCAACTTCAAGACATAACCGAGCGATCAAAAGTAGCGCAGACGAAGATCATCAAAATAAACGAGCTAGTTGAACAGTATGATCCGAAGAAAGTACCAGTCCGTGAGTACAGTTTTTATTTGACCTTGATGTTTCTGATTTGAAAAGTCTTGTCCGGGAACGAACTCACGTTACTGTTTAGATATCCCCAAGCCTTCGCCTAATTGCTAATTAATATGCATCGGGCAACGATACCTACTTTCTAGGTGACTATTCAAAGCACTGAAGGTATAATCAGACTGCAATTAACACTAAAAGGTTAAGCCTTCACGCTCTGTTCACCTGACTCATGGCAAATCAGGCCACCAATGTTTTAAATTTTTCTAATTTCTACTTTTTATTAATTAGCTAAGCCTACCTACTTATTTATTTAATTCAGTTAAATGTTGTTTACAAAATTACGTAGGTAAATAAACATAGAATTGTTTTCGATAACCCCTTTAGTTCACTCGTTCTATTGAATGAAACAGTCGTTCCAATTATTAATCTACATCTTGTTTATCTACTCAAAATTTATTAGAATTATTCAAGGATATCACCACATTAATTGGTGTAAGTGAGTACCTATTTAGGTAGGTACATATAGGTACCTTAATTATAGTCATTTTATCCATACTTAGGTAGTTACTTACGTACCCTACAAATCCATTTATCTACCTATACTTAAGCATAAACAGATAGTTAATCCTTAAGTTATTATAGATTGTGCCAGGCTAGTAATACCTACACAGTACTTCAATGCAAAGGCTACGCACATTGCAGTGTTTAATCTAGTTTAATATGGGTGCGATAGCCGCTCTATTGCAATCAATGTAAAGTAAATACACGCAAATAGGTACTCCCGTACCTAGGTATTTATCTACAAAGATTAGCGGCCAATTAAAAACATCACGGAGGTAGGTTATCTAATACCTATCTAGTTGAACTTCTCCTGGTGTAGCAGTCTTTATAAAAACATGTTTATTTAATGCAAGCATCTTTCTCCGTTACATATTAAAGTACCTATACA
Organism: Spodoptera frugiperda; assembly: GCF_023101765.2. Classification (NCBI taxonomy): domain Eukaryota; kingdom Metazoa; phylum Arthropoda; class Insecta; order Lepidoptera; family Noctuidae; genus Spodoptera; species Spodoptera frugiperda. The sequence goes on from NC_064240.1 coordinate 7,187,521, forward strand.
TTAGTACATTCATATGATTCTACATTTCTTCATGTTTACTGTCCCACTAGGAGCCCATCTTACAATCCAGTAGCAATTCTTGTCATGTGTATGTGAGCTCCTTGTCACCACAGCATATTGAGTAAAATGACGTCCAGCAAGCGTTTGTAAATTAAGCTTATTGAAAGGACCGTTCCGAAACCTCATTACCTTCTCCTTGAATATGCCGCCTTTACAAAAACGTACCACGTTGATGCATTACTCTGAACGCTATCTAAAAACCTGTTTGAGCGTTCGAACGGACCCGCGATGGGAAAAAAAACTCCCAGATTCCAATGCGAACCATAAAAACGTCTCGAGATAATTTTCAACCCATCCAATGCTTGCTCGCCGCTTGATGATTCTGACCGCTCAAGTATTTAACACTTGAAAGATGGAATTCCTTGTTATTTTATTTATAAACTTCGGCTAACTATTCATAGTACACAAGCTCCTATTTCTCCGATCGACCGAGGAGATTAAATCGACCTTTAATTACTAACGCCATTGGAACTATACCGAAATAGGGTATATATGCCCTTTATCAAGATTTCTGTTACATTGATTAATATTCTAATAGATAACACGAAATGTTAAATTCCGTACAAAGCAAATCGTAACTTTTACACGTCGTTAAATGGGGACATTAATTTTGTGGAACCACGACTTTGTCACAGAGAGACAACTGAGACACGAAAATCTCTTTAAATGCATTTGTTACGGAAAACAAAGCAAGATAAACAAGAATGAGAGACAAACAAAAATACCCGTTGACTTAGTCGGTATTGTGGTAGGGTAAACACTGCAATTCATTGGACAACCTTTCACCTGGACGATAAGCGCTAAGTGTTGTTTGAGTGTCATCTCGTCGAGGTTCGCCCTTTTATGGTCTCATTTATTTGTACTGTAAAGAACCCCTTAACTCGAACACAGCCCGTATTCGGCTCACACATTGGTATAAAAAGTCCATTTGGCAGTCTCGTTCGCTCGATACTGCAGTGTCTGCACGTTTACTTCGTTTGGTACAGCGGGCACACAATATGGTTCAACTATTCATGGTTTGGAAAACTATGAGAGAAAAGGTTAAAAGATACTGTTTTTAATATAATAAAATTGCCATAAATGTCAGTATCATTTCACAATATAGGCAGTAATTTGTCTGCAAATAACTAGGTGTGTCATGCCATGATACCTGTTATGAATAAGAGTTTTCCTCTTAAATCGTGCATATCGTAGATTACCTTTTACTGATAGTTATTGTCATTTATTACGTAAATAAAAGCAATAGTTAGTTATTTAATTTCTTGTATCTCGTGCTATTCTCGCTAGTTAATACACACTGAGTACCAACATATTGTAAGTTAGTGCAGTTACACGACGTGTTTCATAATTTATTAGCCGCACAACCTGGCCGGTTGCACAGATGCTATCGCTGTAACATGTAAAGTGAAGGGTGTAATCACAATTACAGCATAAACTTTCTATGTTTCGAAGATGACTAATGTGTTATTACGAAGTAATTTTCATAACTTACGTAAATGAAGAACATCCTTGTTCCCCAAATGTCTCTATCGACTGTTACTAGTTAGTTGTGTCTACGTGTTATTGACTGGGCGTTGGGTTGGTATTGGTACAATATGTATTATGCACTTTTAGATCCTCTGGTTTTGTGGTTCAAAATGCAGCTACAATTCTACTATCGTGAATAGTGACCGCAAACAATGCTTCCTAATTGGACTCTATCTCTAAATGCCCAGCGGTAACAATATTCAGTAAACATAAATGAAATGGCAACTCCAATTGATACATCTATGTATTGTACATTTACGTTACATAAGTCAGGTACACAATGGTCACTGTAAGTTGTAACCAGACGTTTGTACAATTGTTACGGAGTTCGTTGACCGATAAAGTTCTTATCAGTTTTCTTTATAACTAGGAAACGAGTTGTGTCGCAAGAATTAATTAGGCAGTGGCAAAATTACATAGATAAGCCGTGCAATATAAGTAGCTACGTATTACGTACCTATACAAAATTGTATATGGGTACATTGAATAAATACTTGCTGAAATTGCAAACAACCGCATAGATAGTTCTGATTCAGTAGAAGTCAGTTTTAGAAATGCAAAGTAAGCAAAGATCATCATGATTCCCCTTCGACATTCAGCTATACAAAGTCTATTTTGCATTTGCAAGCGATCAAATGTCATAGTGTCTGGAAAACAAAGAGAGCTGTGCCACTGCGGCGTCGGTTTTTCCCATGCTTGATTTATCTACTGCGTGAGGAACATCCATTCAATCGTATGGATGCCGATGCTAGCTAAACGATCCCAGTTACGCAATACCAAGCCTTATTCATAACGCAATATAGGAGCCAGTTTTCTAGAAAACATATCCTATGAATCATGAACAACCAAATTGATTAGTTTTACTTAAAAGTATTTCAAGGTGGCCTCGACTGCTTTTTAAGCCTTTTACTGATGGTATGGGAACGATATCAAATTTTAAATAATTTTTCTACCGAAATAACTATTTCCTTTTCAATTTTATATTAACCGTAAGATAATGGTCGTCTGTGACAGCGTCTACATAAATCACTAATCTCTTATATTATATTGAATAGAAGGAAATTATAGAGAATGTTTCCGTTGCCCGCATCTCAGATAAGGAGCTATTCCTCTAGTTAAACGATCAGATGGACTTATGCGTTCCGTCCACTGCATCTGATCACAAATAAATCTTATTAGATCCAGAGGGCAATTTGTTCTTAAGTGCTTCAAGTTCCAACTGATAATTGCATTAAGGATGTTAACTAAGTTCAAACAGCTGGGGAACTACACGAAATTAATAGTTCTGACTATCTAAGCATTTAATTAACGAAAAAGATAAGTAGGAAACTTATCTTTTGATTCTTCTTTGCCCATTAGTTTAGGCAGCAATCATTTCGTACCTCCTTAATGAAGATCACTGTCAATGTAATGGTTATCTAATAATAGCACTTCGGCCAGTATCCGTCATTAAAGAAAGTAAATACCTACGTACCTAATTAAAACCAAAGGTTCTAATATACAAATTGAACACGATATTTCCCTATGCAGCAGTGTTTATCTAGCTTTCTATACCGGACACGATCTAATCTCTAAATAACCATAGTCGATAACCAGACTGACTATTAGAGATAAGTCGTGAGATTACTATCCGCCCCTTTGAAACTGAATTAACTAACTAATATGGTTCTTTCTGGGTCTAATTAATCTGAGTCCAGATTTACCAACTCTTCACACGTCATCCACCAAGCCTAAATAAAATGGATTCATCAATGTCAGACGGGCATTATTACTCATGACAGTGAAAGTTGATCAATTTCGGTGTGCCAGATTCTTCTAGATACCAAACTCTAACTAAAAGTCTATTATGTTAGTATATTAATTCATTTTATGAAATGACGTTTAATCAGTCTGGACTACGTCTATCTAACCAAGCTGTCTATCACAATATAAAAGCATAGTTTGTTATCACATAGGGGTCCTACGTGCTTAACAAGACTTCATAAACGGGCAGGCCAAACAGTCGCTCGCACATCCTCGACTAAAGTAGGTACCTATCTGGAATCTTGAAAGTACCATGACATCATCCTGGGTAATATTTTGACAGACTTCGTTTAGACAGTTGCTTATAAATAACGTCATTATGAGATTAGGGAAACAGCTTAGTTTACTATTAGAATGTTTATTAACTAAAAAAATCCCAAATCACAGTTTCCTACGTTGGTTCTTGAATAACTACTGCATTGTATGTAGGTAGATTAATAGATTGAATAACATTCAAACGTGGCCTGGGAATTTTAGAAATAATGAGCGGAATTGTAAACGTACTGAGTAATATTTCCATCCAATACCTAGTCACCTATAGATCTAATGCCACAGGCTTCGGTGTCACCTTTCGTCCCCGATAGTGCCTTTCCTCGGTGTTGTTTTGCAGGCTATTGAATGACTGCAGTCAGTCCGTATTAAGCAAGTCTTCGTCGCGTAATCTGAGCCCCAGCTTAAATCTAACGGCTTTGTACCTAATGCTTTATGCCTGAATAAATTACGAAAAATAATATCTTTTAGAAAGGAGGGTTGGGAATCCAAGCGGCTTTAGTGTAACAGTGTACCTCGGTAACCTATAACGCGAGGATATCCGTTTACAAGTGCCGATAATGGCATTATTTTGCAGTGCGTATCCTTTAAATAAGTACCACCTCAATTTTTTTATAGTTAAAACGTCCGTTGCGTTACAGTTTTATTATCGCACTCGACAAATGGCTGAGGGCACAAAAACCACACTTGAAATGTTCACCCCTCTCTTCAGTTATTGTGGGAACTTTTGAGTCAACAGGGAAGCTGTTTTTTGTGTCATATTCTAAGAATACGTCCCAGGTAGCCGGGTACTAATGCGAGCTTTTGTATTCATAACTTGACCGAAGATTTTGCAATTGGCTGCCCTAACAGTATAACAAATGAAATATTTTATTTCTTAGTCCTTAGTTAATGAATCGATGACTGGGAATTTTAAGCTCAATATAAATTTATATTGAGCTTAAAATTCCCAGTCAGTCAGCCAATTGCAAAATGTATTAATACATAAATTATTCAAGTCACGATGGTACCCTCATTGACGCAACTAGGTATCGACAGCGTAGATATCTAAAGGCGATCATTTGCATTCATTAACTTTCGTGGAATAACCAAATCCTATGTTATTTAGAATTTATGTAATAATATTGTATACTGTTGACCTACAGTGTTTTTGTTTTGTAATGCACACTAGTTATTTAATAATCATTATCTCAATAAGGTTAATCGGATTTGCTCACATAAGTTTCTTTTAATCTTTATTACTATGCTTTACATTTATTATGATACCGGGATACGTAATGCTTATTGTGTCTTTAACTTGTCTGGAAAGTCTATTTTAAATGTGAATTCTGAATGCAGTGAGGCTGTGACAATGACCTTTAGAAACCCACGCTAATTATACACACATCGACAACCGGTGCCAGACTAGTTCATGGCGTGGCACGTTTCAACGTAGCTACGTACAACATAATAAAGTGCCCAATTTAACTGCGCGCACGCTTTTGATCGGAGTTGCACCTAGCTTACTGGCATCTGAAGCAATTTAACTTTACTCTAACTTATTTTGAAATAACTAGCTAAGAAAAAGAATTAATGAATTCCAAAAAGGTAAGTAAGTGCATTGAATTATCTCCCCGATGCGATGTGAGGATTCAATTAAATTAATTAGGCCCAGCAGTTGTTTGCTGTACACAGTTTAATTGGATGTACGGAAAAAAGATTGAGGAGGCCGATTGAATTAATATGCATCGATGCTTATGATCCAATAAGCGTGCGGATTCGATGGTTATAAATTTTACGAACCCCTCCCGTTGCCCTGCCAGCATATGGTGTAGTCGCTAATCTACTCAAACTTACCCGATGTTCTTACCCATTGCAGCTAAGTATAAATCGATTGTTACAATTTGATACATTTCCTGTTTGAGTCGGGTTCTTTCAACAACATGTTCCAGTACGCCAGCTGAAGTTGATTACATACTAAACTTCAATAAAGTTGCGACGACAACAAATATCAAAGGGGAACTAGAAATATTGGTCATAGCTATAAAATAGAGAAAAAGATAGGATGAAGTGGTAGAAGCTGGGGACACATAAAAATTCTTTTACTATTCCCAAAAGCTTGAAAACCAAGAAATAAAATCATATAAACTGGTAGTAGTTTTCTTTCATTCCTTTTGTAGAGTTGCGTTGGTGTGTGTTTTAATTTGATTCGGTTGTAACCACAGCAACTTAACATGGATCCTGTAGCCATCCCCTCCGACATTGTTACTATTGACGAGGGTCTGAGGTATTCCGCAAGGTTTAGATGCAATTTGTTTCAAGTTAATACGCTACGCTCCGTCAATATTTAATCGGATCTGCTTTCATTAATCTGTATACATAATATTTATTTATTTAGGACTTTTGATTCTTTTTAGCTCTTATATTTTCAAAAATATCTGTTGGAAATCCTTTATCGGTAGTATCGGTAACAGCAATGATCATACTACGCAATCCACTAAAATAGCATAGTATGATATTTTATAAATAATAAAAGAAAATAGGCACTCGTCGGTACTTGGCGCAGTACCATACCATACATTTTAAATAAGACAATTCCCATATTTTTTAGTTATATCTTGGCGTGACTACGGCAAACTAAGCACCTAGTTAATATTAGATGAAGCCCGTAAAAAGTAGGGGCGCCGGCAGCTGATCGGAAGTCCTGCCCTTTGTTCGACATTCATCCACACTTTTTGTAGTTCAAGGAAGGAAGGAAGTCGGGAATTTTACTAAATCGATCTGTTTATTGACTTTGAGAGATAAATAACTTTCATGTGATGTCAACATAGCGGCTTTTCATTCATTTTGTTTCCCTCCATGCTCACGATTTCTGTATGTTACGCTCCATTGTCCCTTACGAAATATCCGCATTTTTTATCCAGACAAAGAGGGAAAGCTTCCATTATTCAGAATATTTTTTGGGTACAATGGTGGACCGCGCACGGCGCACGCGCAGCGTGTGATCCATTGCCGACAAGATCGATTGTTCGCGATATACAGGGAGGCGGTTATTTTAAATTGTCGGCTTTGTCAGACACAATGCGAATATAAACGAACTACACACCTAGACTATTTTTTACCTTTTATAAAGTACATCCTGCCCATCCCAAAGTATTTCCGTTCATTAATATTTTTGTCTAATGATTTATAACAGTGTACCCACTGAATTTGTATTCAAAATTACGGAATGTTTTTGTAACATTTGTGTACCACCTGAATGCGGTCGATTTATTTTTATAAGTAAAATCCCTGTTAATACAATTTTAGATTACGTTAATATTTCACGTGCTTTATGAAGCGAAATGTTACCATTAATTGAAATCGAATCTACATGAAACTTTGTTATGTTTGCAACTGTTAATTACCTAATTAGTTAATCCTGCAAATTGACATGGCGTGGAAGTGGCACGAGGCGACTGTGAGCGCAAACCGACAATTAGGTACAGCACCAGCTTCACGTCAGTTTTGCGGCTTCTGCAAATAGCATTTATAGTTCCCTTCAAACTTGGTTAAACGGAAATATTGGAATTAGTATTTCTTAGAATCAATCGAATTATGGATCGACCGTTGGCATAAAATTTAAACACGTGAGACCTTGACTTGCTCGTTTCGATTTCGTCGCTAAACGGCTTAACAGGTTTCGTGAAATCTTTTAATATGGTATTATCTAGATAAAGTTGTCTGTTAGGTAGTAGACGTAATCTAGAATTTTAGACAGATACATCCTGGCTGCACAAAAAATATGAATCTGATTACATTATTATGGTAACAGGCATTAATAACGATATACAGTTGATACTAATCTCCGGTTACAATAAAACTTTTTGGAACATTAACTTTTTGGTCCTAACATGTGGACAAAATCTGATTGTTGGTAATGCAACCAATGTTTCTGTTAATGGTCCATTGAAGTGAGTTGATGATGTAAGAATACGTGGGAATGTGATGCAATCGAACGAGGAAACGGGATATTATTAACATAATCATTCTCGCAATATCCTGTAGGTGGAGACGGAATCGTCGAGCTCGGTGATAGCTGTGAGATGTCTGCTGAGATGAGAAGCTAGGTAGAAACGTTTCAAAACATATTTGAAGCGAACAAACCTATACAAGTTTATCCAAATGGGGTTTGCCGAACGCGGCGTATTTGCTTAACTAATAAAGTGAACGTTAGTCACAAACAAACAACAGTCTCATACAAATCATGTTAGAGACTTAGTTAAAAGTATAACTAAGCTGATAATGTAATCCGGCAAAATTTGCGAGAACACGATCGGGGTTTAACGCATTTAAACGCTTTTGATGTGGTTAAACGATCTTTCGTAATTTGTAATGAAGCGCTGGGAATGGGAACGTAACCTTTCCAAAGTAAATATTTTATGATTTGTTGATGATCGTAATCGTAATTAATTTGTAATTACTTTCTTCTTTGTGACATCATTTCTCAGAAAACTTATCGAAAAGTTTCGCTCCTAAATTATCGGTAGCTTAAAATTACACGATTATTATAATTATTTGCAATCTGGAATGAAATAGATACTTAGATATGAAATAGCCACTTGAATCAATGTCATCATGTGACCTTTACAACTAGGTAGGTGGTCTTAATTAACTCTTTTTGTATTGTCTAAACTAGCTTCAGATTTTTTGTGGTAGATTTCCTCGGCAATAAGTCATGATTTAAATTAATTGGAATAAAATTTTAAAACAATATTTTCTATATCACATCATATTCTTCGTAAACAACGGTATCACTTTAAAAGACACAACACATACAGAGTCTCGATTGGGCTAATTACTTTCTTTATTTATACACAAATAGTGAGTTACCCGCATTGATGAAACTGCAAACGTTGAACAGTTTTCCATAAACAAGAGCGTTTTCCGGGTAACTCTCAAATCAATCATGTTAACCTTATCGACACGGTTCCGTTGCAAGCTCATTAACGATGCCGGTGTGTCCGCACATCACGTTCCACAGTGGCACATACTGTCCGGGTAGAACGAGTACAGCCAATATGGGCAAAACAAGCCCGCTCTCATCCATATTGCAGGCCCTTGTTCGATCAGTTCATTTATATTGCAAGCGGATGTTCTTTGCAACTTTCGTGAGCTGCATTAGCTCCCCGTTTCCAAGATTACTTACATCCAAAAAGCTGAGATACGTTCAATTTTCATCAAAGATTACTTCACCAAGATACAATCATGCAGCTACAAGGCTGTGGAACGTCGAACAAATTGAATTGATTTCAAATGGTCCGTTGGGTTTGGTACCTTTATTATACGGCATGACTTGTCTGTTAACTGGATAGCCTCGGACATGTTATGTTTCATCTCGTACTACATGGCATTCGAAACCCGTGGGGAGCCTTTCTGAATTGAGTAAAAGAATACTCCTATAGTCGTTATACAATGATGTTATAAAACAGTCCTTATTACTAACCTACCCTGTTGCATGTTTTAACAGAACATTTTTCAACATTCTGCATCAAATGATATTCATAAATTACCAGTATCATCGATTGAACACTAATTACAAAATAAAATGATTGCATGTGCATGCAGTGCATGACATAAATTCGTTTGAAATACGTCTAATTGCTTTCGCTCCACAGCGTAAATGGCCGATGTGAATCATACAGATAAAGCAGTGTTTCAGTCGGGTGACAGCATAAAAATAATGGTGAAAATAACTGATCGCCAACGTATTATTTAGATAAGGTGCCACGTCCATGCGATAATGGGCGCTTATAAAAAGGTGTGCTCTGAACTCTGATGCACCGACAAAGACTTATTATGATGAAAAATTATTCTCTTTCAGTATTGTTATTCATCAAAAGCTTTTAACCATCTAATGCGTTCATTATGGCTTTGGTTACAGAAAGAAAAGTGATGTTGTTCGTATTTTTAGACTGTTATGATTAGAATGATAACATTTTAAGTACTTAGGTAATGCTAGTTAAACGCAAAGGTTCTAAACTCAATAAAAAATGATGAGCTGTTAATTACAGTCTTAAAGCGTACCTAATTGCTGTATAAAGTTATTACAATCAATTCTTGTAGGTGTAATACAATTGCAGCTGAAAAAGTACATAGTAAATTGCACTTTGGTCCGCATTAAGTGCAATCAGGCGCAAATTATAATAACTACTAAGCGTTCAGATGGTGACTGATTCGCGATACTTATCACGTGTTTCATTAATTTGTTACGTCATTTTGGGTACTCACGGAAGATCATGTAACAGGTAATAATTTATATCGCAGCGGAATGGAAGCTAGCTGGGTTAGGTGAACGAACCTTGTCACCGCGCTACGTCGTTTTACAGGTTTCGGCACTTCGGCAGAAGATTTTGTACCCGCCGCGCATATTGACCGTTTATGGGCAAGAAACCTCATAGTGCGTTCATTCATTACAAACCGGTTCAGATAAAATGACTAGGTAATGTCCATAAAGGTATGCTGTATTTACGACTGAATGAGATCCATGGAGTGGATTGCATAAGTACTCAATGCTGCGCGACTGTGATATATTAAACTACAATACGATCATGAATTTACACTTTCAATGCATAAACTGGTACGGCATTACCATTGAAAACTGCCATTCAAGAAGCCCTTCTGCCGTTATATCTGATGACAATATTAGATTACGATGTGATGTTATCTGGGATCCGAGTGCTCGTTTGCCTTCTATTCCATAAAAAAAGATTTGAACACTTAGTTTGTTTTTGGAATTACTAACAAAACTTTAGGTAAGTGCTACCTTATTTCAGTAACTATCTTCTATTAACCTTGTACGAGTAAAAGGTAAATACAACGCCCTAATCTTATCGTTACCACACTTACCTTGGTTTAAAAAAATACGTTATTTATGCCGTTAATCCCTGTAACAACGAGCAGCTGCTAGTTCAACAATCAGTGCCAGTTTACCCACCAAATTATTAAAAGCCATAAAACGAGTCTTATAGAAGGGTGAGCCACCCCTAACTTTCGATTGACGTTTCGTGTTAGAGACTCGCATGAGCGTTTTATTATTTTGAGACAGGCGAGGTATTCCATCGATTTTTCAAATCGCATGCACATGCAATCACATGCATCGTCAATTTATAATGATAACCTTTATAATATCCTTTTGCATACGGAATGAGGATGGGGTAAAATCATACCTCATTTACTGCCCAGAATATACATAAATCTTAACATCCTTAATATCCGGTAGGACGAAACGTATGAGAGTTAATTTAAATGCGAATTCGATACCGTCATGGTTTTCCGTGATTACTAATCGAAGCGGCAGTCAATTGGCAGTTGTATCGATTCCTGACAACCCCTTGAAAGTTACATCACCGACCGTTAAAGGCAGGTTGGCGCGCAAATGTCCACGTTTGCTGGGACCTCGGCGAGTACTTTGTCGCTTGCAACCGGTTGCATTGTGTAGCGACCGTTAGTCGCCCACCTGCGGGAACGTTGCCCACTGAACCGAGAGCGACGTGTGTCGTATGTCCAGACACGTGGAGCTGAACCTTTATAGCAGCACACGTTTGCATAATAACTAGTTATTTCAACTTAAATTATTACACCAGCCTTCCACCGGCCGGCAATAATACGCTCCAAGATGAATGTTACGACGTCTCCGTCTTTAATAACGCTGTTAATTTCGTAATTACTCCAATTTATCATTTTATAACAACAGATGTCGGCACTATTTGCGCAATTATGAAGGTTTTTAGCAGCTGCGTTTATAAAAGTCAAATGTTTATACACGCGCGGTACACAATTTAAGATTACGTAATGGTACTTTTTTATTAAATATTTATAGATCGCGCCATTGCATCCCGATGCATCCGCCGCTATTTATCGTAAGTCAAACAGCATGTGAGATAACCGATATCGATTCGTGACCGATCGCATTACGACACAGACACTCGATACTTTGACACCTAGCCACCGGCAGCGAATGTTTGTTTAACGATTATCTTATAAACTCTGTCTCGGTTTGACCCAGTTCCTAGTAGCGATGATTCGATATTGAACTACTGATAGCTGAATTGTTTGAATAGTTAAAGATACACATAACTTCGATTGTCTAACAGGAAGAGTAGTTGTTACCCTGGGGCATCGAAACTTTGATACAGGTTTTCCTAATGTACTTACTTCAGGATAAATTTGATAGATTCTACATTCTAGGAATGATACAACGAAAATAGCTAAGACACAATCCAATTTTACTAAAATAGAATTTATTCTCACTAACTATTCATCAACAATCAATATGCCTTTTATATTCCTAAAAGTTCATAGCTGGTTCTCACAATTTGTGTCGGATCTTGATTTGACAGAATATTTTAATTTATATTTCTAAACATAGAAGTTTATGAATAGTCCTATCCTATCTGTAAAATGTGAAATATACCATAACTATAAGTTCCCATTCCGACACTCTCAAAGACTCCAAAGAGTAAACAACATAACATTTTGTTTTTATTATTATTTTGACACGTCTAATAGAAAGCAAGTATAATTTCACACGTTAAAGGTTTGAACGCAAAATAAATAAATGACAGTGATGACTATAATAAAATTAATAAGTCGCACTTTAATATCTTTCAGAGCCGTAGCTGATCCGTAAAGTATCGCAATCGTCAGCTACATTACAGCTACTTTGCTTTCAAAATACTGAATTCCTTTAAGGTTTGAGAGTCGCTACGGCTTCCAACATTACTTTTCTAGTCCCAGTATTTTCCGAAACATTAATATAATGTTTTTCTCTCGCTGCCTGCGCCCCTTATCTCGTCCTGCAAATGTAAAGGAACGATTTCGACGACAGTTTTTGTTTATGAATGTTTCCCAACATAAATTCCTGAGTACAATGACCCGGAAATCTTTTAGTATTCAGTTAGGATTTAGATAATACAAAGGCTGTCTGAAGTCAATAGTTACAAAAACGTAACTTGTTATTTCAACATTTGAAACCAACCGTTTCTAATTTAGGTTAGTACCTACTATTAAAGAATAGATGTCACTTATAATGTGATTCTCCTATACGTACTATACTTAAATGAACATTACGTACAAATGAACGTATGCTCATTCGTATGTATATGCACTTGTAAGTCGGAATTACCGATATACAAATTACAGGAACATTTTACTGCAAGAACAAACAATCGGTCTGACGAATCGAATTTCATTTGAGGTGTGTTGTTTCTGTTTCATTATAACATTGTTATTTTTTGCTTACCTCATATTTCGTAATAATTTAGTGCTTACCTACCGCATACGAAATTATAAGTACAATGATTTTGAATTCATTATTATCCGAATCGTAATAAAAAGAAAGTTATTATACTGCATGTTTTCTTACAAGTTTTTCCTGTTTCCGTTGGATTGTTTGTTCACGAATTGTGGATTGTGGCGTAGATACTACACAAAATTATATGAAAAGATATTTTCGAACACACATCATGTTAATCAGCCCTTTTACATTCCTTTTTAGTTTATACTTCGTGGTTATTTATCGATGTTATAAAGTAAATAACATTTCCTTCTGAAAACTATTGATAGACAGATACTGATGGCGTTTTCTTCGAAGATGACACGGCATTAAAGTTAGCCGACCAAACCAACTTATTGTGATGTAAATAAGTTTGATCGTCATCATACAATGGGGCGTGGGAGTGAGGGTGTGGGCAGACCGGCCCTTAGCTCAAATATAAACAGAGCATAGCACCCCGTATCTCGGTCTACCGCTGTTCACGCCTCGTTTATACAAATACGTCGTACCCACCAATTTACGTCAAATACATACAAATTTGTCGTTTACTAGTGTTAAATGGTACATACCACATGAGGGCACGATCTAACTACATTCCTGTTTAATGTTCACTTGATTTATTTTCACAAATCTTAGTTAATTCTTCCTAATCTACCAGCTTAGCTATCTCATGTCTCAGTAAGGTGGTCGGTGTAATGTTACGAGCATGCATACAGCTAGTGAAAGCAAACATTCAGTCAGCGTTCCACATAATGCATCTGTAGGGAGCGACACTTGACACCTTGGCCTTCATTACAGATCTTGACTCATACGATGTAGCCGTCAGACTCAAACAAGAAAAATATTATTGTAATCATTACATGGCGTGAGTGGGTTTTACTTGTGTAGTTTTACACTCCACGTCTCATAATGAATACTTAAAAATGATTAGAGGAAACAAGACCTACACTGACCTCTTCTACAACTGGACAATAGACCAGGAAAAATAAATTTTGAGACTGTTTAAGAATTCAATTGTGTCTTTATTCTTTATCTCCTCGTAAATTGATAACAGTACATTTACATTGCGTCTGATCGTTTTTGATTTGTGTTCGTCTTTCAAAGTAAGCATCTCTTTCAATGCAATACGTGAATAATAAATCAATGGAAATGAAGCCAGTACCGGTCAATTCGAAATCATGGTCAAGTTCGTCGACCTTTTGCTTGCTGTCTTCAAGATGGACAAATTGACCCTTTATGTGTAGAATTTATTGCTCTTTTATACCTTGCATCAATGAAAGAAAAGTTCTTTAATGTGGCGTCAATATTTTGTAACAAAAATGTAGGTGAAAGATTAAAATGGAAATCTTATCACGAAAATTGTTTGCTCAAGTATGTAACTGACGCGATTAGATAAGTTCTTTATAAAGAAATATTTATCACTTTAATATGTTTAGTTTTTTCTTCAAAGAAACCTACACCGTCTCTTTACAAATATAGTCATGTGACAGGACTGACGAACATTTTCACTACGAGTGATGTAAGACATAAGTCCGCTTATGACCTGCCATGATGTACCGTTTTTTAAACACTTCGCCGCACCCTGTAGTCTTTAAATGCTTTTACGCAATTACGCTGCATTACAGGCTCGTAATCGTCGCATCGTTTCAGACCTTGTTATTTGAGTTTTCAGTTTCTCGCTTAAATTCGTCATTACTTGTATAATGTTTCTTGTCATAAGTATACATAATTCAAGCTTCATAAACTCCGTTATGGGTGTATCGATTTAATCACAGGTGGATTACATTGGACCATTACTTTGTCCTTTGTTGATGTAGGATCGGTGATCTTATGAATAATGTAAGCCGCTTAAAATGACTTTATGCTTCTAAATTGATGTACGATAGTTTTGGAAAGTCTTTGACTGGTAACATTTTATAAATACCTTCATAGAGATCGTGTGTACATGGATATTTTTGGTTCTTAGTATGGTGTTTACGTACAGTTATGTGCGTGGGCTATCGGAGGTCAGACACACGTCGACGACAGTCGTTTTCCATGACTCCTACGCTCACATTAAAAAACAGGCCCTTGAATGAAAACTGTGAATTAAATATAACTGAAAGTTTGTTTATTTATAAAGACTACACACCACGGACGTAATTTCCGGACTAAGATAACCGTGTCAAAGTAACGGCACCCACATTTGACCATGGACGAGATTAAAAGGGCCTATTTGATTAAAATACAGCCGACACAAATATTATTTTAGAAACCAACGTAAAAATCAATTTCACGCAGGCTGTAAATGTAATACGTTTCAACAAACAAACAAAAACAAAATAAAAGTTACCATTTTCAACATCCCATAACAATTTCCAATTTATCTAAACAAGACAACTAAACCAAAAACTATAGAAACCAATTCTCTACGGCTTATTTTTAGCGTTAACATAATGAAATGTGTAATTTGGTAATTTCTTTAGAAAAAATGGAAGTTACGTGTGTGGCACCCTAAGTTTAAACATAAATAGCCGACACACGCTTCAGGTAATCAAACCTCAGGACACGTGGAAGGTGCGAAGAGAAGTAAAGCATACTTTCACACCCTTCATTAAGACGTTCTTTTATATTTAGCTTAAACACTATAAACATCACAATAAATACGTCTTTACTTTCTAATGAGAGTGTTACAACAACAAATACATGTGCTTCTGCTTAAATTTTCTTTCAAGGTGCACTTAAGGATTGTTATTACAAGAGAATGGACTCCAGCCTGCAGCTTACAATGTAATTAAGGATGATCATTGTGTAAAACTTATTATTATCGTCTACCACACGAGACGACATTTTCTTGACATTTTATTAACTTTTACCTGACATAGCTTTAGAATAAACCGTATGCTTTTATGAATGAGCTGAAAATTATAATCAACACTCAATAAGATTTCCACTTAATAATTTAACAGATGTAAATCATCGTCGATACGCCGACGATAAGATAAACAATCAAATAAAATCCATTCTTCCAAAACGAAATAAAAATAAACTTCGCTCTGTTTGCATATTCCCTTTATACACACCGAAATAGAAACTTCATTCACAATAAGAACTTCGGCGATAAGTATCTCGGTATCCTTGTCCTAAAGACGCTTGGAGCGTTCATAAATCAATTTCGATAAGACAAAAATATTTTAGGGCGATTCTACAGACGCTGAACCCAGTAATCTAGAGTACACACGCCTACACGAACCAAACCGGTATGGCTTTACTTCGACTTTCTGACGAATTTTTATACCGTGTTGCCTCTTGAACAACTCCGATATAGAAACCAGATACAACGCGGCGCTATTGAGGACTTAATAGTTGAATTAGAGTAGCTAGAAGGGATTGGGCGTGATTTGAATTTGAATACCATTCGCATTAACCAGCTCGCCTTTTAAGTTTTTGTGGCCTCAACTTTTTAATTATTGAGGTGTGTTGTACTCTATCAATTAAAGGAAGGTTTATGGTTGACTATTCGGGGCTTATAAGGACTTCTCAACATTTGTTGCTTGACTTTTATTGTTGGCTTGATTAAACATGTCTGTAATGGCATACATATTCTATCGGTTCTATGTTGTGTGGCTCATTATCATTAAACGTCAGTTATGCTAATTGACTATATACATTATATTTTTCACTTAGTTATAACTTTCATATGACGTTAACGGCAAAATTGAAGCCACCCACAGAAACACTGTTACAGTCTGCTATTGGAATAGGTATAAGCTTACCAACGTTGCACTCAAGTGCATTAAAATTAGTGCTGCCGGTTCTAGCAAGAATTTCCATGTTTATAATAGCACCTCTAGGAGCATAGACGCTGCCGGCGCCTGCGGCTCTCACGTCACAACAAAACAAACACCCACCGCGATTCTATCGTCCAAACGAACTTGAACCCAATGGTTCACTTAACCATTTAAGGCTAGACGCCGCATTCACATTGCAACACATTATCCTGTCACGTACTATCTAACCGACTATAAAACTTTTGTTTTCATGTACACTTTTACTTTTTATTTTTAGACGCATTTGTCTACTTCACATTTCTGGTACGTCGTTATGTGATACACCATCAAACAGTTCTTCCATCTTGCACGCACTAATAGAAGCTGAATCGTTATTACTTTATGGTGTTTTCGTCTGCTACCTTCTTTACTCGTTGCTACAGTAACATTCACTTTACGGTGTTATTCATAAAAAACTATTTTAGTTGCATTTGTAATTCGAAGGAAGTTACCACGGTGCGGTGTGGATATAATAATTATAATGTTTCCTGAATAATATTGATTTACGAACAATTAATAAGTCAATTAAAACGTTCACACTATAAATTATCGCACTAGAAGCATATTGAAGATCGCCAGTTTTACTGAATATGATGTCTAATTGTAGTAATTAATTAGTCCAAAACCGGAATAATAAAACACAGAGCAAATGCACTAAAACAATAGCGCCTAGATTTACGCTTTGCCTTTTGAATTATAGCGTTATGGTCTTTATTATACTCGTATTATTACGCAATGATAGTCTTCCGTCAAATATGAACCAACCGCGTATATGTTGCCGACGATATTGCAACGCTGGCGGTGAGACACATTACTCTGTGTTACTTCAACACGAAGACAAAGTGCTCGGTTAACTTGCGTTTCGTGCTTTGAGTGAGCAAGGTAAACTTAAGCTTTCCCTTGCCCTACGCGACTACGGAGTACGGTACAAGGAAATTATAACATCGACCAACTTCACAACTCTTCCGCGTTTACTTTTGTTTACCAACATAGCCATAACAGTGAATTATTTATTACAGGCGAGAACTTGAGATAAATTGTTCTTCAAGTGCCTCTTTCACTTAATTTATTTGTTTTTCCCTTGCAAAGTGATGCGTTTTATGCGCTGTTCGCCACGGTTAATGACATAGTAAAACTCAATCGACGGAACGGTAGGGGAAAACGTATTATCGGTGTCTTAATTAAATTTCTTAAGCTTTCAGTATGACTTTTGAAAGCGATGACTTTCAATACTTCTAGGAAATGAGGAAATAAAAAAGAAAAAATCTCAAATGAGATTTTATAACGAGATCTGGGGTATGGTTTCTGTTGACTTGTTGTGCCCATCTCTCGAAATAAATTGATGTAAACTTAATTCGGTACAAATAGCATCTCGAACTTTAATGCCTTCTAAAATGACTGACAGAAGTAACCACCCGGAAAATAAACACGCTCCTTAAAGATTCGAGGGACGAACGTATTTCGGAGGTGGGGAGATTGGAAGCCAGAGGCAGACTTGTCCCGGGATCTGCTATATTGAATTCAAGTTATGATTAGGAAAGTTTCTGCCCCGCTTCTTCAATAAATAAGTACAATATTACGTTTAACAGTTCGATATCTACGTGACGTCATCTTCTGTTGTTTCGAAACTTTACTGATGCGGTCATATTACAATTAATACAGCATGTATTCATTTCCAGTTTCCACGTCTATTATACATTTTGGCATCTCTATTTCAGAGATAATTATAGTATAATTAATTGATGTCCTTTGATACACAAGTGACAATTATACATAATTAATTCCGTTGTTAAATTATTAAGCTACATTTAATCAATTATGGCGCCAGATTTAGTGGTTGCGTAACCAAATATGACAGATGGAAATACTGAATTGGGATAAACGTAACGTAAAATGTTTATTGCGGTATAAAAACATCACTCAAACACATGCCAGCTTCATTCATAGCAATCGCATATGGTTTGTAATTCATGGACATTATTATTCCCCTCGTAAAAATAGCACATAATAATGAGATTCCATTTACTATTGCGATAAAACTGCATTGTTTGACAGCTTGATTAAAATAAGTGTTTATGCTGTATTTAACTTGTGGACGTAGTCTAATCAAGGACCAGATCATAAACACTAGTTCTAGATCTTATTATTTGAATTTGCTATAGTAATGTATTGAACTGTTTGATTCAGACGTGTCCTTAGGCAGTTTTATAATTATCTTCACCTAACTTTTCGTTGCAGTCGGTCAACTGTGCTGTGTATGCTAAAGAAATATATTATTCCAATAGGTTTTCTTCGAATTTACACCTTATCGTCACTTTTAAGAGTGAAAATAGTGTCCTGTTCTACAAAATATATACTGCTGAATCGCATACTTAATGCATGTTTTCTACTTTCATTGCATCATAAGATCTCTTTCAAAAATTCAACTATCTTTGTACACCAATTGCGATATAATAATAAAATCTGAATCGTGCTTTACGGGCAGATGATAAAGTGTAGCTATTGTGTTTAGCGAATAATACAGAGATCAGTCGACACAATAACTTTTATATCTGGCCGCTTTTTACAACAACAGCTGCCCCTAAACACGTGCTACGATTTTACTCGCAGTGTAACAACATAAAATGTGAACACAGGACTGTCTATTATATTAATTAATTAATACGCTTAGCGGTTAATAAATTTCAAAACACATACGTCAAAACATTTAACAAAATTTGAAGGAGTACAATAATCACCTCGTTTTAAAACATTTAGACTTAATTACAGAAACACTCCAATTTTCCGTTAAATGACTAATGTTATTAGTGTAGTTTAAAAAAACATTAATAGGTAGTTTTTTAAATTTAATTTAATTTATTCGTCATGTGCGGGCTCGTCCTTAGTATTCACGCTCATCCGTTTCGGTCAGTTGGGCACGGTTGAAATTACCGATGACTTCACTGGGGCACTTAGTATCCACGTTTTACCTCACTTTATGGTCCTGACGGGTTTTCGTAACCAGATTGTATTGTCAGTGAATGGCTACTTTTTTCGCGCATTTGGCCATAAATGTCTTACGAAAGTTATCACGTCAATTTCACTGAACCAAATAATGCATGTCGTCGCAGTTGGTCGCAATTAAGTTAATATTATTTCAACGACAATTTGCTTTGAACACGTGCCGATGAAACCGCAGAAATAAAACGTTTAGGATGTAATAATGGTCCTTTCATCTAATAATCCCCCTCGACTGTATACAATAGTAATCACAGCATAATGACTTTAATGTAATTGTAATTTAACGCACGGGGCGGTGCATTAGTGGTATGGATGTTATCATGCTTATCATTTTAAAATAGCTTTTTGATATACGCCAGATGTCGTCTCACCTCCCCCATGCACCACTGACGTCATTCTACAAAAGCGTACATTATGAATAACTTTCAAATACGTTTTTTGTAGCGATATACTTACTTTTTTGTGTAAAACACATTATCTATTCAAGCTATTCGTTTATTTTCATTTGAATATATTACAGCGGATGAGCAGGTGAAGAGCAAAAAAGCAAATCAGTATCAATGTCCAAATCTGTCACAGTTCGCAAGCATCTGCATCCAATGTGTAAGCGAACATCTGTTGAACAAAAGCGTGATCGCATCACGGGCCCTTAGCTTCGTGACCTACAGTGTGGCGGCCATTATTATCTAACAACGGCCCTCGTTTAATTAGGACCTATTCACTTATCGTTGCATTCCTATTCCGATCGGTTTACATTTTCACGCCCGACTGCGCGGGCGCCACAATGCTCCGCTGATAGATGATTAGAATTAAATGTATGTGTGTAATTGTATTTAGGCCCGCATTTATATTTGGTTGTTGTGAAACATTTCACTTGTTCACTTAAAGATTGCCTTACCCACATTCCTAACCGAAAAATCCTCATTGTAATTGAAATAATATGAATGACTCGAATTCGGTTGACATTGCCAAAAAGTGGGTTCTAAAAAATAAAAATAAAGTATCCCGGTATTTTAACCTCGCCCAGTCGTAAATCATAACGAAAAATCTCGCATGGCTTCACAATCGAATTTGTAAGCATTTTTCAATTATCCGTTATTGACCACAATGGACGCTCTTATTGGCCTTTTCGCTGTCGTAAACAAATTGTACCAGGATACAACATATAATTTTCCAAACGAAAGTATGCTTAATGTCAACGGAATAAGTTATGCGATCGTAGAGCTTAAAGCAATCCCGCAGCCCTTTGGCGTATGTAGTAGGGTCAACCTACTTAAGTATTTCGATTGTTACCGCCTGCATATTGAAACACTTCATGTAACCGCTAAAACAATAAAACACGTACCGTATACTACTTTGTAAGATCCTTCTTTTAATTTTTTTATACTATTCTTTTATTGTATTTTTGTTAACCTACGATAATATACTTACGTGTATTTTTTATTTTTCCAGGTAAGTTCTTCATGTTTATATCGTTTCTAGAATACAATAAGGTAAGAGAATGGTCAATTATCCTTATGTTTCCTAGACATTTACACAAAAGAGAAATGTGGAACATTTTCAAAGTAGATCTTCATCATCATCAGCGCCAGTCCTATTTCCTTAAAAATATTGTTTTCTTTTGGTATACCCTCTCATTCATCATGCCGCTCTCATAAATGCTTCCATCCATTCTCATAATTTATTCAAGCGAAGCAAGTCTAGAGTCTTTCCAAGTACTTATACAAATGTGACTTCATGATTCATGAAGTTTTTCTTTCTGAAACTTGAAGACGGAAGTAAACTAATAAGGAACAAGCAAAGTTTTGCAGTTTTTTTTTACTACATTACAGTACAGTTCCTGAGTGAAGTTCTTGATATTTTCTTAATAGGAACGAGCTGACTGGATTACGAATTCGTTGAGTTTAATTAAGGTCTGGCCATCTACTGACCTTTCATTTGTGCAGATGGGGCGAGTCGACTTTATTGCGAAACAAATTGCCGCTTGCCGATCCTTGTTGCTTGTTTAGAGCGAGTATTTTTCCCCAAATGATTTATTTATCCCCAAAAACGATATTCGATTTACTTTAGTTGTTTGTTTGGAACACATCAATAGACGATGAGTTTGTAAATAATCTGATAGTTACCATCGTTATTTTTTACCTTTGTAGTTTCATAAATCGGCGTGTCAGACAAGCGTATATTTCATCTATATAAAATACTTCTCATTCCTGAACTTGAAATAAACACCATAAAGTATCACTGTATCTTACAAGATTCTTACTATCTCAGCATTAGTCTATTTTATCGTGGACCCAACAGTCTAAAGAATAAATTCTCAGTGTAAATAATATCGTAGGCTTATCTAAAAGCCACATCAATGTTAGTCACGAATGGCGGCGTGACTGAAAGAGCTCGGCCGAAGCGCCTGGTTATCTGTTACTGGATACTAATGTACAATGTAAACAGCATTTGGTGGACTCCATTTATTAATAGATACTAGAACTAAAATTAAGTAATGAACAAATATACGAAATAGATTACATTAAGTAACTCCGTCCATACAAAAAAGGCAAGCGTTAAATTTTAATTAAATAATCATTATTCATTCTGACCTCGAGTTTGCTTTATGAGTTCTCTTGCTACTTGTGCCCCTCAATGATAAAATTTATTGAATTTAATTAACATTCGTCCCATAGACAGACGAAATAAATCTATGATTGCTTCCTCGTACAACTGTAAACATTTACGAACGAATTGTAACATGATTTTGTTGGTATAGTTAATTGTAGGACTAAAAGATGAAGAACCTTACCCGAGATTGGGTAAATGAGTTCCCCGTGATCTTTGAATCTACATAACAGGCCATCAAGGCAAAACCGCTTCGCAAATACGCTACTTAAACGATTTGTGAGGAGTCGGCCTCTTATTAAGATGATCTGGGGCGGCCTCGACGAGACATTACGTGTGTCATTACAATCTCAATTTTGTTCCCAAGACCTTAATAACAAGACGTATTAAAATGTTATGACTTTGACATACCTCTCAGATTCGGAGTAAGCAGGGTCTCACAATACACTATGTAAACAAAAACTACTTATACATGGTATATCCGTTTAGCCATTTACCGATTTCTTCGTGACTGTTTATATTCTGGCGTTAATTCGCCTAATGGTATTGGTTAATTCCAGTTGGAGTACGCTAATCCCGAGGAGTTGTCTCTGGAATACTTACACACGAGGAAAACTGTCTACAACATAAATCGAAGTTTTTCTACAGTATTAATTGACTTTTAGCAATTAATATGTTCTTAGAGAGGTTAAGGAGGGAATCAAAATTTTATCCAATTATATAAATGAACGTGTCACTAGGTAACTTCACAATTTTGTGCTAACTGACACTAATGCGAAATTAATTAATGATTCCATTCGGCCATCCACGCTTGTTTGTATAGTCATCGTAACTAAGTAAGGATTTTTAATTAAAATTCAGTAATATGCAAAAAGTTAGATACTTCCGTTTCGATTGGTGTCGTTTTACGACACGATTTCAATTTCAATATTTTTCTAATGGCATCCTTGCGGGTCGCGTCAAAATTGATTTCGTAATCTGATATCCGAAATGTTACCTAAGTTTGATTGTTCAGTTTCCTCGATACTCTTTGTACGACATGGCCTCTTCCGGAGCACAAAGTGCCCTCAATACCAGGATATTATTGAGCCGGATAAAGTTGAATCACCAGTTACACATAACTTCCTGCCATAATGGGCCTTGATGAGTTCCTACGTATTCTTAACAATAAATACCTAGATATACTTAGTCTGTTTATATAAATTAAATTGCATATAGCAATATTTCATAATAATGTGGTCTATTTTATCCCTATACTTTATATTTTGTGTAGGTAGCTACTTACTAGTACTAAAGATATAATGACTTGCCATAGGTATAGTTTAGTAGTGAAAACAAAGTTTTCTTTGACTGCAGTGCGCATTGAAATAATTTGATTTTCAACGATATCAGTCCACTCTTCTTCTAATACAAAAACTTGGGATGGCCTCATTTCGCTAGCGATTGTCCACGGTCGAGGGTCCAATTATGCACATTAGTCTACAACGACTCTTGTTGAAAAGGATTTTCCAATTAGGGGCTCTCGTGAATTAATGCCCCACCTAACACAGATAGAACATTTCCTTTTTCCCGGCATTTCATCTTTACAAACACAAAGATAGTCATTTTCCTTATCTGCTTTGTCGGTACATTCGTTCGTGTTGACTTTTCAAAATTATTTCACAATATCTGAATTCACCACGTAGCTGGCAGTTTGTCCCAAACATAATTTATTATACATTCATTCCTCTGTATAGGGACTATACAAATAGGTGTGCAACCGAGCGAACTTGGAAACCATGAACACATAAATCACAGCATTGTTTTAGCGTATCCATACGACAAAGGGTAGCAAAGCGAGGCTTCTCAAACATTTTCAACATATAGTAGAGATATTATACGGCCAATGTTTTACGCTCAAATATACAAATACAGAATAGTGAGGCGGTTAATATGAATCGAGAGGGATGTTATTCGCAAGTCATTAATAAAGTAGAAAGTTTAAATGATTTGCTTTATGCTGGTGCAAAGGAGTCACGAATAAGATAGACACCCCGCCATGCGCCAGGACGGCACTCGCTCGGCATTTAGAACAATAGGACTATAACTTAGGTAAGTGAAAAGCTAGCGTTGACAAGGGTAACGTCCTGAAGCTATTTGCGTTTCGCCTTTATCTGCTTCACAAGAGCGGAAAGTAACACATGGTAACATTCAGATGATGAAACCATCAGTTTTATTATGCATGTTTGAATAACGGAGAATGCCTTTACAAATTCTGAACGTATGTATCTTGAATATTTCACATTGAGCCTCCAATTATTATTAGGGTACTGTTGCATTAAAGCTATTAATAATGAAGAGGAATCGACTTTTTATTTCTTTTTATTCTTTTATATTAGTATTAATATTTTCTATTGTATGTGATACTTTTATTTTTCTAGTTAAGCCCTTAACAATTTTCTTAGCAATATGTTTGGTTCGCGTGCCAAGAATTCGTCGGCATCATCATTGCCTATTTAAATCAGTTTAAATGTTCATGCGTTTAAAGTTATGTGAACAGGGTAACAAAAACATTTTAGGAGCTCGAAGTAAACGTTGTTGGGAAGAGCCAGATAATACAAATCATTACCACCGTGACTTCAAAACGTGAAAGAATTTCGACCTCGGTCGTTTATTTTGTTGTAGGTATATGTTCAGACGCCTGCGCCACTACTGAAACATTTTAATGAAATTTCTCAGTCTGAGTATTTTTCTTATAGTTACTTAAATAACTATCCTTATTGCACAGTTCAGAACGATGGTGAAGAAAAAAAACAATAGTTGGCTTTTTTTTTCAATAGATACGGGAAAATATCCTTTTCAGAGAATAGGTACATTTTTCTCAAGTTATTCAAGCACAGAAAGTCCACCTGCTGAAATTACAATACAAACATTGTTTGTTTACTAAAACCGAGAGTCACGTTCTCTGCTCAGCTACATACAAACATTGGGGAATGTTTATACTAGTTATATAAATAATGCGATATAAAATTTCAACTCTTTTTTACTTGGCGCTTAAAAGTGAAAATACGCACAAGAAGATTAACAGCTTTACATGTAAGCTTATCTTTTCGTGTACTATAATTAGTACCTATATTTTATTTCAATAAGTACCGTACATTTAGATTTAACTAGCGTTAACGCCTTGCACAGACAGAACAAAATAAGGTACGCGATCACTGTTTCCTGGTGCGACATGATATAGCGCGGCTTTGAATTACGGACTATTCCTAGAAGTATGTATATCTCAGAATAGGGAGATAACTGACAGAAGCTAATGTGCTGCAGTTCAGTACAACGTAGCAATGAAGAAACCATTTAGTGCATCGTTCACACCCACTGTCGTAGTTGCGTAAAACACCACAAATGATACAGGTGCAAATATTTCTTAGCTCTTCGGTACTACATAATTTCTAAAATAAACCCTAAAACCTGCTACAAAACCTTCTAAATGGGAGACCTGGCGGTTAAGAATACGTTTGCCGGCCATATATTCAATATTCGACTGACCCTTATGTGTTAAACAATTTCTGTCATTGATACACCTTTTGTTATTCTGTTCGTATCCTATCTTTATGTCTCGGCGAAAACTCGAGGAAAAAGTGACCCTATTATGTAAATTCCACAAAGTTACGAAAAGGCCTGATGTAGTTATGATGCAAGTTTCCCATTCCTATTTTATGAGTTAAGAGATCGGTTTAAGCTCACTTGGTGCTTTTCTAAAATTAGGCCTATGTGTGATGTATGTACGCTCCATATAGCAAAGTTTATTACTTCCTTCGCGAGCACTTGATAAATTAATCATATTCATTGATTTTTATTTCTATTATATTAGCTATTCATTTTACAAAACACGTCCGTGATATGTAAAATGACTACTTACGTCAGGTGAATAACCTTCATGTCGCAGTGATACAGCGGTTCAGGAACATTGTTGATGTGTTCAGTTGAGAAAATGTTTTGTTTAACTTTACAAACAACACCTACAAAGTTTTAGAATTTCAATTACTGGTTTAGTTTGCGTAAGATCTTGCTGTTACGTTCACATAACGTAAGCACAAAAAACAACACACGGCCATTAACGTAAACCGGTTTACGTATGTAAATACATAAAATAATAATTGGCGAAGTGCCAATAAAATTCATATTAAAATATTACAAGGTCGATTTTTTTGATGAGAAATTGATAATCTTGTTTTAACTGGATCACGAACTTTTAAACATTAAATTTTTATTTCGAACTATTTCCCAATAATTCATGTCTTTAGCATTTACATTCAGTGTTGTGCAAGTTTTGTCATATCCTTTCGGATATTATAATCAGAAGAAACAATACTGACTGCAACATAAAGATGAGTAAAAAGTTCGTGAGGTACAGTAAGACGTAATCTTTTCGACATCAGAATTATAATGAATCGGTTCATTATAAGTACGAAGTTTCCTCATGAAGTAAGTAGGTACTAAGCTTGTGTTGACCTTGGCATCGCTATGCCAAATGTTGGCCGAATGACCTCGCATGGATCAAGCCACGATGGTCTTTAGTCACGCTACTCGTGACAGCCAACAATACCAACTTGTAGAATTTGTATAGTAGACTAAGGAAGTTGGTCTCGCAATTAAACACTTGTTTTTAAAGCTGAACTAATCAGCACAACAGGTTTGAGAATTTGAAACAAATATTATTAGGTACATTTTGTATGCTTGCCGTGTTTAA
Source organism: Spodoptera frugiperda (assembly GCF_023101765.2). NCBI lineage: Eukaryota > Metazoa > Arthropoda > Insecta > Lepidoptera > Noctuidae > Spodoptera > Spodoptera frugiperda. The sequence goes on from NC_064240.1 coordinate 7,214,627, forward strand.
TTTTTATGGTAATGAAAGAGATGTAACCAAATATTTTAACTAATGTTTACGTATTGTGCTGTTTAAATATTTAAATATAGATTCATCACTATCATTATCTAATCATTACATACTATAACTGTGATTAAATGTGTTGAGGAAAACTTAGGTCCTTGATACCTATGCGTATTTATAGTATCGCCTGATTTTCCACGTTTTGCATAGTTTTACGTTATTTCGGGACGTATACTTATACGTATTTAATTATTGTGAAATAGGGAAAACATAGCTACAGGTACAGCCAAAAGAGTAATGCAGTATTTCAACTAAGTGAAATAAAAATCATTAAAAATATATATTACCTTAAATGATATTAACTTTCGATAATTGCCATCCTTTCATTTCTTACAGACACAAACAGTATGGAAAGTTGTCCTTGTATGGAATGTTGTCATCACAAAAAATCGTCCGAAGTGAATTTAAAATTGTCTCGAAAACTTCCAATCGAGATTCAAGATCTTACAAGTAAATTATTCGAGGTTCTTGCAATAATGGATACTGGCATTATTATTCACACATCATTTTATTATACATCTTATCGTGTGAACGAAACAATAAAAAAAACTTCCTTGAGAATCGGCAAATCTGCGTGAATAAAGCTTTCATTTATCAGAATGGCGCTGAAATTTGGGACAAATCCTGCGTTCGACTTATCTGCAAACCCACGCCCCTGGCCGTAAACAAAAAATTGCTCGGCAGATAAGCGCTAGCCACGCAACACTTGAATCCCTCCTAATTGATTGATAATAGAAGCTTAAGTATATTCTGTATATTTTATGCATAAATTAAATCGATTCTAAGCTTAGATCAGAATGCCATGTAGTCTGTACTGAAAGTTATTTTATTTTTAGGCAACACAACCATTTGCAATCTGAATCGTACGATTGTGTGATGACAACGACTTCAGAGAATATTCCCGATATAGTACCATGTTATTACCAAACAGCCCATAACAGTAAATTAATTTGTCATTAAGACCGCATCACATCTCTTGACAAAACCACAGTATAATTCTTAGTAGATTTCGTATTATCTTCGCACCAATGAATGCTTAAAATCTTTAGTGTTTCTTTTTCAGATGTTGACTAAGTTATATTTACTTTTCGATGTCCGTTGCCTTTAGCGACGCTTTGCAAAATACACGATCGTGCAGTTGGTATAAGTTTTATTCAAAATGATGACCTATGTGCTAGACGACAAATTTTTACTAGTTGCTTCACAAAACTGTGCCTATTTTAGCTAGCAATCAAAATTAGTTTATGAACCACTTCCCACAGAACACTTAGCTTATTAAAGGCATATTCTACAGCGTGAAACCTTGAATCATGATCACTTGAACTGGTAAAGTACTAACTCAGTACACTAGTTGAATCCCACGCGTATGACTCACGCACTTAGACGGTTCACAGACGAACAAACAAACAAACTAAGGTTGCAAATAAATGAGAATGGATATGGATAAGTTGTATAATCAAGTGTGGGAGACGCAGACAAAACAATATTATTTAATCAGAACTAGGAACATCTGAATGTCTAATACCTTTACGAATACAATGTCGAAGTTATAATCTTAATCGCGTTGGAATATAAAAAATCTAATTCTCCATGTCAACTAAAAAGCTTGTAAAATCGTGAGATGAACAAGATTAGAGTGAACGTTACTGCCAGTAATAAGAACAAGTTGGCTGACTTTGTTCAAGATTGCCATCAAGCGGGACCGCCGAGGATTGTCCTACATTACTAAATGCCTTTAATTTCCTGTACTAACAATTATCTCTTTAACATTTGACCGCTTTCTTTACGAGTACAAAGAGTAATTACGTAACTTCCCGTTTGTTTCCTATGTTATGGTGATTCATTTGCATTTCGTTTTGGCTCCGTTATACTCTTTACATTTGTACACACATTTCTGCGCAGAATGCACCTTTGTAATCTCTATAGAAAAACACTGTAAGTTGCTCCGACGTGCATAGCTTTAACTTTGATTGATATTCGACTTTAATTATATTGTACTTATCTATAGACTTTCTTGTTACTCGTGCGGAGCCAGCATTCTTTGCCGTCACAATTTACACACCTGAACCGCCAAGTATTGTGTCCTAGAGCCGTCACTCCTCGTTAGACAGGCATCCAGTCGACTGGAACTCCTCGCAGGTTTATTTTATACAAACACAAACAGAATGAGTCTTAAACCAGTTCGCCTTAAAGTTTATAAATTGTGATCAGCTAAACTTGTATAGTGCGTTGCCAGACACTAGTTTGACGTATGCGTAATATTCTCAAACAGACAGATGCATGTAGCCGCCAACCTCAAGGCTAGAACCCTGCCGTGAAATAAATCGTATACATCGCTTCTCACACGGTTTATAGATAAGCGAGTTGACAGGCAAAAAGAATCTGCGCAGTCGCCAACACCACAGCAAACGAGATTAATTTCTCATTTCAGTTCAATTCCGTCGACAGTCTTGTTGGAAATTATTATTTCGCTATTCAGTTTCTGTTTTCGTTTCATTTGCATGAGTACACAATGGCAAGTCGTCACAGTGAATGAATTTTCAATTTTGAGCTAGATTACCAAGTGGAACCTATGCTTGTGAGATTCCACGGTTCGCCAATTCCTGGTAATAAAGTTGTAGGCTTATTGTGACGTTGAAAAATACTTTGATTATGACTGGGAACTTGGAACAGTATAGAAACGCATAAGATAAATAATAATATCCAACGGCTTTCAAAATGAACTCTGCGAAGCGGTCGGCTTCGTTAATTCAATCACGACTACAAATTAACTGCATGCCCTACCCGACCTACCTATTGAACCCGAATACATACATAAGTAAGAGCGATGTACATCTGCTACATTATATTAACGACAGACACAGGCATTCCCTATCCACGACATGTTTGCATGATTTAAATTAACCCCTTGATTATGTAAATAAATTAATAGCTACAGGCGAGATGGTTGATAAAGTTTTTTTTTTCATATTAATCGTTTCAAAACAAACATGTAAGGAATACATGAAAAGTTTAATTGCTATCACTTAAGCTGTAAAAGGTAAATGTACTATTGAATGTTTACTATAGGTACTATTGATAGTGAAGTAACAAACACATTCCAACGCTTCATAAAAAGAACGTTTCAACTTGATTGTAAAACACCTCCGAGATCCACCTACAATGGGACTTTGAATACGATAGTTCAATAATAGATGATTGTAAGAGTGCCTACTATCGACTGGTTTTCATCTCGCAGCTTCATAGAGAATTATAGAAGCGTGCCGTTGAAAAAGAAAAATCTATTCTGTCTATTTCAAACCGTGGATAGAAAACGAGTATCTAAAAAATCTTTTAAGAAAAAACTGATTTGTCAAGAGTTGAAGTGTAACCGTATTTACATTATGTTTACTTATTAAAAAAGTTAAAAAAGCAAACATAGATACCTACTTCAAAACTTGCTAAAAGCTTTGTTACCGTAGCTTCGACACATTTCACGCAGGTGTCAAACCCTAAAACTGCAAATACCATATTCGTTTGTTCTGTTCGCATCCATAAGTGTCGTACTTACTAGGAACAAAGGGGCTTTTCTGCCGACACCTCTTGACATGGAAAGGCTTTTTTGCTATTCGCGATAAGGAACAGTTACCGAGAGCCCGATATCGCGAAGATTGACTGCTTGTGCCTGAATACTTTCTTTAAAAGCATTCTGGGCGACTGATTCCTATTATTCACATAGTTTATCCTAGTGAATGCAGAGAGTTATAAAATGTCAAATCTATTTGAATGTTTACAATCAATGTCAATGTATTAGAAAGTTACAATATTGTTCTTTGCGAGGCTTGAGTTTATAGTTTGTGCTGAAGTTTCATTTAATATTGTAGTTAGGTGGGAGCCAGATTTAATATCGCATTCCAAGCTCGGAAACCAGTTTCATGCATTAGATCGTTGTAACTTTATTGGTAGCAATAGCATCATCTCACTATTAGTGGAATAATAAAGATCCCGTATAAGATGATAAAATCAGTATAAAATAATAAAATAAATTTTGATGGCGAAAACTTAGTTGAGTGTTGGTCACAGATTGTATTTTCACAATGGAGACCCAATTTTCACCCTAAATTTTAAATGTTATAAATAAACAATAATGACGTTTTGACACAGACGTTTTTAATAAGGCATAAGCAATTTAACAACAGCTGTGTATTTTAAAAGGGTATACTTGAGGCGGTTGACAAATTGCAACCGTCTGTCGCGTCGTCGCGTATACCATCTTAGAACGAACGCGTGAAAATTCTATTTGCTAAAGTACCTAGTCCCCGAGAGGATGGCGGAAACTCATTCGGACGTACTACTATTAAAAAAATGTTATTTAGGTAAATATTCAGTCATCCGACTCATCTCTGCTGCTACATTAAACTTTTCGTCATGGCTTATTAAATGGTAATTTTGCGAACCAAACTTTCATACGTAAATCAAACCGACCCCAAATTACTCTTCCATAAAACTGTCATATTCACGTGCTGTTGTATATTCGTGTTAGCGGACAATTTTCTTCCTCGATGGCTTCATTCAAGTGACGTACAATATCGATGAAATATTGATGATGAATTTCATTTATCAAACTTGGTGGTCTGTTTACTCACGTTTATTAGAATATTCAGAAGTGAGGTGCATAATTAAGTATTAACTTGTTCAAATACGGCGAAGGACCACACAGATTACTCGTGACGCCTGAAGGTAGTCGTGAACTTTAAGTCGCTACAACCGCCTGCAATACAATGAAGACTTCAATTTTCAGTCTCAATGTAGCTTCAAACAGACCTTGCAATTTTAAAGTTTATAAGAACAATTAGTAATAACTATTTACTTTTCGCATATACACGTCCTCTACAGTCTCTACTATTTATTTTAAAAAGAAAATCAAGAAATGCATTTGTATGTTTTCACCATTCGATTCCCACATTCGTTTGTATGACTAACTGTTGCCATACGACGGATGCAATATATCACGTTACTTCAATACAAGTTCTTCTGGGGTATATCGTATTCGGGAAACCTGTACCAGCTATATACAGGGCCCGACCGCTAGTTGCCGGAAGCTTACACCTTGTCTGTGTCGTGGTCACTAGATTGACAGCCCTAGCCAAAGGCAGACTTGGCGAATGCTCGACCGCAGCTCGAGTGCCACTTCCTAGTGAAATACCACACTTCTCTAACGTTTCTTGTCATTGTTTGCTAGTGTACACACGTATTTAGCATAAATCTTTACCCATCGCGCCTACATTACGTTTGCTATGCGACAGATATGTAAATGAAAGAGGCAATACAATGACATGTAAATAAATCATTACATTCGTTTTAATATTCACGTAAATGATACACCTGTTCTATCTAGATGACCACAAAAACTTAAAATGTTAGTCACGCTTTACAAATCGGAAAATCAATAACAACCTAAAACCTCTAGACTCAACAATCTTATTTCGGACTATTAAAACAATGAGTATGCAGCGCTAAAACTGTTGTGAAAATATCGAAATGCTATTAAAATAACACTTCGACGCAAATCCGCGTCCAAAGGGGCAACTCTTGTTTATCTTATCATAGCGATGCTGCTGTAAAATTTTAATGAGGTGGACCCTAGGCTCGGAGTCAGTCCCGCTAATCGAACCAAAGCTCAGGTACAGTTACTTTGTGGATAGTGTGGATATAAAATGCAAACTAAATACATATTGTTTACTTACATTATAGAAAAGCCGTCTTACAGATTTAATAAGCCGTATAATCAACCATTTAATTTATTCTTGTTTTGGCATCGAGTTTATATTCTTTTGCACTATGCTACTTAACAGCATTCCATTTCATGAACGTAGTATATCGTATAGTGAAGGTTTTAAAAGTTCAAACTATAAAGAAAGTAATTTATCCCATAGTGCAATTTGTTTCTCTTTTATACCTAAATCCAGACTGTGAAGAATTCGCGTATTGAAAATATTGAACTGGAACTTTTGCTATCTCGCACTTCGATATAAGTTCCAGGAACGGTGGAATAACTTTGAAAATGAAATGGATATTGTTGGCGTATGTTCGTAAGTACGAACATAATTTTAAACTTGACTGGACATTCAGTAACATTCTATTTATATGCAGCCAGTAAAATCATTTTACCGTCTATATCTCACCGTTTCGAGTAGAGGTACAATGCAAGTACTCACCCACATCGCTATCTTTCGTCAATGAACTACTACGTTTTCCAGTGAAATAAATCGTTCTTCATACCAGTGTCCTGATTTGGCGAAACGGCTACTGTTGCAGGCTCGTTACTCTGTGATTTATTAAAACATTGTACTCAGAACTACGGGCTGTATGAATGTGAATGCACCGTTGCACGCCGTGCCCACTTATCCGTAATGTATTCGAAATAAAAGTCGAAAGAGATTGTTCTCTTGCTGAATGGCATATCTATGCAAAGACTGGGTCTTTATTTGGGACGATTCTTACGGAGTACTTTTCATTTTTATTTTCTATTTACCATCTTGACTCGTTTACAAAAGCAATCACTCGATGAACCTCTAGACTTAATAGTATCTCCAGTAAAGCTTTGTTTTCCAAACTAACATATCTACCATTCAAATTGTAACACTGTCACATCGAAGATTAGTCGTAATCCTGAGTGACACTGAGCACTTCTCTTTAGGAACGCACCTTTATTTAATTTTAAAGGTACCTACGAGTTTGTATACAAATTCGTTTCGCATTTATAATTAATTTTCCAGTTAGCCATTCCCTCATTAAATTACTCGTGATTTTGTGTTCCATTTTATCTATCCTTTCCTTACTTTTATTTCCAAAATGTACGAATACCCCATTATTATATTCTAATTCTATCTATTCTATTTATCAGGTAAACTTGAAGTAAAATTTTTAGCTTTGTGTAGATCTTGAATCTATTATTGTTTTGAGAAGCTTTATTCAAGTCTAATTCTAGTATAATACCTTCAAAAGACTTCTTTACTCGTTGCTTAGTATTTCTAGGCATTCTAATTAGAAACGTTATAGTTAAATGCTTTAAAAGACTAGGTACAAAGGTTAAATCATTTCGATTAAATGGTTTTTGTGAATGAGCACTAGCAAAACGTTATGAATACGAGGAAGCTACACAGAGTCGGTATCAGACCGTAACGCAAATGGGTTAACAACCTTGATTTGTGTACTTGTTGAATGACTATGAGCTTGTTGCACAAACTTGCTGTAACCGACCACATGCTTGTGAAATATCGCCGGTATCCGCAAACTAGATATTATTATGATATATGTATTAAATGACACTCGACTTAATACTTATGTACTTAAGTTTCTCCTTAAGCAAATGTTTGTAGAATTAGGAGTTGCTAGTATATTAATACGATGACGTAGTGTAAATATGTACAAATTTGCATTGTGGCAATATTGCTAACAAAATAATAGAGGATAATCATGGTGTGCTTATGTATGTACATACATACAAAATTCGTTTAAACCACATTAATATTGTATTGTATTCAATTGGCAAACAAAAAAGTAACTGCCAGGATGACTACAACATACCAAGAAATAACTATTAACTGGTATTCTTGGAAATTTAACATTAAAGGCTGTAATAATCGTTTCTGTTTCGTTTTCTGTATACAAAACTGTACTAAAATTCGTATCGAAATTGCCTATTACATTTGAAATCATACTTCGGAAACTCAATATTATTTTGATTGTAAGAACGTTTGTAGGAGCAATCGATTGATAACGATACGTTTTTTCGATATCCAGGTGTAATCTTCCATGGGTAATCGACGCTGATTTAATGTTTCTTCACGAAAGGTTGAGCAATAAAGTAATATTTCACTTTGAACAGACTACGCTGACGATGACCATACATTGCGCACTCATTCCAGGTTTATGAGGAACATGCATCTTGTTCTGAGTTTTAATTAGTCCACAAAGTAAACGTTGCCGACATGATCAGGTCAATCGATGGCGATCAAACATTTTTCATGTGGTTATTTTATTAGTTCCTGTTGCGTTCGCGATGTGTTTTATCTTCAAGCTTATGTTACATCTGACAAACGCATTCAAACAAATAGACATGTACAAGTAGTAAATGTTACGACACGTTATGAAGAGAGAGAAAAGAAAGCGGATTATGATTCTTAGAAATGTCTGCCCAAAATACATTTGTTGTTTTCTGTTTCAGCTATTTTTCATTTTCCTGGTATTCAACATTCCAAAAATGTTATTTAACAGAACAACTTCAAGAACAAATGTTTTCTTTGCCGTGAAAGTTTCCCTTAGGAACAGTAAATACACGATAACAATTTCTCAATTTGTTTCCAAACCCAAACATTGCACCAGACACACCGTCGAAGACGTTAAAAACCGGAGGTGTTGAGTATATGAAGGTTCATTGTTTGGCCCTGTGTCAAACAAAGTCTGCCATCGGCACTTCAAAGCGGCTGTTGTTTGGAATGTGTTTTAACAGAAGATACCACTAAAGCAATGTTCGCGGTTCTATGTCCAGCTAAGAATTTACTGCCTGGATAGTGGGCCCTGTGTATTAGACATCGCACTACATTATCCAAGTTGCTAACTGGTAGTCGTTGTTATCGCTCTGTGGGTTGCACAAACACTTTTACTATCGTTTAAAAGAAGGTAATACGACAATACTAAGATCTAATCTTTTTTCCAGTTCCATTCGGCTTACGTGCTATTTTTCTTTGCTCTGTTCCTTGAGAATTTTCGTCGTACTAAAGTGCCAACAAATAATCGTAAAAGCAGTGAACAAACAGCTTTACGGTTCGTTTATGTTGCGGTTATCTGCACGGGGCTGTCTCCTTTAATGCCTCAGATATCTGGCCCTTGGTGTTTACCGCAACCTATGGCCCCGTTCTAATAACTTGTACAATCTCTTTCTTTGATTTTTCAACAAACTATATATTTGAAAAATGTACTGTTACACTTTACCGTTTGTTTAGTCTCTAGTTAGAGTATTTGAAAGTTTTTTGTAACAATCGGATAAAAAAGTTGGAATAAAAAATTGTTCAGTATCCTACCATGATACTTGATATAGTTACATAAAACATTATTCCTTTTTGCTTTAAATTTTGCGATTAAAGTTGTAACATCGACATGATTTATGTATGTATTAGAAGTTTATTGGTTCTATGAAAGTTCTCAGTAAAGTAAGTAGACCTGTGCGATACTTCGCTTGAGATATCTTACGTGTCACAATCAAATGTTTTACTGCATCCATGAAATATACCAGATTTATTTATGTATGATATGATAAGTTAGCTGGTCTGTATGAAATAAATCTTCTTTCGAAAATATACCATTTCGTTTATGGTATACCTGTTCAAAATGACCAACAATATTTCACAAAGTACAATAATAAACAATACACATCATTTATTTCAAATTGTATCTCCTTTTAAGATATTACTTAAACTTAACGCTATAACTATTAACGGCTTTCTGAGATGGAGTGAGCTATTAATTTGAGGTATAGACTTCCTGGAGAATGAAAGGTCATCGACTCGGCACACCTCGTGGGATGTTGGCAAGCAACTAGCCGCACCATACCGTAGTTCCCGGACGACCACGGAGATACGAAATACAAACTATGGGAACACGCATGGCTAAATATATAAAACAATGTAAATTCAATTAAAGACTGGTGTTCATTTGATATACGTGTAGAGAGTCTGTCAGTTTAAGTCATGATGTAATAAATTTTATTAGAAGGTTTTTGGTTTTCTCGAAATATTCTATTTACGTAAAAGCAACAGTCCACTTACTTGACTGATCTACTTGGTTTTGGTACTTACTAACTTCGCGGGAATTTCACATTTTCCTTACTGCTAAGCTCCTTTTCTTCGACAAGCACCCAAATTCTCGAAAACAATTTATGTCATTTTGGACGAAAATTCTTTTATAATCGTGGTATGTTTATTTTGGTAATATTCGAACTTAATGCTCCATTTGCCAGAATTCGCAATCATCAACTGTATGGTTGCGTTAACGTTTATTTCGTTACCTAATACGTAGCCTTTCTTTGGTCTTCCATTGTTCGAAATAACCAGCAACATTTAACTTGAGTTACGACACACTTAAATGTCGAAGTACAGAGATCTTCGTAACTTCCACTACATACTTATCTTTACTATCACTATGTTTTATAACGTTTGCTTTCCTTAAATGTCGCTGTGCTACTTTACTTGAATATACTTACTAACCTTTCTGTAGTCCCTGGCTCAACGGTTCACAAAATTTTTAATTCTACCTGCTCATTTTAAACGTACAATGCTTCAAAAATAATATTGTTTCAATCTTCCAAATATATTGGTGTTTGATATATTGGAGCATACATTCAATAACTGTTTGGTGTAAGTCATTCATACGTTCACACAGTCACAGTCATTAAAATCGACCAAACCGTGGTGAAGCCAAAGAAAATATTAACGGAGGGTGCCAACTGACTACCCCTGTATGTATTCGTGGTATTTTGAAAGGAATATCCCATATAATTAATATACATATGTGACTTCTTTTTCGTCTTGCTTACTTCTCTTGTGTCTACATGGAACATTGAACCTGTTTTAACTCATATAAATATTAAGTAGCGTAAGTTGTGGAGACAGATACATTCGGATGTTCGGAACGTTAACGAGGAGTGGTTTAGCTCGACACCACATCGCAACGGTACATGCCCTGTCTACTGTCTACTCCATACATTTCCTATTCATTTCAATCTATTCTCCGATGACGTGAATGCGGCGCACTGAAATAAGGACACGTCATTCAATACCATACCACAGAGCAATGTAAAGCAGTCTACAGAATAACACACCCCTATCTATTCTCAACTTTATTCTTAAGACAATACGAAGGTGGACTGTGGAACGACAAGTTTGTAGCTACTGTGGTCGTGATTGCTATTATGCAAACCAATATTCTTTAGGGGGAAGCCGGACATTTACGCCGACTGGAAATTCTAATGCACTGGCTCTGGCAAACAAGTTTGATTTTACTTTGTTCTTTTGAACACTAGAAACAGAGTCATACAAAACCCAAGTTGAAAGATAGCGTTTTACGGGTAACAGAGTTGGAAGGATTATGTTATTAAAACACTCTTATTTTGCAGAAGCTGTTTCAACTTCAGCGCAAGTAGAAAATATTACGAGTTTGCAACCACGCCCTCCATTGTGGTACAGGTCTCTAAAATTTATAACTTAAACGTTAACGAGCCGTCGATATTATCGCAATGTTGACTCCTGACCAGTTAAATGCTTACAATAATCATGGTCCATGGTCTAAACCGATAGCAGCTTCCTTTGCAATTGTATTTTAAAAAGCCTTCGAGTTTAAAGCTTTTTGTGGTAACATAATTTAAGCAACACATTAATTTCGCGTCATCAGCAACGTTACGCAAAAAATAAATTAAGGAAGAATGATAAAAACAACAAGGGAACATTACTCTCCCCTAATTCGACTACGTAAAACTCGGCAATCCCTTTAATACCTGTTTACACATTTCTTGGTAATTTGTGTTTGGCTAATGTTGTACCATAGTCATTAGACCGCGTGGGTCGGGCCTCTCCGCGCATAATTATAATTCATTACCTTATTCCTTGTTATAACGCGTTTAACATCGTTATTAAAATTTAATTTATTGAATGTGTATCACCGATGACAGTTACATTAATTCGAATTAAATGTTAATTATAATAAATTCTAATTGCAGACATTCTCACTTTAGATTAAAGTTTATGTAGGTATATCGCATCTCTAGTGTTTGAACCTATTCCCAGATCAAACCATGGCTTACGAAGTTTTGGTTAATTTGGAGATGGAGGTACATATGCCATTGTGAATAAGTACAGCAGTTTGTCATTTGACTTCTATGGGTTGTGTTGTGTGTACCACATAGTTAGGTGAATAAATCAATTTTATACACGCTGGCGGATACCGCAGCGAATCACATTACATGCGGTCACTGACATCTTCCTGTATTGCATAAATTTTATAACGAAAACAGAAGGTTCAACTTACAAAGAATATATTTCGATATAAAAGCAAATGGAACATTGTTATCAGTGTTCATTTACCTCGTAGAAAACGTTTCTTGTGACTCCGTGTTTTTCGGCGAAATATTTCTTTTTCATACATCACTAAAATCACGCTTTTATAGCTAGTGTTTCATAAAATATCGGTCGTGAATATAGTTTTGTTCTATGAAAATGTCGGGCGGAGGAAAGATAACACTTAATATATCACATACATCAGACTTCGCCCATGTTGATGATGCGATTTATACAGAGAACCGCTTGCTCATATAAAAACCACAAACTTTCAGAATATGCTGTTCAAAGGATTTTATCTTTTATTTCCACCACGGTATTATTCTAAAGCGTGCTCGTGGCATGTTTAGGATGCGGGCTTCATATATTCCGCATTATAAATACTAACATGAGAATTCATTATTTTCTAGATTAGAACATACTATTTAGAACTAGCTATGCGAAATACGGTGCAGCATTTGTACTGTTGCAGCAGAATAACGGTATGAGAAACAACACCATATTTGTCGCAGTACTTTATCCGAGCTGGTGAGAATGTTCAGTTATCTGCAGTGATTAGTTTTTTACACTGCGTTCCTATCCCGCGGTGCCATCTCGGACCGGTCAGTAAGCTTCCTCCTATGATCCTTAAACGGCGCCATTTGTCATTCAACGCGTGTAATTTTCTCTACACAATATTTTTTGCGAATACTTTGAAAGGTCTCGGTAAAAAGAGGCTAATCTTTATCGGCAATCGTCATTGGTCAGTGAACTCGCCACGGTTAAGTCCTTTTAATCACTTAAGCGATAAGAGATAATCTAGATTCTATTACTTAGGTATGTATCTTTTACTAAGATGCTTTATGAATGCATCATTATTCTAAAGACCATTCTTCTTGCAATATCTAAACATCGCAAAATTTGCATTGCTCTTTACTATCCTCTTTGCTGTTCATACTTGCGTTGTACAAGCACTTGTAAAATAATGCTCTTACATTTTGGCCCTCATTCAAATTTTATGAAATATTATTTACGTTTGTAGAGAGTAATCTTCAAAATTGATGTTAACGAATCCCGTAACATAATATTACTTTAATTATAGGTACTATGGCCGACATTTTATAAATCTTCTGTTGCTGAATAAATATAGAACAATTATTTCTATTATACGGCTCTTGATAATTTAATCAGTTAATTTTAAATTTAAAATGTATAAAAAAGTACGTAGGCATAAAAAACTTCATAAAATTCTGGAGCTAGCTTGAGAATCCTTAATTTAAAGTAACTCTCAGCTAGCTCATTCAGAATTCAGGAATGGGGCGTCATCTGGCGCCGTGATTTATACTTGGGACGCACTGAAAATCTATTCGCCGTGTCGTTCTCTGCAAACCGTAAAAATGTTCGGCCATTACACATGGATTCTGGTCTGATTGGATTTCTCTGCCAAAAATCGAACTCGTCCATTAATAATACATATCCATTAAAAATTCTTTAATGTTATTATATTTTACATTATTTTGTCTCTCATGCAGTATTATACGTTCGGTGAATGTGTATGTGAACCATTTTGTCAATTACTTGTTGTGAGAATTTTTAGTGTTCTTTGTTAGTTGTTAGAGTTAAATCTACTATGTACTATGTTCAAACCGTGAACGACTATTATAGCTAATGAATTGGCTGACTAAAGTACCTAAACGTCCTAAACTAACAACTCAATTGGACTATTTCTTACTATGAGTGTTACTGTTATTAAATCAATACATCAATAAATCAATACATCGCAATTAAATTAACGTTTATACTTCGTGTTTAAAAGGAACGCTATTGTGTTAAATTGATAATAGTAACTGATAAACAAGATTAAGTCATCATAATGACCCCCATGAATCAAAATCCAAGAAGTTTTAAAGGGCTTGTTGTTTTCATTACATCATCGCTACACACTCATCGCAATCTCTATGCGATCTTTTCACACGAAAACTACATTACGTGACTGAATTTTAAAGCAAAAACTTAAGAATATCTGTTCCTAGTAAATAAATAACACTTACTTGTATTATTCATACATTTATTAAATTACTTGAAACCTCAACAGGACCGATTCACTGAAATCGATTTGATTCTATCTCAGTTCGCTACACTAGATCTGTTTCGTTTTTCAATCAATCCGATTATCGTTGTGGTACACGTCAATAAAATTTCTATTGGACAAAGGTTCAGTGGCGACTACAAATGTAAACTGCATCGTAGTTACATAAACTTACTTGTGTTATATAAACATGATCTCTTCTCTTACTGAAGATTATACCAAGCGTACCATCATAAATTGCAATACTATAACTATAATTAGATATACCCTGTAATCAAACTCGAATAAATTACATACTACACCACAATTACTTTATCAATATATTATGATTACGGCACTCGTATTGCGAAATAGTCCGATTGTACTCTGTAACACTTTAAATGTGCTGTGAAGGAATAAAATGGTGGAGCCGGATCGCGGGGTAATGCACCAATTGAAGGCCGCTTGAAGCACTAATACTACTGCACAATAAATCCTTACAGAGAACGCCGCGTACGCACTATGTTATATTTATTACACTCACACTTCGCATCTAATAATTAAAACATATTTTAACAGAGCCGCCGCAGGCCGTAAAGCGGAGCCTGGATATTATCTGTATTGTGAGGCTACTGTCTGTTGCTTCCAGAGAATATTGCTTCCTTAAGTTATTGGTGTACTATACACGACTATGTTTTACTCGGATCAAGTATTTGAAACCAGCTTCTCATTCCGCAGCTTTGTTGCGTTATAAACTACCTCAAACACTTTCATCCATTATTAAACACTGTATTCGACTGTCCATCAATGACAACCGAAATTCTTCGCACCAACGAAGTATATAAAAATACAATCTTGAAATTTTCAAAGCCATTACCCTCGTACCATGGTTGTGTAAAGAAAAATGTGTGGGTCTATACCCCAACCAGTCCAGTGCCGCCGAACAGGGGTGATCCCGACCAGCGATACGTGTACTGTTTACAAACTCAGTTTTAACACGAGAACACCTTCATTCCATTTAAGTGGCATATGGACTCTATGTCCTCAGGTATCAGGTATAAAAAAAACAAATCGCATATTTATTTTGATAGAGTAATTGTTTAAGTTCTTTCTTTTTTATTGTAGTTTGTAGAATCTATAAATATTTTAAGACATCAGGATGAATCCATTCCAAATGGAAATTGTGTGAATATATTTTCCTTTCCTACTAGATACATTGGGGAAACTTTTCAGCAGGTAACACCTGAATCTCCAATAAAACAGAAACGAATCCGTCTTATGAAATATATTGCTTTCAAGATTCTTTTGTATTTCCGCAGTCCGCCATTACTTTTTAGTACTTCCTATCGAATTATTCAAGTAAAGAAAGAAGGTCGATTTGTCGATAGCGAGAAACAGTTGGGACCAGGTTTAATGTTCTTGAACGTGCCAATGGTATCCCCAGTCCCGCACTAAATCGTTGTGGCGGTAAAAATGTCGCATTTATTGCTTGCTAGTAATTTGTACTTATTTTACAAACAATAGTCAAACATTTTTACGTATTCCAACTGTAAAACATCAACCGTTAAAGTTTCATGATCGTAAACTTTATAGTAAGGTGGTTTTTATACGGCGTGTTTTTAATAGGGACAAATCATTACGAGTGCAGCACAGTTTTACAATCCTTGGTGGAATATGAAGGTGATCATGAGGATTATGAGGAAAATTGCTATATTAATGCAAAAGTTCAGTAGTCGCAGGCGCAATGTTGTAGAGGAAAACCTACATATGTGGCTGTTGTAACTCTCACATGTGACAAGTAATATTGGCATAAAACCCGACCCTCCCTTCCATCATAATAACGCATAATAGTAATACGCGGTCAACTTTAGGGAGCTTTAACTTTATGTAAGAAAGGAATTGTTGGACGGTCATAATTTAAATAAGGCATTTACCTGCTTCCTCTTTAAAGAATGGTTAACTTAGTGTGTTGTATAGACATATTTTTATTACACAGAAATACTTACTTATAAGTATTCCCCATCAGTAACGGCATTGTGGTTAAAAGTATTTTCGTGTAACTTCTATATTGCTGGTTACATAAAACTTTATATCGAATTGATATCGCAATATTTTAGCAAATGTCCTTCATGTCCGTATTACCATACTCGGGTCGGAGTTTATGGCGGGTCAAGATAACGCTTCAAATTTAAGCTTCGGAGACAAGAGAGTGTCACAGGCAATTTTTCGCAGAAACCGACCTATGGCTCCGGCTTTCTAAAGTGGGTGTACTTCTTGCACTTGTAGCAAAACTCGTTCCCTTATTCAAGACCCTTGCTTTGCCCCCAACATCACGACCAGATATAAACAGTTTTTCTTAAGGAAACTGCGTTGAAATGTCTGCTTATAAATTTATGCAACGCCCTTATTTGCAAAAGAACGCTATAGACTACAGCTGACATCAGCAATTCATGAAGCTCTCCCTTCTTCGATAAAGAAGTGAATATTCGTAGATTTAGAGCGTGATATTATTTATTACTCTGTAGGTTCGTATGAAAACAAACTTCTCACAGTAGCATTCACATGAATCAACATGTCATTGGTTTTGAAAATAAGATTGATGTTCTTTTAATGGCATCTATTCATTAAGCTTATAATAAAATGTCAGATGTAGTGTCGGCAGTATTCAAGTCAACGATCGGTTATACCATACGGTGAAAGATTTATAATGAGACAAATGAGTCGAGACTACTGATATGCATTCGTTGTGATTCCCAGACGATCCCAAAATAGGAATACACCATTTAAGTACTCTGTATGAGTATGACTCACGCTTTAGTGTTAAGAAGGGAAATGCTTACCGTTAGATAATTGTAATTCGGTTGATAAATGTAAAACAATATAATATGAGATGTTTATAAATCGCAGTGGGACGAAAACGCCCAAAGCATATGCCTGTTATTTCTTAGTATCAAGGTTTTATTAGTTCTTCATTCGTTTATAACATAAATTCTACCAGTTTTAAGATGCAAATAAGCTAAATATTAATGCTCGGCTAGATGGAGAGTCCCCAGGAGGAAAATGCAATGTATGCCGCTCGCCGTAAAGATGAAAAAATAAAACAGTCTTGTGAAATCTCGTGCACCTATTGTAATAAAAAAAATGAATGGTGTGCTTACATACTTTACCACGTTCCTTACGAAATGCACACAGACTGGACGTAATTGGATACCCAGTATAAAACCAAGTAGGCTTCAATTTAAATGAAAAAGGTTGCAGTACACCTTGTCCATGAAAATTTAATGCTTTTAAAGAAGCCTTGTCAGATTATAGCTCTTTAATCCCACACGTCCTACGTACCCTGTAGTTTTATTATTCAAGCCGTAGAAAGACGTGATAAAATTGTTTATTTTATAAATAACATCATAACCCTAGACAATTCAAAGTATGTGACCCTTAACTTTAATCTCAGCAGGCCAAGCTTTTCCTGTTCAATAATAATGACTAAATTACTTCTTGCTCGGACCCAAGAATATTGAACGAGTAATAAATCAATGAACAGGGCTACGGAATTGTACGCCAAAAACAAAGGAAGGGTGCTTTACAACACATTCACTTTTATATTCAAGAGTTACGGATGAAAGAAGTTCGTTTGCGGATCGCCTCGTTCGCAAGTTTTAGCCGATAAATTGTTACGGGCGGTTGCGTGCGAATTACTTCCTCCGAGTTCATCGACATTTTATCTAATTTGAACTTGATCTTACTGTTCCGTTGTAAAAAAGCAGAGAATTCATGAAAAGGTTGATTATACATACTTTAACTGAAACTGCAATGTTTCTTCTTAAACAATTTCGTAGCTACAATGTTTTCTTTTGAGTACAGTTGGCAATGGTTACACATTCTTCATCATATACCATTTTCCAAAACCAGTTTTGCACAACAGGTTGCTTCTATACGCTGATACAGCGCCCTTGCAAGACCTTCTCAAAGTCGTGACCTCATAGGACCTTGCCTTCAGCGTAGTTGTATACGCACTGTAATAGTATTACGTACTTAACTTACATGTGCATTTGCTATAGTAGCAAGAGTAGCAACGCTATGCTTTGTTGTCTTGTCAATTGAGTATCTTATCTGCAATTTATTATAATCCGCCGGAACGGTCTTATCGCTGTTAGTTATATTCCAATAAATACTAATCGGTCAGACTAACATCGAAAAACAATTTATTCCCATATAATTGGGACGAATTTAATAACGTACACTGATAATAAATCAATTTATATTTGATACCTTTCGGCCATCATACCATTACACATCGTGTCGCCTAGAGTTCAATAGAGCAACGATATACTCGTAGTCTGAATCTCAAATATAATTACAAAATTATACATAGAGATACCTGTTATAATAGTCTGTGCTCTATTCTGAACATTGAAAACCCCTAATTTTAATAATAGGTAGACACATAAAACCGTGGTTCGGTAAAGTTGAAATAACGACCTGACATTTAAATATACAACCATAATTCGAAAAAAACGAACATGTTATAGTATAAAATTACATTTCTTTTCCCGGCAATCGTAAATATGTGAGCACCGGTACCCCCGCCACCCACGTAGCCCCTGCGCGCGCGCCGTCCCGCAGGGAGCCAAGGCCGGCTCACAATGGGCCCACTTTTGCAGTACTTATTGCGATCCAATACTATTCAATCTCACTATCTATTTTATATGGAACTAGTTTCCTGAGGGCATTTCCCCCATGGACTGCTACTCACAAGGGTATTGAATTTGCAACAAGATCTTGACTTTCACTTGATAAGTCTTATTTAGTGAAGCAAGATGTCAGGGAAATATTCTGGTAAAAGCGAACACACATTTGAATTGGATTAAACAATTCATCATTGTAAGCCGTAGCAATATCAATCTGATAACTTAATTTATCACTGCTGTGATATATTACGTCGTTTAGTTATGTCTCCAGCTATACTTTCAGAATGCAGACCTCACTTTGTATACTGCATATATTAACAAGACTACAATGACCAATGTCAAGTCATATGCAAACGCGGCTGTATGTCCACGGATCCACCACAGTTGAAAATTTATTCTCTCCGCTCTGGCGTGTTACGGAATGTACGACATTGCTGTCTTTGACCGTACATGTAAATACCTCCGACAGCATATTTAGGTGCATACTTTCAAGTTCGCATACCGACTTCAGTATAAAAAAAACTGGTTTGAATAGATTTTTTTCTAAAGTCCTGTAATTTTATTTAATATTGACTAGTTATTCCGCTTTCCTCTATTAAACGGGTACGGGTACATAATATTTATCTTACGTAACATCCATTATATTTTACTAAAGTTCAAACTGCCGTTAACTTTAAAGTCAAAGTTCTTATTGGCGAGCTCCATCCTTTGAAATGCACTAAAAGTTTTACTTCTATTGCATTACTACCTAATCAAGTCTAAAACGTTAAGAATATTATCAGCAATTTTATTGCAAATAACGATAAGCTATGCTAGTAATGCTTCGTCAAGGACTGTTAAAATTGGTAATTAAAATATTATTATGTACTGTCAATAACTTTTCATGCATTTCCTTCTGTTGCATTTTGTATATTGATTACTTTATTCATTCCTATTTTATAGCCAAGCATAACTTTGTACTCAAACAATTCATTGTTTTGTCGATAAATAATATCATCCATTTTCTCCTATCGATAATTAGAAACTAAAATGGGTATGGTCATGTCACGATCTCGGAACACGATTCTATGCAAGGGCAATAACTCACTTGTCTCTCTGTGAGTATCCGCTGCACATCGCTTCCTCCTTCTGTAATAAACTATTCTATAATCTAGACTAGATCACAGTTAATCAGTATCCGTCATTAGCAAAACAAAATACGTTCACGATGTAACAAAACTACGGAACAGCCGTTTGTCGTTGTGATTAATTTTGACTGAAATGTATTTGCTGTAACTGACAATGATTTATTCAATTGACTGGAATAGGTAGTTTGATCCTGAAAGGTCATAGAACACGGTGATAATGTTCTATTGGAGGTACAAATGCGAGTTAGGTGTGAAGCAATCAAGAAAAGGTGAAATGAGGTATCGTGAGGACCGGTAACATTAATCCCGATAACCTGGGGGGTGGGCTCTTGACTAATGGCGGATTATTTGTCTGTTTCATGTAGTGATGGGACTCGAAACGGCCTTTTATTTGTTCGTTAACTATCTTTTAATGATACGTTATCCGATAGTCCTGACGTTTATGTTAGCATTTAACATAATGTCTCTTAGTCACTAAGAAAAAGTGATTTTCCTTTTGTTTTTAATTGATGCGGTGGTAAAGCGCTGAGGTTTATTTCTGATATCATCATTTACATAGTTTAAGAATTATAAGACTTCACGAGAAAATTAGTCGTATAAAACTTACTACTACCTATGCGTAATTACGTAACTAGACAGACAGTATATGGCCCCGACATATAATTATAATAACATTTACGAGCCTGGACATAAACGACCATTATTTGATTGAGTAGTACAGAATGATGACACTCAATTACAATTTCTACACTAATCAATGCAAATTAGAAGTAATCGTAATTTACTCTGTAATAAGACTACAGACAGATATTGTATGAATCATGAATAGTTCAAAATGTTGTATTAACAATAGTAATTAGTGGTTGAGACGCTTCCTTATTTCAGCGGCCATCACAACTTGCGAAAACTTAACTCTAAGAATGTTAATTAGTGCCATTGCTACGCAGCCATGATACGTCGTAAGAGAAGATTAAGTAGGGCTAGGAGACGGCTAACGATACTCGAGTAGGAAACTAGATAGAAAACTAGATTTGAATAGAAATGGGTATGCAATCCGTCACTCGAATTGAGATTCACATAGCATTCTTGAGCTTCATTCCAGAAAATGAGGCGTAGGTTAATAGCACTAAGATACTATTAACATTGATACATAGCTTCTTAGGACCTTTTGATAAAATAACATTGTTAATTAGACAGGTGATACGGGCATCCATGCCATAGTTGAAACGCCAACAAAATATTTTCCTTTTCCTAGCTTTATTGTTACAGTAATTTGTTTCATTCATGCTATTTTCTATCTATCGTTCGTCTTCAAATAATAATATTCAATATTCTTTTGTTACAGCGGAGGGCAGCCTGTCCGACTTTGCGGCTCGCAAAGTCCAATACACGGCAAGTCATCCCCTCAAAAAGGGCCTGTTCACACCCGATACAAGGTAAAACGCTAACTTTCAAATTAAATTACCACTAATCGACGTTAATGTATCCCAATGAATGGAACGTTCTGTACCTACCGGTTTCGGGTAAAAGGTACCGATTTGTGCCTTATAACGTACACGATTCCTTTCGTAACAATTGATTAGCTGGCCTTTATTACCAATTAGTACTTAAACGTTGCGTTTTGCAATGGCTTGTAAAGTTTTACAATGCGTGTCATTACCGCAACAGTCACGTCTTTGGTCCCAATGGGTTAGGGAATTGATTTACTGTAACACTTAGAATTCCCTGTTGACTGTACTATGTCCTTGCAGTAAATATGAAATCATTCTGATTTGCAATAATTGGTCACCTAATCAATTAAGTTTTCGTAGAAGTACGTGTCAATACAAACACTATTATTCTAATACATACTCTTTACAGACCGTCGAGTATACGCAAGCTATATGAAAAGGCGACGACAGACCGTCTGTCTGCATCGATCCTCGACCAACTACGGAGGGATTCTCAGCACTCTCCATACCTATTGTGCACTCCAGTTCTTAGCACTAAACGAAGACGAATCTATCAGAAGGTCGATGTGGAAATCGAAACCCGCATTGTAAGTAAATGAGTTTATTAAACATTAACCCACCAGCTTGATTGTGGACGTAAGTAGTTTACACTGACAACGGTTACTTAAGTCACCGCATACAAACATCAATAAATAACAAGCGGACTTTTAATACAAATTATCAAAGATGATTTATTAATTTGTTTAGTCAACTGAAATATTGATATGGAATGAATGCTTCCAATTTGAACTTCAATAAATTGCAAAAGCATTAATTCAATGCCCTTAGAAATGTAAATGGTTCCAATACTCGCTTTATTAACGCGTTGAAACGCAACTAATTTCCAGCCGTCAGTCGTTGAGCAACTTCGGAAATGGACATCGAAGGAGGCAATGGGTGACGTGACAGCCCTGCCGGACGCGTCCATGAGGATCGCAAGCAGCGTCACATTGACGCCGGACGAGCTCTCTGAATGCGGATCCGGAGACGACGAACCTATCGATCATCGGCTGCCCAGCCCCGACGAACAACTTAGGATCATTGCTTCCAAGTAAAAAACTGTTTTGACAACCCTGATTTTATGTTTGCCTTAAATGCTGCGGCTGTCAATGGTATCAATCCGTTGCTACGATTGATGCCCAATTTATACAGCTGCTTTATTGACAGACTTAATCTGTAAAGATATGATCTGACTACATTCGAATGTTTGTTTGTTTAACCGTAGAAGTCATAGATTTTAGTCACCACCTGCATGAATATGGAATAGGTAACTGTACCTACCTACAGCGTATAAAGATTGATTAATTTTCTTTCCTCCCACATAACAAGACCCCGACAGGCTATAATGCACCTTAAAAGCCAATTTTGCGGTTCACCTTCCAAATAAGAGCCTCGTTAATCCATTTTTATTGTTCATCGCTATTTAATGCAGCTGCTTCATAAAATGGTGTTATAAAAGCTTTATAAAAAATTTATGCAAAGTAATAATGTTGTGAGATGACAGTTTTATCGTGCAGTACTTATTATCAATAAAATTAACATCAAACGACTTAATAAGAGCAAAGGAATTATCAATAAATAACGTCTCTAATTAATTATGTTGCATTATTGCCGAGATAAGAGGACATGCATGCATAACAATGAAAAATGTCTGTGTAATTTGTATATTGACCCGACACGATTTAATCAGAGACATATTCTCAATGCACAAGTAGACATATTTTATACTTTATATTTTTTAATACTACTACTACTACTATAGGTAAATAGTCACCGTAGCCTACACCTGCAACGCCAGAGGCATGAAGAGTGCATTGCGGATCAAACTAGTTAACTTTTTTTGCTATACTTTTTGTAAACAATTTTATAATCTACTATTTTACGCTTTGCAGGTTCCCCCCGGAGGTCGTAGCCATCGATACGTCTGGGAAATTCTTCGACAGAATGTGCAGCTCCCGAAAATCTCTACACCTAGAGAGTACTACCGGTGAGACGGACACGGTGAAACGAAGGACCCGGACGAGAAAACCTCGGGGTAAAAGACGAAACACCATTTCGGGCACTGACCAAAAAGAGCTTAGAGAGGCTATAGCTGGGTAAGCTTCTAGTATGCACTGTACACACTCACACAGATTACATTATCTATCACTTGTCTACACTAAAATACTTTTATGTTTTTTGTTCATTGTTTTTAATATTATTTTTTGTAGATAATGTAATCTCAAAGCGTCTCGATTAACGAAAGTAACCGTTCAGCACATTTCGTGAAGACATACGATTCAAATCTTGAGCACACATTTTTAACAACTCGTTGATAATACTATCGTGCTTCTGTGAATACATTATGTTTAACATTGGGTGTCATTGTTCAATTCAACGCTCTTATAACTCGGAAACAAAGACATCCAATCATTTGTGCACTTGATCACTAATAGTGCCATTTGTTCATTAGCTTCATGATTAATTTGTCTCTAAAGCGTTCTGCTGTAACGAG
The DNA here is from genome assembly GCF_023101765.2 of Spodoptera frugiperda. Lineage (NCBI taxonomy): Eukaryota > Metazoa > Arthropoda > Insecta > Lepidoptera > Noctuidae > Spodoptera > Spodoptera frugiperda. The sequence goes on from NC_064240.1 coordinate 7,238,619, forward strand.
ACTAAGCGGCACGCTTTAAAGATTCTTCAACCATAGATATGCATTTAGCGTGTGACTAATGCTTTGCTTGGTTTGTTCTACCGTAGCGATACATCAAACGCGGCAGCTTCTGAAGAAATCGAAGATAGCAATACAGTCATCAGGTCGAAGTCTAGTGATTTACTTAAGAAAAGTCCTATCGATCCGGTGACCAAGAAGGGGCACTTCAACTCTCTAAAACAATGGGGCAAAAACAGACTAAAGCTAATTGGTAGATCTCCTAGTGCCAGTAGGGATAACTTTAAGGACACTTCCAAGTGTGAGAAGGCTAAGGATTCAAAATCACCGCCTAGGCAAGTAGAATTGGTCCAAGATTCTGTGACTATGCGTAAGAAACGCCCGGGAGACGAAGACAGAAGAACGCATCAAAGATGTGCATCTTATTCCTCTTCTGAGAAAAGTATAGGTGTCCCCAGTATCGTTCAACCAAATATCGCGACCATTAATACAGGCGTTAAATTACGAGGAACATCAGTACAAAGAAGACTAAGACGATCAGCCACTGCCAAAGATGAACCTCATTCGTCGAGTGGTAATTGGTCGGCAAGTTCTGAGTCCGGTCGGACGAGTATAGGTTCTGAGATAACCACTACAACAGTGCCTCCTAAAAGTACAACGTCAGCCGCCACATCCAACAATTCATTGAATGCTCACCATGGCCCACCAAGTTCTATAATTAGTAGACGAAGATTCCTCAATACCTCTGGCTCAGGGAGTGTGACAAGTGAGGGCACGCTAACGCCAGACATAATTCATGACTTGCATGAAGACTTGGAAACAAGTTCGGAATTCTCATGTGATACCGAAGGCTACTATACATCATTCCATATGGACTCGGGCCTGAAGACTTTGAAGGAAGAGGAAATTGCTCCTAGTACACCTCTGCATACGAGTAATGCTCTTTCCAACTCCTCCAATAGTCAGAATATGACTGCAGAGAATGAATACGAATTATTCGGAAAAGGTTCCACAAGTACTACTACAAGTTCTGCTGGAACAGTTTGTACGACGTTAATGGCTGCTGGCAGCGATAGATCACTTGTAATAGGCCCGACAGTACCGGAACGGAAAAGTTCGTTAGCGAAAATGAGCAGAAATAGAACTGCTAATGCGCACAGCGCAAATACTAGTTTAGACAGGAGCATAAATTCAACATTCTCAAAGTCTCCTTTCAGCAGCCTAAGATACAACCCAGTAAGATACAGTGATAAACCAGCATATAATAATTCTTCGCCAGAAATAAATGAAGCCATTCCTCCAACTATCACTATAACAAGAAATGTCGGTAATCATACAGAAATAACAGCTGTGGCCGAAGTCCACACAGAGACTGAACTTGAAAGTGCCAAGAAAAGTACAGGTACAAGTTCTCCAGACTCAGGGCATAACACATCTAGTTCACCCATTGAAGACTCCGTGTCTAGTGCACATGGAAAGAACAGCCTATCAGAACAAGACTATTCTGAATCATCAGATCTAGAAGGTACAGAAAGAATAGAAAGGATAAGATACAAGACCACCATTAACAGCTCTAGAATTCCTTCCATGTGTGTAATAACACCGTCTAACTCTGATGACGAAAGTGAAAGTAGCAATAAAGATTCTGACATTGTTGTCAAATCTCAGACGGAGTTATCAAAAGTAGCCAGTCGGCCAAAATTAGACCTGCCGGTTGAAGAAAAGCCGAAAGAAGTGAAAACGCCTACAGAATTGACAAAGCCAAGTAATAAAGGAAGTCAAATTAAATCTTCATTACAGCCTTTTAATAGTTTAATGTGCAAATTAAAAGGTGTACTCCCCCATAAATTGTCCAATAAAAAGTCACCGGTATCAAAAGAGCCGGAATTACCTGAGGACTTTTACGATACTGGGGATTACGTTACTATAGCTGATGTAAAGAATAATAACCAGAAATTAAGTCTGAATAGAGGCATCTATGGTAATAGTGATGTAGTCAAGAAAAATTTGCAAACTGTCCTCTCAGGAAAATTGCCAGAAACAGAATATGTATCACTTAATGAATTGCCAAATTGCCTTAGTGGAAGTAAAGACTATTTAGAACATAGCCTAGAAGATAAGCCTTCACCAGCTCTAGATGATGTTCAGATTAAAGGTGCAAAAGTTACACTTGACTCGCAAGGACAAGTGATCTACTCGTCTGATACACTAAAGAGAAGAAAAGGAGCACACACCACTTTCGAACCGGGACCGTTTGTTCAAGAAATTAAGCCTACGACAACGGTCATCAAACGCGAAATTGCTGATGTTGTGCAAGTTGTTGACGAGACTGATTTCCCTTACGAACCACCGCCACCATCAAGTAAGCCCACGTCACCACAGCTAGGGAAAATGATTATCAAAGCTCCGACTGCCCCCGATGGACCAATGACCACAGAATTCGTTACTTTACCGACTCCCAAACCCAGTACAATTATTACTGCTACACCAATCACCGAAACACCTGTACTTAGCAACCAACAACACTCGAAAATAACTAAAAAACCACAAGACATACCGCGAGTAGTAGAAGCAATCACTAGGACTGGGGCTTATGTAAATATACACGATGCGGAGGGTGTCAGCTTATCTCCGACGAAAGACGATTTAGCAGGTAAGAATGTTTCCTCAAAGTCTATCTCAAGACAACTTTTCGAAACGAAATTGCAAAGTATAGATATCGCTGACCTAGCTTCCCAAGTAAACGAACAAATAATTCCATTCGTTCCCAACTTCCAAACTCCTGTAATGTTGCAAAATAAATTCGATAAACAAGAATTCAACAAATCAGGCAACAAAGTAGCCGAAGTTTTGAGAATGTTCACTAATAGAAACAATACTAATAGTAATGGAGAGTTTAGCCCCAGTAACACTAACGGCGAACTTCTCGATAAATCTAATCTCAACAAAGTAAAACGTAGCGATAGCTATAAGTTGGCAAACTCCCCGTTGATGCCCATCAAAAAGCTATTGAAACTTGAAAGTTTTGGCACAAATACCAAAAAAGTGGACTCGCTAGAAATGATTCAAGCCGAAATAGCGGTCGATTTATTACGCGATCAAATTAACTACCCGCCAACTGTGTCCCCTAAATTGAGTCATAGAACTGCTATTGACGAATTGGAAAAGTGTGAATGTATGAGTAATAACACTTCTTTCATTGACGATGACTTTAATTCCAAATTGACTGCATTAACGTTGAGTCCTTTCGCTACTCCTTTGGCTAAACGGCACACGGTGGCTATCATTCCTGACACTAGAGATACGTCTCTAGATATATTATCCGCAATACTCGACGCAGATCCAGACGATGTCTGTATCCTTCACTCTCCACCTTCTTGCCCTCTCACCCCTAGTAAAGTCACTGTACCTGTTGATAGTTCTATGCATCGTGCTAGAATTCTTTCTATTTCCGAGTCCGACTATGGCACCGAAATCTGGTAAATTTTTTGAAACTTCTCAAAATCGATTCGTTATCTTTCTTCGAAATAGATCCCTTCTGTATTTCCTGTTACCGACTGATATTAGGATAACAATATTACGCTTAATTACTGACTCGGAAGTGTTTAGAGAATGAATTAATTTTTATTTTTATTAATGTCTTTTTAAAGGTAGTATTAGAAATTATTTGTAATTGCTAAAATTAACTAGGAACTAATCCGTCCAATGTACAATTAGTACTAAATATAAATCGGTCTTCCCTGAGTACTTTTGAAATTGTGAATTCTGTGATAGTTTTTATTTTAATGTAGGCGAATGTGAATTTTAATGGTATATTTTATGAATTTTAAATTCTGTATCTACATTGATGTATCAGTATTTTATTTTTACATTAATAGGTATAATGTTTTATTGAGTGTTAAATAATGCATGGTGGCTTCTTTCACCGCAGTGTGCACAGCTTACGAGTGTTTCATTTTCTTCGTTTGTAAGTGCATGGTGTGTTATTCTGTGTTCTTGTGTTTTGTGTAAATAATATTATTATAGATTTATTGTGAATTAACGCACTTATTTCATTTTATGTCACACCTTCAGCTATCACCCTCACTCTACTCATTAGGTATAGCACTGGGCTATGAAACCTTGACAAGTTCTATTTATATTACCTACCGCAGCAATTGCAATAAGATTTTTTTGTTAATTTAATTCTTAAACATACTATGCAATATATGGTACGATAAAGAGAACTTGCTCTATGAAATAAACATTAAAAAAATAAATGTTGTAAATAATCCACTGAATCTTTTTTCACATTACACCTATGGGCGATAACTACTTGAACAATACTAAATCTAAGGTTCAGAATAACATGACTAATTTGTGGGTTACATGTGACCACGAAGAGTAACGTATTGTTAAAATGTTTAACAATGTTCGGAGATTAAAACATAGGTGTTCAGTTACCTTGCACTCATCTTACATCGCTTTGCACAGTGAAGGAGGTTGCTTCCAATGTTTCGTCTTTAACGACACCTTAAAAGGTAATGTTTTGTGTTGCTTATTTGGCATGATGCATGGGAACTCAATTACTAACACAACTAAAACAATAAAACAAAGCACTTAGAAGCCCACACTAAACCTGTCTAATAAAATTAATACACTAAAAACAAATTAATATTAAATTATAGACATTATATTATTATACTAAAATAAATTGTATTATAATTAGGTTTAAGAATAAAATACCATGCACTTTGTAAACAGGCTTTCATATAATTTCGTGATGGAATTATATGATTATGCATCTAAATTATATGTGAACGTCATAATGTATTATGTGCAACTTAAGGGCTATGTATTTGTGTACCAACCTATTTGTTCAATGTATATAATTTTTGTGTTTTTAGCCTTAGTTTTGCTTTTGGTAATGGAACTTTATTTGATCGTTATACATACATATAAATATATCATAATTGAAACAAGTTGTGTGTAGTTAGGATAATATTTTTATATCCTACTTACTAAGTTACAACCTAAAATCTTTTTATGTAAATGAGCATGTAGAATGTCCAGTGTGAATATTATTTATTTTATATTTGCGGTGTAGGTTACTCTAGGCATGTTTATTTATACAGGATCGATATTTTGAACCAAACCGACACCATACCAACGTTATTAGTTCTTTTAATGCTGCTTGCTATATGAAATTAAAAAATATTTTATTAATTCTCAAAAAAATACCGATATCTGTTCAGCCTTTTATGGTCCTGCCGAGATGAAGGCTAACAACAATAAAAACGGACATTATACATATACAAAAAATGAGTTTCGAAAACCTCGGTTGTTTGTCTGTAAAATTTTCTCGTATTCTTGGTTCCACAATAATCATCCTGTATAAATCTTTATACAAACAAAACTATACATATAAATGTATTTATTTTCTGCTATATATTTGGGATTAGTTACCTATAGTTATTTATTAATTTTATTTATATGCCAGATCGTAGGAAAGTACGCAGGTAGACGGAAAATACCTATATCAACTACTGAAAGGATTACTGACCTACTTGTAACAATTACTTGAACCTTTTGTTTTAATAATATGCGTGTTATATTTTCAGACTATCGACATTCCAGTGCTGACAAGCCCTACTTGAACATACCGCCAAGTGTAATCCAAGACAAGGGACCAACAGTAGACTTGAATGCGATTAATCCCACCTTACACCGATACCATACTGCTCATCTACGCGGCAGGCACGGTGTCGTCGACTACGATAACTCAAATGCAGCTCAGAGAGACCAACCGAAATTCTGGACGCTTCCTAAACGAAGCAACTTAGAATCCAATGCGCCTCAAAGATCTGCGTCTAATTACGGAATAAAAACTGCAGCAGTCAACTTACCAGCACCAGAAAAACGAACACAGGGTTCCACTAACACCAATGATGAATCTATCAAAATATCTCCAATAGATCCAAGAAATTCAGGACACTTCAAATCATCGACTCCGTCTAATAAAGAAAATGTTGTTGATCTTGGTACTAAGTTATTATCCCCTGTCAAATCTACTATGACTAACGAAGAGCTTTATGCTGTTATTCATAAAAGTAAGAAGAAACTCAATATTAAAGATACCACCGAAAGATCAGAATCGCCTGCATTGTCCACTATTAGTTTATCACCAGTTAATTCGGAGACGTCACTTTATACAAAGGGCTCACAGCGTCATCCAGAAACAGGTTATTTAGGAGACCCAAGAAACAGAATGAGCTGGTCTCCTTGTGAAAAACAAAATATACTTCCTAGTGCAGGCCCTATATATGGAACACAAAAGCAAGAAACTAATTGCGCAGATAGATATGGACCTATGTCACAAACCTCCAGGCTTGATTTCAAAAAGCTTTTGTTGCAACACAGTGTTAAACTAAATACGTTGCCACAGAACAAGACCAATAAGTTATCGGCAGTTGAGCAATTAAAATTATCAAGAGAAAAACCGCAAACATTACCTTCTCAAGTAGCCAATAGATCGCAAGTAAATATTCTGGATTTAAGTGGATCTCCTAAAACGTATACTCATAGAAAAGTTATGAAGCCAAACGTTCAACCTAGTTCACCGGGAAGAACAGGATCATTAATTAAAGAACATAAAAATACACCTAAAATATTGCTATCTCCTAAATCACAGTGGCGATTTGCCAGTCCAAGATCAGATGTTTTGTCAACCCCTATACCCGAAGCTTACAATGAAGACGACAATTCAAATAGCTCGGGAGAAAAGCATGAAGTTTTAGTGGAAACTCCGCCTTCAAAAACAGTTCCTATTGTAACTAATCAACATTTTGGAGCGCGGCGTAACTTAATTCCTATAAATGAAACCACTCTAGAAATTGAAAGAAATTTCCCTCCATCCACAGACCAAGGCGTGTATCCTCTGAACACTGACTTCATAAGGTCACAAGGTTTGTCAAGAACAGAAATATTGCAAGCAAAGAGAGCAGAGTTTTTCAATACGTGTCCTGAGTCATCTCCTCCGAAATTAACCTCCTTCAAGAGTCCAAATGCGGCTGGTCCGCCTGTAAACTCTAGAAGCAAAACTTCTCCAGAGAGAGGCAAGGTATCGCCTACTACTCTGGAAACTGCATTATGATAAAGCTGATATTGACGTGTCAAAGCGGTGCTTTAGAAATTCCAATCTCAAAGTTTGTAAATAAGGCAATGAAATTCATAGAAGCTTTAATCTAGTCTTTTCTTTCGCTTAAAGTGCCATTTTTGCAGGCACTTATTTTCCATAACCAGTGTTTGAATACTTCGTAATTCGAGCTCAAATTATGTTTATTTTAATGCTCTATGGGGCCAATTTTGTTCAGTGTAATATTTTCTACTCTTATAACTGCTGTTTTATAAAACTTAGGATGTAAGTATTTATTGAGTACATTTTGATAGGTACTATGTTAGCAATGTTTTGAACTTTTTCAAAGTTTTTAAGTTATTCGGAATACAATTTTAAATAAAACGTGTTGAATTATACTGTCGTTTATTTTTGTCCCCATTACCTATTACAGGGAACAGCAGATAGTGCCAGCGGCATTCAATTAAAAAGTATGCATGATCAATTCGGATATGCAATAAATGTACCAGAGGAACATGGGTACCTCATTTCAAAGGTGAGTGAAGATCGAGAATACACAAATAGGTTCCAGACTAGCGCCACACCGATATTGTGTAGCTGTGAAATTAGAATTAGATGAAACAGTTTGCCCTAAAAATTATGTGTGGCAAAATTGTATTACAAAAGTGTTAACCATAAGTGAAATAAAAAGTTCATGTATTACAATAACATAATTACAATTATACCTCTTTATCATAACTTTGTTACAAGTTGCATTATTGTCAGCACCTAATTAAGACTTGTTTGCTGAAAAAAACTAGTAGGTGAATCTGGAGCTGGTATTGGTCAACATTAACAATAGAACTTAAGACTTAAGGGATATTTACCATATTTCTTTATGAGTTTCCTCGAGGAGTTCATCCGTGATCATGGCGCTTGCAACAGTACCGAAATATTGGTAATTAATAGACATAAATAAACATAGTGAATATCCTGTCTTAAGTTCTAATGATAGTGTTAGCACGTGTTAGTGACCATGTCAGTTTAAATACTTATATTGACAGTTAATGTGTTAATTAATAAAAGAAATAAATAGTGACTTATATATCTTTATTTTACAATAAAAATTACAAATTTGCCACAAGTTTACCTAAACATCAGTTTAGTTCATATCTTAAGATGATACAAATTGATCATTCACTCACAATTTCTTTTTAATACAATACAGTTTGAGATTACTTAATACAATTTTATTCTATTAGAAAATAATGTAGTAATGTGATCATGAACAGTTTTGCTTAGAATATCTACATATATTTACGTAAAACGTATCACTTATACTCTGCAAGAGGAATTGTATTATTTCAATACAAACATTACGTTGTCTTATCTAGGACATGAACATTTTGTTTAACATTGGCTCAGCCTAGAGCCTATGGGAATATCTAATAAATATAATGTACAATGTGAAACATTTTTTTTAAAATACCATACTATTATCAAAGGCAATCAAAAAAGTTGTAGCTGCTGCAGCTTATGTACGACAATAATACACAGTCAAGGCAACCAAGAAAATACCATTTCTGATTACAGTAATCAGAAATGGTATTTTTTCATTCATTAGTTACAATTTAGTTCGTTGAGAAAAGGAGTTTTGGTAGCAGCTATTTAATTTGTGCTACAAAATACACACAGCAATTCAATTAAATATTAGTATAAATACTTAAAATAAATAAACTGTTATAACCTCAAACTTATCGGTAAAACACTGATGTAACACTGTGGCCTATAATGGATTATTCCCAGTCTTTTTCAAAAACTATTAGATGTCACTATTTGTTCATAGGTGGTCCATTCATTAGAGGTGGTCGCATTTGACCCATAGGTCCCATAGGACCCATTGGCCCCATTATTGGCCCCATCATAGGTGGTCTCATGCCCATCATAGGTGGCATAGGGCCGTGTGGTCCCATCATCATCGGTGGTGCCATCGGGCCTCCAGGACCCATCGATGGAGGAGGCAGCATCCCTGGTGGACCTCCTGGTGCTGGCACTGGCGGTCTAGGACCACCTGGACCCATTACACTGGGATCCCAAGGCGGTGGAATAGCAGCTCCTTTATTAAATGGATTCTGTGCTATCTTACCAGCTTTGAACGCCGCTGTTGTAGCGTCGATGAGATGTTGAGCTTGTTCTTCCATCCACTTTTGATAATAAAATTTAACATTGTCTTTATGTTTTCTTCCCGTGCAATGTGTTTTTCTGACACTCGGTGAATCGTGTGTTAAATATGTGTCACAATAATCACAATAGTATTTAGGCATTTTTATAAATTGTAAATTCTATGCTAAAACACACGCGAAGTATTATTTACTGACCAATGACCACAGCAATACTGATACTGAAAAGCAAAGCAAAAAACAAATCTGACAACGACAACGAATAATAACACGCCATGAATGAATGAATGAAGAATGACTGAAATTGGTGTTTGGTGATACCAGCTCTCAATTTTTCGTTAGATCATTCGTTCATTTAGTGAACTATAGACAAATGAAACGTTTAGTCGATTATTTGATATTTAGGACAAGATATCCGAACGTATTAGTATTTTCACATCTCTAATTATTGGAAAAATTGCAAATGGCGCGCTGCGTTTGAGATTGAAGCACGTGTGATTGACGTTTCAAAAAATTTGGTCTAACGTGTTTAAATGCAATAAAAAATACTGAATGTACAGAAAGTAAATTGTCAGCATAAATATATTTAAAAATAACACGATGCCGGATATGAAATATATTTTGGTTACCGGTGGAGTTATAAGTGGTGTTGGAAAAGGTGTGATTGCAAGTTCTTTTGGCACAATTTTAAAAAGCTGTGGTATCGATGTGACTTCAATAAAAATTGATCCGTACATTAATATCGATGCAGGAACGTTCTCTCCCTATGAGCACGGTAAGTGGAACAGCTGATAAAGCGTATTAACCTTAATTTATTGTTTTTCATCCGCGTGTTGCATTAATTGCATGGTCTATTTTTATTCTCTAGGTGAAGTTTACGTGCTCGATGACGGTGGTGAAGTTGACCTTGATCTTGGCAACTATGAGCGCTTCTTGGATATAACACTGCATAGAGACAATAATATAACAACTGGCAAAATATACCAGCAGGTTATTGAGCGTGAAAGACGAGGAGACTATCTTGGGAAAACTGTTCAGGGTAACTATACAAGATATTTCAATTAGAAAAAAAAAATTCAAGTATTAATGATGTGTTATATTTGCCTATATCCACTCTTTATTAAACAGTCTAACTTTATTGTGTCCAAAACTCTATGCATCACCTTTTTGTATCAATGTCAATTATTATTTTTTAGTCATTCCACATATAACTGATGCCATTCAAGAATGGGTGCAAAGAGTAGCCCATATACCAGTGACACCAGACAATGCTCCGCCAAGGGTCTGCATAGTGGAACTTGGTGGAACTATAGGTGATATTGAAGGAATGTCATTTGTTGAAGCATTTAGACAATTCCAATTCAGAGTCAAGAGGGAGAACTTCTGTTGTGCACATGTGTCTTTGATTCCCATGGTAAGTACTTGCAAAAAAATTATGCTAATTAGAATTCTATTCTAGAATGAAAGGTAGACTTACATTTATTTCATACATAACATGAAGCGAAACATGGTAATAGGCAGCAATAATACTTTAATACTTCCATAGTTACATGGATGTAGGGGCTTTGTCTCAAGTCTGCTCAAATGGGCATCAGTTTAAGCATATGCAAGAGCCTATTGCTCTTTTGTTTCTGTCCTATGGAACTTATAATTGGCTTCATGTTATTATTTTGCATTGTTATACTCATTTGTTATAGCTGTTGGTTCCTCTTAACTGTTATAAATAAATAAGTGTGAAATCAAATTTTCTGCTCTAAAACTGTATTTTCTTTAGTTAACATAAAGCTGCCTAACTGTTTTTAAAAAGAAATTATGTAAAGTGAAATCAAATAGCTAATAAATTAATATCTTTTTCTTACATTTTTAGCCAAAATCAACTGGAGAACCTAAGACAAAACCCACACAGTCTTCAGTCAGAGAATTACGTGGTTTGGGCTTATCACCAGACTTGATATTGTGCCGATCAGAGAAACCTATCAATCAAGGAGTCAAAGAGAAGATATCTAATTTCTGTCATGTGGGACCAGAACAGGTAAGCTTTGAAAAGTATTTTGTTTTATATCTTAAAACTGTCTTAAAACAACGTTTTAATAAACTTGTTATTGTAATTCATTCATTGGTTTACCACATTTTTACCTATAGTAATTTTTTTTCCTCTCTTATTATTAACTACTATTATCAGGGTAAAAATTCTAAGAAAAGTAATTCAAAACAATACTGTTTGTCAAGTAGGATAAAATTAATTTATGTACATTGTACATGTTATACCGTGAATTACGCACTAGGTATGAGCGATAAGTACTTAAGTAGAATTCGCGTAATTTGTGGTGGGTACAATTTATGCATTTTATTTTTGTGCCAGAAACTTAAAATTTATAAATTCTGGTGAAAATAACATGCTAATATTTTCTGTTCTTTGTTTTATAAAAAAAAAGGATTGTATTTTAGAACAAGGGCCTAAATCCAGTTTAAGACTTCGTAGAATTGTAATTGCAGCTTGTGATAGAAATAAAAACATTTGCGACTTAGTTACTAGGGTTAGATTAAGAACAGGTCAATGCTTTATGTCCCCATTCCGACTCACGGAAGTAGGTGTAAAGTGACGACGCGCCGATAACGATAACTATTTACTTGGCGACTGAAAACGCAAAAATTATGTCGATAATAATTTAGTAGACTTGATAAATATGGTAGTTAATTTTTATTAACAATAGCAGTCTGTCTACCCCTGCTTGAAACAGACACTGATATAAAGTGCCAATGGATATACAGAACATCGGCACGAATACGAAACCGCAATAAATTCATAATATTTGTTTTATTCTATCAACCTTTTCGTTAAATCAGATACATCACTGCTAAATGATTTTGAATGTAATAAGAGCTATTGTAAAAACACATCACCTGCAGGTTTATAAACGAAGCGGCGAAATGTAATTGTTAACGGAACTTCCCGAATCGTTCTTTCCTCAATACTCTCTGCACATTTCAATTTCTCAGAAATGCATTTAACAAGAACAACATCCAAGGTTTTTAAAAAGATATGATATAGATTTCCTTAAAACAAGGTGTTTCCGATAGGGATCAATGTTTTTATCAACGATAACTTGGTATCTTATACTATGACATGACACACCCGTTAATCGGAAAATGTCTCCAGGGTGATCAGCCAACTGCGTAAGAGATATGATAATGTAGTGCAAATGCACAAGTGACAGAATGCATTTACACACTAAATGCGTACTTTGTTTATGCACCTTTATATAAAACGTACATAACACATTTCCCATGTTAGTTTTCGACCTACACCTCTCTATTTTATTTATTCACAAAATATAGAACCGCAGTGTTTATATACTTTTAAGGTGAATATTTGATAGCCTGCGAAATGTATATTTTCGTTATGTTTATGTTTTTGCGACAGCTCAATATTGGATAGTATGTAGATAAAATAATATTAAACTAGTTAAAACCATCAACATAACTGTTACTTAAAGGAGTTCTACAACATCAAGTTTTTACTAAAATACCATTTTATATACCATTGTAAAATGTAAAACTTCACTAAATTGTGGAGATATGTAAATAGTTTTAACAACTATTGTTGTGTAAACACACATTTCACTGCCGCGAAATAGTTAGATATATTTTATCATCATAGTATGAGTATTATCGATGTCGGAATATTGAACGATAAATTGCAACACTTAGAAAATTTAAATTTCGCGGGCTACCATGGAGCATTCACCTACGCATATAAAACAGTAAACAATAATAATGTGAGTAAGAGGGTTGCGTAACAGTGTTATTGATATCTGATAGACTCTATCAGATAGAGCATCACTAAGTACTTACATGCAACTAATAAGATCAGAGATAGTACTAGGTATTTACCTTTACTGCTATTCGATCTAAAGTAAGTATATAGCTTACCGTGAGTAATTGAATAGTTAATTATATAAATAGAATAATTATGACAGCAAGTTTCTTGAAATTGTATTCATTATAGATAAAATTCGGAGTTAGTAAACTCTCCAGTAAATAGGGTCATCAAGTTTTATCATCTCATAATTAATACTAATACTGCAGACTGAATATTATTCGAATGACCGACCTAGCAACAGTGAAAGCTGCGTTTAAATAAAACTAGTTTTCGAATGAGATCAAAAAAGCGGAAATTTCAAGTTGGTATAGACTTATATCCTAGCATACATATTAATAAATATTCTAGTCACTAGTGTATTAGAGACTGTAAACAACAAGTTTAGTAAGCGCCAAGTGCAATAAACTTATTGGACACTACTTACTACTTCAATATGTAACCTGCAATTTTTGACGACATCTGTCCGAACGTTGACCTTTTCGCATTGTTGCTCTAAAATATGATTTTCTCAATCTTACGGTACTTTAAAAAACGTAAGGTGTAAATGTCGTATGACTTGTAGAAAAAATTGTTATGTCCATAAAAAGACGAAAGGAAAGGAGGAAAAGCACGGCATGACGACATAGCGTGGTTCTCATTTAGTTGGGTCGAATCTTCAACCACTCGACAATTTACAGATTGTTTTTATCACAAATTGTTTAATTATTTTTTCTAATTTGCTTACAGGTAATATGCATTCATGACTTGAGCTCCGTGTATCACGTACCCCTTCTAATGGAAGCCCAAGGAGTAGTGCAATATTTAAATGAAAGGCTTCAACTGAATATTTCCATGCCACGACCAGGAAAGTAAGTAAACAAAATGTATTTTAAAATTCTTACTAACTTCGTCACGCGACTGCGGTAATGAAATCAATTTGCGCAGTTCTCTTAATACTTGTAAAGATTATGATTAAGTAATCATATTTTCCTGCGATGGATATTTTAGTAGTTACAAAAATTCCTGCTGCTTTATTATGGATTAAAATTAAAACTGATTCTAGGTAATATAAAAAATATATAAATATCTAAAGTCCTATATCTATAATGAAAATTGGTTAATGAGTCTGAATATTTGAATTAGACTAATCATAGTCTAATACGTATTTCTTATGACTAGATATTGATAAATCACAATTTTGCAAATTAATGAGCACTTTACTAGATATTATCTACATAATATGCTCTAATAAAAAAACGGTGGTTACATCGGAAAACCGGCTTCTTTTAATTTAAATAAGGGGTCAAATTAACATAACTATTGCCGTTTTGTTTTTTGTGAAAATACTCGTTATATTCTTAGATAAAACTGGTCTAAAGTACATGACATACTTAATATTTATTCTCAATTTATCTTTATTAGCCAAAATTGTAGTATGTTACTACATTGTGGCTTATTCATTAATACCATTCAAAACCATTCAATTAATTTGATTATGAACTTATTAATTTCAGGTTTATGCGGAAATGGCACAATCTAGCTAAACGTGTGGACAATCTTCGCAAAGAAGTGAACATAGCTTTAGTAGGCAAATACACAAAGTTGGAGGACAGTTACGCAAGTGTCACAAAAGCTCTGCAGCATGCCTGCATAGCATCAGGCAGTAAGCTGAACCTGACATACATTGAAGCTGTGAACTTGGAACGACAGACTAAGATTGATGATCCTGTTAGTTACCACAAAGCATGGCAAAATCTATGCAAGAGCGAGTAAGTATAGGCTAAATTGCATTTTAATATAATTTTCGTAATATGTATGTAGAAGTAGATTAAGCAGAAAAAAAAATTGTACAATAAATAATTTCCTTAATTACTTTCAGTGGTGTCATAGTTCCCGGTGGATTTGGCCAGAGGGGCATGGAAGGCAAAATCGAAGCTTGTCAATGGTGCCGTGAAACACAAAAGCCGATGCTTGGCATCTGTCTTGGTCTACAAGCCTCTGTAATAGAATTCGCTAGAAATGTTTTAGGACTGAAGGGTGCTAACACCACTGAGGTTGATCCCAATTGTGAGGACAAACTAGTAATAGACATGCCTGAACATCATCCTGGAAATTTAGGTGGTACCATGAGGCTAGGAAAAAGGAAGACTTATTTGGAACCCAGTGTTATAAGTAAGCATCCCACAATTTTATTTTTTACGAGTGTTTTTACAGTATGTTCGTGTTTCGTTACGTACATATATTAATGTTATCGACAAGACATCCACTGCTGGATATATTAGTCTATTTCTACTACTTTAGAATGGTGGCCCCACGTTGGCCGCTAATTAATCATCAACATTTGAGTATTCAGTATGCATAATAAAACCTTTACCACTACAATACTCAATTTCACAGCCCAACTGTACAAGAAAGATGTAATAGAAGAACGTCACAGACATCGGTATGAAGTAAACCCAGAGTACATAGAACGTCTAGAAGCTGCTGGTCTCCGTTTTGTAGGCAAAGATGAGACAAAGACTCGAATGGAGGTAGCAGTTGTTGACAATCACCCTTACTATGTCACAGTGCAGTTCCATCCGGAATATTTATCACGACCATTGTCACCTAGCCCACCATTCTTAGGGTAAGTTGATCTTAAATTTAATTCGTAATTATTAAACTGTTAATTAATAAGTTTTTTTCTGCAACAGTGTACCTATGTTTGATGCAACTGAGCCATCAGATTTTCCTTAAGATTTTTTTGGATCTGATTATTTGTGTACACATATTTTATTATTTCATGTTTGATTTTATTGCAGATTAATTTTGGCATCTCTTGGAAAACTCAAGAACTACTTATCAAAGGGATGTCGGTTGAGCCCACGAAACCAGTCTGATGTGAGCTCAGGTGAGTTCAGTTAATTTTTGATAAGGCTTGATAATCTTAACTGGTGATTACTTTGAAAATTTCGTTTAAGTAACAAACTTTTAGATATTGGTACTGTTGATATCAAAAAATGCCCTAAGTCAATGATTGCCTCTAAAAAAAATTATATGCTGATTTTTTTCTGTCTTGTAATCTGAGGCCTTTATTTTTTACAGATGAAGACGATATATCAGTGTCTTCTTTAAGTATAGCTGATGAAAAAACAGTCATTGAAAATGGTATCGCCGTAAATGGTGTAAGCAAATAAAAATACTGTTTAATTGTTCTATTATAATTCAATATTATTATGATTAAGTGATACTGTAAACATATAATCAAATTGTATGCTTGTTGCCATTGCAAATTGAAATGACAGGAATGAATATTTTTGTAAAGGGAAGGTATTATATATGTAAACTAGTGAAGTATGTTGCTTTGCTACATATACCATCGTTTTATACTTATTTTCTTTTAGAAAATATAGCGTGTACATTGTTATACCTTTCACCTAGTCTGTAAATGGTTGAAGCATAATACAAATTATATATTTAAAATATATAATTAATACATTTAAGATAAAGATGGTGGGATAGAGCTGAGAGAGATGGTAAAAAGAACTTGATTACTTCCAAAAGACATACAAGTTATTATAGAGTTTTGATTAATCTTTCAATATTTCTTTAATATACCTACCTGTAATCGTTGGTAACATAAGGATTAATTGTTTCAAATAATAGCTAAGCATAATTTTTGTAGATTTTTTATATTTTATTTGCAAAGAAATGA
This sequence comes from Spodoptera frugiperda, assembly GCF_023101765.2. Classification (NCBI taxonomy): domain Eukaryota; kingdom Metazoa; phylum Arthropoda; class Insecta; order Lepidoptera; family Noctuidae; genus Spodoptera; species Spodoptera frugiperda. The sequence continues at coordinate 7,255,445 of NC_064240.1, forward strand.
CTTGTATGTTGATGATGTCTCGAATAATTTGAAGATATTATTTTACAATTACAATAAATATCATTAGTATTGTTACCTATCTAACAATAGGGTAGTTATTGGCTATCTTTTTATTTTATTGTATTGTATTTTATTTTCTATACAGGATGTTATTAAAAACTTATATTTTATATATAAATTCTCTTTATATTATTAATGTCTGTCTGAGCTATTTCTTATACAGATGCCATATTAAATTTATTTATGTATGAAAGCTATCTTAGAAAACTACCTTAATCAACTATGCTTCCTTAATAATAGTTTGCTAGAACAAAGGTCCTACAGCTTGTAGTCCATAAATTCTTCTTTTATAGAGGCTGATCAGAAATATATAATATGATTATAGAATAAGTGGACGTAAAAAAAATATTATACCAGTAGCTATGTATGACACTTTGATCATTATTCTTTTCTATATAAATTATATATTGTAATGATGTTAAATAAGTAATATAATTTGATAGGTATGACAAATTTCGACAGAGGCATATAATTTACGAATTGTATCTTTTTGCCCCAAATATATTATATTGTGATGTATAAAATAACTGGTGATGATATGGCTGTTGTATAGCAAGTGAAATATATATTTTATATGGGCAATTCTTTAGGATTTAAATGTATTTAATGATGTATACTCGTAACTTGTAATAAAAAATCTTTTTCTCTCGATAATATAATAGTTCTTGATCAAATAGATTCAGCCCTTAGCTCAAAAGCAATCAGACTATAGTAATATACTATTTAACAAGTGAAGCATTCCATATTACAATTCTTGCAGTTGTTAACTTTGCTCTAGTACTATTGTTACAATAAAGGCCAATAAAGTTTTCCCGTCTAAATGGTAATTTTATTTACGATACCCTATTTACGTTTCCAAAAATAACTACGAATTATCAAAAGCATACCGATAGACTAGCTACATCAAAATTGGGCTAAATCCAGTAATGAGTACATTTTTATTATAATTTTCGTGAGATATGTTATCGGCTTACACACGTAAGTGTTTGACGAGGAACTCTGCTAGTTTCAAGTCATGCTAAATTCATAAGCAATAATATACGTCCGTTATAATTAATGGACCAAAGAAGAAAGGAAAACTGTCCTTATTTTTTCTTCTTGTTTGAGTAGTTGCAAATTCAAATTTAACTTAATTATTTACTTATTATACAAATTAAACGTGTCAAATGTGTTAGTGTTTATCTATTTTCGTTATGAAATGGACATTTCAGTTATTAGTGTACATACTTAATAATATTTTACTTTTTTTAATTTTGTTCGTCCCACTGCAGAGCAAAGGCCTCCCTACTCTTCCTTATTCTTTGCCCTACTCCTTACCCGCCTTCCACTCTTTTCTGCGCACTGCGCATATCTTTCTATGGGCAATCCATAATCATAATAATGCGTCAAGTTTGTCCTGTCCTGTTAAAATAGGTACTAAAAACATTACACTTGAAATATTTAGTCGATTATAAGCGAATTTTTAGTTTGCGTATCCGAACGCCTTAGTTTGACAAGGTGACTTTGACATAAGCTTAAATGTTACTAGTCATTATTTTCCAAGATTTATTGGTAGTGTTTTAATTTTAATATTAGAAACTTACTTGCTTACTTTTGTTATTGGGAAACATAATCTTTTTTAAGAAGCTCTTCATTCAACTCTAATACTTTTTTAAACCAGTTAAAGGGGTTAGTTATTTTAAAATACAGTGGATCCTTAACAATATTTTACTACATCTAAAAATATAAAAGGATTGGTAAAATACAGATAAATAATAATACGGGAAGAACTGTTTCGGTCTGGCAACATTGATATTTTGCGCTGTGGTCTGTCTGGGTTGAACTTTGATGAAAATACTTTTAATTTTTCAAATCAGTTTATCGCGCGTAATGATATCGACTTTTATTTTTATTTAACAGTTTCTGTATATTATCATATATTAAAGTATATGGATTAAAATTAAAGAATAATGTGTTGTATCTGACCATGACAGAAGTGACGAAAATTTTAATGTTCTGTTGTAAATAAGAAATCATAGTTCACCATGGTGTTCGAATCGATTGTGGTGGACGTGCTGAACAGATTCCTGGGGAGCTATGTGGAGAACCTGAACAGGTCTCAGCTGAAGCTGGGAATTTGGGGCGGTAAGTTTTTGCAGCAAGGTGATGTCATAGTTGCCGAGCTACTTTGAATGCGGTTATTTATGTCTCATATAAATGTTTTGCAGGCGATGTCGTGCTTGAAAACCTAATACTTAAACAGAATGCCTTGGAAGAACTCAATATTCCTGTGCAGACGGTTTATGGACACTTGGGTGAGTCAATCCAATAGGATTTTTATTGCACATAAAAACACTATTAAACTCATTTCAAACAGATTGAGCTTAAGATGATTTTTATTTATACATGTGTTTATATAAATTAATTACAAGAATAAAAAGTAGTGGTTGCTAAATATTTTTTTTTACTCTCATAGTTAAATGTATTAAACAAAATAAAATTAACCTTGCAGTAACTATACTTATTTACTGAATAAATTCAGGTCAGGGACACATGAAGAATTGTTTATCAATATAGGTCACTTGTAAGAGTAATAAACTATATAAAATAATAAATCTACTTTTCGAAACAAATTAAAATAACATTCTAACATTGATGTTACCAAAGAACATAAAGGTTTTTGCCTAAAATTTCTTTGTTTATAAAATTCAATTTATGATTAATATTCATTTGGTGCATTATAACTTGCTTATTCATTTGTGTACCAGCATTTTATTAGTAAAATTACTTAAAATAAACACATCATAGTTAGGTATGTAGTAGGAATGAACGAACTCAATCAATTTTTCCATTACACCAGACGAGATATTGGTTGGATGGCAAACAATAGCTTCAACGCTTTTATCTAATCTTCAGTTAGTTATGCTCTGCAATTTATGTACAACTCGATTTTGCTATTAGACACTTGAAAAGATACTGTAAATTGTTGTGTTAATTTAATTAATGTACACATTAAAGGTTCACATATTTATTATTTAAGTACCTAATAATTTTGTTATTTGACTGGTAGATGATTAACAAGTATATTTAATGATTTGATTTGATAGATAGTGGCTATCCAGAGGTTATGATCTAAATATAAAAAAAAAAAACACATAAAAACCACATTTAATAATATTGCCACCTGTCCTAAATTATGGCAAATTCACAATTGTGTACTTTGCTTGGTAAAAAAAATACTTTACCACACAGAATCTCATACAAAATTCTAAGAAAACTGTTTTTTTTTTATGGTTCATAATAGGTATTGAATTTGACTAGTTGGAAAGTATCCAAACTATTCTATTAAATTGGGAAAAGTCAGTGAAAAACCGTCTTTAGCAAAGGTATGAGCTACATCACTTTAATTAGATTTTTAATTAAAAACTCAATGGAATAAATTCTCTGACAACTATAGTAGCTAGTTAGTGATCTATAATTAGTAGGGTTATTGGCCAGCCTACCTAAATGAGCAAGGTTATCATGCCAGTCACCAATTAACATGCTACAAAGATAACTGGTATCCCTCTTTGTAATTGTTACATAGTCATAGCCTTTTGTCTGGGTGACATCATCCCATCCAATCAGTCCCATTCCGTTTGTGAAACATCTATGTCTCAAGGTCAATGGTGTGACCTTCAACCACATAATATACAGAATATATTTGTACACAATTTCACATAGAGGAAATATGGTTTCATTACATTTGTTTGTTACACTTACTGGATTATTAAATTTTGGATTACTTTCCTAAATAAAACAATGTTTCATTTTAAAGATGGAATTAATGATACAATATTCGAATTCTTTTTTTATGTAAAATCTATGTATGAAAACAATATCTAAATCTAGGTACTTGCCTATGTATGGACGACAGTTAAACTATTCCCACTCAGATTTTTTCGTATGAATTTATTAATGAGGTCATATTGTTATAAAAAGACTAATTTTAATAATGATTATGATTCTGTGTTTTGACGATTATCACTAGCCGCACGCAACCTTGAACTGGTAACCAAAAAAGTTGTTCATAAGTTATACGTAATACATTTACAACTGTTGGATAATACGAGCATCAAGTTTCTGCTTGTAATAATTGTGTCTTCTAGGAAAACATTAGGATACGGCGAAGAAGCAACACTTAGTTATATCAAAATACTTTTGTCAATTTCTTAGCAAACAGTTGGCAAAAACAAAGACATGCGTAATGCGTAGTATTCAAAGGAAGCACATTTTGCTTTGTCTACATTACTTACTTTACTATTATCAGAAATCAGATCTATTGATTATACAGGTCATGTACCTCTATCTAGGAAACAAATACATATATTCTTTAATCTTGAAATAACTGCTTACAGATACCTAATCTTTCCGCTATAGATTTCGATCTGCAAATCGATCTTTGATCAAACAAAGATCCACATTTTCATTGGTTCAATTCCCATGTATAAAATGTTCCAATTTTAAATCTGTAGCTGACGTTTAGTTTCGTCCCGAGTTGAGGATTATGCACAATATTTACCTACATATTTCGTTAACAAAAAACCATTTTTGCAGTGCTTTTGCGTTTACTCATTTATCTAGTGCGGTAAAAACTAGAAATTACGTATAACTACATAAGCAGGGCCGTGTCAACCGTTCATAGCGCGTGTGCAAAACCTACGGTGCGCCTCTTTTGTCACGAATCTTCATGTTCCAGCGTTTTTTGACCGACTTCGTAAAAGTTTATAGTGGTAGCTAGGTTTTGGTCACCCACGATACCACCGAGCGAAAGCTTGTCATTCAGCGGCCTAGCCGTGACTGGTGTGGCTGGTCGGCCAAGATAGTCGTGGAGGATAGAAGGATCGGTGGCACGTTACACCGCTGGTGATCACCGATACCAACTAGTAATCGACGTATTATCGACTTTAGGATTTTAGTTGATCCGATTCCATAAATTCCCTGTAAGTAATTTGATTATAAAAAAAATCTATAATGGGTAAGCCCCATACCTATAAACGTGCTTGCAACATCAGTCTTTGTCACATTATATCAGTCTATTTACTAAACTGGATAAAACACCTTATTATATTTTTTCATTCTTATCTTTATTGTGTTTATACCAACTTAAGCATCACTTTATTTTCTGTATCATGTGTTTAGCGCGTATTAAATCAACATTTAAACAGAAGTACCTACCTACTATAAAACTGGACATCCAAAGAATGTTTGAGTAGTAAAGTTGCTTCAAAAACAATACAGGCAATTATCGCATTTAGTACCAACCTAAATGCGCTAATTACTAAAGCTCCAATCAGATGAGCTACCATACAACTAACTATTAGCGATCGGCGATTTTACGGCTGAATTCAATTTGTCGATTTTGCTCGATAGTATAGTAAAAATACTTTATTGCCGCTGACTAGAAGTGGTCCATACGGCTTTGTTTTGTAAAGCAAATTTGCGGCATTCGATGCTAAATTAGCTTGTCTGTGATACTTACATATAAACATAGACTTTACACTTACAGGTAAATAATACCAAATGCAGGAAAATCTATACATTAAACCTAGCACTTATCGCGTTGACCAAATAACTTACTCACTAATAAAATTGTTGTAGCATTGGTACCTACCAATTCCTGATAAATATTTCAAGGTTAAATTATTTATTTGGAAAAGGGTTTATTAAAATATGCATTTAGCCATTATTCGGCGCAATAATGTGATAACAACTTTGGATTTTTGATAACACGCCATATGACTAACTGTATTTGTATAATGCCTCATGCATGACCTAAAGACTAAAAAAGTTAGGCAATGCTATAAATAAGCCTGTAACAGGGCACTCCCTAGTAGGCACTAGGCGTCTGAAACAAAAGCAGGTCACAAGGTTAGAGGTTTATGTCAGAAGTTTGAGCTGTTATAATCGTTTTTCATGTTTTATTGTAATTTATTTAGGTAGGAAAAGGAACCTAATTAATATAGGCACTTACTTATTGGATCTTAAGTGGAGCAATGAAAATTGTGTTTCTATTAATATGCATACGATTATCTGTAGGTAGCCTATTCCGAAGCGGTAGGCTCTAGCACTAGCGGTATTCTAGTCTACAGGACAGGAGCACAGAATAACTAGAGATTGATCAATAAACTGCCACATAGACACAGAAAATAAAATACGCCAGTTTTTGCAATCAAATTACCAGGCTTTCTCTAATAAAAAACCCGCTTATGTACTTACTTATCTAAATAAGCTAAAAGCAATATTTGTATACATTAATTGATAACATAGCGATCAATTGTTTTGGCGCCAAGATAAAGAGTTTTTCATCGTAAATATAGCACATAACAATGTATTGTAGTTAATTAATAAATGATACTCTATCAAAAGCGGTTATCAAAAAATGTGTATTTCTAGCTCAATGCCGTCATCACGCCAGTTTAAATGTATGACGTAATTATAATTTATAACAAAGTAAATATTTCCTGCAGCAAGGTGCTTGACATTCAAAATATTATTTATAGATAAGTAGTGCTTAGCGGCTAGACTCGAGAACAATACTAAAAGTGTTGATGAATCATTTGTTGTTTACGCTAAAATGTTTCCACAGGAAAGCTGGTACTTAAAATTCCCTGGAAGAATCTCTATGGCGCATCAGTGGAAGCAACAGTTGAACGTCTGTTTTTGATTGTCAACCCTAGTGCTGAAGTTAAGTATGACCGCGAGAAGGAAGAGAGGATCGAGCTGGCTGCCAAGCAGGCTGAACTGGCGAGGGTCGAAGAAGCCAAGAAAAGTGAGGCGCAAAAAGGTACTGATAGCCATTTATACAATTTTATTATCAGTCTACAGTAATAGGTACCTTTCGCTATCGCGTGTGCTAATGGAATAAATTATAACGGAATAAAAGTAAACCGATATTATTATTGTCACAGTTTCATACGTAACTTTACAGCCCGTTTTATAGGTTCTTTAAACATTAATGATGGCCGACAACTGTGGAGGGAGTGAGAGAAACAGGAGACCGGCTTCGGTCTCATCCCCACTCCGCGTTGTTCACTGGGTAGTTACACCGATATAGTCTGGCCAATGAGTATCCAGAGTAAAAGCGCGGGTTTTATAGGTTCTTTTGTTCAATTATAATTTATTCAATTACAGTTCGCAAAACCGAATATAAATATGTGTTTCTAGGTTGTATATTGGCGACCTGAATATAAAATTTAGGTCCTTACTCTTAGTTAATGTTATCGTTTAAGCGTAAACAATATGTTTAAAGAGCTAATAGCATCTACGTAATATTGTTTTTCTAAGGTATATTAACTTAGGTTAAACATGAATTAAGGTGAAGGATAGCTGGTAAAACAGTATAAACGAAAGACGTTGCTAGCTTAGCATAATTTATTAAATGTAATTATTCGGTAAAATTAATGTTTGGAGTGGCCTTTCTATAAATTTTACTCGTGTTCGAAACTAGATATTTTGTAAATTTAATGAAGTAGATAGGACCTGATACACCTAAGATTAACTTCTCTTGTTCACCTTATTTTATTGAGATATATGATTTAAAGTATTATCTGAAGTAATATGAATACTCAATTTACGCCGCACCGAATAAAATAAGATACAATTAGTTTAATTAAAATGTTAGGATTTACGTCACGCTTATCTTAATGGAGGAATTAATCGACATATTTTAATGCAGCTCATGTGTTCACCGTATGATCTGGCCTCGGCTTAAATCGCGAGGTTGGGTGCGGCCGAATTTTATGAATGTAACACAATGTAATTTCTTCTGCTATGCAATGTCGAATATCTGTACTTTCTTATTTTTAGATCAAATTAAACTCGATGAGACGTTTGTCGAGAAGTTGGCGACGCAAATAGTTAAGAACGTGCAGTTGAAAATCAAAGATATACATATACGATATGAAGATGGTATTACGAATCCTAAAGCGCCCTTCTCTTTTGGGATCACCCTGCACAACTTGTCCGTCCAAACTACTGACGAAAACTGGCAGAAAGCGGTCATTACTGACGCCTTTACCAAAATTTTCAAGGTATTGCCTTTGTTATAGTCATTTATATTCTATGGAACTTTAAAAGATAAAGTTGAAGGTTGGTCGTATTATGTAAGGTCGCAACGATTATGTTTGGTATTTATAAACAAAAAATTCGAGAGTAGTTCTTAAAACTATGTTATTACTTTTGTTTTAAGTAATAATTATGACTTTCGTTGGTTGAAAGTTCTACAAATACCTATGTCGTTATTAACTATAGTTGTTGTCTTGAAATATTGTGTTATTTTAGCCCAAACAATTCTATCAAGTTTATTTTCAAGCAGAACAAGGAAGATGTCCTTATATTTGAATTATAAATATTTCCTTATCCCAACAGATTCTAGACTTGGAAGGTTTAGCAATTTATTGGAACCCTGCCACAGAAGTATATTCCCGTACGGAACCTCAGCAAATAAAGGATAGACTATTAAAAGAGATTGCGACAAAGTCGTCTAAGCCAGAATTTTATCACTATGGTGAGCATTTTAGCCTTACTTACAACAATATGAACTTCTATTTTGTTTTATTTATGGAAAATATGCTATAAGATGTATGTGTATTTTAGCTCTGGGTCCAATAAACGCAACAGCAAAACTAAAACTAAACCCGAAACCAGAAGCCGATACTCCCAAGTTTAGTTCACCTAAAATAATACTAAGTCTACACATGGAGCAGCTCTCAGTCAGCCTAACCAAGGCTCAATATCAAGATATGATGTTACTGGCAGATTCCATGGACAGAATGAACAAACAGGCCCCATACAGGTATCTTGATTGATGTTAATTGTATTACTGTACTGCATGACCCGTGATTACTCTTTTGGCTCGCCTTTAAGTAGGTCAGACAAACTTTAACGTTTATTTTTTATTACTGCAGCTGAGTTTTTTATGATTCATATATTAAAATTACTGATATTAAATAGAATTTGCAAATTTTTTGGTTGCACATGTGAATGCTGACGATTAGGTCTTTGGTTCGATTCCTCGGATAAATCTTTGAAATATAAATAAATTCGTACTTTCCGGATTTATTGCATACCTAAGGCATAGGACAACAGGATCACCATACTATTACATGGGAAGTGGTGATAGTGGGTATACATTGCATTAGATATGTTCACGTCTGACCACGCTTTCGTATTTTACGCTTTACTTTCTTATATTTTTTTAATAAGCGGTTAGTATACAGAAAACTGTTCGGTATCACATTAACAATAACCAATAAAAATAACGTAAACCAATAAAAAGTGAAGTCTTTTTAAAAAATGCAATGTCAGTACAATTAAAATATTTTGATCACAGAAAGTACCGTCCAGATCTGAACAGTTATAAACGCCACTACAAAGAATGGTGGAAGTTTGCGTACACGTGCATTCTCGAAGAAGAAGTACGCAGACGGCGCAGGAACTGGGATTGGACGCATATGTTGGAACACAGACAGCTTTGCAAGGACTATGCAGCTGTCTACCAGTGTAAACTGAGTAATAAGGGCAAAGTCTCTTCGGAACAGTTATGTGTGTTAGACAAGGCTGAGAAGCAACTTGACCTTCTTAACCTCGTAGTGATCAGGCAGAAGATTGAAATGGAGGTATGTGAATTATTTAATAGTGAGAATATTCTAGCTATATTTATTTGATATAAGTAGTTGAGAAGAATCTTAGGTTTCTCTTTAATATCTATAAACTAGGTATACTACAATCCTTCTTTTATATGGTATAATAGACAAATATTGTAGTAGTTATATATTTATATTTTATGTTTTTAGGTTGAACGATTGGGTAAACTCGAAGAGGAAGCTAAGAAAAACAAAGGTTGGTTCAGTGGTTGGTGGTACGGCAGTAGCTCCAAAGAAGACGATTTGGCGGAAGGAACAGCTATCAGTAAGTATTGTCTGATTATTTTTAATCAAGCCATTTCAAAAGAATACTTTTATAAACATCTTATGAAAATAAAATTACACCAGAAACAGAGAGAGACTAATCTCCGCAACAAATATCTCCCTTTAATAACAAAAAACCTTCATTCTAGTGAAACAATTCGAAAAGGCAATGACACCCGAAGAGAAGGAAAAGTTGTTCCGTGCGATAGACTATCAAGAGAACACGGCACCTTTACACTTGCCCGTGGAATACGTATCGGTAGAGAGCTACTTCCAACTGGATCGGTTGCAGCTTAGAGTCACTGATGAGGTCGAGGTGTTGAAGGCCTGTGTCGATCACGTCGAGGTTGATATGAAGCAGCGGCCTAGTGCTAATGCGTTGAGGTAAGTGACAGAAGTCACCATGTCCCAAGTACTTTATTGTTCTTTTCTGTTGCCATTATTTTGTGGTCGTGTTACGGGATTAATCTATGGTAGATTACTGGGTTGTATCATATCTTCTCAAGTCCCTTTCGTACATGATAAATAAATAAAAAGTCGAGTAACAAAATGCTTATTGAAGTGCCAATTTTATTTTTGTTTTTCTTCTGGCTTTTAGGTTGGACGTCCAGATGAAGTCTTTCACTGTAACTGGCGTTCAGCAAGGTTCGTTTGAACCTCAACTGGTTACTTCAAAGGAAGTCACAAACAATGTCAATTTGTTGAATGTTGTCTTCGAAACGAATCCTCTAGGTAAGGCAACTATTTTATTTTCTTTCCATCCATTAATTGATAATAGCTTAATGAATATTATTTGATCTTTAACTTATGTTTTCAGACGGTCTATGTAACCAAAGAGTAAAAGTTTCCGCACGTCCCTTACAAATAATATACGATGCACAAACTGTCATAGAAATTGTGAATGTATTCAAACCAGAAACCGAATCTTCTGCGTTGACAACGTAAGTAAATGCAATGTTGTTGTAATTATAATAAATTTATCTATAAGGCAGTATTTAGTGCATCCATATATTGTACCAATACATAGATATTCGTAACAAGTTATTTGCGCAATGGTTTAACGTTTTGCGCAACAATTTAAACGTTTTGCGCAATAATCTATATTAAAAAAATATATTTAGAGTAATAACCAAAACTCTACTTATTTCTTTATTACAAATACGTTTTTCTATTTTAGTTTACAAGCTGTGGCAGAAAACAAACTGTCCGATCTCAAAGAAAAGTCTGCATTAGGTATGCAGTATGCTGTCCACCACCACACGTTTATAGACCTTGACATTGATATCGCCGCTTCATACATTATAATGCCCAAAACTGGTATCTACAATGAGTAAGTATTTAAGTAAATATGATTGTGACCTAAATACGACTTTAATGCTTAAGTAATTAGGATCAGTATTGAAATTCAAACAAGTGTTTCTGTATCAATCTTAATATACAGTGAAACACGTATTGTTTCAACTTCGAATTTAATTTGCTTCAACAGTCAAATATTTACAGGGGCGTAGCTTGCGTAGTAGTAAAACTAGGTGCAATAAAAGTGAAGTCGGAGCCTCGTTCCCAGGCGTTAGACGTTCACAAATTGTACAAGGAGGGGTTGGCCGATGAAGAGATACTGAAGGAGATAGCACGTCACAGCTATGATAAAATGGCTCTTGAACTTACTGAAATGCAGGTATGAATTATTACCCTATTTATTTATAGCGTGTTTTTAATTGTGTGCTCTATCTTTAGTATGGGGTTTGGGATTAGATATGAACAAGAGTTATGTACATAGGTAAATATGAGTATTTACCTGTAGTAAGTACTACATATCATAAATATTTAATAATATATATTTTTATCTACAGATAGTTATTGCACATGCTAAAGAAGACTGGCAGTCGGCGATATCATCGACAAACGATGAAGGCACTCCCCTCCATTTACTTCAACCCACCAACTTAGTTATACAGATACATAAGTGTTTGATTACTGACGATCCGCGCTTACCCAAGGTCAGGGTCATAGGAGAATTGCAGAAGATTGCCATCAGTGTTTCCGAAGATAGGTGAGTTAAAAAACTTGATCTAAATCTATCTTGGTTGTAAAATTCACATACTTTTCTCTCATAATTTATGTCCTACCTTCGTGTTCTGTTGTTTTGTACAATGACAGTAGACAGGCCAAAATCTTCTCATGATTTGATCTATTTGTGCCTTATATTTAAGTATTGACGACCATCAAACAATGTATTTTTGAAATATAAAGACTAGGATTTATTTGTAAATATGTTTCGTTACAGATTATTGGCATTATGTGAAATATTAGTAAGCATGCCTCTACCGAAATCTGATGAAGCTACGCAACTAAAGGTTGGCATAAAATTATTATTATTACTTTTTTATGTTCCCTTATTATGATTTGTTTTCAGTTATTAATATTTTCCTTTTGTTTTCTTTAATTTAAAGATATTTTGCTACAAATTTGCGTACACTATGTCTGGTTCTGTGATAGAGCCTGCCTATACAGTTAGAAGTGCACATCCGAGCCAGGCGCTGGTGGTAACTTCCTTTGCCAACAGACAGTAGATGTGATTCATTTCACTTCACTATGTTATTTAGAGATCACTATAAAAAGTAAAAACATTAAAGTATTGTAACAAAGTGTAAACATTAAAGTATCGTAACTTAGTTTAGAATTAAACGAATGTAAAAGTATAATTAAATCATAACTAACGCAATTATTGTAGAACTTTTCTTCATTTTAGTTAGTTATTATGAGTAAACTACCATTTCAGTTCATTTTGTTAACTTATGTTTACTAATTTTAGCAAAGTGAATCGAAAGCATCAAGTTTGTCGCTACTAAAATATTTGGATCCAATGGAGAAACAGAAGCGTGAGGCTGCTCGCGCTAAAGAGAAGAAGAAGAAAGATGAGCATACTGTGCAAATGACTGAGGTTGAAGCTTTCTTTATTATGAAAGGTAAGAGAATTACAAGTTTCATAAAGTTGTTTAGCGAAAATTATTATAAAAAATGAGAGTTTTAAGAGAAGAATATAACTCTTTTAATTTTTTATTCTTCTCTCTTTGTCATGTCATTATATATTGATGATTAAAACTTATTTTTGTTTATTACTTGAAATATCATGTAATGTTTGTTCTTCAACAGAACTAATACTCAGTATCAACCGAAAGACGACAGATGCGACGAAAGGCTACGATAGATTCTTAGTCTTTTCGCTAGCGCTGTTAGAAATAACTGCTGTTCAGAAGACGTTTACACTAGAAACCGTCATTCGTTTGGGATCTGTGAAGTTGCAGCATCATAGAGTTGGGTATGGACTATCGGTCTTGGATATCATTGAGACACCCGAAGTCGTGATAGAAGATCAGTCTATTGAAAATGTTGCCATCAGTAATGTACACTTACAGACTCAGAATCAGAATCAGAATCGATACCTCTTCACTGTTACCTATAGAAATGTGAGTTGCCTTTGTTGATATGGAAAGTTATATTATTTTATTATTAAATATTGTATTATATGAAACTAAAAATTGTAAACTTAACAAAAAAATGTTTTCAGGTTGATAAAAAATGTCCAGATTTTAGAGGCATTTATGGTTCAGTTGAACAGATGATTGAGTTGGATTTCACTAATTTGAGAGTTCTACTGCATCTTGAAGGCTTGCGCGAGATCCTTGTGATTGTTAATGAATATCAGGTATGTAGATAGATACGGTACTAATTAACTATTAGGATACTGTGTAGTAAGTATGTGTATCGTTCACAAATACAATGAAAGTATTAATAAAAGGGTGCTCGATTAATATCAAGCCATGACGTGAGTTAATAATGATGCTGCACGACGCCCGTGGTCGAGGCAGCTATCTCAAAAATAACGAAGGGTTTTCGAATTATATATTGTTCACAACTTTGTTTATCCATATAATGTTTAATATTTTGCATCTTTCTCAGACTCGAATGCAAGCTATTCAGAGCACAGTCGATAGAACAGCTAATGCTGGACCACTGGAAACAATTATGGAGGATGAAGAGTTTGTCACAGCTAAGTCTAAAGGTAAGAAGAAATGATAATCAAAGTCTATCTCAATAAATAATAAATAATTATAATAAAAACGTAAAGCAAAGATTAATTTTGAATATAATGTCACTATTATTATTCACAGTGAGTGTATCGAAGCCATCTCGTCAAAAGCAAGTGGAGAGCATACAAATGAAAGTCAACTGTAAGATTGGGGCAATAGAGATTGTTTTCGCAACGGAAAGGCGTCCTTTGTCCGTGGTACAATTGCAAGGTGCTACGGCTGGCCTAGTATTGAAGGCGTCTTATACACAAGTCGACTGCACCATTGCGTCTATTAAAGTAGAAGATCTCAATCCCGCAACAATACATAAAGAGGTAGGAATATATTTGATGCATTTTTACAAATTGCTCAGATCCTTAACTATACTATTATACGTTTAGTGGTGTTTTTTATATTATTGGCACATTATTGTTTACATATGTGAGTATGTATGTGAAGTAAATTATTAAAGAGTTTCAATGAGATATTTTTTAATTTTTTTATCTTTTTCTAATTTTTTCATATTTTTTACAGATACTCAAAGTACTCGGCGGAGATGTGATGAATGTACAAATAGTGATGTACAACTTAGACCACTTCCCCAATGTCAGTGATGTGAACATGTCGATAAATTGTCAAGTCAGCTGTCTGCGCATTATTTTCCTCAACTGGTTTGTCACATCTATGTTGGTAAGTAACCATTAATTTTCACCTATTATGTAGTTATTTACTCTTTATTCACGAAAATTCAGTGTGTTACATCTAACACAATATCTTCTTTTATTAGGAATTCCTGAACAATTTCCAAACCGCTCAACAAGCGATCATTGACGCATCTTCGCAAGCCGCAGACGCAGCGAGGGCAAACGTACAAAACGCGTACACAAATTCAACAAAGCTATCCCTTAAAGTGCGCCTAGCTGCTCCTATCATTATTGTACCAGAAAACTCCAAGAGTCATAACGCAATGCTCATAGATTTGGGTGTGATGACTATAAACAACAAGTTCGTGGACCTGAATGTCGTTGTGAGTATGCAAGAATTACAAGTACAATCGCGGACACATCCGCCTGACCACCACGAAGAAAAATTTTGTTTGCTTTTGAGTCAAGCGGATGTGTATGATGATTATACTGTACCTAGACGTAAAATACTCTAATATTTGATAGTGTGACATTATATTTTGTCGTATTATAATTTTTAGGATATCAGCAACAAGGTAACAGTCGATGAGTTAACTCTTGAATTAGAAGATATGAAAGTGTCATGTGTGAAGCTTGAAGACGATTACAAGGAGGCTTTACAAGAGAGGAAATTGCTGCGGCCTACCAGTTTTAAACTGTTAGTTAAACGTAGCCTTTCACTCTGGTATGAATCATTACCAGACTTGGATATTTCAGGCAGGATGAAAACCATTGCCGTAAGTGTTACTACTCTGAAGTAAACACAACCTATTAATTCTTTCATAAAGAAGATACATTGAAACTGATAATTATTATTAACTTTCAGATCACAGTAGGCCATAGTGATTACAAGAGTATTATGAAAATACTTAACCAAAATCTGCAAGAAGGTGCTAAGCCCGAAGATAAAGCCGCTGCGGGGCTAGCTAAAACTGCATCGAAGGCCACTGTAAGACCGAGTAAAATGCAGTCCAAGTCTGTGGCTGCCGTCATACCGTCCAAGGATAATGTAGTAAAGAAACCTAGAACTTCTATTAAGTTCTCTTTCACTATGGACAGCTTCGTCATAGATCTGCTTAATACCGTTTCCACTGTAAGTAGATGGTCTATCTAGTATTTCTTTTGAATAGTAGTTCTGAAGACTTTGTTTAGGCAAAGATATTATTTAAATGTATAATTATGGTTTCTCGCAATAGTGACTTACTGGTTATGATTTTAGGTACAAACCGGAGAGTATTCAATGTTCTCCCAAGATGTGGACCTTGCGCGTTTCTGTATGGCACTGCTCTCAGTGAAAGGCAGAATGCTATCAGATGGTTCTATGCAAACCTCTGTGTTACTTGTCGATTGTACGCTCGATGACACACGACCAGGCAGAGGGAGTAAGATGACCAGGTCGGTATTGTTCACATTTAAACATTAATAGTTAAATTACGTAAATACGGCATGCACTGCAGAGTATCCAATCTTTATAAGGATAAACTTTATAAAATTTACTGATTAAAAGAATATTGAATTGTAATACCAGGTACCTAGAAAGACGTCGGTCGCACAAAGCCGACTCTGGAAACGATAGTGCGATGGAAACCCCTGACAAGATACGTAGCATGATCGATGTTACCTACACCATGAAGAATAATGATACATTCAGTAAGTTTCGCTGTAACTTTTGCGATTTAATTTTGCACAAAGTTTATAATAAATAATAATTATTTTAAGATCGTCGATCTGTAAATTACAGACACTTGAAGTCTATATTGTTACTAGCTACTTCCGCGCGGTTTCACCCGCTCTGCTCGGCTCCTATTGATCGTAGCGTAATGTTTTATAGCCTATAACCTTCCTCGATATATGCGCTATCCAACACAAAAAGAATTATTCAAATCGGACCAGTAGTTCCGGAGATTAGCGCGTTCAAACAAACAAACAATCAAACAAACAAACTCTTCAGCTTTATAATATTAGTATAGATATTATTTAAGTTGTGATATGCCACCATTTTCCTTACGGCTTAATGTATTTAATATACATTTATCATCTGATGATTAGTGTATTTATCCACTCAAACGTCCGGCCCGCGCGACCGTTTATCTCTCTAACGTCCAGCCGCGCACGGCATCCGAACCGCGCGCGACTCGCAAGTTCGTCGTAACAAAAAACCTATATAGCTACTGAACCGTAATGCCTAGAATAAAGAAAAGAATACCAAAAAAAGTTTGAAGAATACTGATCAATCTTAACGAATTTTTTATATCTTTAGTTAATCTTTAAAATACAATAAAACGGGTTAAACATGAAACACAGAAAAAAAAACAGAATTATTTCTACCTTTTTAGAATATACGGCACAACTATTGCATATTTTATCAATAAAATATTTTTACAACAAACTAGACTCATTACCCTTTCTTTTGATGTATATATGATTATATTGGGTTAACTCTAAGTATTGTAATTAAATCGAAAGAAAACACTACTCGTAATTTTACACATCAAAAAACCTGAGGAACACATTGACATTATTATGGAATCTTCAATGAATTTAGTATATTTCTCTTTGAAAAATGTATTATTTTGCTTATTACGAAATGTATTTCGATATTTTATATACTATTGTAATGCAAAGTATGTAAAATATGTATAAACAAAACTAAAAGTGGCCAACACCATACGACCGGCCATTTTTTCGAAACAACAATCGTTTGAAGTTAAAATTAGACTAGATTTATCAGCTAAAACTGTGATATTTATACATCATCGTAAAGCACAAATCTTCTAGTTTATTTTGATGTATAACTACACTTGCAAGATAAATTAAACAAAACTGTAGTATTTACGACATAATTGTTGGAACTCACAAAAACACTTCACAACACGGGCGTAAAACGAGTCAACTAACTTTAAAAATTTATATTTTGTTTGTCAAAGCATATTACAACGCCATGTCTTATTTTTTCGTCGAACAATTTATTCAGCTGTATAGATAATCAGTCAAAACTCACCAAACAAGACCGTATTTTAAACTAGAGGGAGTTAAACAGAACTCGTCGCTTTGGATACTATAGTATCCATGGGCGTATGACGCTCCTTTTTTTGGATACCGTGCTATCCATGAACGTTAGAGTGGTTATAGGGGTCCTGACTCCTGAATAATAATCCAAATCTTTTATAGTTGTCATCATGATATTTATTTTAAACGTATTTTCACCAATCTTGTGTTCTTGCAGTTGACATGAGAATCTTCAGTTTTGATCTTATATTGGCGATGGATTTCCTGAATAAGATCGCGGAGTTTATGACGACGGGAATGGCCGAGGATGGACATAAACCAAAGGACGAGGCAACATTAACCCCGCGAATGACTGAAAA
The DNA here is from genome assembly GCF_023101765.2 of Spodoptera frugiperda. Lineage (NCBI taxonomy): Eukaryota > Metazoa > Arthropoda > Insecta > Lepidoptera > Noctuidae > Spodoptera > Spodoptera frugiperda. The sequence goes on from NC_064240.1 coordinate 7,273,555, forward strand.
ATCTATTGATGTAACGGTAAACAATCCAGAATAATTAAAAAAATAAATATAAAAAAATCGTTATACAAATGTCTCTGCATCACCCAAAGGTCAGACTGGAGGATAATGTCAATGGCATTAAGTCCGCTTACTGTACGATTATGCATAAAGCTTAAATAATCATAAATATCGGAACTTGACAAATAAATAACTATTAATTGATCAAAAATAATAAATTGTGTGTCTGTTGTCTTTAATTCTGCAGAAGAGAAAATCTACAGCGGTATCGACTGCAATGGCGGAACCGCCAAAACTATCGATGATGACAGTGAACATAAAGATTGAACAACCAGATATTATCCTCGTGGAATCCCTGGAAATGAAGCATTGTGAAGCTTTGGTGTTGAATGTATGTATTTCTATGTTAATAATATGGATTAGTTTATTTGTTATTTTTATTGTAAGAAGTGCACTGTTCCAATTTTAGACGAACACTTCGTATGTTAATAATTAGCAGCGGTTCTAAGGGGGACTGACGATTATTTTTTTACGAATCCGAATACGAATTGATTATAACTTACAAAATTTCCTTTGGTTTACTTTATTTTTGGAGTTGGCACGAAGAATATTGACACGTTATTAACGCATCGAGGACCATTACGGAATATACATATGTCGCAGGGAAATGATAAAAACAGGGATTTCGTCAAATCCCTAAGGGATTTGATCAAACCACGGCGGATGTCAAAATAACAACACGATTTTATCATTTCCCTAAACAAAATCTGGTGATTTGACAAATCCCTAAAGACACATATAAGTCGATAAATGGTCGTATGTATGCGTAGATGGAGGCCCGGTTCAAGTTGCGGCGCAGCGTGGAGCGTATGGTGGCAGACGGCGGTATCTCCGGCCTGCAGATGGTGGTGCGCACGCTGGGCGACGACGGCCGCGCCGCCAGCCCGCCCGGGGGCGCGGGGGCGCGGCCGGCGGGGGCGCGGCCGGCGGGGGCGCGGGCCCGCGGTACCTGCTGGCGCCCACGCACCTGTCGCTGGCGCTGTCGCAGCCGCCCTGCAGCGGGATGCACATAGACCTCGCCATCACTGACATCAAGATCACCGTGTCACCTGGTCAGTCTACCACTCAAGTGTTTCACTGTGTTATTAGTGCACTCAAAATGACAATGGCAAAGATGTTTAGACATAACAAAAGATCAATAGACTAAGCAAACATTGAAAGTTAAAGAATATTATTACTAATTTATTTTTTCTACATACAGATATCATTGCCCTGCTAAATCGTGTGCTGGCAACGATGACAAGCAGTGACGAAAACAACCAAGTAGAAGAAAACAAGGCGATATTCTACAATAATCTATGGGCCATTCAACCATTCAATCCTAACTCTTATTGGTTCTTAAAAACAGGTGAGGATACTAACTACTGTCATGTTTCTTTTAATTTGTACTCTTTTATGAGCACTTATCGTAATGCTGTTGGAAAAGTACTTAATCACATATTATTATTTAATCAATAGAAGAAGCAGTGGAGGCAATCGACGCAGAGGACGAACCATATGTAGAGATGGACGCGAATCCTCCAGTTGGAGAGATTTGTTTGTTATCATGTCCATCGATCATCACGTCTTTTGAAATGGAGATCGGTAATGAGACTATACCCGTCTTGGTCATGCAAGCTTCTCTCACTGGACAAGTCAAAGATTGGAGCTCGGATGTGAGTAATTTTGTTTAGAATTTTTCTCATTATAATACTATATTTATATATTACTAGCTTTTGCCCGCGACTTCGTTCGCGTGGAATAGTGACTTCCGGCAAATTTTTGGTTTTAACCACATAGTTCCCGATCTCGCGGGATCTCTTCAAAAATGAGATGTGGAAGATATTCCAGGGAACTCTTCAAAAATCAACATAATGAGCTCTGCGTTTGAATTTAATAGATGTATACTCACTTAGGGCATTGAAAAAATAGTTTAAAAACGGACTTAAACTAAAGAAATATTATAATCTTTCCGAACTTAAGATGAAAACTAACTTAAAACTAAAGAAAGCTACGAATTACGAATTTATAACAATTAAAAAAGAAATTATATTACAACCTTTCCTCTATGCTATAATAACCAAGCTTAAACTAAATAATTTAAAAGAAGCGACGAAATCTAATCTAATTAATTTATAAATTAGACTTACAATTTTATTTAAAAAACTAACTACAGTAACTACTAATAATCGATATCAAACTAAACCTACGTTAAATAGTTTAACCAGAAAACCAGGAAAACCGAACTAATAAAATTATTAATTGACAAATACAACGAAACCAATTTAGAATATACGAAACAGCAGGACCACTATTGTTCAATTTCGTACTTATAGTACGGAATTGAACATGCGCTGTATGTCCGGAATAAATTTATTTTTTGATTTTTGAAATAAAAATCCTATGTCCTTTCTAAGGTTCTAAACTATATCTGTACCAAATTTCAACCAAATCCGTCAAATAGTTGCGGAGATTATTGGTATAAGCATAGAATAGTGTTCGACGTGATTCTTTAATTTGACATGACTTTTTTATTTATGAACCGATTGACATGAAACAAATATACTCTAAATAAATATACACTAAAGCATAACTGAAGCATGCCACAATATATTCGTGAAAACCGCATCCAACTCGGATCAGCCGTTTCTGAGATTAGCGCGCATAGACAAACAGACAAACAGACAAACAGACAAACAGACAAACAGACAAACAGACAAACAGATAAACAGACAAACAGACAAAAAAAAAGTTAATTACATTTTTGGGTTCGACATCGACATAACAATAACCCCGGCTATTTTTTTTATTTTTATTTTCAATGTACAGACAGCACTTTTCTACGATTTTATTATATGTATAGATATAGATGTACAATTTACTATAATAACATTTTTTTTCCTTAGTTCTATGCCGAGTCCACATGGGCAATGCAAGTGTCGTACTATAATATTGAACGTGCAGTGTGGGAGCCGCTTATAGAACCTGTGGAAGTTCTGAAGGATTACCAATATAAACATGTGCCTTGGGAACTTAAGATGGAGGTAAAGTACATCAACACATTTAACAAAATGTATTTCATTCAAATCTAGACCTTGTTGTTTCCGTAATAAAGCTCAATTTTATATGTTTTTTAACTTACAGGTGGTGATGCATGCACAAGAGACGCATACAATAATAGACACGACGGATGAAGCTGCTAACTTGCAAGCCGTGGCCCAGAGACAAGCTCATAAGACCGTCACCCTGTCCAGTAGCGAACCACTCGAGATTACCATTACTAGGACCGGCATGGAGGTAAGATTTCATCGTAATAAAATTTTCATGGCATAGAGCGGCAAACAAGAAGATGGATCGCCTGATGGTAAGCAATCGACGCCGCCCATGGACACGTACAATACCAGGGTAGTTAAAAGTGCGTTTGTAACGCACGAGGTGGAAGGGAAGATGGGATTTGGGTAAATATGCACATAATAATATATTGTGATATTCATGAGAATAATTTTGTTATAGGTGCTGACTTTACTAGGAAATTCATTTTCCGCCGCTGGGGAAACTTCCGAGGGAACAACCACTTCAAAGTCCAAAGTTGATGTGAGTATTGAAATATTTTATAAAATGTTTTTATAATCATTCTATCCAATTTTAACAATGTCATCATTGACTAAATAATAGTTTTAAATGTACTCTATTATAATATTTCCAGCCTTTCACAAAAACTTTCCTGGGTGCGCCTTACGTTCTACACAACTGCACCGGTCTCACGGCTAAGTTGATGTTGAAAGAAAATCACGACTTCACTGTTTGTCTTACTGAACAATATGTTTCGTCTGACTACAGGTACATATACATACATATCTTTTATAGCATAATAACCCAACTCTTATTTCGCAATAAGTAGTGGTACATAAGTAGTGTACATAAGTAACTACTTATGTATACTCAACGTCAATACCCTCGCGGCAGGCCCAGAAGGAGATGGCGGGATGAACTCGACTCCTATGAAAAGGATTGGTCACAGAAAGCTCTACAAAGAGATGAGTGGAAGGAGGGTAGGGAGGCCTTTGCCCTGCAGTGGGACGACCAAGGCTGACATAAAGTGATACATATTCGCTGTTACAATAAACATTTTGGAGGGTGTCCTACCTTTTTTTCAATACTTTTTTAAACTTCTAGAAAGCTTCTCCTTAATTAAAGTTTTCCTTTAGTATTCTGTCTCTTAAAATAGGGGTATTTGTTTTAGGGAAGTGGTTTTGGAACCAGGTGCTTGTGTGCCATTGCAGCTTAAACATGGTGGATTGAATTTGATGAAACTGAACGAACCACCACCTCCACTCAAATTAAGTGTTAAGGTAAGCCTTTACGTATAATATAAACTTTAGCTTTAATCTGTTGATCTTAATGTTTTATTTAGAGTTGTAACCAATTTGCATTACTTTTGGAACAAATCTACATTATTACGCCTGCCTCTTTAAGAATAGACTAAACCTTTAAGGTCTCATTAGACGTTTGTCAGAATAAATTAGAATACGAAAATCTACATCTCATTGTTCACAATCACTTCATGTACATAAAAAAGAAAATGAATGCTTCTTTCAGATTGTGGAAATAGACGACGAGGTCCAGATCCCAGTAGACCGTGCAGACAAGCGTTACTTCCCACTAGGCCGCAAGATGTCCGGCATCGCGAGTGAGAAGAATGTTCCCCACGTGGCCGCCATTGAGCCGCGCGGACTTATCTCTGATGTCGTCATGCAAGACGCCGCGCTGCATATCTATCTTAGGAGTGTTGTACAGGTAATAATAATAATATAATTCATAACATAACGTCACGCATTATGAGGAGGTTTCTGTCTCTGGAGCCCTAACTACCGGTAGCTTGGACCATGTTCCCGCTACTGGTCGGCTCCTATTTTTATATTTTTAAATATTATTTTATATTGTATGTTTTAAATATTATTTAAAAATGTAAATTTAGAGAATTTTAAATAAATATAGAGTCATATAATTCATTATGTGTTGCTGTATCCAATTTGTATGCATTATTAGGTGTGCTGATGGTCGATTAAGATGGTAACTGGTTACCAAACGGTTTAAGCACTTTGTACGACGTAACCAAGAAACACAGAGATTTGTCTGTTCTTCTTTATCTCTCCCTTTTTTACTCTCTTCCACTCTTTTTTTATGGAATAAAAAAAACGAGTTGATGACAAAGAACCTTATAGTAAGGAATTAGCATTGCCCATGTCTCCCATCCCTCAGTTTTCCTTTCTTAAACTATTGAAACCGTATTTCAAACCGTTCAAGAAAAAAAAAATAGACGTCTAACAGAAGATTCCCTAATATACATCTTTATGTGTAGGTAACGAACACGTTATCAGTGAACGTGTCGGTGTACTACATGACGCTGAGCGGGAACGAGGTGCGACTACTGGGCGAGGTGAAGCCGGGTGACATCATACGACTGCCACTGCAGGCAGTTCATACTCCTACTGCTGAGCTATTCTTCTCCGTTGAAGGTATGTCGCTGTTTCTATAGAACATGTTGTATAAAATCGTATTTTTACCTACAGTTACATGCTTGTGTCGATAGATGTTCAACTTTATCGTTTTAGAATAAAGTCAGGAATCTATCGAAGATAAGTGTGTGACTTGTGTCTTTTCAAACTCAATAACCATTTCAATTTCGAACTTTCTATTGTTATTATCCATGTGGCTTCATTGTTTAGGATTCACAGTATCTGTATCACCATTCATCTGGCGTGAGCTACAGCAAGAAGTTAATATATCCAGGCTATTGCAGTGCGATTCTAAAGATAAGAACAGTGGAGAGAAGTTTTATCTAAAGGTATAATATCTTAACCGTATTTACGTAATGCTCTACGTTTTGCTCTTTGAGATATTATGTGCTCAACATTTAACATCTTTCGAAAGAGTGATTGGCTAACAAATGCTTATTCTTCAGGCGGTCGGTACAATGGAACAAGTATTCTACGAGCACACAACCCGCCATACGTTCGCGTCGTCCTGCTACGACATAGTGCTCAAACCTGCCGTCAAGCTGCAGAACTGTCTGCCAGTTGAGATCGTAGTCTCACAACTTGGTTTGAAGAGAACTCAGGTGTTCCGTCCTGGAGAGATGTTCCATTTATCACATTTATCGCCGAATAGAGCGTCTATTGTTATTATGGTAAGAACAAATATTATATTTTATGTTTTAGTAAATTTAATGTCTCTATAAATATTATTGTATCAATAATATACTACAAAACGTTCTTAGGTTTAGATGGTTAAGTAAAAACGTAACAAAAAGGAAAATGGTTTTAATAATGTTAAAGATTAAGACAAAATATACAGAATAAACCAGATGCTAAGTAATCATCACAATGAAAATATAACGTCCTACTAAGTACATTTATATCTATATTTCAGATCCAAAACTATCTTGACAAATGTTGGGTATGTACAAAGAATCTTCCAGAAAGTGATACTGAGCTATCGGTATGGTCGTTTGAATCTCATGACAGTCCGTCGGTAATGACGTTAGACTTGGGTATGCATAGCGTGGATTTAGAGGGCACACAAGTCTTGTCACTTTATTGTCCCTTCTGGATGCTCAACAAAACAGGATTCACTTTATGCTACAGGGTAAGTACTAAATATATATTTTCTAAAGTGTTCTAAATCATGAGTTTTTTGTGGGTGCGATGGTTTTGGCATCGAAATTAATTGGCTTCGAGTTTTTTATGTGAGTGAAAATTCTAAATTTGTCAATGTTGTTCATCGCTGCAGCATCCGTCGTTTAATTGGCATGTTATGAGTGACTTCTACTCAGTGTCCAACTATGATTGAAATAATATTTCACATTCTTCAAAAATACTAAAACTAGACAAGAGACTCATGTGATATGTACGAGTACGAGTATTGGTAGCTAGATAGTATTAATCATTTGACCTCTTCCATGTTGTCTACTTTTCATGTATTCTTTCTAAACTATGAAGTATGTATGAGTGATACAGTAAGTAGAAACGCTATGAGGCTCTCTAATACTACTATTTAGCCATTTACTATGTCATTGGCATACAATGATGACGTTGAACTCATTCGTAATCTGTACTGTTGGAGTAGATCTTTATTATCACATTGGCCATAAATACATTACGTGGTTACAGAAATCAAAGAAACCAGAAAAAGACTCCAGCACCCCCAACAAGGTATCTTTGAGATGATCTTAATCGTGAATATTTTTTAATAGATGTTTTTCCTTTCATTATTTTTATTTTAATCCTCGATTCGGTCGGTTATTGCTTCCTTTGTCTAACAAGCCTCATCTCAAAGCATAGGATTTTTTGATTTCGATATTTATGATCATTGCCTTGTAACCCTTATTTTATTTTAGCATGCGTCTACCAGTGGGGTCATAGCCTAATCCATAAGTAATGTTGTCCGTTTACACAGTATTTGTGATGTTATAAGTTAGATAAGTAAATTGTGTTTTAGTTATAGCGAATACTGTATGGGTTGTCCATTTTATATAAATTACAGATTAAACATTCACCTTGCAGTAAATTTCTTAGACGCCATACGTCTTGTTTGCCGGTAAGTGCAAACACTATTAAAGCACTATAAAGTTATTAATTTAATTTGCTACATTAAGCACACTCAAGAGGATTTTGGTATTAATTTATTATAAGTTCTAGGGTTGTCACTATCGGGTACAAAAATAATGAAAATGTTAAAAAAGGCTTATGAGGTTCGTGTGTTTTGTGTTGGGTTGTGTCTACATATTGTTTAAAAGGAAAAAATGCACACATAATAGCTTTCATTTTGTGGATTACCATGGCCCTACTGTATTTATTTGCTTTGTATCAGCATGTATTTTTATAAGTATTATTGTGTATACAATAGCGTACGATTTGTAGCATTTTTGATAGTATGCATGGTCACACAGTAACCTGAGTTCCATTAAATCACCAAACTTGTTAATATTTTTTTATTTAGCTTCGTGGTAACGGTAAGCAAGCTTTGTGGTACAGGTTAATGCATAATGACGCGCTGCAGCATTGGTCGTTAACGACTAGAACTAAAAATGATATTGAATAATATTTTATTCTTTTAGAATGTCGATGAAACTGGTAACGTGATATTCCATCCTAAAGAATATAAGGAGCCGATTCTGTTCTCGTTCCGTGCAAAGAATTTCTTTGGTAAAAAGAAGGCTGCTATTCGCGTTGAGTTTGGTGAATGGTCCGATAAGTTCTCGCTTGATGTTCCTGGAAGCTCTGGTGTTGTACTGTGCAAGCACGAGGGGCGAACGTATCAGGTAAATAAAGATTCTCATTACATATTTTCCCAATGTCAGTTATATAGACTATCAAAGTTTATCCTTATTTTTTTAATCATAATTTCCTCTTTGTAGGTGGCAGTTACGAATCAACTTACATTCAACAGTTTGACTAAAATGGTGATATTCACGCCTTACTTCTTGATCATCAATGAAGCGCCATTTGATATTCAATATCAGGAGCTGCATAGATCTGGTGATCCTTGGACTACGGTAAGACAATATAGAATACATACACATTTTATTTTTCGTTATATGACGAAACTTTTTCCCGACAAACGGGTTTGATACATTTATTGCCTTATTGTGATTCTGATGGAGGTTTAGGGTAACTAAATATTTTGTATTGTTTTAGGTGGCACAAAATTCAAGTGCTCCGTTGTGGCCGATTGTAGAGAAAGAAGACAAGTTGTTGTTATTGCGCGTCGCTTGTTCTCCAGGACATGCTGCTCCATTCTTATACACTGAACAACATTCAGTCTGCTTGAAGCTGGACAATGAGGTAACATAATAATTATTATTCTTTATTAATAAAATATACTAATTATATTGGTACTAGAATTAGTACAAATTGTTTTGTGAAATTATGTGGTGGTTCCAAACATAATTGCCGAGACATCAACACTTGAGAAATTACCTATTAGGTATGATATTTCAAAACTTTTGTGCCTAATATACTTACATAATACAAGTTAGAAAATAAAAATAACTTTTTTTTCCCATGACAGTTTGGCGGTCTACACGTGGAAGTGCAACTGAGTGAAGGCGGTACTTATATCACAATACGACAGTACCGCGACGGACACGCGCCTGCATTGCTCGTCAACTATACGCCGCACAATATCACTGTGTACGAGAAGGAAAACGTTAATGTTAAGTAAGTCAATTTTTTTATAGTAAAGAGACAATTAATAAAAGTTAAGGTTTAATTTGTAGCTTTAAAGCATATCGAGATCGGAAGCAAATATCTTTATGATTGAGACTCTACAGGATTTAAGAGAAACACTATAGTTATCCTATAGTTAAATTTAATCAAATTGGTAATTTTCAGGAAATTGAAATCAATGCATAAAATGTTGTATACATGGGATAACCCAGCAGGACCGCGTGTTCTAATATTTGAAAGTCACAAGAAGAAAGAAGTCGAAAACGACTTGAGGAAAGATGGTATTGGAGAATTCTTGTAAGTATTAATACTGACTATACTTCAACCAAAATTGGTGTGAATTTTTGTAAACAAACCATAAAAGTAAGAAGCCAAATAGAATTTTACTGTCCTTTTCTTTTAACACTGTAGACAAGAGCAAACACATGCGGTGGAATTGACGAGACATAGTTCTATCCTTATAGTGTCTTTACAAATATATCACACCGCTCTTTCTCGAATTACAATAATTTTTTATAACAACATCTTTAATATTATACTGTACTTTTTATCGATAGGATCAATGACCACACAAAGGTGCATTGGGTCTCGTTCCTGGACGGATTGCAGCGAGTGATACTATTCACAGACGACCCGATGCTAGCCAGCGGCGCATATACCGTTGGGGAAGCGGAGTCAGTGGACACTGAACTAGTATTGTCCATGCAAGGCATTGGACTGTCTTTGGTAAACGACCCAGAGCAACTCGAAATTGTTTACATCAGTATATCCAAGTATGTTTTTGTTTAATATCTTTCTACTTTACTTAAAGGAGATTGTCCAAATCTGGCTATTTTTGAACAGGCTGCTCAACAAAAATGTAATTTACCAATAATTTTATTTATATGTAAATTTTATTTTATTTTTTATTTTTTATTTTATTTTTTTGTTTTTAGTAAATGTCTGATGCTAATAACTTTGTGTAAATTAGCACTATAAAAAAATCGTTTTTTATTGGTATTTGTCATAACAAATACCAATAAAAACTACTACAAATACTTGGTCTTATCATATTAAGACCAAGTCTTTGTAGTAGTTGGCTTTGAATTTGACTTTAGTGCTGCCAATCTGCTGTCAATCTGTTGTGTTTTTCGTCAAAATGACAGATATTATTCGCTTTGTTCTTTTGCATTGTGAGTGTTGCAACTGCAGTTTATTGTGTGGGAAAATACAAAGTAGACACATTAGTAGGAATACATATTTTGTATATATATTATATGAAAATAACACTAAAGGCAGGACAGCCATAAAACATTATTACTGCAACTGCATAGTGGGTCATAGAACAGTAGGTTGATGTGCACATATAATAACTATTTTTGAGTTTTTGAGCTTGGTAAGGTACCAGAAAATTATTAATCCACCTGCCGAGTTCCTTGACCATATTTTAATTACATACTAGCTTTTGCCCGCGACTTCGTTCGCGTGGAATAGTGACTTCCGGCAAATTTTTGGTTTTAACCACATAGTTCCCGATCTCTTCAAAAATGAGATGTAGAAGATATTCCAGGGAACTCTTCAAAAATCAACATAATGAGCTCTGCGTTTGAATTTAATAGATGTATACTCACTTAGGGCATTGAAAAAAATAGTTTAAAAACGGACTTAAACTAAAGAAATATAATCTCTCCGAACTTAAGATGAAAACTAACTTAAAACTAAAGAAAGCTACGAATTACGAATTTATAACAATTAATTACATATGAATCGGACTAATATTGCATTTTAATAAAAAAAAAATGTTTTATTTCATGCATAACCAGTTTCAATAAAATGTAAAATAATATCTAAATATAAATCTTGATACAAAACTAAGTTTGTATCTTCATTCTTACTGATATGAACTAATAAATCAAACATATATTATTAGCTGAAGTGCTTGTTCAAAAATAGCCAAAGTCCCATACAAGTTGGTCAATCCCCTTTACGTCTTTTGTATTTAATATAACTCATTTTACTTTCAGCTCTGGTATAATATGGGAACAGTGCAAGGTGGGTGCACGCCGCTACAAAAAGATTGAAGGGACAAAAGTATTGCAATTGGAAGAGTGCTATCAAAGATATATTTCTGAAAAGATGGTTAGCGACGAGCCTGTTGTGCCTCGTGTCTATATAGATGAAAAAGTTGAGGTATGCTTTTACAAAATAATTATGATGTCCCTGTGTGATAACTTACTTACTTATTAACACCTCGTAAGACTTGCTATGTTGACTAAAAAAACTGCCCGCCAATAAATTATTGTGTGGAAAATGTTAAATGAAATCCTATAATTTAACAGCAATTTATGTTTATTAAAAATTAAAAGCAGTATAGAATCGGACTTTACCAAGCAAATGTCTGCAGGTGGATTTCGAAGAGATGCGTCAGTTGAAGCCGTCGGTGCGCCTCCTGCGTCGCACGCTGCAGCCGGGGCTGTGGGCGTCGTACGGTCTGACGGCGCACTCGCGGCGCCTGCACGCGCGCCTGCACCGCCTGCAGATCGACCAGCAGCTGCCGCTGCCCACCTTCCCCGTCGTGCTCGCGCCCGTACCGCCGCCAAGATCCATCACCAACGAAGATCCCAGCGGTCAGTACACCTAATTCAATCCTTATTTCTTTCTGTAAAAAGTTCTTTTTTATCTGTAGGTTTTGTATTAGTGGTTTTAATAGATATGTAGATATTGATGTCAAACGTATAGAACACTTTTAATAAGCACCCCCTACTCTTTTCTCGGGTGTCGACTACTGACTGTCGACGAAGGAACTGCACATTTCACATAATATAACAAATACTAGCAGAAATTATGTAGAAGAGGTCTATAGGCCAGCAGTGGACTGTCATGGGCTGTTAACTTGAAACCAAAAATACGATTTTCGAAGAGTAATTGAAACTTATGATTTGTATGGAACAAAATACTTTATCTTCACTTGATTTTGAGACTCTTCTATGTTTTGAATTTTGATTCAGTCATCATTGATTTCATCTGTCCATAACTACCTAAACAGCCGACTGTGACAAACAGTCATCACTAATGTCATATCATCCTTCATAAGTTGTGAAGGTTTGATATTCTGACGAACCAAATCGTTATAGAATTTTTGACCTCTTTTCCTAAATTGTGTTTTATCTTTTTGCATGACCGGGGTTTGGTATGCACGTAGCCCAAGGTATGCAGCGAATGCTAGATATCGCTAGAAAATGAAATAACTAACGCTTAGCTTGCTTATTAATACTCACTGTGTAATAAAGCACATATATTTAAACCGTATTATATTTTAGGTATGAAGCCGTTTATAGAAGTGTCGATAGTGGAACGAATAATGGAGCATAGCAAAGTGCGGCAATACAAGTACTATAAGGTGTTGATTCAGGAGTTCCATGTTAAAGTCGATATGGGACTCATCAACGCGCTCATGGGCATGTTCCCGCAACGATTGCTGAATGAACAGGAAGCGGTAAGACTTTAAAACACTAGTTAAACCGTACCCTTAGTACGAGTTTGCTTTACGTTTAAAGTAATTGAAACGACAGCGCGTTCGGCGCTCTGATTAGCTGCCTCGAATAAATCAACCAATCAGAGCGCCGAACGCGCTTTAGTTTCGATCTTGTTAAACGTAAAACAAACTCGTACTAAGCCATCTGGTTTCTTAATACTGTGTACCGTTACTTGAATATCAAATGTCTAAATACGATTTACGATCAGAAACTTCAAGTGGAATGAAACATTATAATATTCTTCTAGCTGGACGCGTTCCAACTGGACTTAGAGAAGGCAGGACAACCATTAGAAGCATTAGCTGCTATAGGCGTGGCATCAGATCTCAAGAATTTCTACGACAATTTACATTTGTCACCGCTCAAGGTAAATTAATAACAAAATCAAATATACGAAGTACATTTTTACTTGAAGTTATTCGAATTTTAACCATGTTACTATGTATTTTAGGTTCATGTTTCGTTCTCTCTCGGTGGAGCTACTCAACTGCCAACGTTCGTTGGCACAGTTCTCCAGAGCATTGGCGTTACGTTGACAGATATGAACGATGTAGTTTTCAAGTAAGAATATTAATTGGTATAATTTCAATGATAGGAAACTATAGAAAAACTAAGCATTCCGATGTTTCGGGAAAAATCTTAAATTATTTTGTCAATACTAAATCTTAATGCGTTATTCTTGATTTTTTCTTTCAAAATATGTGATTAATTTTATTCAAATTTCTACCAGATTATCTTACTACGAAAGGAACTATGAGTTCTTATCTCAGAAGGAGATGATTGGACAAGTTCAGAGCCATTACACAGGGCAGGCGCTAAAGCAACTGTATGTGCTTGTACTCGGGCTCGATGTAATAGGCAACCCGTACGGACTCGTCGTCGGCTTGAAGAAGGGAGTGGAAGATCTCTTCTATGAGCCATTCCAGGTAATTAAACTTGAAGAAAGATTTCACGTGCAGAATAACATTCAGAACTGTAATGGTACATTAAATAGATTTATCGCATAACGTCGTTACGAACTGACAAATGACACATGGAAGTAATGTAGAAGTGGCGAAGTGAACCCTAGAAAATATGTTTTATTCAATATTTTATTTTTTCAGCATCTAATTGCCTACTACTTAACTACAGCGTCGTCTCTATTTCCTTTAGTCGTCTTCTTTATTTTCTAGCTAAGAAATGTTAACGAAAGTACTTCTTTTAGGGTGCTATCCAAGGTCCAGGAGAGTTCGCGGAAGGTTTGTTCCTGGGTGTGAGGTCACTCGTGGGTCATACGGTGGGTGGCGCGGCCGGCGCAGTGTCTAGGATCACGGGCGCTATGGGGCATGGACTCGCTGCCTTGTCTCTTGATAAGGTACTGTAATAACATAAAATAAGAATAAATAAACCACCTGTGTAACTTTTACAACATATCTATAAAACACGTACTTTGTAACTTTTTAGTTGTGAGTTTCTCTAAGTGTTACTTAACAAATACACAATTTGTGCAGGATTACCAGCGCCGTCGCCGTGATAATATCAATAAACCACCTGCGAACCTTCAAGAAGGTCTAGCGAGAAGTGGTAAAGGCCTCGTCATGGTACGTATTATTTCGAGTTTAATGTAAAAAATAATTAATAACTACTTTTTTAGCCGTTCGTAGGTATTTAGTACCTACATAATTTATGTACTTATTTAAAATGAGATTTTCTGAAAACAGAAATTTTGGCTAATATGTATGTATCGATGTTATCAAGACATAAGTGCTATGTACTCGTGGTTCTACAATCCCAAACAACACAGGGCGTGGTAGACGGCGTGACGGGGGTATTCACGAAGCCCATAGAGGGCGCTCGTGAGCAGGGAGTGGAAGGGTTCTTCCGGGGACTCGGTCGGGGCGCAGTCGGGCTCGTTGCACGACCCACTGCTGGCGTCGTGGACTTCGCGTCCGGATCACTCGATGCCGTCAAGAGGTGACGTCACGCATGCTACTACTGCATGCTTCACCTGCATCGCATGCTCTGTTCTATGTGCTCTACTGCTATTGTGTCGCAAATAAACTGCACTGTTGATATTTATATCGCACTTGTTTATGTTTAGCTTTCGATTTGTCTCTGGGATGCTTGGCGAATTTCATGTTTAAGTAACTATCATCACCCTTCAAACTTCTGAATAGAAGATGTTTACCTTTACCGTTATAAATTTAGGGTTTTATTTCGCTATGATTGTATGTTAACTGAATGTCAGGGTGTAGTGGACGGAGTCCGCGGCGTGTTGATACGTCCGATACAAGGGGCGCACGAGGGCGGCGCGGGGGGGTTCGTGAAGGGGCTCGGCCGCGGCGCCGTGGGCCTGGTAGTGCGCCCCGTCGGCGGCGTCGTCGACTTCACCTCCGGACTACTCACATCTGTTAAGAGGTGGTGAGGTTACCGGAGTTAGATGTTTCGTAGTCTTACGTCATGTAGATATTACGGGTGTATTGATAATGTAATTTTAGATCCCGTGCTGGGACATTTACTTAAACTGGTATCTTTAAAAGGGTTGACTACTATAAATTTTGTAGTAAAAATGTAGCGATAATCAAATGTAGGATTAGTCTATTACGTGATAGTATGAAACCGTATTTACGACACCCCACATATTTAATCCAGTCGTTAGGCTATATTATGTTGCTATCAAAAACAGATTAGTTTAGATTTTTACTAAAATAGCCTAAGTGCAGATAGACGGTACATTTCATACATATTTATCTATTTATTCAGTTGTATTTAAAAGGTGTTGGAGCTAAACTGACATTATCTTGATTGACGCTAATACTTCATATGCAATATTGCCGCTTTTTTGCTTTTAGTATAACATGCTTGTGTGTATTGTATCATTTGTATCTAACAAGAGGTCGTGACTCACACAATAAAGACACTAATCCCACCCGTTCAATGTTATTTATTCAGACTCACATTTCTTTTTAACATAGACTTTTAATTTAATGTCAAATTGAAAAGTAATAATACTATATTATTATTGCATTCATCAAAATAATATCCAGGCAAATAAATTCTTTAAATGTACGTTTTCATTATTGCTTCAGTTTCACCTATCAATACCGATTTACTAAACCTAATTATTTATATTAATCTGAATCTGTAAATGTAGAGCGGCGGATATGTCTGAAGAAGTGACCAAACGTCGCCCCGCGCGGTACATGGCACCTGACTCAGGAGTCAGGCCATACTCCAGGCTGCAAGCTGAAGGATACAAAATGCTGTTTGAACTGGAGAAGGTATGTTCTAACCAAATCATGCCATACAATGAATATCAAGTAACATTTCCGGAGCTGCGGACTTTATATCCGGCTACAGGATTATACGGGGTGGTTTAGTCAGTAAGAGTCTGACATTTCGCCTCGCCCAGGCGAGTAAAAGTCATTAGACTTTGTTCCTTCAAAAAGTAACATAACATAATACCTACTCTTCGTGATTTATTTTATATCCTACAATTAAACCTGAGATCAAGTTCCAATCTCATATTTAGGATCTAATTAAAAATTTCATTTAATATTTATTTTTCGAAATAGGGCAAATACGTGAGCACTGATAGATACGAGGCTCACGTGTGGGTGATCCCTGGCAAGGAGGTGGTCATGTGCACCGACAAACGAATGTTATACATCGAGAAGAACAACGTGTTCGGCGGGTGGCAGGTATGGTATTGTTAATACATTATTCATTTGTAAGTACTCTAAATTCATAGGCCGGCAACACACTTCTGATGATCCGACGCTAATCACTTACCATCAGGCGAACTGTCTGCTCGTTTGCCCCCTGTTTGCTATCCCATAAAAATGTTAAGTCCCACTCACAAACGAAGCGAGATATTCACCGATAAAAATACATTTACGATGGCAACAAATATCGGTACTATGTCATACAAAGAACGCTTTAATTTGCTATCGAATGCGATAATTGTAAGCAATATATCATGATGCACCATTTCAATATTGTTTACAAAGTCGAGAATTTTAATATTGCGTGAAGTGATTGCAAACGACGAACAATTATTGCTATTTATAAATTGGCTTTCATAGTTTTATCGATTTCTTTTCAATCGATTCGGAGGTAACTGAATTTATGATGCTTTGATTTCATTTGATATTTTTTTATTGGTTATCTAGTCAAATTTACAATGTATAGTTTCTACATACAACATTTACGCAGTTGACTAGATCTTGGTATTTTTAAGTAATATCGACCAAACACGTCCTATTTTCTCTCTTGAACTAAAATTGTTTATCGGAAGGCGAAAGGTCATGTATAATTTATAGGAAACTGTCGCCTCTCATTCCGCAGGTCGTTCCTATTTCCTATAACTAGTAAATATTTCATGAATAACTCTGTAACGCTCTTATGAGGACCACGTCTTAATAACACACGAATGTTTTTTGATTTATTTTTACGATAAATCAAATATTTTTGATTTTAATAATGTATATTCAAAATAATGTTATACGGCGTGATTTTAAGCTGTTCAAAGTTTTTAATATATCCGCTGTTCAACAGATTGTGTGGTCGTACCTGTGGACGGATCTCCCCGAAGTGCCAACAGCAGTAAACAAGGGCGTGTACATCCCGACTGCAAAGAAGAAGGTGCTCGGCATGTTCCCGACGTCGGGCTCAGGCAAGGTTATATTCCTCTACGACGAACAGCAGAAGAAGTACTTGCTCGCGCAGTGCCAGCGCCTCATGCAATCACGTTGACATGAGGCAGTAGAAAGAATCTCGCCGACCGAGTGGTTGGCACAATTCTTTCTACTTATATTTGATTCTCGCACCGCATTGCTTACTTTCGCCTATCACTTTAACATGCACCACCTCGGCCCGAAAGGCTTCCGCTAAACTCTTCCTCTCCGCAGTGAGCAGTGCTTCATATGGACTATGTATTATGTTTAGTGTATCGATGTTTTGAGAACCGTGTGCTTGCTATATTTTTATAATACCTTTTTTACGTGATGATGTCAATGCAATTGAGTATGCTGAGTACAATTGTGGATTCAATATCATGGTAAAGACATTTTGTACGTAGTTAGAGTTTTGATTGATTTTTACATATTTTTACCAGTTAGATGTACTACAATGTGAAATATGAGAGAGACATTGTAATTACTTGGGAATATCGTTGAACAGAAATGTTTATGAAGTTTGTGACAACTAGCACCCCAGTTATCTCTGATTATGTACTGTACTGTAAAATGCTTTTATACCTAATGCGCTCTAACAAGGTGCGGCTGACAGATTCAGTAACGTTTCGTATCACTCTTGAAAGTTGCTGCGATTTAAAAATTATGCCTTAATATTTTAGCTGTATCACATTCGTATTATGTTAAATCATTCGGATGCGTAGTTAATTAAATTAAAACCAACCGGAATGTTCTAGTATTCAATTAAAATCTAATGAAATGAAAAATAAAGTAAAGTGTTATGCGTATAACGTAAATCCATAGTCGTGTTTAGTGATGGGATGTACGGCTACGATGGATAGGTAGTCGATGTTTTTTTAGAATAAAAAACGAAAATCGTGCGTCGTTCAATTATCATTCTTAAAAAACCTTTAATTATGTGGGTAAATCCACTGTAGACGCGGCTCTCTCTGCCCAAACCACAGTGACATTATCTGAGCAGAAATATGTAGTAGGCATTTTTCTAGACATTTCCGGCGCCATTGATAATGCGTGGTGGTACTATTCCAACATATACAAACTAATATATCCTTGTTTTCTTCACGGTTCTGTAAAACTGTAACTCTGAAACACCTTAGGGCTCGGTCATAAAATATTTATTTTGACAAGTATATACACGTAGTTAGACTGCACAACTAAATAACACACACATTTAATAAAAAAATTAAAGAGAATTAAATGTATGCTGCGAGTATCGATAGCGATAAAAAAAGATTTTTCTAATGTCCATCCCTAAAGAGAGACGTCAACGTCATACTGGCATCTGTCAGCCGCACCTTGTTAGAGCGCATTAGGTATAGTACAAATCATTTGTACAAGTTTAAATATAAACGTTGCGTTGTAATAACCTTTTCCCCTTTTTTGCGACTTTAAATATTTTTAAAGTATTTTCAATTGTATTTAAATATATCACTATGCATTTACCTATTTAAGATTAAATATTCTGTAAGTTGTTACAAGATTTCAGTCTTCCCTCATGTACCTAATTATTTAGACTTGTATTATTGAGTTTATTATGCCGTTGATATTACAAATATTTAAAGTTTATATTGAAAAATAAATTAACCTGTAAACAATCTCGAATCATTAACATTTTTTTTAAATACTCAGTTCGTCAACATTTTGGTCATAGACCTAAAATGTTGAGGTTCTATATTGGTTATGTTATTGATATACTTTTATAGACTATGTTACGTTATTCGCAATATATTGTTATTGTAAGTTTAATATTACGGAGGCAAAATCAGTGAAGTAAGTGTATTTATTCTGTATATTATTATGTTTCCTTATCGAAGCCTGATAGTACAAACATTCAAAGAGTCGAATTTTTTATACATTGCAATGTTTGTGAAATAATGGCAAAGCTAAGAGCCAGAATGGCTTCAACTGCTGAGGCTTTCCATACCAGTGCCTTAAGATCGATGTTTAGAAAGCTGATTTGTT
The DNA here is from genome assembly GCF_023101765.2 of Spodoptera frugiperda. Taxonomy (NCBI): domain Eukaryota; kingdom Metazoa; phylum Arthropoda; class Insecta; order Lepidoptera; family Noctuidae; genus Spodoptera; species Spodoptera frugiperda. Next base: position 7,292,992 of record NC_064240.1, read on the forward strand.
TTTTGCTCTAAAACTATTAATGATTGCTTTAAGTTTTTAGTTACATTGGAAATAGTGTTTATTTGAAAACTAAGTTATGTTAGGTTGAGTGCACAATTTATATTTGCTTCGCCATTGTGCGCTAGCATTATCAATGGCTTCGAGATGTAAAATTTTCTTAATTTTTTAAATATGTTTATTTGTTGAAGCGTTTATGCGAAATAGGTATGTTTAATTAGATCTAAAGTCAACTTTGTTATTATATTGCCTGTTGCACAATTTACTTATTTGGATTTTGTTTTGTCTTGTTCAAGCTTGTGTAAGAACATTTTCAATATAAACAATATACAAAAAAAACTGTGTTTTATTTTATTTGGTACTTATATTCCACATCACTATTAAGCCTTAACATATCCATATAACATGAATGACGAATTAAAAAGGCGTTATAAATTTACCGTTCGTTATCAGAAAGCTACGTTGCAAGTGCCTGTGGGTGTAAACGAAACATTTTGTTGATCTATAGCCTAAAACATGGCTAAAATGACAAATTCATCAATGTCTGAAGTGATATTATAAATGTACGAGCAATATTTGCGTCATAAATCAAGTCGCGACACGTTTTGGGACAAACTGGAATGAAAACGTTCGAAGTATTACCACAGGTATTACATATGCAAAATATTGCAAAAATATGGTGTATAATATACACAACTCAGTATTTACAAATTACTGCTTGTACTAAAATATCACTAATACGTGAGATGTAGGTTTGAGCTAGAACCTCTAGATTTTGAGATAGGTATTTCAAGTTTTCAGGCTTCCGAGGCGTTTTAACAAATCAACAAATGAAAAGAACAACATTTTAGTGCTCCTAGGAATTCATCTAACTAATTTCTTATATTCGGCAATCGTAAGTACTTCTGACGGTCTACTCTACTAAGAAATTAATTAAAATATCAAGAATCTATAGGTAGGAACGTATAATTGATACATTAATATAAATGTATAATGTCAGGAGTTAATTTTAATGTGTGAACAAACTAATTACGTAGCTAATGACATTAGTATCAAATTATCTGTACATACTGCCTATCTATTAACTTATGTAGGTACATGCCTATAATATTATGCAAGTATGAGCAGAGTAAATATGTGCGTAATGAATATATGATGGTTATTAAGTGATTTTCAGGATATTACGTGCTCATTGTTGAGTTATTCTCTCGACAGTACCTATTAACTTAAATATTTATACCTCCCCAACTTCAGTAACTTAGGACTTAGGTTAGCTAAGTACCTACTTACCTAAGCTGGTGCTTACCTAAGCACCCTGTAAAATACACATTTAGCTGTCGGCACCAATGTACCTAGTTGGCCAACGATCCGGGAGTCTCAATACTAGGAACAATACACTTACCTAGTACTTAGTATAGGTAAGTGTACTTCTGCTTAGTACTTCGGAGGCATGATGTTGTGTCGTATTACAAGCTACTATATTGGTAGCTGCCTATATGATTAATGAACCAGTTCAAAACACCGCCGCTAACTCAATTTTATCTCTATGATTAATATGTAAAATTTCATCATAAACTCGATTCAAACGTGTTACAATCAAACGGAGTAATAATAAAGGCCCCTTTATATTCAAACAATAAAACGGTATTCAGTGATGTTTCTTACGTCTTCAGCGTAATGACATCTTCACTTTACGGACGCTAAAATTTAGGAGATACTCGTTTAACTTATATTACTGTTTGAATCGAACGTTCGGATGAAGGGTTTGGGCGTAAGTAAACCTAAACGTTTTATTGTACGACGTCATAGGAGTTACTGCCTTGTTATGTTTTGTTTACGATAAAAAAAATCGACTTCACAAACTTCCTTTAAGTCGAGTTTCTATTTATAGAACTTTATTAACTTGAAAATAACTGATTCGAAAGTACCTATTGAAATCCTTTTTAATCGAGTGTTTGTTAAGTTAACCAACTGCAAAATAAGAGTTCAATTCCCGGATTAAGCAAAGTAATTAGAAGTTTCTCATTACCTAGTTGTATTAAATTTGAAATTAATAGGTATCCTGTATATGACAATAGATTGGCCACCATGTTAATGGGGAGTCACTCATAACATACCTAATTGAAGAAAAGTACTTAGGTGAATACCTAAATCAAGTAGGTTACGCGCACTTTTGCTTACCCATCCGTGAATCAAAATTGGTGAAGCTATACATGCATTTGACACGGTAAACATTTGACGTCAATTTTATTTACCCTTTCTTCTGTACACAAGTCAACATCTAAATAAATATTAGGTATTGATTTGAGAAATGAAAACTTCCCACATAAAAGTTATTCAAGTCAATCCGTCTATTTAACTTTATTCGAACTTGCCCAAAATGAAGGCGAAGAAAGTCAAACACGCATAGACCGAGTTCTGTAGCTAACATATCAGTTGCGTACCTAAGTTGGAAAGCTCACTGAAATGTCGTAATACATAAGTACAAACAACCAATTCTAATCATGACCCACTTTGAAAATTATATAAAGAAATGTTCCACTTCAGCTAATTTGATTGGTATTTTGAAAACGAGAAGTCCTTGATAGATTTGTTTTAAATTCTGCCACATGTGGACCTACTTGAAAATGTAGTATTGTTGGGCACCATATGTGGGTCGTACAGAATTTGTCGAATGTACCTAACGAAATAGACATAAGTAGGTAATGTAAAGGAGAATATCAGTGAAAGGAGTCGCTAACGATGTCTGGGACTAGCAGCTGAATCTTTTCTGTTAATAGGGACGTCTTTTATGCCGTCACTTTTGAGAACTTGTTACTCGTTACAAAACGTAAGTCAGATGATGATATACCTACCCCGACATTTAAGAAGAGTTTTGCAAACTGGATTCGATGAGAGATTTGTACCTACTCACACAAACTCGAATCACCTTTTCCTCGACTCGGTTTTTAAACTCAAGATTCATTTTTAAGTAAACTAGATAAGTATAGTTTCCTAATTGTTTGACACAACAGACAAAGAATAGAAAATACAGCTTGACGCACTTTGCACATGACAAACATAACAAAAATGTAGAGGTAACTTCAAAAATAACGAGCAAGACGGTTCTTAAACATTTTCTAACGTAAACACACACTTTTCTAGTGTCAGTATTTAAATAAAATAGTGGACTTAAAAACATTTAGAATGCAAAACAAAACATTTCCGTTAGAATGTTTATTCTGAAACTCGCGAAGTTAGAGCCGGAATAATAGTAACACCGGGGATAACCACATGCATTCTTGTGTTGGAAGCTGGGAAGTGGAAACTCCTGCACCTGAACTAATCTTAATTTAATCCTTGTCTCGACAGAAGTAGACAGTTAAGTTGGCACGAATAGAGTTAAACATAGGTACAAAACTACAAACGCATGTCACTTAGTTTTAATTGGAGTTGAAAAGCAACTTGATTATGCTAGTTTCGTAACTAGACCTAGCAGTACTTAGTATCCTTTACAAGCATTTTGTTAAGTCATTACATAGAATTTTAACATTATCTGTTGTAAATGAGAGACTGCCTCGTTGACCGAGTGGAATTTTCTACATAATTTCAGGTGATTTCAGTGCAGAGGTATCAAAAAGCAATAAGGTAAGTATTCACTAAATTAATTGCAAGGAAAGGAGAGGTGCATGGAGATGACTAGATTCTTTATAAAAGGAATTTTATTACTGCTTTGTAGTTTGTTGTAGGAATTTGGAATTGAAGTAGTGACTAGCTCTGACTGTAACCTAGTAATGTTCTTGCAATGTTTTGTACAGCCGTACAGCACAATTGTCAAATAAGGCAACGATATTAGATGGAAGACTTTTTTTAATATTGTTAACTTGAAGTATGAAGTATTCTAAATATTATATAAATATGCTTGAAAATTGTTCTACTTAATACTTACCTAAGTATACCTTTCAATTAGGTAAAAGCTAATAGTTTATTTACTATACGTAACAAATCGCTGTTGAAACTATTGTGCTATTTGAAACGACAGCTAGAGATACGGTCTTATAGATTTGTGTAACCCTGATAACAATGAATTGGCCCTAGATTAGCGACGTCTATGTAAAATAACTAAATAAATAGGGATGATGATTATTAAGTCCGTTAGTTAGGTAATGAAAAAATATTACATACGTATTTTTTATTTTGCCATAGACTTTTTTTAAGGGGGAAAAATCATCCAATGACTTCTCTCGCCTTAGGCGAGGCGAGAGGGAGTGTCAGACTCTTACTGACTAAAAGATAACAATGCTTGTATAAAACGAAGCAAAGTTTAGGAGTGCGGGCAAATACGTCATTTCTACGTATAAAGCATACATGTAAGTGTCGTCACGGGATATTTCAGTTCAATATAATTTATATCGACGAAAGTATTTGTTTCCGTTAGAAAATAAAAATACGTGTCTAATGTTTTAAAATAATCTACAAGACGGACATTAAAATAAAAATTAGTCATCTACTCTATTACCGTACACAATTTCTTTTTTAAAGCAATATGTTGTTGTGACAATTATTAATCTCACCGTATGTAAACTGTTACGTGATGTCGTAGCCGAGAAGGACGCGAGACGTTAAGAGGCGCGCGTGGACAAGTGTCAGGAAAGTATTCAGCTGACGTTGGTTCTTAGATACTGCTCTACCCTGGTTCTTGTGTATCTGCTACTTATAAGTACTTAGTAGATGTTCTTGCCAATTGGTAGGTACTATATGGCAATTGTATATCAAAATGATTCGTACACATGTATCATTAATTTAAAGTATTAATAACAGTTGTAGGCGTTAACCACTGAGGAGGCAGTTAAGGTATTAAAGTGACTTAAAAAGAAAGCGATCATTTTAATATTTCCACAGTCTTCAACATCAGAAAAGTTAATCAATCTTTTAAAGATTAGCAGCGTGTTTCATTTTTTTAAAGAAAATATTATTAAAATATGCAAGCTTCACAAAGCTACGTAAGTAAGCCATAAGAGTCTCTCACCGTATTTCATTCTTCGTATTATTCTTACCCCTCGAGGGCACAAGAGATTAGATGGCTACTACTTTCAGTGTTAATTTATTTTGGTGTAGAAGACAGACGTTTTCTCCAGTCCGACTGGATTGTTTGCAGTAAAATTACTTTATCTAATTAAAATCATTGTTTTAATTAGAAAGCTTCTATAACGAGCGGTGGCTGTGTAAATTAATACAAACGGAATGTTTAAATCTTTCGTTTCAGTATTACACCTTTTGATTGTGTCGAATTTCACTGAAGAGATGCTGCGGGAAAATTTATGAGGGGAAATCTGCTTCAGTAATTAACACAAAGATCACGTAGGAATGTTAATGATTTATTTTTGTGTAATGCAATAACTTCTATAATTAAATAAACGATTTAAATTCATACACGAATCCTTACTTTTAATGTTATTTCTAGTCCATTGTGCAATTTAAGCAAAGTGAAGCCATTTAAGAAAAAAGGGGAAAATATGAAACAGAGCGCTTGATATTTCTAAGATGTTAAGGGATATTTAAAAAAATACCGGGGAGCGAAAAATTGTAGAAGCGTCGCAAATTACATACTTATCATAAAGTGAATCCCGTTAGCGAGTAGGACGGTTCTTGTTCGTTTTCTGTAACGCGTTCTTATATTAAAAACGAATGTAATTCTGACGTTGCTGACGGTAATACCATGGCGTGTACACGGAATGTAGATAAGCATGTGTCGATGGTCGACACTCGTATCGCCGCGCAGGGTAGACACGTGCACACAATTTGTTCCCATATATTTTATAGGAATGCTACCATGAAGCCTAATGTAGGATTAGAGGATGTTGGTACTAAGTTTAGCTTTGTATCTTACTACTGGTTGAATAAGTACTTAAGTATCTTCTTACTACAGACAGAGCTTAAATTAAAAAATGTAATTGATATGAAATTATGAACGTTATTATAATTTTACATAAGCATACCTTTCACTCCTCGAAGGGGTAGACAGAAGTACAAGTATAAACCCATTTAGCAATAGTTAGGGTTATAAGTCTCATGTTCAATAAATATGCACACATTTTGAATTTATACGTATCTTGTCACATATGTATTGTCTAGCAGTAGTGTTCTGTAAATAAACCGGCTTTACACCAATTATCATTATGACTGGAATATAATAGTGAAAAAAAAAATGAAAACTTAGTGAGTTTTCATAGTAGTAGTCGAACATTTGTGTCGAGTCTTGCGGTGACAATGCAACGCGTATCACAGTGGCAACATTTGGCGTATATCGTATTTTATACAATAACGATTCACAGCATGTATTGACGTTTTGTGGGATATTTAACTTTAAATGTTTTGCGTTTAAATAATTGTGGGAAGTTTTCATGAAATTCGTGATTTCGAAGCTTTAGGTACATTAACAATTATGTTTGTGAACTTGTCAATTTAATAATAGGTTATGTTTTGACCAGTTCCAGCACTTATTAAGTTTTTATTATGAGAGTATTTAATTAAATTGAAACTACTAATACTAGAAAACAATATCGCGAAAATATAAAAAAATGTTTTCTTTGAATATGATTGTATCAAATTGTATTCATCAGCCTTAATCTGCAAAAGGCTGCATTATATTGGATGTTTTGGGTGTAATTGTACCTATTAGTCAGAAAATGTAAGTGCTTAAAGAAATAATCAGTATAGCAAGGAGGTCATAACAAAACCGGAATGAGATTTTAATGATAAAGGCACGATTCATTCTTCCGAAAACATATTTTAAGCCACGTACTTATGTTAAATCAATGCACCGGTATCAAATTAAATCACCGACATGTTGGCTGAGCTAAGCTGATCGATGTAGGAAGCATCGGTCGGATGCATCTCAGGTAGGGTTGACAGCCACAAACATTTTATTGGGACATTGTAAACGTCGCATCGTAGACGTCCTCTTTCTCCCAATGACTTCCAGGTCGGCTGGATAGTATTTGGATGCAGGAGACCTGCAACAGGTAACAAACATAATGATAAGTACTCGAGCACATCTCAGATTGTGAAGTGTCTACCTGAAAGGTATAGGTTTTATACTATTATTTATCCGTAAAAATACCACTATGTTTATTAGGTACCTACATGTTCATAAACATAATGAAACATACTTTTACGTGAGTATTACACAACACATTCAAATATTATTATTTCTACGCAGCAACCCTAAGTGGGCCTATTAATAGAAGACCTTTGTCCTCTTATTATTTATCATCGATCTACCGATGCAGCGGCCGTCTACCGGCAGTGGAGTATGACCTATTGGGTGACGTGCAACTTTTCTGGCATGTCACGGTTACTGACTGTACCTGTGATTAGTCGATAAGTATGACGTAAAGATCGGTGGTCGGTGATAGTAAACGTGTCTGTTATAGGCCAGTGCAGATAGGTTTTGAAACAAAAGAAATTTATAGTAGAATGAAACCTATTGGAAATGGAAGAGAATATGCTAAAAATGGAAAAAAATTAAAATTCCACTCCATCCGAGTTCGGGAAGTGGGGAGAGGGGAGGGTTTAAGAGAAAAAATCGGTTTATCGCAATTTTCGGCGAAACTACAAGTCCTATAAAAAAAAGTTCAACGGCAAAGTTGTAGGTAATAAAAAGATCTACAACTTTTGTATTTACACTTTTTTTGTATTACCTCAAAATTTTGTGAAAAATTGAAAAAACTACGATTTCGGTTTTTTATTGTTATCTTCGACAAAAATATTTATTTTTTAACGAAATTTTGTGAAAACGTGCCTTTATATGTACCTTGGAATTGAAAAATATTTTTTTTTACCAATTATTGATTAAATACCGAAAAATTATCCTAATTTTCAATCGAAAATTCACGCGTCGAAATATCAGATTTTTTGTAAAGTTCGGTGGGCTTTTTGTTCATTAAAATCTCTACTATTCGATAGTGTAAAAAAAAAATTACGTTACTATGGAAAATGTACTGAAAAAACAGGTGATAGTGAACGGTGGCTGGAGATCGTCGCGCGATTCCCGACGCCCGGAGTGTCTCTGGAGGAGCGAGCGAGACTGGGATGACGTCTCTTCCTTCTGCGAAGCAGTCATGCTAGCAAAGAAGGAGGCGGGACACGTGAGGGAACGAACCTCCTCACCCCCCAGCCTTCGCGAGAGATACTCCGGGCGTCGGGGATCGCGCAAAGTACTCTGGCCTCCGTAAGTACGGGTCTGTAGACGGCGAGCAGGGTAGCTTCCGCCCGAACAGAACTAGACCCGTTCATGCAGCGCATCGCGTTCCGCGCGCGCCTCAAAGAGCCATCAGAATACCTCAGACGGTGTCTAGTATGGCTGATGCCTGATCCGGATCTACGGACTACCTAGCGGGTTTACCGGGGCTCCAGCTCGAAAAGCAGGACTAGGAACAGGGTAGTTTTTAGTCAGTAAGAGTCTGACACTCCCTCTCGCCTCACCTAAGGCGAGAGAGGTCATTGGATTGGATTGGATGATTTTGCCACCTTAAAAAATAAAAAAGGTTTATAAATTATCTTCAAATAAGAATATATAAGTATCTACGTATTTAATTAAAACAAAATTCTACATTTTTCTTATAACATTGTAGATATCTTATGAAATATAAACATTATTAACTTATTTGATTGTTAATCATAGTAGAATGTTTTAATTTATATATTTTTTTTAATTGTCAATGTACCATTAAATCTTACGCTACATGAGTTAATTGTAATAAATAGCTCAAAATTGTGCATAATGATGAAAAACTATTTTTTTTATTCGAGTTTTTTTTAGTTTATTGCGTTTTTTCAGAACATTTTCCATAGTAACGTTTATTTTTTTTACACTATCGAAAAGTAGAGATTTCAATGAACAAAAAACCCACCGAACTTTCTAAAAAATCTGACATTTTGACGCGTGAATTTTCGATTGAAAATTAGGATAATTTTTCGGTATTTAATCAATAATTGGTAAAAAAAATAATTTTTCAATTCCAAAAAAATACAATGTATTTGGTACATATAAAGGTACGTTTTCACAAAATTTCGTTAAAAAATAAATATTTTTGTCGATGATAACAATAAAAAACCGAAATCGTAGTTTTTTCAATTTTTCACAAAATTTTGAGGTAACACAAAAAAAGTGTAAATACAAAAGTTGTAGATCTTTTTATTACCTACAACTTTGCCGTTGAACTTTTTTTTATAGGACTTGTAGTTTCGCCGAAAATTGCGATAAACCGATTTTTCCTCTTAAAACCTCCCTCCCCCCCCACTTCCCGAACTCGGATGGAGTGGAATTTTTATTTTTTTCCATTTTTAGCATATTCTCTTCCATTTCCAATAGGTTTCATTCTACTATAAATTTCTTTTACTTTTTACCTTTATTAGAGGTATCTGCACTGGCCTATTAGTCGACTTTAAGAATTAGGATAAGCTTGGACTTGTTCCCGCGTGTCCCTGACGACAAATGACAATGAATCTTACATTAAAGATGCACTTCTATTAACCCTTTCTGAGATTATACGGCTTGCTGATATGTTATGTATGTACGTACCTTATATATTTGAGTGATATTAGGTAATGTGATCAAAGGACAAACTAGTCTTTGTAGACTGAAACCACAAAACATGTCACAGACCGTAACATTGCACATAGTACCGACAATAAATGCTACGCAGGAGAAAATCCTGACAGGCTAAAAATCGAATTGCGGTTTCTGTTTGTGTAATCATCGATTAATCTCAGTACGGAATCAACGTTTTACTCTGATATCGAACATAAAAAATACTAAGATAGGTAAGTTTTGTGTTCATAACAGTACAAATACGGACTTTCATGTGAGGTAGATATTTAATCCATGTTGACACATTAGTAAGCTGACGAAATATTTGTTTTAATGGAAATTTCGATCCCGCCCGCAGACAGTCACATTAACCTCCCATGTGAGATATTAACGGCATTTCACTTAATGTCCAAAATATTACACCCTTACTAAGCCATATTTCGTATCATATCAATCATCACAGAATCCACTGACGGCTGAAAACGAGTACGAGTCTCAATAATGCTAAGAAAACGGGTAATGGAGTGTTACAATCATATTTGTTCGGTAAGGTATGATTTTATTGCGCCCCCTTTTATGGCATCGAGGGAAGTGCCCATTAATATTCTTGTTTTATGATCAGACTGATTTGTAAGTAAGTTAAATAGTTTACGTAGGTACCAAGGACCATGGATATTAACGTTTTCAAAAACTAGTTTGAGCTCCTTACTTTGTTTTGTATTTAATTGGACTTTATTTTTATTGCTAGTTTGCCAGACTTATACATATTATTGGGTGACCTTTATATGAGGTTCCGTTGAGTTCACTCCCACACTGAGCCGATAGTGAATGAAGATTTAAGCTGCAGCTCGTGTTATTGAGTTCAGTTCAATGCACGTGGATTATAGGGATTTACAAGACTGTATTAATACCTTCTCCATACGTACTAAGTACATAAGATAAAAGAGGCTGTTGACGTGTTTGACCTTTTAGGATTAATTTTGTTAGTACAGGCACCTACATAATAATATTACTTTAGGTATTCGAGATAGGAGTAAGATGGCAGTGTGATGACATAAGATTCTAAAATGTAGCTGTATTCTACTTTGTAGCTCTTTATAGTGTAATTGAGTAATTTTTCTTTGCTTGATTTACATGTCAGTTTTTACAAAACAGTAGCCCTAACATACGAACATCTTAAAAAATAAAAAAAACAATATATATATATTGAATGAGGCTCAAGTTATCAGGAAGGTATTTCGTCAAATTACTGTAATTAACTATAATACAATACGGACGAGTGGCCCCAACACAAACCCAACGTTATAACAAACGAACTAGCCCACGCGGTTTACTCAAGGATTATTAGATAAGGAATCTAAGAGGATCAAAGAAAGATCAACCCTTGAATTTGAATTCTTTATATTTCTTAGAATAAACCTGCCTACGACTAGGTACTACGTTTTTACAAATTATTTTCCTGTCTAGAAATTTATTGTTTCGTTGGTTAAGTGGGTGTAAGAGTGGATGCCGTCTGCGAGGACTTAAATTTGTTCCTTTATACGTTAATGGACGTCTTTATTGAAGTGAAAATGGCTATTACAAAATCACCTTTACCTAAGTGATCATAAGTTGTAAAATAATTCTAATCTTTAATACCCTTTGCTTCATAGTTGAACAATATTGCATAACACTAACTGGCCTGTTACTTTAAATAACATCACTGAAAACAGTACAATTTGCACTTAAACAAACTTTATGAAAGTATTCACGTAATACAATTTACAGGCAATTTTCCTGAAAGCAGCTGTATACGTTATAAATATTTCATGACATGTTAAAATAAAACAACTCTAAGATTTTATAATGTGGAAAAACAATATCTAGAAGATATGAGCATACTATGAGCACGGACTAAGAATGGGAAAATTTTTACATATTCTTCTATTGCGTGGGGGTTCATTCATCTGTTAAGCAAGATAAACTACAAAATATATACTTTCGTTTAAAATTTAACTTTATTCTTCGTCGTATAAAGTTCAATTTATAAGAAGCTTAAAAAATGTTGTAGGTACAATTTTATTTTCATTGGCAATTGTATCCTCATTTACGAGTGCCCCAATGTTCTTTTTCTGTAGGTCACACAGTATCCTTATTGATAAGATCTACTATATCTATAAAGGGTTCTATGAAGAAACCAAAATTTAATCTGATATTGTTCTTATTTATGTAGATAAGAAGTAGAAGAATTATTTTGTATGGATAGAAAGATAAACATGTAAGTATTTTTATTTTTGTTCAGTTTCTCGTTAGTCGATACTATAGTGATTGTTAAAATAAAAGCTTGGGAATTCTTATTGAGGATCTTTCACATTATTGTATAAGGAACTAGACAGTATTTATTTAGTTTATTTTACACGTAAAAAGGATCCCGCTGTATATTACTTCAACAAAACCTTGAATCATAAACAAATGCATGTCTAACAAATCGGCTGTCGATACGTTCATTAGCATTTACCAAACCCATCCATAATAGTCATCGTGTATTTATGAAATTGGAGAACGTCAAACAAAAAATGTTTGTTAATTACTTTTTATGTAAACAGAGTGTTTAATTATTGTATTCAAGTGGTACGTTTGATGGATCACTGTACAAGTGCTGTGACGTAGAGCCGGAAAAATGCTAGCTTAGGGGTGTTCTATTTTGTTATAATTAGTTTAGCCAACAATATTAAATTAGTGTGTAAATAGGAACTTTTTTGTCACGCTATTTTATAATGTTGGCTATTTTTTCCTTGAAAGGTTTTGATATAATATTATGTACCTATGTACTTTTGAGACTACCGACGTATGTAATTTTTTGTACATATATATTTTTTTATTATGGTTGATCTACATATAAGTAAATTTAAATTGAGTTACATAGTCACTACTGATATACCTGCAATACAGTAAAATGTTCACAAAGAGTTTATAATTAGATTAGTTAGCTACCTACCTAAATGATTTCCCTAGTGGCTATGATCAAACGCGGAAAACAAAAACTGCTGTCTTTCTTAGTAACCACATTTATTTTTTAATTTATGTTGTACTAAGAATATGTTTATAAGTATATACAAAATAATAGTTCATCACACTCATCTAATTTATAAATTGTTAACGTATATTATAGAGATTAGAATAGTAAAACTGAAACTTCTCTTCTTTACGAACGTTTCCTCGTAAAATTCAATCTACAGGTGTTCTTGCGAGTACGCGAGCAATAGGGGAACTGGGGAAATCTCGACAGACTGTGTAACACTTGTGGAACGTACTCGGCTATACTACGAATAATATAAGAGCCATATTTAACTAACACTAGCTGTTGCTTGCGACTTCGTCTGCGTAGAAATAGAATGGGTAATGACTTAATGAATTTAAATATTTTTTTCAAAAATAAGTAGTCTAAGTTATTCCTTAGTGCATAAGCTACCTGCCAATAAAAGATCATCAAAATCACTCCAATCACTTTAGATATTAGCCAGACAGACGGACAAAAATGTTATTTTGGTGTATGCATCGTATGTATATTCATATGCATGTAGTAAAAAGCGGTTATTTCAATGTTATAAATAGTCACTCCAATTGTATTTATTAGTGTACCTAGACTGTTGTATTTAGCTCATATATTATGATCTAAAGTCAGTTTTGTATAGAATCGGAATTAATGTCTTAAAAATATTTGTCGATTCGACAGGCTTTGGAGAAGGCTTTGGGATTGTACTAATTTGAATTACCTACTACATTAAACGGATCATTGACCATTCTAGATAGTTAATTTTTTTTTCTAACATTGACAATCCTTTATTCACCGAATAGGTGTACCTACATACCTTTACCAATGTACTATGTACTTTTATTATTCAAAATTCTGTACAATATGGAGGGCGGGCCTATTGCTGAAAAAAGTGTCAATTTCTAATTTTTTTTAGTGGCTATTACGATCCCGAATTGAAATTGGTACACTAGCTGCTTACTCAGAACTATTTAGGTTAATAAATATTTCGTTAGTGTTCCGGGGCTGGGGACTGCCTAGCGTGTTACCAGGGCACCGGCTCGAGAAGCAGGAGTAGTAACAAGGTGGTTTTTTGTCAGTGAGAGACTGACATTTCAACACACAAGGCGAAAGAATATGTTGGATGATTTTCCCCCTCAAAAAAAGCGCTTCGTTAAATCATAATTATATCAGAAATCAAGTGTTCGAGTCGATAAACCCCTACATCTACACATATCAAGTAAAAAAATGGAACCTTTTTAAATGTCTGTATAGATAAATACTCCATAGAAGATACAAATTCATAGAACAGCTGATTATATTTTTTTATAGAGGTTATAATGCAATACAAATACAAACACAATAAAAGTATTAAAGAGATTTCGTGGAAAGTACTGTAGTTTCTATTTTCTATAACAATAACGATTAGGTGAGCCGGTACATTGGGGAATTGCCTGTTTTATTGAAAAAGACATTCTATTAGCTTTTCTTTTTTCTGTCACCACTAATGTTAATTTTATTATAGTGTTGCTTCTTTAAATACTTATTTTAAATCTAGATATTGAATTCTGTCTAATTAGATGTTTTGCTTAAGAGTGTCAGCTATCTTTAAGAAGAGATAACGCAACTTCACAATTTTTGTTTTCCGAAAGGGCTCAGTAGAGCCATGTTTCCTATAAAAATTTAAAAAACCCCGACATAAAAACTTAATTTCCCTTTAAAAAGTAAAAAATAATGAAAGAAACTTAATCTTAAAGTACCTAAGAATGTACTAATAATTCCATAAAAAAATACGTCTCGTTGGGGGACCGCTCCTAATTATTTCTTACTTATCAACGATTTCTTCATAAGTATCACATGCTTGGTGTTAACATTAAAGTAAATTTGATGATTAAGTACTTAACTATAAGGCAGAAATTAGAAATATAGCGGCGCGGGGGCGGCGGTGTGCAGTCTGTATGAATGCGGTCCCCCAACGAGACGTATTTTTTTTTTAGAATTATTAGTACATTCTTAGGTACTTTAAGATTAAGTTTCTTTTATTATTTTTTACTTTTTAAAGGGAAATTAAGTTTTTATGTCGGGGTTTTTTTAAATTTTTAATTTAATTTTTTATTTTATACTTTTTATAGGTAGGTTAGGTTAAGTTAGGCTTAGTATATTACATATACTTACTATAATTTCGATTCTTGTTAAGGTAAAGATTACATTCGAGGTCAAGCTCGTTCGCTTTAATTTTTTTTTTTTTACTTATTAATTACTAGTTTTTGTTTCTGTATAAGTAGGCTAAAGATTACATTGGTGCAAGATTTTTTGTTTATAATAAAACGTTAAATTAAAAATTTTATATTTTTGTTATTAAATTTTTAATTTAATTATTATTATTTTTTTATTTTTTATTTATTTTTTTATTTCTGTTAATAAGAAAAAATAATATCTTTCAATATCTTCTTTCAGTGCGGTTTAATTTGAGACCCCATCCCAGTATATTTGCAGACCTTCGGCTAATCTCCCCACTTTCACCGCCCATAACTTTAAAACGGCTCAACCGATTTTCATCAAACATGTCTAAGAACACTCGCACATAAATCCCCTTTCATACAAAAAAAACTAAATTGAAATTACTGCATCCGTTCGGGAGTTATGATGCCACAGACAGACAGACAGACAGACAGACAGACACGTCAAACTTATAACACCCCTCTTTTTGCGTCGGGGGTTAATAAACAACTTGGTATAAGGACGCAAAGTAAAAGAAGTAGGTAGAGCTACTGTAATTTTTCAGTTGTGTTATGACTACTAATTACACTGTAATATTGAGGCAGTTTACTGGCTTACACCAAGTACAATAAAATTTACCTGTGTAACTTTATTTAGAATTAAAGTTACCTTAAAGTAAAAGCAACTGTCTGAAAAGTTGATTTAAAAAAATTGAAACTACAGCAACCTGTCAAAACCAAAAGCAATCTAAAAAAAAGGATTAACGAAAACATATGCACACGTACGACAGAGATTACGCTTCGTAAAAATAATTTCACACAAAATTCAGGCGTTTAAAAGTTACTAAGTTAGTATTAAGTTGGAAAAAAGTTGCGGTGGCGTGAAGTTTTACGCTTGAAGGCTGTAGCGCGCGCCTCGTCCCGCCCTGAGGCGGGCGGTGGGCGGGGCGGACACCTATATAAGCTTTTGCATGCCTGAAACTTTGTTATTGAATGCGCGCGATCATTTCGAAAACGTGATTCGAAGTATCCTCTAGTGACGAGCCGACGTTCCTGTTCCCGACACAAGTCAGGTACGTGCCACATTGCTCCATCGTGCAGAAAAATATTCATAGAAATGTATTACTTTAATATCACGTATTTTATTTAGGGCACAATATAAATGTTAATATTTTTCGGATTATTTCTGAATTGTTTTTTGGGGGTGTTCACTGTTCAGTATTTATTACATTTGAAGATAGAAAATTCCATGGTGGAATTAATTGGAAATAATAAGAAAACTTTTCGGTAAATTGTATTAGGAAATTATGAGCACACCATGGAGAAAATTGGTAACAAAACTTCATAAAGTTCCCATAGAATAATACTGACAAGTACGTAATTCTATGAAACTTATACACGACTTTTAGAACATAATTTGTTCAGTGAAAAAGTTTCAAATCAGAGTTAATAAAACATTTTGGCGTGCAACAGTTAATGAAACTTAAAGGATTAGTTCAGTATTTCATTTTTGATTGAAACTAAGTACATTTATCGTTAATTTAATATTGAGGCAGTAATTATGTAGCTCAAGAACATTACGACTACACCAGAACTTACTGGTTACTACAGCACAGTACAAAATTTCGTTAAAATTTAAATATGCAATGTCATTCGGAGTATTACGTCGAGTATCGTATTTCAGTACTTTTTAATAAATTGATAGTGACAACCGCCTAAAATAATACTTATTTACCTTGAAGTAAAATAAACTTCCACGAAATATTTTTTACAATGTTTTTACAATACTTACTCGTAACTTTCATGCTTATTCATTTTCTGTTCTGGGAAGAACCTATAATGTCAAAATAGGATATCAAATAACTGTAAATTCACTGTTTTATATTCTAGACTGATGTTCTTATAAGGAATCTCGTTATAGTTTAAGCTACTTGAAGTACGTAGAAAGATTTCAGTGCAGACACTATAAAATGACACGACAGATCTTCTTGAACAAAACCCATCAATTTGGTTTTGTAATATTGTCCACATTGTCCAATTTCAATTTATAAAGTCATTTCTAAATCAAATAATCAATTACAATTTAGCAAAATAAAGTTCATTTAATATTACCGAAACGCAGATACTTCGTGATACGTATTTACTCGGGATTATTACTTTAATCCCATCATTATGATAACAAGAACGCTGTGCAGCAAATAAAAGTTTGTAGTCAGCTCCTTGTAATCCCTTGATACCTTCTTAATTCAGTCTTAAAAAGTAACGCCCGAAAGACAAACCGCAAAATGTCATAGATCACTTGTCTTTTAAATTTAAGTTTTTATAACTAAAATACAAAGTAATTTCGTAAACTAGGTATCTAAATGTTATCTAACAATAAAAGTTACAGGTATTTTATCCTCAAAGGGATAAGCAAAGGTGTATGTATAATACACCCACTACTTCTAATATGAATTCGTCTGTCATAAAGGGGAGACGAACCAATCTCATACATATTACATGACTACTGTTAAACATAAATACTTCTTAACAATGCAATACGTACCTACATCGGTTCATAGTCAAAATAAATCCTAGAAATTAAGAAGGACTTTCGCCCACATATTTATTTGTGGTCTGTTTTCCACGAATGTTCCTTTTTTTAATAACTTTCCTGGAATGTAATTTTGATTTTTGTCGATTACTTACACGCAAGGATGTACATATAAGAGGATATCTTTTTCTTTTTGCTTGTCTTTTAAATTCTTTGTAGACATTTTTCAAGAAATAGGTATAGTAACGGTTCGTCACGAGTTTTGCCACAAAGACGCAGATAGCAGAAACTAATCACCGAATTCAATCGAACAAGTTGCTTCATGTATTTATTTTCAATTTTTCTTTCACTTTTATCTATAAAAATATTCGCTCGAGGAAAATAACTTTCCGGTATTCTAAACACAAATGTTTTAATATTATTTTCCTTACAAAGAAGATTTTGAGGTCACATAAAATGTTAAAGTAAATAAATTTTCATAAACATTCTTCTGCTCGATGGCGTCGATGGGATTCAAATCAAATGAGGCCATACAATGGGGTATTGTTCCAATGTCTTTCTCAACACAATACCACGTATAGGACGAGTTCAATAAAAAATCTATACATATAATAAAATCGTAGAAAAGTGCTGTCTGTACATTGAAAATAAAAATAAAAAAAATAGCAGGGGTTATTGTTATGTCGATGTCGAACCCAAAAATGTAATTAACTTTTTTTTTGTCTGTTTGTCTGTTTGTCTGTTTGTCTGTTTGTCTGTTCGTCTGTGCGCGCTAATCTCAGAAACGGCTGATCCGAGTTGGATGCGGTTTTCACGAATATATTGTGGGATGCTTAAATTTACATTTAGTGTTTGTTTCATGTCAATCGGTTCATAAATAAAAAAGTTATGTCAAATTAAAGAATCACGTCGAACATTCTATGCTTATACCATTAATCTACTATTTGACGGATTTGGTTGAAATTTGGTACAGATATAGTTTAGAACCTTAGAAAGGACATAGATATATTTTTATTTCCAAAATCAAAAAATAAAAATAAGAAATAAATTATTTATAAATAATTCTATGTCGATCAAAAGTAAATAAATAGTAAAAAGGTATGAAAAAAATAATATCAATATAATAAAACATTTAGTACAAAGAAAATGCTCTAACGGAGTATAGATAATTCTATGTCGATCGTTACACGACTTCGGTTCATGTTATTGTTTTAATTCATCGAAAAAAAGTAAATAAATAGTAAAAAGGTATGAAAAAAATAATATCAATATAATTAAACTTTTAGTACAAAGAAAATGCCCGAACGGAGTATAAATAAATAATCCAAGTTGTCTTTATCCTCGATAGATGGCGTTGGGATCGAAATAGATCGCGCTATGGTTTCGTTACATTCATTTGGTTGGGTATCGGCCGAGCGCTTACTATCGTAGAAAAAGTGTATTATCAGTCGTATGATTATTTGTCTGTAGTGGTCCTGCTGTTTCGTATATTCTAGATTGGTTTCGTTGTATTTGTCAATTAATAAGTTTATTTGTTGGGTTTTCCTGGATTTTTGGTTAAACTATTTAACGTAGGTTTAGTTTGATATCGATTATTAGTAGTTACTGTAGTTAGTTTTTTTAATAAAATGGTAAGTCTAATTTATAAATTAATTAGATTAGATTTAAGTCGTTTCTTTTAAATTATTTAGTTTAAGCTTGGTTATTATAGCATAGAGGATAGGTTGTTTCTTTTTTAATTGTTATAAATTCGTAATTCGTAGCTTTCTTTAGTTTTAAGTTAGTTTAAGTCCGTTTTTAAACTATTTTTTCAATGCCCTAAGTGAGTATACATCTATTAAATTCAAACGCAGAGCTCATTATGTTGATTTTTGAAGAGTTCCCTGGAATATCTTCCACATCTCATTTTTGAAGAGATCCCGCGAGATCGGGAACTATGTGGTTAAAACCAAAAATTTGCCGGAAGTCACTATTCCACGCGAACGAAGTCGCGGGCAAAAGCTAGTACATATATATAATTCTTCTGTAAGTGTGTATGTCACTGAACTTTTCTTAAACGATTGGACCGATTTTGATGATTTTTTTGTGTGTGTTCAAGAGGATCTAAGAATTGTTTAGAATTTTAGATTCACAATTTTGTCCGCTGGAAAATGTTTTTTTATTAATTTTTAATTTATTAGTAGTTGTTGATTTTGGAATGCTTTACATTGGATCTGACAGACGGCGCTACCATCGCAGTGTCAAATATTAATGACGTTAGATATTGTCATAACATTTGAATAATAATTTTTATCAAAATGGCCCAGAATGTTTTAGCTTATTAAAAAAAGTTTAAAATTTTCAAATCAAAGACGTGTAGACAGGACAACGTCTGTCGGGTCCGCTAGTCTAATAATACACATCATAAAGTAAACATGTCTTCTTTTGGTGAAAGAAATAATATTTTTAAATCTCAGTTTTGTGTCAACATGAAACATAACGTATGTGGTATGTCGTCTAATTAATTAATCTCCCTTCATTACAAAAACGGTTTAACACAAGACATTGCTCATACACAAAGTCAGACACCACGCATGTGTTCTTTGAGGGATTCAAAGATACAAACATATTTTTAGAGTGAAATCTTCTCACGTATTTAAAGAAAGAGCTAAGAATGGTTATAAAATATACTGCTTTTTCTTGACGAATATTCGGTACCGTACCAAAATAAACAGTGTGCTGTAATATTTTCAATAAACATAATCCCATTAAAATAAATCCTAAATGCGAGGAACGTGCATTGAAGCTTAAGAGGAATCGTACGCCGCAATCACGGCTAAAGAGGTTTAATACCTCCGTTCATTTAAAAAGAACGAGTTAGTGAAGCGTGTAACACATTTATCAAAAAATTGAGATATAATAAACAAACATGCTGTCAAACGAAATTTACATTCGGAACGGTTAATTATAAATCTTTGATCGATTCATTGTGTTCTCTCGGATAAAAAAGGAAAAGTGTACAAAGGATATGTATTTTTAATTATATTATGTAACAATTTATGTATTTATTAGTCACTTTTATTGTAACTAAAGTCTTATTAAACAACTTACACCGCAAAAGTGAGAAAACGGCTTGGAAAACAGATGATAGTTTCTTAAAATAGATTAATTCAGTTTCTACCTTCAGTAATTAAACTAAATACAATTATTTTCATAATCTTAGCCACGCTGACATTAGCACGAATTAATATTTGAGAATATTCGTGCAAATCGTTAGATAAGACTAAGTGGCCATCTTGGCAAATATCATCTACTTTGTAATCATAGTACCTACTTATGTAGGCCTAGTAATTTTCACTTAAATTCTCGTATCTGGATACCTTCCATTTTCATTACGGTGGTATTATGTTAATTACGGTGAAAATTATATCTAAGGAGCAAGTTCGAATAGTTTCAGTTCAATTTCTAATTACTTATGTGGCATGGGTTAATTTTAGCTTTTTGACTAAAGGAAGTTTAGAACTTCGGAAAGGTTACTTTAAAACTTGTTTATTGTTTAGTTAAGGTTGTATATATGAGGTTAATAATATTATGTTGATGAAAATAATACTGTGTTTAACATTTGAAGGGAACAGTTACAGTATACTCACAAGACATTTTCAAAATTCGTTTTTAGAGCTAAAAATTTTAATGTTGTAGTGATCAGAAGCATGATCACTGTATATGACGGCCAGGATTCGTTTTCAAAGTAGGATAAAGAAATAGTGGAAGAAATTATATCACAGTAAAATTACTAGGTCAACCATAATTTTACCCTTTGGAAAATAAAAAGGGGGTAATGTAATGTTGTAGGATTGGTTGAGTGAGTTTCCTTAATTACCTACCGGTTAAACCTACGCTCATTCACACAGAAGCTTCAATGCGGGGTAAAAATAGCTCCATACAATTCTAAAACTGGAATAAGTACTTACATATTAGTACTTTAAATAAACCAAAGTGATATTGATTTAAATAGCATATTATCTGTTATTCTTTACAGAAACTATATACTGAGATGAATATGAGACCCATTTTCCTAATTGGTTTATTAGTTGAATATTGATCACCAGCGCTTAATGACGACAAGGTAACATAAGTCCAGCAAATTTAATCTAAGAATACAAAATTGGCGTGCTGCTTAACTCAAAATGTGCGGATCCCGTCGATAGCATAAAGTCGTGATGCCATATACTTTTTGTCACTTAGTACTTTAGAACAGTGACATTCAATGTGTTGGCGCGAATTTCGAGTAGCTACCCACGAAATGAGTCGGCAAGGTCGTTGTAGGGAATAATTAAACGTCCGGATAAAGAGTTGCAAAAAGTACCTGACTCAGCTAATTATTTTCTCTTAAATAAATTAAGCATATTTGTTTTGTTTTCTCTTTTCATTTTCTCCTCAGTGTAAAGGTGCTATCGCGTTGATGAATACTAATTTGGTTGCTGAGTAATTTTAAAGTACCATACTGATAGATGTCGTGCTATGTATTTTAATAATGAATAAAAAGTTACTTAAGTAGTTCTTGGAATAATATTTTCTTAGTTAACCCTTACATAATCATGTCTGTACTTCTAAACAGATTAGCAATATGTAGTACAGGCCACGCTCACAGGCACAATTCCTAGCTTAGTTGTATAAACTACGAACCAGCCATGTTTGACGAAAACAATTCAACTTGACACTATTATGGACGTAACCTTAAAGGACCTTAACATTGAGATACAATAAGTACTTTCAAAGTACTTTTGCTGACCATCAATAAAAGAAAATTGATAGAAAAACTAAACACATTAGTATTTTCACCACGTGTCACAAACTTTACATCACTTTAATTGTTTACAATTAAAAACTTACTCGACCCAATCTTTTTGTTAAGCAGTTACGAACAATAACACTTAGGAAATCATTACGAGGCGGTTCTAACACTTTCAATTCGGGTAACACGGAAACTTGTACCCACGGTATAATAGAAATAGGGTAAAGTTTACTTTGTAAACGAATCGAATTAATGTCACTAACGTATTTGGAAAACTTGTTTAGAAGTTTCGTTTAACTTGTCCTGTGGATTTATTTCAATTTTGTCACTCAATTCAACACTATTTTTGTATACTATCCTCAACTGTTTCTATCTAACTGTAACTTTCTACTAAATTGGTTAATTTGTTAATCATGACAAACAACTATCAAACAGAGTTGGGTACCTGTTCATAAAATTGAGTTGTATATTATTCTTGATTGAATAGTGTAAATTAGTGTTAAGTTCTGAGAGGCATTTCGGTAGACCGGCTTTGTCCCCACAAAACTCGGTCATTGCCGTGAAAGTTTTCATCTCTAAATTGAAATAAGCCTTTCGTGTTATCAATATTCAAGAGGTGTATTCCAAACTTTATATTTCATATTTGCTGTGGTATAATTTTGCTTTTAATTAATGCATCAAGAAATTATTTTAAACATGAAAAAGGTTATAACAAGATTTGGTTTGTTATGAATGACAAAATATTTATAATGCGTTAAAACTATATCTCTTTATTTGTCAAAAGAAGATCTAAGATTTTTTTCAATAAGCAGACAGACAACCAGTCGCCTCTAGCTATAAACCGGAACCCAGTCTTTTTAATTTAGTTTTATTAACGATAAACCATTACAATAACCATAAAGTCTAAGTCCTAGAATATTAATACTAAGCAGTCTAGACGTGTAGTGCGAGATGATGAGGTTTTTGGGAGATTAAGAACATAAAATCACGTCAACAATCATTTCCGAAGAAATTATTAAAGGTTAATAAATTAAAGATTTATTACATTAATACAGTACTAAATCGTTGCCAAAAGATTATGTGTCTTTGATATTACTACGTTTTGAAATAAAAACCCCAACTTTGTGATAGATTAAACGGAACCTTCACGTTTCACAAATCACTGTTTTCAATACGTTATATTAAACACCTTTGAAGAGTTAATCATCTTTGAAGAAGGGGCGATGTTAAAGGCAAGGTATGAACCATTAACCCTCTAAGTGTGCGAAACACGATTCCGAATAAATTATCTAATCTCTTATTACAGTTCATTCATGTTCTCTAATTTAAAATTAGTACACCACAATGGGCACAAAATACACACCATGTATACGAATTGTCGCTAATCTTTAAGTAATTTTCCGCCATTTAGTTCATTCCATAAGATATCCAATTCCAGAGATAAATATGTAATTATCTACACAATTAACTTAATTACTTTATTTAAGTCTGTGACGTCAATATTAAGTTAAACGTTTCGGTTGGAGAGCAGTCTTGTAAAATGTAATCGCTTGAATCTTGAGGGACTATGTAGTGACTGCAACTTTGAAATGGTTGGATTATTTTTCCAATTTCAATGGATTAGAGCTGGCACAATACAAATCTCTTTCTCTGACTAAGCTGAAGGGAATATTTATTTCCATTCCCACATGTGTCTGTTGTGAATGCAAATCTGTCTCATATTTTATAGGAAGCACATATTTTTTGCTTATCAATATTTATGCTAGTCTTGGCATCTGATTTTGTATGAAATACTATACTTTATCTCAGCATAAAATACTCTATGTAGTATTTATATTCCATGCAGAAGGGAAACCTTGTGGACTTGAATCCAGGACAGATATTCAGCTTTCTGACGATACTTCTGGCGGTCATATTAACTTGAAACGATTATATTTCAATGCCCATATTTTTGCGTGTGTGTTATTTAGTAGATAAATCTGTGCAATAGCCACTTAACGTTCCAAGGCCCTTTAATTAGTTACGGTCGACTAATTTTATTTGTCACCTTAGTGCCCTTATCTGGGTTTATAAGCAGGAACCTATGTAACGTAGTAGTGTGTTGAGAGTCTAAAAGTAGGGTTTATAGGTGATACCTTTTTTAGATGTTTACCTATAGGTACATCCTTTTCTTTGATAGTCTTAAAACTAGGTAGTTAATTAACTACGTGCTCTATATTTATACTGAGGATACTACTATAGGTATCTATCTACCAAAATTTTCTACCTAAGTATATCGCCCTGAAAGTTTATTGTTTTTAGAATCCTTTTTACTGAAAATTGGGTTAAAACTTGAAGCGTAACCAATAAAATCACTTTAACATTAAGTTATAACATTAGTTAGAAATCCGATCGCCTCTTACTTAAATTGGTGTTGAGTAATTGTTTATGAATGAAGTAATTTACGTTTTAACTCCTGCGAAATGTACGATAAATTTAGATACGATGTTGTTTACTGGCGCTCGTAATGTTCAAGCATTCAATTTCTATCGGTTTGGGAAGAAATCGTTCGGTGTGATAAAGTCAATCATAACACTCCGCAGTCTTTCGTTCATTAGATGTTTAAACTTCCCCTATATAGAGACTGTGTATGTAAAATGTGCGTGTTATGTATGTAACGATTGTATTCCCGACGTGTAAATATAGATTGAGGTACAGTTACACCCACATTGGCCCGTATCTCATAATGAAGACGAGATTTTCCGAGCGCTATTTTGAAAATCAAGCATGTTTTTGAGACCGATGTGTAATTCTACTCATAATATTTTCTCCTACCAGTAACATTAATAAGATTCATTACGCTTTGATGTAAGTATGTAAAGGTATATTAAGGTGGCTTTTGTATCTTCGTCTTCAGTGATCAATTAGGTTAATGTAGTCCGAGGTAGTTAGAGATTGGGACGATTGGTATGAACATTGGACACGTGCTATTACGAAAACTATTTTAATTCAGTAAAGTAGATTAGTTTACATTCTGATTGTAGGTAAGTTCTCGGTTTTACGATTGTATCGTAGCGCTTCAGGTGACAAGCACTGTTAATATAATCGAATTGGATGAAGACAAACTTGAACTAAAATGTGCTTTACTAATTTATAATATTTTTTCGCTTGACAACAAATTCGTTTCTTATTGCTAATGAATACCAAATGCTGTGAGAAGACACTTTTTCCTAATAATAATGACATAGTTTTATTAGGTACTTTCCAGTTCGTGTATTATTACTTATGTTTTTCAACTTTATTGCACATACACACGAGCACTTACATAAAAAGAAAGCTATATGTTAAAGGAAAGCTTTAAATTTCTTCATAAGTACCTATTTATTTACATTAAATATAATATTGTACCTGACTGACACACACTGTACACACAGTCCACGTTATTACACATCAAGATTTACAATAGTTCCTATTCAACTATTTTTACTATCAGCTTCAATAAATTGATAGTTTAGTAATAATAGAGTAGAGTAATCTTCTATTATTTATCTAGTTTTATTGAACGTAGATTATGTAGCTTTGTATTCATAGAAATGCCGCCAATAATGATGGTTATGTCATGAATAACAAAGTCATTATTATAATCGTTTTTAATATTATGTGATTTAATGAGGAGGGGAATAGAGAATATTTAAATATGTCATAGATAGATGCGCAGTTGAGGAAGTGCGTATTGGAATATCAAATTAAAATTTAATAAATTACATGATGAGTACATCCGTACTCATCAATCACACTGTATCTCATCTGAGATAAGTACCAAAAATTGTATGTAAAAAGATAGTAACTTTGCAACGTACATAACTACACAATTTACATTACTATTTGGACTATTTTGATTAGAACAAGAAAGCTTATAACAGATTTCCATTTATCTTTAAAATAAACGATCTTCAAAATTAACTTCAGCCAAAGCCAATTAATTTAAACGAATAATCAAATCCCAGTGTTTAACAAAACCAATCAACAACAATAAAAAGTGAGGTTTTCATATAAATTGTGAGCTATTTACAATTGTTAGGTAGCCGCATACAATTAATTATCTAAAACAGATCAACATAAATCTAAAGAGTTACCCGAATGCCCGAACAATGATTAATTTGACGACATTTTATTTAAATTGAGTTCGAAATAAGTTGGTTAGGAATGAGGTGAGGTCCAATTACAATATTAGAACGATGTGAACTGTGAAGGTTTGGCTTCGAACTTATTTTTGATTTATTTTATTGAAGAGTAAATGGCTCACCGTTTACGGGTAGTTCCCAAACTTTTTATATGTAGCTTGGTCGCGCCAGACTTCATTGTATCAGTGTTTTTAGACATTCTCTAATTAGGATTTATTCCTTGCTTACAGGAGTGGTTAGGTAATATCTTCAGTGTCATGACTCATGTGTATGTGAACTTGTTTGTTTGTAAACGCACGCACGACTCAGAAGAAAATCCCAGTCTGGGGTAACATTGAAAAAATAATAATAGGAGAATATAATCAGTTCATTAAACTTCGAATTCAGCAAAGTCCTCTCTATAATGTGTAAATCACTGAGAACGTACATAGAACGTACAAGGGAAACTAATCCCAAGTGTACATAGATATATGAGTTAACTAAGGAAGGGTTTTTCGAAAGTCAAACTCCTGTGCGGTTTTGTCTAGTCGAAGTTTGTATAGCAGAAGAACCTTCAGTAAACTAGTTATTAATGTTGTGTGGAAGCTGTGGTTGCACTTGAATTCGTACGAGTCGATTCTGTGGCATGCAGATTGAATGTTATGCGATTTTCACCCACATATTTGTGCACGTACTAATGCTTATTAAGCGTTTGCTGAGGACGCTTCGCGTGTTTCCAATGATTTAAGCTTGCTGTGGTTTTAATTCGATTTGTGCGAGATTTTGGCTACGATATCTCTCTCTCTATGTATAGATATAACATGTTTGTAAGTTTTATATAGTGTGTTGGAAGTTGTGTAGTGGGAACGAACTCATTTCCTGTTACCAGTAATTATTTATATCATAGTTCTATTTATAGGAAGAACTCTAAGAAGTATGTATATTGAAGTAATTTTACTGTTTCCTAAATTTGAAATTTACTACGAAATTGTTAAATAAATACAACTAATTCAGTTATATTTTATGAAAACCAAGGCAGACTCAATTTAATTCTAGACAAAGTTCGTGAAGTAGCGGTAAGAAGCTCTCTATCATTGCCAAGACTCTTTGCTTTGAGGTTCCATTTACGAAGCGAATGGTTTGTTTGATCACTAGTTGAGTCTACCGACTGTCCAACGCGGGGGCACTTGGTTTTGTAGCCAAGTCTACGAGGCTACGGCGTAGCATTTTCGTAGCTTGTTTTGAATTTCGCGTAGCTCGCTACGAAACTTATTGGGGTAATGAAGTTAGTCTGGTGTTGCGTGAAGGTGTTTTAATAACCCGTAACGTTGCTTTAAAGTGAAAATCATGTTAGAACGTAACGTACGTTAAAGTTATAAATTTTATGGGTGCAGCTAAACTTGTTAAAATTTCATTTCTGTAGAACTTTATAACACAAGTAATGTGGTAATACTTAATTTGGAGTAAATCTTTCGTACACGAAACTATAAGTTGAAGTAGTAACAAACTACGGTTAATATAAAAGTTTTAGTTAAACAATAAACTGTTTCGGATGTCGTAAATATGAAAACCCCTTTTTTATGTCAAGAACAGGGTATAAAATAATACTCGCCTACTGGCCGAGTTTCTAAGATTCCAAATATTTCGAAAGTATTCAGAGCTTGGCGCGAAAATGAAATTCCTTAGAGTGATGATTCAAGGTAAAACACGTTATACTTTGTGACAACAGTGACGTGAATCAAATAAAGACTATTCAGTGTTGTCGATTTCGGTGTCACTCCCCATGCAAATTGATGTGGCGCGACAAACCCAATTGATTTATATTCAGGCAGAACTTACGTCAAATATTATTGACGAACAGACTCGTTAAACTTTTTGGTTGTAAACAATTTGTGACAAAATAAGTGTTCATTGTTGTGACTGTGTATGATGACTTAATTGTTTTACAACATGGCATCTCTATTAAATCGAAACTATATCAATATTGGTGAAATACTTTTTATATTCAAGTAAAACGAAGTCCATATAAAAATATGAAGATTCTATTCGTCTGCAGGCGTTACGTCCGCAGTTTAGTAAACTGTAAAGAGTTGTGCCTTGTTGCTGATAATAAAACTCAGTTTTATGGTGAAATTATGCGTTCCTGTGCCCCACTGGACGGCAGTAAAGTTATTTTACAGTTTCATTGACGCTCAGACAGTTAAGATGACTGCTGTATGCATCCTGATATGCAGTTAAAAACCTTTTACACGAATCACACTGTTTCATTATCATAAAAATCTAATGATATTTTGTGCTAACGCCGATGTGATTACTTAATGGAATCCACGGCCTGCGGCCCCGGAAAATGTGTTTTAGGAATTTTAGTAAATGAGGTTTTTTAAATGTCATCACCGCTCGTACATACATCATTTTTTCATTATATTAATGTTTCCTTTTTAAACATTAGCCGTGCTATTGTTACTACACTGATTAATCTCTTGTATTTTAATACGTGGGAGAAGTGTAATATCAGGTAATAAAAAATAAATAAAAATCACAGCCGAATAATATACCTAAAGCATTGAATAAAATTCTAATAAGTATTTAAACTAATATTACATAAAGTTCGGTAAGTACTTTCTAAATAAGAAAGTTATAGCATAAACAAAAGTTAAGCGTCCAATAAATAAAGAGACGAACTTGAAACTTTTTCGTTAATTTGAAAAGATTTTGGTGACCAATGCACGAAACCAGATTAACAAGTCACGTTTTAATGTCAAGCTTAAGCTCTGGGACGGTCGGAAAATTATTATTGTAAAGTTCCAAAAGAAAATTACGCAGGTTCACATTTTTCTTTGTTGCTCTCCAACTTGTTACATAAAAATTTATAATGTTCGTCTTAGGTACTGTTAACAATAAAACAATTCACAAAGTTCATCATTTTTAATAAACAAATGACGGTTGTTTATGATATTATTATTAAGATTTACCGCATTTTCTGTGTAGTTTTACTATTTAGTTTAAAGATAATTTTCTCTAAATTAAAAGTGATGAACCAATTAATTTAAGTGAAGACGAATCTTTTTTTGGTAAATTAAATGAGCGTTCTAAATGTCAACTATCTTATACTAAGTGGTGACATATGTATATATGCTCTTCTATTTTAATTCCTTAAAGAAATTGTCATGAAGCGGCGTGGAAAAACGGCAACGAATGCTCAATCTATTCATCGTCTAACAAAGACACGAGGCAATAAAAAGGGTACGACGTAATCAGTTGGTCCAAAGATAAACGTATATTAGAACGAATTCCATTGTTCGATGACACAGTTCCTCGTTCGATCTACACTGAGACTTTAAGAGGTCCTATGGAGGTTCCAACAAAGGCCGGCCCACACTCGACCGCTGCTAGGAGGATAACGAGAGACCGTGTTCAGCAAACAGCTTTGTACTTCCTGAGACTAGCTTATGCCTACGGGTACCTACTGTCTTGTCTGCATATCATAGTTTTTATATACAGATATTTACTCTGATGCGTTTGTTCTAAGAGAGCTTTGGATATTTTTATCATATTATTATTTCATACTAAATTTCATTGCTATTCGGATACATTGTCATTATTTTGCGTTATTTTCATTTTATTAGTTTCGTCTTCCGCCTCATTTTCGCTTATGGATCTGCATGTATCATTACTAACTAAACTAGTCCGAGGACGTCATAAAACTTTTTATTATTCGAGCTACATTACATAGTTGTAAGATTTATAGCTAGCTCTATAAACGTAATGTGGTAAAATATTCGTGAGCAGGCTGCTGAACGAGTGCTGTCCTACTAATATTGTATGTCGTACATAGTTGATAGACAACTGGAATTATGTTGGCTGTAGTTTATATGCACTTAGAGAGCTTCCAGAAATAAGAAAATTTTTTAAAGTAGGAACTCACACTCTTACAAAAGTTATGTGTTACGATTCAATAGTGATACAATGTTACAAGAACAAAAGTTTGCACTGACATTAGTAGGTAACACATTTTTCTTCAGCGCGATACGAGGGCTTCTATTATGCGAGTTACGAGTAAACGTCGACGTCGTGTCGACACGTCCAGTTTCGTATCTTTGTTTGCGACAGTCATTGTGTGACGTGCTTCTGATCGATTTGCGGCGTGCCTCAATAGGACGTCGGTTGTGGTCACCGTTCACCGTTCACCGTCGTTGGCACATGTCCGACGCATTGCTACGGAAATCTATGCTCCGTCATTGGTTATGATTCTACTATTTATTTTTTGCAGCGTCACAATTAGTTTTTTGTTCCAGGTAGTGCTATTACATTGATCTGATTTAAGGTTTTTTGTTTTTACTTGTAATGCTTAATCTGTGTTTTGAGTTTTTTAGATTATCTACATTTATATCGATAAAGTTAGATTATCTAGATTATTAGGTTTAACCATTCGATGTTACATAGTAATAACAGTTGAATTTCTTTCATTTATAATTCCAACGAACTTCTGGATTCACAGGAACATCAACAGGTTCACTAGTAAAAACGTTTAACTTATCTTTAATAAACCAACGTTTATACATAAAAGTACGGTGGAATTTGTGACAGTGTCTGAACGCACAACGTGCCGCCCACGCCCCAAAGAGGCTGCGTTTGACATTCTCCACGATAAGTTATTTACGATTATCATTTAAAAATGAGATAAAATATTGTATAATTTTCAGGTAATAAATAGACTTATTGTTACTGAAATCTTCTTAATGGATGTAGAGATATAGTAATTGCACGCCTTAACATTGATTAATAACAACTAGATTGATTAGGGATTTAGTACTTAAAAAGATTCTCGATCAATGAAGATGTAGTACCAATAAATTCGTACAAAAATCAACTTACCTATATTTCATTCTGAATTGATGATCTTACAAAATTTGTCCTCTCTCCATCTTTAAAGTTGTCCTAATTAAACAATGGTGCTTGTTTGTGCGACACGCGAAGTACTTCACTAAGAGCCCATGACGTGCCTACGCGCAAATTTTCCGGCCTACTGACATTCAGAGAGATTCTCATTACACCAACAGTCAAAATTGTTTCTAGTTATTAACAATTAATCCTCATTCCAACTTGACCTCTCCTTATTGATTGACATTTTGAACTTGGAAACGAAATTAATAATTAAAAATATTCGAGTAGGAAAATAAAACAGTATCGATTTCTTTGTTTTAAACAATATTTTTAATTATCTTCAATGTTTTTCCAATCGGTGACCCTTCAGTAATAATAATGATATATCAATAAGAGAAGATATTGCAACATTTATAAAGGCCGTAGGAGTATATCTAACATACTCTGAAGACTTCACTGGTTTTTCACCTACTTATTGAGTCATCGTATCCTCACTAACTTCGGTTAGATGTTAGTATTTTAAACATGGATCAATTTGTACTATGTCTACATGTTATCAGTACCTAATTCTTTATTCAAAAAGATACAGTTAGTTTTTTTTACAAATGAAAAGTCTATGTTTAGAGCTGGACAACGGGTACAGAACGACAATGCGAAGAGGTGACTCATTAGAGTTCATGAATAAATCTACGATATTGTGCTCGCAGATAGCGTATTATGCGATGAAGCGCATTCTAGTTCCAAAGGGTAAAATGCAGAAAACGACGACAGCATTTTATATCTTCAGGTCTGAAGTAAAAAAAAACTTCAAAGACTAATTAGAAAAGCAAGTTTTACATAGAAAAGGCACACAGATTTTTACTTTGAATAATTTTGACCGCTGTCCATATAGTTTCAATTTGGTCGCCTCAAGATTTGCCCCAAAGAATAATTCCACATTTCAATGTATGATGTCAACCAACCATGTGTTGTAACTTAGTCAATATTAAACGCATATTTTTAGATAACAGTCCACTTCTTAAGATAAGATCTTATTACTCAATTCAAATGACTGCTCTTCTTATGTATCAAATACATAAAGTACATTGCAAGCATAGAAATTAGTTAACAAAGCGCTTACATGGATATTAAAATTTATTATGTGGTAGGTACTCCTTTATAAACGATTAACGGTCCACATATTTTCGTCGCTACATATTTTCGCTGAAAAATATCTTCACCGATATCGGCGTAAATAGAAGGTAATTCGAATTTACACAGTGATCAGGGCACGTGTTGGCTTATTGTTGGCTGTCATCCGGTACCGCCGCTGTAACGTATTCAAAGGAAATTTAATTTCATCGCATCAACTCGATTTTTACCTTTTTGCCTTTGAGCACAATCAGGTGAAATAACTCTGATTTCAAAAACAATTGCCCGAGTGAAAAGGGTATACTTTTGTTTGCAATCGAGCTTGATAATGATGATGTGAGCTTTAGAAATTCAAGAGATATTGTCCTAAATTTGCCTTACAAATCCTTCTGTAACATAAAATATATTTTATTATAAAACTAGAAATTATATCATTTGTAGCATTATTACGTTATAAATGTTCTACAGTAATAGCAGAACCAGTTGGAAAGGCAACAAAATTTATTTTCCGCAGAAATCACTTCGTTAAAACTTTGTCCACAGTTTTCCGGCAATCATCTAGGTTTATTTATTGCTTAAGCCTTTGGTACATTTTTAATTTATGCTACGGTAGTACTCTGAGAAAAAATGTTTGGAACTTTATCTACGGAACAAAAACGTAGGTAGCTCCGCAATTGAATTTATATTCATAACTGGTACGCTTCAAGTCGGGTTACGGTTAAAAATATACTTTCTTAGTATCACGAATTATTGTGGTTGACCATTAGATAACAAATAAAAAAAAACTAATTAAACCTACACATTTCTGAGCAGTTTTT
Organism: Spodoptera frugiperda; assembly: GCF_023101765.2. NCBI lineage: Eukaryota > Metazoa > Arthropoda > Insecta > Lepidoptera > Noctuidae > Spodoptera > Spodoptera frugiperda. The sequence continues at coordinate 7,326,077 of NC_064240.1, forward strand.
ATTATACTTACCTGTTTATAAAATGAATTACTTTGTCATTATTTTGGAAACATAATTGTAATAAGAAGTAGTTAAATTACACGTGGAAAAATTGATTTACAGCAATTAATTCCTGATTCGGTGATTTATTTAAAACTTATTAATATTCATCTGTGGTTTGGATATAAATTCGCTACGAAAACTGCACATCAGTCTGATTGAATATACTTTTTGAGTCATTTTATCTTAAGCCACATTGTGTTGTTTACTAATTGTTGTTAATCAGTTTTTTTATGTTTACAAATAAATGATCTATAATTATAACATTCAATGTTTGATTATGATTTGAAACCTATCATAATATTATGCACGTACATTTAGAATCATATCACTTACACGTAAAATATTCAGTTACCTACGTCCGAAGGGTTTGTAGAATTTAAATTAATTTTTAATCCTTTAGAGGTTAGAGATCCGTGCTATAGGTTACTGTTTACCGGACAAAACACTAAACCTTAATTCGTAAATATTTTTCTTACAATATTGAATAAGTACATTTAGTTCTAATGTAAATGGCTACACGAAATGGCTCTAATTTAGACATGAAAATTAATTCACGCCGCAAACTGCAGACATTTCATAATTTCTTAATACTTTACACGTGGAAGTAATTATAAAGTGAAGTTAAATATATTGTAAGCAGTGAGTTAATTCTGATTAAACTTTGAAGATAGCAGCGAGTGGATTGTATGAGATATACTCTTGTATGTCGTAGGAAATCCGAACTGAAAATTAGTGACCGTAGGATCTGTCTGCTGTGTACGGACAAATCTCTACTTTCTACCCAGCTTGATTAAAACTGAACGATACTCCTAACTATATACGAGACAGAGCGTATAGGTACAGCGAATTTGAAGACTGATTGAAAAGATAATCTTGTCGTCTTATTCATTATAGTTGCTAGATGGCAAACTAAGCAGTCCACACAAATCGAAATATTCTTGACCTTTGTACACCAGATAAACAATCAGGGGTAGAACTGAAAACATAACATGTTTTATAAACTACAGAACAACATGTCTGTAGGCACTTCTCGGAAGAATTTCAATGAAATACAATGGATACACACAAATTTATAGAATTCATGTAGGTATTATTTATGACAGATAAAAAAATTTTTCTTACAGAAACAATGAAATATTAATTCTACAACTACCCTTGAATACATGAAGGCCGTGAGCGTCTTACTCGTATTATTGTTAAAATCAAATGTCGTTTAATAAACGTGAACTTTGAAACTCATCGAAGGCTAACGAAAACGTGTTCATGTTTGCCAGACAAGACGTCGCACACATTCAGAGGATTATAATACTTAAACTTTATATATTTCCAATTATAAGAAGCCAGCTCTTATAATTTCACCGTTTACATTAACAATGTTCTATGAACGGTAAACAGTAACTTGATAATAGAATTACTTCGCTATACTATAGAATTTAATATTAGGTATGTTGAAAAGGCAGTATTTTTAATAGACACTTTTCAAAGGTCACAAAATTCTCTTTAAATTGATTAAGAAAGTTGATTTTACAATTGTGGTTCTCAAATGTTCCTCAAATAGCTGGAATTGCGACCTCAGTTCCCCTTTTACGTTTTCATTTCCGATCGCTTTATAAAGTTTACCAAAATATTTATTTCAAAGACATATCCGTAACGCTGCTGATTATAACCTACTTAATTTACAATGCTGAGTAATTCGTATTAAAATTTAATGAATAATTAATTCTCCAGCTTTTTACGAATCAGCATTTCGAATCGCTTAAAATTATTGCGAAGTACTACTTAATTCAGTTAATGCTTTTTCGAAATGTGTTCATTGTTATAAAATGTTATGTGTCCTTACTTAGTTTAAGGGAAGCATTAAAAACTTACTTAATGCGATTCTAAGATTTATTTAATTAGCATGAAATTAGTGTTACTTACACCAAAAAATAAAGCCATTGAGCAGTTATATTTTCTAGCTTGTCGTTTTGAATAGAATGTTAAGAACTTGTAACCCATTTTAGAAATTCAATATGAAACTTCTAGGTTAAAAATACACAAATTCTTCACCACACATAGGTTACATTAAATAATGAATCGTAAAAAATTAGAAATGGCTTTAACACGTCGCTTTAAAAAAGAGTAATTTGGAACCTACTTATTAGGTTTGCTAAAATTAACCATAACAAAATTATGTGACGACTATTAAGCTAATATTCCCACCTACAGCTTAGGATGGGATGATCTATAAAGAGTATATGCAGAAGATAAGATGTTTAGCACCTTGGATCCATAATTAGTTTGCCATTACGGGTCCCGACTTGATTTTATTAGGGCAGAATCTCGTTAAAGATTATGCTAGCTTACGGTGGAATATTACACAAAGATATACGCCAATTTTCGAAACTTGATTTTAGCTTAAAGACATACACGATATCCCTATTTATTTAGACACGCTCCGATTTTAATTTTAGATATCGCAACGATATAAGCTTAGTAACCGCATTGTTTTAGAAAGATACATAGCTTTATTTTCTTAACTATACTTGCTTTCCGTTTAGGACATGTAAAAGTGATGGTGAGATTTACCATAATCACAGGACACTAGAAACAGTTCTAAATACATAGGTACTTAAATGAAACAAATTATTTATTCAAAATTCTAAGAGAAAATTAAATTTATATTGCGTAGGTAGGTAATGAAGTGGCAACACAGCTATTGCCCTTGCCCTAAATATGGGTAAATAATGGTGATCATGAAATGGCGCGTAAGGGAGAGAAGCCTACCGTTGTGAATGAAAAATGTACTTTGTTTCAAGTTGTATTTACTTTATTACTAAAGGCTTTGTGGAATCTCAAGTAATGCTCTCAAATTCAGAATTCATGTTTAAGTAATGTAACTTCTTTAATTTGACGACAGTTATTGAATTAATTTTGTGATTGTATTATTGGGGTTTTTGTGGAGGGAATATCATCCAATGACTTCTCCCGCCTTGGGCAAGGCGAGAGCGAGTGTCAGACTTTTACTGATTAAAAACTACACCGTGCCTACTCCTGCTTTTCGAGCTAAAGCAAATTACGACCTATTACAACGTACACAGGAGTTTTAAAATATGTAGAAAAATACTTTACTGATTCGCACTTCGTATTTGAGACGTTGTGCATTTGGTTCGACTGATGATGGGGACAAGGAAATTGGGAAGTAATTTGAAGTTACTGAAAATTTTTATACCATAATAAACGTTTCCGTTAAAATTTCACTTCACAATGCATAATAAAGTGTAATTAAGTCAAATGATTATTAATGAATTTTCCTTAAACTTTGCAGATACCTACGGGGAGTAAATTAATTTGTAATAATTACAAAAAAAAAGTTAAAATGGTATTTTTAAATCTGGTTTATTATGTACTTTTGGTGTATCTGATTACGTTATGCACACCCAACTTTTAGTTTAGGTATAGGTAGTGTTAATAGAACATTCTGTAACAATTTATTTGATGTTTAGTGTCCAATCATACTAATTCCCAATAATTTTGTTGCAGATTGCCTACCAGCCGCAAAAAACCAAGGTATGTGTTTCCATAATGTTCATTCGTAACATTTCATGTTAAAATCACATCTGTTATTGTATAAATGCGTGTTATCCGTCTATTACGGAGGTGAGGTCACAGGAGTACATTTTGTACGCCACTCGTGTTCACTGAATTCACTTTAATTCTCATAACAAGGAATTCGTATATATTTTATTCTTTATTGCCACCATCTTAGGTCGTAAAATGGCATAAAATTGTCTGTTCCCATTGTTATAAGAACACGATGTATAGTTACAAGTACAAATCTGACAATGAATAGATACAGTATGAACCAAATTCAATTTTAGATATTTACTAGCGGACCCGACAGACGTTGTCCTGTCTACACGTCTTTAATTTGAAAATTTTAAACTTTTTTAATAAGCTAAAACATTCTGGACCTTTTTGGTGAAAATTATTATTCAAATGTTATGACAATATCTAACGTCATTAATATTTGACACTGCGATGGTAGCGACGTCTGTCGGATCCAATGTAAAACATTCCAAAATCAACAACTACTAATAAATTAAAAATTAATTAAAAAAACATTGTCCAGCAGACAAAATTGTAAATCTAAACCATTCTCAGATCCCCTTGAACACACACAAAAAAATTCATCAAAATCGGTCCAGTCGTTTAAGAGAAGTTCAGTGACATACACACTTACAGAAGAATTATATATATAAAGATTTGCACATATACACTGGAAAATCAGTACTTCTGATAAAGCTTTGTGTTGACGAAAACTGGCTGGATAGTCAAGTCCAATCAAAGATTAATCAATTCTGTGCAATGTTTACGTCCACGTTTATTTCATACAGTAGAAGAAGCGTCAAGCCAAAATAATGTTAACGTTAAATGGACTTTATCGACTTGCATTATGATTCACAACCAGTTTTACAGAATTTATTAAGGTACTTGTATTGTAAAGGACAAAAAGACCTAATTGTGTTACTATTACCGTTATTACTGTCAATGAAAGTAGTGTAGGCGTATAGAATTGACATACAATTCATAAATCTTATATTCAAGGCAGGAAGAAGTTATTATGAAACTATTTATAGGAAATTTTACCTTCGACCTCCCTTTTTGTAGTCTACTAAGGTGATATTCACTCGCAGGCACCTATTGCGATATTTTTAGCTCTAATAGCAGACTTTGAACAATAGACGTTTAGGAGGGCGTTCTAATGGCTGCTGAAGTAGAACCTTTTTAGAACGAACAAGCGACCATAGGAAATGACTATTGATACAAACAGAATGTTCAATTTCTAATTTCTCTACCTATACCAGTTAGTTAATATAAGTTTGTAAAGTTGTATTATGGTCTAAAAAATTCAAATATATAGAAAGAAAAGAAAACGCATTAAAATACAACACGGAATTAAATAATTATGGTAATAATCGTAAATTAGGTATTTTTCAATGATAAATTAGAAAAATGTCAAATCCTCTTATTATAAAAATTACTAACGTAAAAATAATAGTAAGATAAAAATTACGGTTATTTTATGAGAATGACGAAAGGCATTGTCGTCATTCGTGGCCTTTAAAAAATAGGTATTCGTAATAGGAAAATTGGTACATTGAGTTTCATGGACACTAAGAACCATGCGTGGGCGAATTTAAATATTAAATGTCGCACCTCTTTTCAAAGCATTATACATATATTGCTTATTGGTTACGCTAGACTTTTTTTGTATTGTGGATGATTGAATCTGATTTCATTTTATCTCGATATTAAAATTAATGTCTTAGACTATATGTATACCCTAGGTATTTCTTAAATTCTCCTTCGTACTTAAAATATTTAAGTGAAATAATCTAAATATATAAGGATGACATATTAACCCTAAACTGCTTAAAGATTCACCTAAAGAAGAGCCATCACCTCAAATATATCGAAATATCATCAATTTTGCATCGAAACTTGAGAATTCAACTCTTTTATAAACGGCCCCTGAATAACAATCGTGGGCTCTTTGTGCAGCGGGACAGCTTTTGTGTGCCGGCTCCCACACTGCACTCTTTGCATAAAAAGCCATGCAGACCTGCGACATGTACATCATTAAGTCGGTTTATATTGTAGTGTATACCTGTAACATACTTAAACATTACCCTAGTTATGATTCAATATGATTATTAGTACAAATGCAAGTATTTAAACATATAGAAAGGTGTATTTACCTTTGTTGTTCGTTGTAAGTACTTATGTATCTAGAATTATATATACTAGTTTTCGTTCACAATAAAAATAATTTAATTTGGTGTCTGTTGATCTTTAGTGCAGCGTTTCATCAATAAAATTTAATACTAAATTATATTGATGAAACGCTGCACTAAAGAGAGAAAAATATTGTCATAAGCGCATAAAGAAGTATCTAAATGTTATAATATTTGAGACCCATTCTGTGCAAGGGACAACTAAATCTTAACTGTTTCCTCATTGATGTAAATAATTATATTAACTACAGTTAAGCTTACAGTTTAGTATTTAATAAAGATTAAACTACCTACTTTCTATTACACTTGCATTAAATTTATCTCGTCTTAAATATTCCAACAGCATTAATTCTTGATACTTTACGAGTGGGTGTCATTCATGGAGCACCAAGGCTCTAATTAAAAGAGGAATACAGCTGTTCAGATGTTATTAAAAGATACCAATATGAATTATATTGCATCAAAACAATACACTGAATATACATACTTACATAACCGCACGCCTGTCTTCCATGGGGGTAGGCACAGATGGAAGCAGGGTATGGAACGTCAATTGCTACGATTCTTACGTACCTCATTGGCTTTATCAACAGTTATCATTGTCCAACACTAAACATTTTCCCATCAAACAATAAAATTCTATATAAAAACATTCTTAAGTGACATTGATTTGTAAGACATTTTTCATATAACTTATTGTGTAGATCTAAATCGAGAGTGCTTATCAGTGCTGTATTAATATATGCGTCCTCGATAGAATGGCAAGGCTCCCGGTATCACTCACGTCGAGGAGCTCAAGTTTGCCGGTCTCGGCTTATGTAAACGACCTTAATAGCGCACTTCAGTTTTCTTTTTTCCGCATCATTGCCCCCATATGTTGTATTATTTCTATCCGAACAGAATCAATATCATAGGTCGGGGTAAGTAACTGACAGAAACCTTATAAACTAAAGAATTGTAATCCGAAATCGAATTGAATACCACTTTCATGAAATTAAATAAGGTTAACCCAATTCGGTTTGAATGATAAATTAGACAGGTTGGGGTAAATAAGGTGAATTTGACGATAAAAAATATTATCGATTTTGAATTGAAATCGGTGTTTAACATAAGAAGGGACCTTATGTTCAATGTTAAACCATACAACTATTCAAAATAAACAAGCTGCCCGTTTCTTTGAATCTTTGAAGATTTATTTTGTTAGACCATGAAATGGGTTTCAATTTTTCACTTTGAGTTGAAAGTCAACATCTCCGTCTGGATGGAATTTGTCCAGTAAACAGGCTTGCTGCGACTTTTCAATGTACGTCCGCGTATCTTGCTGCGCTAAACTTTCTTGGAAGTTCGCCAAATAAATGCCTATAGCGTTTGGCAACGAGTTTAAACTGTCTGGAAGTAAGCTTTTAAAATCACATGGAATACAATACAAAAATCTAAAGATATTGTTCTACAGATTTTAAATAACTATTCCAATAATGATTTGCTTAATTATATAAAATTCTGTATTAGAAATTGATTAAGAAAATTTTGATTAACGATAAGATTGTCAACGATCCTAGCAAGCAGTATTTAACACCACGCAATATTATGACATGATTAGTAGCACATGTGTATAATTCATACATTTTCATTAATTTATCGCTGGGATCCGAAGCCGTTCAATTAGGATCGTGGCGTGGTTGATCGTTCATTGACCGAATGGCGTGTTTGTTGAATGGCGCGGTTTACGGCTCCGTGCGTTATATTGTCGTCGATATTATTTTTATTTCTGGCTTTACATCGCTCGCTTAGCTCCATCATAATAAAGTGACTGCTCAAGTGGGTATTGACTCACCCTATTGTATCTAAGGGAAATAGACTTATCGTAAAATTAAGGAGATGTCGAAGCTTACGTTAAATTGTTATCATTATATCACTCGAAAGACACCCACTGTTCAATGTAAGCCCGCCTAACCTCTAAAACAACCCCTCATTTCCACTCCTCGTAGTAAATCAAGTTGAGTATAATAATTACAATTGTATAAGATTAACTTCGAATGATAATTTTGTTATTTTTAGCTTTCTTAGCCGACAGTGAATTTCTAATGTGAATAAATTAGCACTTTATCTCATTGTTAATTCTGAGTTTAAATGTAGACATTTCAATTACATTTAGTTATTTTATAAAAAAAATGGAAGCTTCAAAACGAAGTATTCTTTATATAAACAAGGTTGAAAGATTAGAAGGAAGTTTCCCAAATTCTTTGATACCTTATTCCATTTAACCGGTCGCTCCATTTTTTAGGAACAAAGTCAACAAGTCTCATTCTTTGACATTGTATTATTTAATTAATGATCCTTTTTTACTAATTATTCCTCTAAACGAAATGATCAAAGGATTTTTAATAACATCTTTTACATCATTTCTCGAGAAGCAAAGCTAGCATTTACATTAATTTTACACGGTTCTTGGATATCGTCGACTAATAACTTTCCTTTATTTTCCTCATAGAAAATTGAAGGAAACTGAACGATAAATGTAGGTGGTATCCTCCTCAGTAATAGCCTATTTGTGACCTGCGACCTTCTGAAGCTGTCCGTATATTGGAGCTTAATAAGTACTATACTACGAGTAAAATAATACCACACCGTTTAAAATTATACGGCAATTTAAAAAGGGAATAAGTATTCGTACTGTACATTTACTCGAATATTAATCCGACGTAATTCGACTCATTTGAAGCTCACTTAAGTCCTAAGTACGTATATGGTAAGCTTTAACCAGTAACATAATATAAGCTACTCATGTTATATCAATAATTTTGAAACCTAGCAATGTATTAGTAACTATATCCTTTAATAGGTAGGTTACGTTACATAATGATAGTTATAGTTTATTCATGTTTGTAGTGCCAGGTAAGTGTGGAGTCTCGACATTGACGTCAAAATGCAAATTCATCTAAACGAGGCCGAAAATTATATTATAGGAACCCTCATTCCATGTTATAACACTTCGAAGCATTACTGTGTCACTTGTAATTAAGAGTACTATTAGCTATAGTTATATTATGTTCGTAGTTAAGTATAGTTCTACGCACTACGCAATACTAGTTTGTGAATCAATGAAGGAACTTTTCAAGCTCATTTTTTGGACTGTGTAACAATAAGGGAAATAGTTTGATCTGGGGGCACGGTAGTGCCCCCGCCAAGACGAGCCAAGCGAAGCGCAAGCGCAAGGGCACTACCTACCTTTTCTCGAAGCGCTTCGTCGTATTTTTGAACCTTCATAACTTGAGTTTAGATTATACCACATAAACAAAATTTTCAGGATATAATGTCAGTGGTAGACTTAATAAACCTCTAAAGTTTCAATTGCATAGCTCTTATACTTTAGATTTTATTGATATCTAAAATACCCCGATTTCGTCACTCACTCACTCACTCACTGATGATCAACAAAATTCTTAAGGTACTTCCTGAAGTCCTAGAAAACTGAAATTTGGTATGTAAGCTAGTATTGGTACCCAAACAACAAAAAAATCCTAAAACTTGGAACTTTTACCCCCAACCCCTTAAACTAGGGGGTGAAAGTTTGTTCGAGACTTCCGCAACTTTTGACGCTAGAGGTCTGAATGCGGCCGCGGAGGGGTAAAAATCTGAAATAGGGAAACTTAATTCCCTATTTCCTGCTTGAGATCTGAAAATTATACACAAGTACATAGAACACAAACTTTTCATCAAATCAAAACATTATCCTACCCATAAGTAGTTACTTAGATATGAATAATATTACTACACTTCACTTCGGTAAGTGTTTATTAATCAACCTATACTTTTGAACATAAGCATCGTAAGTATAGTATGCGCCAACGCCCGCCGCCTGCCCCCTCGTCCCCGCGCAGTAGCTAAAAATAATCGGCCCGTCAGCGAGCGCGGCACCCGAACGCGGGAAGACGCGCGAGGGCAGACGTCGTTGACGGTTGTCTCGTTGAATGAAAAATTTTCGGAATATTTCGGTGATTTAAAAGTTTGCCTAATATTTAATTGTTAGTAGTTTAGTAGGTAAAGGTTTAGATACTAGTGTTTTAATTTTCATTGATAAAAAGTATTAGGATTACGTTTGCAATTTTCTTATAAATTTAGTAGTTTAGTAGGTGAAGGTTTAGTTAGGTACTAGTGTTTTAATTTTGTATTAGTCGCTCATTTTATCTTTCTATCATAAGCAACCTACAAAAAGAAATGAAATCCCACAAAAACATTTCATGTTAAATGTTGCCAAGACGAGACCATATAGCTCGCACTGTCAAAAAGTAATCAGATCCCGTGTAGAGCCAAGTTTCTAACCCTACATGCCCAGACCTAAATCGATAAGCCCTAATTTCACACTCAAGTTACGGGGAAATTCTACAGCCATAGCTCGTACTGCGTAGTTCGTAGCGCGTAGCAGAGTTTTTACGCTATAATCTCGTAGACGTGCAAACCTTGGACGTAACTGGCGAGTTGGCCGCACGGAAAGAGTTTAGAAGATTGAATAGATTTTTAAGCTCAAGCCCATATGACGAATAGCAAAAAGTCCGTGCGGCCGACTCGCCAGTTACGTCCAAGGTTTGCACGCCTACGAGATTATAGCGTAAAAACTCTGCTACGCGCTACGAACTACGCAGTACGAGCTATGGCTGTAGAATTTCCCCGTAACTTGAGTGTGAAATTAGGGCTTATCGATTTAGGTCTGGGCATGTAGGGTTAGAAACTTGGCTCTACACGGGATCTGATTACTTTTTGACAGTGCGAGCTATATGGTCTCGTCTTGGCAACATTTAACATGAAATGTTTTTGTGGGATCGGTTTTATTTCATAAAAATCTTATACAAGGATACATGTTTATTAAAATTATTTTGACAAAGATTAAATAATTGCAAATGTCTATTCTATTTCATTTACAAATATTGTTTTATAGACATAGTCTTACTGGTGTTGAGTTCTAAATGGGACAAGTTTTATTGTAAAAGCATTAAGTTCGAATAGTCAGTATTGAGCCTGGATTTATCTCTTTTGTGAGGAAATAGACTCGTTTCATATTATACGGAAGCAGATATCACTGGCAAATAATGGGTTTATTGTACACCTCTGCTACTATTATAACTCTATAGAAAGATAATGAGCAAGTGCTGTTAAAATATTTAATTATTCATAAAATGTTTGATGAGATGACACACATTAACCACTTCTTATGATAATTTAGTGCATATTAAATTTTCAGTACTGCTAATGCGGATATACCTGCCTAATATGTGCCACTTAATTATGAATGGGATTTATTATTGGTGTTTAATGATAAATGTGTATATAACAAATCCAATTAGCGACTATTAGAACTAGAAGATTAAAAGTAAACAGCAATATATTCAACAAAATCTTCAATCGATAGGTTGAGCAGCCCTAGAAAATTGGTCACAACCTTATAATGACCAATTATCCCGTTAACGTTTTTATGAACCGCCCGCGGGCTCGTCTGGCAACCCTAGGTCGGTGAATCTCTATTATTGGTACGCATACACATCAGCGCCCTCTCGTCTCCCTAACTTTGTTAGGAAAATTTAATCCCAACGGCCGCAGTATTGTGGCTTCTTGGAACACTTTGAGCGGCGGTAAGACAGAATTATACGGCCGACGTGAAATAAAACGTCATCGTTTATCATCTTGTAATGTATGGTGCACCAAGTTATTTGTTAGCGACCCTGACTTGTGGCTTGTGATGTACAGTGTACACCCGGCGCGGTGCCCTGCAACTTTAACTTGTTTTGACTCAGTGCCATAATGGACACGTTTACTTTAATAAAGTTATGTATTGGCTTGAGAAAAATGTTTTCTTTTTCTCTTTCAACAATATTTTGCACATGGATTTATGAGTACTTAACTAAAAGGGCAAGTACAATTTTTGACATTCTATAATATAATAATTTGATATTGTTTTTCATTTGGCATGATTTAATCATGGTAATAATTATATTATGGTCGTTAGAATACAACCTACGTGTAGGAAAAACTACAAGTGGAGTGCGAAATGTCATGTAGGTGCACGTGGGCGATGTAATTTCGTGAATAAACGGCGACATTTTATTATCTGAATAACTTACCAATTAATCAAGCTCATTGCTCAAAGAAAATTTTTCATTAATTTTCTTTGAGCGAAATTATCTACGAATAATTTCCGAGTAAAAATTATAATTGCGATGAATTGTAGGTATAGATACAAAGCTGATTCCCAACCTTTGCAAAGAGTATAATCAAGAAGCCTATTTCATTCTTATTTTTTCTACATAAATGAATTTTTCTAAAATATTTTTATGGCCATTTGCAATTTCTGTCACGAACGAACATTTAAAGCAAAGATAACGGAAAACTTGATTATGTGAGGAATTATTACGTGACTAACATTTTAATCGTCAATTTATGTACTCAAATTAAAAGTACCAACTGTATAAGAATAGGGCTTGAAAAACATGTTCACTTTAAATGAATTAATGAATTTTTAATACTTAATGTAAGCACTTCCAAATGAAGTACTTTATAGTAAAAACTTTGTAAGAAATATAAACGAAAATTTGTTTGGTATCAATTATATTACTGTGATACATTTTACATCGTACATAGTACCGTCACTTAACCTTTGTGACATTCGCCTTTATAAAATTGAGTATAAAATAGGAGCTTTTAAAGAGATTCAGCGCAGCTACGAATCACAGTAAAAGCGAACGACACATGTAATACGATTGCAGCACAACTGTCAATCTCAACTGAATTTTTTAGTGGCCGGGGTACAAGCTTCTCAAGTTAAATTGCGTTGACAGGGTAGACTTCAAAACGATATATGTTCAAAAGGGGTATAAAAGTGAATTGGTCATTTAATTATGAGACTAGTTTAAGATTTATGGGTTGTTAAGTGTGTTTGTGGCTTATACATGAAAGACAGTGGTAATAGCTACATACAATAAAAGAAAGCTTAAGTATTATCAAACTATAAGCATAACAATTAGAAGGTCCTTTTAATGAGCATGTATCAATAATTATGATACCTCCCTATGGTATCTTTATACGAACAATAAGAATATCTCCAACGAAATATCAATACATAAAATAATATGAGCCTACCAAGCTGTTGCGTGGTAATTTTATTAAAGCAACCCATGGAGGCCAACATCGACATGTCAGATTTAATACTGCTACGTGCATTCGACGTTAAATTCCTGACATTTTCACTCCAATTTACGTCATCATTATACTTTTGATATATGCGTTGTATGTTTACGTTACAGCATAGGGTTGAAATCAAAGATACATTTTCATTTGCTACATCACTAAGGTACGCGAATTGGCAATAAACGATGAACGCTTGGACCGAACGTTTGTATGCTGTTTTTCGCTTTTTTCCTTCCTTCATGAAAGAGGTTCGTTACTGCATGTTTTCCGGTACCATGATTGGCGGGCTACTCATTCACGCTTTTCTCTTCATTTTCAGTGTCGATGCTAAAACAATTTTAATTACAAAACCTGTTCATCTTACAGCTTTGGAAAAGATTACTTACTTATAGGAAGTAAACTTGCCAAGTTTTAACATTTAACTTTTGTAAGAGGATTAGTTTAATAGATATTTTTGGTTTAACCTTTAGGTAACTTTTTAATTAGGACAAATAGACGAAGTTGGGATTGAGGTTTTGTATTAAGATGAGATCAATGTCAAACTACTTGTCATAATTCTTAATATTTAGTATTTTAATCTACTAAAATTCACCTGAAATTCAAACTAGCAGTTCTTCTAAGAGTATCATTGAATCGGTCGCCGGCAGTCAGTTGGGAAGCAATTAAAGTTACCCGGTAGTGCCGTAACCTCGTCCCAACAACAACAAGGCGCTTAGAAATTTGACTTCTGCCCTTTGGTGACATTTACAATTGAATTAATTGGGTTTCAACACTTAGGCTTTCAACAAATAGTACTGAAATTACAGTTGCTTAAGTAACCGAGAATTAACTTTGAATGAGCAAACAGACAGAATAAAACTAAACTACGAGTACTATAATCCGATTAGGAGATAAGTAGGTAAGTACCTATATCGACCTTAGGAAACTTTTTACTCATCATTCATGTGATCACGTGCTACACGAAGTGTGTCACTAATTTTCTTTGAAACAGTGTGAAAGTACATAAAGAAATGAAACCATTTAAAAGTGATCACAAGTTTTGCTCTTGATTGAACTAATAACAAAGTTTATCGCTCGATACCCGGCGAAGTGTCATGGAAAGATAAACGATTATACGCAGGTGTTTACAAGTATTTTAATCAAAGAATGGTGTTGATCCCACGGTGGTTCAAGTACCTACACTAGTTGGAATGACGTACATAGATTTTGTAAACATTTTATCCCTAAACGTCAGGTGCAAAAAGCTGACAAAATATGCGGGAAATGTGAAATTTTCGTTGCATTTTTGTAAAAGATAGTCTGGCTTTGGATTTTATGTCGACGTTGATGTTAGATATTATGACAAGGGCAAGTGGAGCTTGACAGAATAATGTATGTAGGTATGAGCTTTATTGAAACGTTTTCTCTTTGAACAAAGCGATTTTTTATAAGTAACGTACCATACGTTAAGCCTACTTAACTTTGTCAAAGTTAAAATGTATAAAATAATATTCGAGGCGAGTTTTCGTCAGTGAATGGGGTGTAAGCGCATATAGTGTTAGGTTAGTGCACACCTGTAGCTTCGTGTTGAGTTCCAATTTACCGCTCGGATGATCAAAGACAGCCACGTATGGCTAATACTGTACGCGTACGGCCGCACTCCGCTCGTTAAATAACGCTAGTCGTCGATACCGAATCACGCGTGCTGTGTTACATTGTTACATAGCTACTTTATTGCTTTTTTAATGGCTACTTTTATCTGCTTCATGTAATTTTGACGAAAGCTCCGCCGTCTCGAGGCTTGTCATGTATTTGTTAAATTTTTGCAAGGAAATTAATATACTCTTATTGTCGTTTCTATTAGATCAGCTCACTAATACGGCGGATGAGTTAATTTAAGACCTGCTCCAGCAGTAGTAGGCAGTTCACGACTATGATAGGATTCATTTGATTATAAAGGGTGGTAAACTTATAAACAAACAATTGTCCATATTTATAGGGGGAAACTTTCTCTTTGAACCTACCTGGATCTAATTCCGATCTTGATGTAGGTAGTTATATAACTATGTTATTTAACTATATTAAGTCCGGTTTTAGAACAGGACAGGACTTTCAGGTTTCACTAATGTTGTTACCTACTACCTACTAAATCCTACGTGGAAGTGAACCCATTGATATTCACCGAGCATAAATCCAAAATTGGGTACCAAAATACAATACATAGACTAATAATGTAGTGTATAACATGATTAGTGATACGTTTGAATATATTAATTCAATAGGAAACTTCGTAGTAACATAGTGTACTTTTACGGCGAATGAAAAATATTTTTCATAGAAAATTAATAGCACAGCAGAAAGGAAGTTCAAAGACAAAGTGTTCCTGACTGCATAGAGGTTTTTTAAACATCAGCCTCATTATAGCTCGTTGTACCTATAGTCTATAATATAACCTTCCCTGCCACATTAAAGGCTTGTGTTAGACGAAGATACTTTAGTATGTAAATATTTATACATTTGTATTTATCTTGAATAATTGAAGATGTTTCGTCTGGTGGCTCTATTAGTTGTACCTTACTTATAACCCGTCAATTAAATATTTGATAACCAATTCTCTTTTGACAGATGAAATTGATAGACCAAAAATAGAGTTGGGGCGACAAACAATTCCAAGCCACTTTACTCATAAAAGGAGTTATTTATTAACACCTACGTATTTATACAGGTGTACTAAATATAACTACTCTCATTACAGAGTATTTTTCCAAAAATAACTACAAAAGGGATTAAATGAAAAAGAAAAAAAATCTCCAAAACATTTAAAGGCTGGAGTTTCGTTTAAGATATTCGACACCTTTTTTCAAAGATTTTATAAAATAACAAAGGTCTATTTTCTTTCCTTTTTTTTAAAGGACAACTGATTCTTTACTTTTGTTTACATAGAATTTTTGTATACATTTAGTCAATAGATTCATTCAATTTTGAAAATATTCATTACATTGCTCGAGGTTACACATCACGCTACAGAGGTTATTTATTAGACCTACCTACCTCTTGACGGAAGAAAAAAAAACTGACAAAATCAATTACTATGTCTCACGTAAATTATATATAAACTTTTACAAAGTGGAAAACTGCGAGTTACCAACCATTAACTTTCTGAAAACGATAAAAATATTCACATAATAGTTCAATTGAGATGAAGATAAGCCATCTTTTGAAAAGATGTCTCTGAGTCAGGTGATTGTTAAGGGATTGTGTACTTTGTAGATACATACATAGCATACATAGTCCAATGTTATTGTTATATTCATACATATGAAGTAGATCCTTATAGGCCCTAACTATGGCGAATTATTGGACAGGATAACGAGAAATCGAAAGCTATGGTACCTTGTATTTACAAGGTAGTATATTTATACTTGGCATATTTACGAGGAAGGTGTATTAACTACTTCATAAATATAAAAGGCCAAATGGTTTTTCGGGTAGTAGTATAGACACTTGACCTTTATATGTAAATAAAATATTATGGAATAAATATTTATTTAAACAAAGCCTTTTTAAAACCCCATGTCCAGTGCTTAAAATTTAATTAATAAAATTTAACCTCAATAGCGCTTATGAACAAAAACACGTGACCTTTTAATTTCAAACGACAAGGTTTATGAAAAAGTTTATTAATATATTACTGTTTGTAACATTCTTTACTCGACTAATTTTAGCCACCGCCAACGGTCCACTCTATCGAGTACCGTACTATTTTCTTTCTTTTTACTAAAACTTTATTTGAAACTCGGTTTATATTAGATCTGCAATCCTTATTACGGTGTCATCTGCCACCACAACGAACTCACTATCTTACTTACACTTAAACAGCAGTGTAATTCAAATCTTACGAAGTCGTCTTTCAATATTAGGTTGCGTGAGAACGTAGACGATAGTAGGGTTCACATACAGATAATAAGGGATTGGTGATAATTTGGATTTAAATATAAAATTAGAAGACACTGTTATGTTGCCTTACCTATGTCTATTACAGAAATTATTGCGTATTATTATTTACACAGGATTAATTTCAAAGAAAAATAATAAATACTTGTAATTTGTTTCGACAACGATTCGATCAAAATTCCGAGATGATGAAATCTACTTTTGTTGCAAAACAAAATAAAATTATTTTTGGTAATCCGATAGCGGGCCCGGGGTGTAAGGTTTTCAGAATTATTGAACGTTATTGGATTACAGGCGTCGGTCGTAACTAACGCATTGTTCGACTGTAATTATATTAACCGAGGCTCGAATAACTTTCACATGAAAGCACTGACGAAAAATAATCAATCACTACTTTTATTGTATAGCCTTCAGCTATATCTCAATAGAATTATTGTTTAATTTTCATGATAGCCAGTAGTTTTATTAAAAAACTCTCCTACGCTTACTTATGCAGTACCAAAAAGGTGAGGGAAAAACGTTTGATTGATGAGCTGACATTATTTTATGATGACGTCACAACGTGAGATAACGAATATTTCAGAATACAGAGGGTGACCAGTGACCGCTTTATGAAAGAAACTTCGTTACAAAAAGGAATACCTCAGCTTACGGGATTGGACCTTCTAATAAAATCGTACATAAACATTGTACCTCTTTATCTATTGTCAAAATTTTACCCAATTTCACCAATAAGTAGGTAGACGTTTTACTTTTAACATTCAGGTAGGATTAGAACGAGGATACTTTATTTATTGAGGTCTGTGAATAGGTATTCGGAATTAAATAGAATGAGACACAAATAAAATGAGACGTCGTTAGCTTACCTAAAATAAAATGTAATTTTCATTTCATTAAGTCCAATATTCAACTATGTTCAACATATATTGCTTATATAAATAAATACTTCACCTACTTTCTCCTTTTCATTGTGTACAAACTCCAACAATATTATAAAGAAACCTTTGAACTATTTGTGTAGAGATATGCGCCTTCGTAATATGTTTTTACAATCCGCAAAAACGGATCAAAAGAAGTCCTTTCCTTTACTGGATATGGGTTAGTGGGAGGTCTTTGTATAGATAGATCTGCATTTTTCAATTCTTCTTATAAGTTGATACGAAAATGAAGAAGAAATTTTATAAATTTATAAATTCTCATAACAATCATCACTTCGAATACGTTCACTACTCCACAAAAGCCTCCATTTCAAAAGAGACGTAGCAAATTGGGCAGAAGACTTAAGATCACAGTTAGGCCCAGTTTCAATTTAGGATACGAACCTGAAGTAAAATTTTTGTTCTAACAATTTTTTTGATCACAAAAACGGTTATTTTTATGATTGGGTGCCCTACATAAATTAAGAGTAGATCTTAAGACATCGTTTAAAGTAAGACGTTTCTAAATGAATTTGTAATTCATCAAGGGATTGTAAGCTTGCGCTAATCTTCAAGTGTGAAGACGCGGCCCTCAAGTACGGCTCACCGATTAAAGCGAACATGCTTTTTGATGTTTATCTCTAAGCGTATATTTTTAGCAAAGTTTAATATCAAGTTTAAAGTACTCATTAGCTCGCTTAATCCAGCACAAAATAGAATTTAGAACTCGAATTACTTACTGGTTCCAGCAATGCAAATACTATTTATAGAGATCAAGGGTTAATTATTACCTAATTTGTTGCTTTTCGAGTGGCCTACTTTGAAAACGGATTGATGACAACGAGTTCTGTGGATCCGATTCTTGCGAATAATTAAAACCATACTCTTCTATTGCTAGAAGATCACAGAAGATTAGTTAGCCAAATTCGGATTAGTTAGCAAAATTTGGAAATAGTCGACCATTTTTATTTCAATCCATTAGGTAAATAAGGAGGTTGGTAGTTTCACTAACTTTGTAAAAAATATACGTAGGCATTAGCAGCAACATCTCAATTGGAGCCTGAGTCTTAATAGCGTTACCATCAATTAAAACTTGCTTCGCATTTTACAAATTGCATTTCTGTGAACCGCGGTCCGTTACACAATGTCAGCCAATTACTCGTAAAAGTTTGAATTTTATTTCAAAAAGTTTAATAATAACTAGGCATCATTCCTTACTCTATTTTCGAAATTAATAATATATAACAGATAATCTATATTCGAAGTTAATTTCAACAATCCATGGTATTTTATGCAATAGGTCGATAGCTACATGATTTTAATAACAACACAAACGTCATATATTTGTATTTTCTATTAAATATTTACTTAAATTCAGGAGTTCATTATTTCATTCAAAGACAGACGACAATCATCTAGAACCCTTGGATTTGAAAGGATTAAAATATGCACAAGATTTTAATAAAAAAATCTGGGTTGCTTTCTGTGAATACAAATATCTCTCTTACCATAATATAAATACAAACTTATGAAGGAAATAAGATCCCTTGTCTTTAACGTACCTATACAAGATTATTTTCCTCACCTTTGGTAGATACTTTCTAAGTATAAGGAATAAATTAAAGTAATAAGTTATTTTCTCTCATTTAAATTTGGAGATTCGTCAACAGCCTGTCTTCAATCACAGTTCAATATGAGTTTACTGGTAAACTGTTTTATCTAGTGCTGCGGACTGTCTAGCGAATTACCGGCGCTACGGCTCGAAAAGCAGGAGTAGGAACGTGGTGGTTTTTAATCAGTAAGAGTCTGACACTCCCGAAATGGAATGTCCCTCACTGACTTGATCGACTTTGGGAGAAGTCATTGGATGACTTTCCTTCTTAAAAAAATAAACTGTGTCTTAATCTCTACGCATGACAAGCGAATTGAAGATCACTATTTAAAAGTTTCGAATTTAGCGCAAAACTCATTTTCAATTAAAGATTTTCACTCAAGATCCTCATTAAAAAACGTGTTTATAAATATAAAAATCTTTTTCTCGTTAGTACATAAAATGAAGAGTTAGTAAGAGTCGTGGTATTAAGTTGTAACGATCATTAATAATACAGTGTGGGGTGACAGAAATAACGAGAGTCATCACTTCACCCACGAGCTAAGGCCAGCTTAGTGCTGTGTATAATTTATGCAAATAATTTGATATTTCTTATAATTGGAGTTATACGAGTACATACAGGAATACTCGAAATCTTCTCATAATATGAAAGAAAGTCATAACTTCATTTAAATTAAAGTTTTTTTTGCCTAATAATTGTTTGCTTGTTTTCCGTTTTATACAATTATCCTGTTCATTTTAATAATAACAGTAGATTCAATTAAAGTACTCGTAGCGTTATCTTCCGTAATTGATTGTAAACAAAAATACTTCGTGACCGTTAAAACAAAAATGTAAGTAATTAAATTAATCTTATCGAATATTACTAATTATTTTTAATTACTCTGTTTATTGCTTTCAGATATCTGTAATAAAATTTTACGTAGCAATTTCGTAGCACTGAGCCACTACGCCGTAGCCGTATTAATGAAATGTTCGTAGTAATGACAGTTTTACCGTGTAAGCGATGTGCACGTAAGTAGCATTCGTAGATTCGTGTTTGGTGCGTGTGACGTGTCAGCACGTCACGTCAGTAGTGATAAGCGTGATTGATGACGTCATCGCGACATTTGTCCGCGGGGGAGGGTCGACGACACGCACATTACCCTACTTGTTGAGCCTTCCATCAACCTATAACGACAGTTTAAGGGCCGTACATCTATATCCATGGCGTCAGCCATATTGACTGACAGCTCATAAATTCACATACTTACTTATTCTCACGCTTGCGATATTTCGTGAATGTCAGTTGCAATGTGATGATAATTCCATGACAAGCAAATATGTTTAAGCTCGGATTACCTGCGCGTAATTATGGTGTAACTTTCAGAAATGGTTGCCTCTACCAGCAATAAGGAGCTGAAGAAATATGATAGAAGAAAATAAAAATGCTTTGGATGTAAGAACTGTATTTGACTGGCCTTGGGTACTTCATAAGAAAATTCATATTTTTTATGGGAAAGAGTTAGTATTTATAATTTTATTCGCATGTACGAGTAACTTCACAAAAACACGTCGTCAAAAAATTTGTGTATAGCTCGGACACAACATAAAAAGGGGTTAATGCTACCGTTCACATAACATCTGGTTATGCTTGGTAGAACGTGTGCAAATGGCGGATATACCGGCGGATAATTCGGACAAATGAATGCTCCCCTCTAGCGGAATAAAAAGGTTAAATATGAACGTGATAAACGAGTCTCGTACCTGCTCGAGTGTCGTATATTCAACCATAATGCTTAACAGCTACTCGTAACTGGATTCTAAGAAATAAGCCCATTATATGAAGAACCAGCTTAAAGAAATTTAGAATTACTGTTAAATATACTTTGTTATTGAATTACAATTTCATGAATTTAATTTTTCGATCAACTGTAACTATAAATTATCATAATGATCGTCATCATCTTCGATCAATTAGTGAGTTATACGTTGATCGAAAATTTCATCAATTATAATTTATAAATTAACACGTTAGCGGAGGATTTGCCTTCAACAGTTTTCTATTGGCAGTCAAAACCTTAAGCAACTAACTTAGATTAATTTACGTCTTTGTATCTACATAATGTCGAATAGAGAACTCTCAAGTAATAAGTATTAATTTAAAAATCTTCAACGTACTAATAATAAACACTAATATATTTTTGAATTAAGTCAAGCAGCAACTTCGTTTCGCTACACACGAGGTATTTATTGAGAGGATCGATTTTCACATTACTGTTTGTCCATAGTTCAAGAAAGGAAAAACATAACGGTTGCTTGAACAAAACAAACGTTATACCAAGTCCTTGTATTGACTATGAATTCATGTCAATATACTTCTGCTTATCTCCCTATGACTCAGTGATATAATGCCATTATATACCTACTGCCAAAAATCTTATTTGATTGTATAATCAGATTGACATTTGACAAAAATGTGCTTCGTTAGACTAGAGGTAGCAAGTCTCGGGTTTGATTTCTGGATCAGAGTTTTACGTATGATTTAAACATACTTTGATTGCACTAAGTTTACAAAAGTGCATAAATGGTCTTAGATGTAGGGTGCATAGCTACTAAATTTGTATCTAGTTGGTTTCTATCTTTGGGTGTACCAAAACAATTCTAGAGTTAAATAATTAACTACACAAAGTTCCATGTGTAAATCCAGTCTATTATTAGTTATTCAATCGGGTAGAAGAGGGTCTGATCTCTAAAATAGTCTTGGATGTATTCCGCTGCATAATAAATGCATGTATGTATTTATTATTAAGGCAAATAAGTCAGTTTTAGTATCACCAAGAATATATCGTCGAACGAGTGTTCGTTTAACATTAAAGATTAAAACAATATAGAAAACTTATCAGTTCCTTATGTGTTTAAACTCTTGTGTTAATTTTACGAATACTTTTACCATAATGTAATGCTTTTTGAGTAAATCTCGGAAATTATTTCAAATAAACTAATTAAGCATGATACTACCATTGCATTGTACAGTCATCACGCTATCCATCACGTCAAACCTAACAATTAGTTAATTAACAATTATATATTATGTCAATTGTATCACAGTTTTGATATAACACAAATATAGAATATTGCAATGTTTTGAATTAATTATTAACGTAATGTGTGTATTGTTTCAGTCATGTCTCCAAGTGTCGTGTTTGCGTTGGCCGTGTGTGGGTTCGCGGCAATCTGCTCATTGCCCGTAACTAATGCGCAGGCGCTCGTTTCTCCTTATGAATGTAAGTAGATTTCAAATTAATTTATAGTAATTGAAATGCAGTGAGCTTCGAGGATTGTGACACCTATATTTATAATTTTGCGTATATATGTAATTCTTGTGTAGCAGGCCAAGCAATGTGAAATCAAAGGAGATGGCTAAATGACTGACCCAGGCATAATAACAAGAATACGAATTTCACGCTAACCCGTATCATTTAAATATTCACTTATGAATTATTTTGTGTTTAACTAATTCTTATAACTTGGTGAACAAAAATTAACAAAAAATAAGTTTCATAATTGATTTTTTTCTGTTGTGGTTTGACATGTCATGTCACGGAACACGGAAGTAGGTACTGCAAGCTATTATTAGGACATTAGTTTCCCCGAAAATCAAATCGAAATAATTAAACGAACATCAATTTTTAATAACGGTAATATAATGACTTTTTTCTGAAACCAAATAATTGTAAATGTTTTGATCGACACAAAATATATATTTTGTATAAGATTGCACAATCTTACTATATATTTTGTGTCTGTCCTTGGTTACTTTGTGTTCATTATCTAGTATAAGCAGAATTGTTTACCTATCTACCTCATATATAAATAACTTTCGGCTCAGGTTCATCAAAACGCCTTGGTAAAAGTTCAGAGCAATGTTAAATTTTGAAGTTTTTGTAACGTTGTTTGACGTAGGAGCGCTACTTTATTTTCAGGATTGCGCAGATATGCCAAGTTTCTGGACCTTCTTAACTACAAAATATCAATCTTTAATTATGCGGCTTTATTTATTGCTAGGTACCATATTTATACAATATTTATTTGTACGGGTTACGACGTCCATACTTTGGTTTAGCCATGTCCTTTAGAAAAAAATAAGTAAACGTCGCATAGAAGTATCTAGTACCTAACTAACAATTTTTGATAAAAGTTTTTAAAATAACTGAGATGGTACGGCCTTCTTACCTTCAGTACGGCTTCTACAAGTAGATGCCTCTCTAAAAGAATTTTAGCAGCATAGATTAACTAAATTAACTTTAAATGCAAGACCTTACTATCAAAGGAAAGTTTGCAAAGAAATCTCGAACAGGATCTCCAAACTTTAACAAGAAAATCAGCCCCTAATAGAATGTTTCGGCCCCATATCAAGTTCAATTGCACGATTCAGCCTATTATTACGTGAAACTTAACCGAAAGAGAATAGATAGATAGTGGATGCAAGAAAATACAATACCTCCTAACCTTTTAGTGATCACTTACGTGACTATTGTGTAACTTAACACTAACTTAACTACCGATACGTTTATAAAAGTTGTATTTACGTATCAGTTTTATACCTACAATATATATGTTGCATAACTAACTCGTTTGTCTAGCCGCAAGCGTGTAAGGAATCTCGGTTACCATTGTCCGGCCGATTCGATATTCTAAAATTCTCAATAGGATTTTCAAGTCTGGAAAAGAGAGAACTCTTTTCACCTATTGCATGCCATACATAGAAATGTATGGCAATAAGCTTATCCGTAACGAAGGACTAGTACAATAAATAACATGTTTACAATATAATAATAGATCCATGTCTACCTACCACCCCTTCCTGGAATAAAAGTAGTGTTGTTGTGTATTTTCCTACAATACTAAGAATTAAGCATCAAGTTTTAGGAACGAGGCCTTTCAAGGCTTTTCGTATCTATCTCGCGCTAAAGAGATATCATTTTAATACCAGACGATTGCTCAAATCTTTTCTACGTGCCTCTACATATTTTGCGCTACAAGCGAATAATTTGGAGGATTTATTAAGATTCCTTATCACACCTACTTGCTTACATCTTTGTAGGTACGTACCAGGAAAGTCTAAATTAACTCTTTCATCATATTACATTATAAAACGTTACGCTGTTCTCGCCCTGAAAGGATAGACAGAAGTGCACATAAATAAATTAGTAAATAGTTTTCACTTGACGCATGAAATCTAAATATTTAGGTGTCTTATAATTATAGATCATTAGGCTGATTTTACAATGGTAATATTAGAGTCCTTACTCTTACTTTCTCCTTCAAATTACACTAGGGTACGTACTTATGTATCTTGTTATTATAATTAATGCGTAAGGCACAAAATATATTTAGTACAAAATTCCTTGAGACATACAGTTTATGTAACTTTATCACGTTTGACACACTGAACGACATTGAATTAAAATGAATTTATTCATAACGTTTTTCAAAAACAAACTTATTCTTTACCTTAACCACCTACAACTGAAACCGTTTCAAGGCAAAACATTTACATTTGTATTAGAAATATGAAGCAATCTATTTCCAAGGAAATTTTTATACCAATAGTATTCAATGAGATGAATGAGTGTGATCTACAATAACTTGGTACTATCATTGATCATAATATTACATTGATCACTGTAAAACTGCAAAAGAGTAGGAGATTGATCTTTTCAACTGTTTATCTTAAACACATTGGGGAGCCACTAGATGCAGGTGGCGAGTTGTCCATCAACGTGAAGGACTAAGGGGGAGACCTTTGTTCAGCAGTGGAAGTATATCTAAATTTCGCGCAATGTTCTTTTGAAACGAATTATTGTTTTAGGCAACCTAAACCTTCTTTATTAAGAAACTAAAAACAATACCAAAAGAACTTTGCGCAAATTAAAATAATTTTAAAATATTGTGTCAATCTTTTCAGATATGTCACCCAAAATAGTTTTAAAGATAAAAGATTTATTGGAAGTATTTTTTAAAAGCAAATACAAATCATTCGATCGCAAATTTGAAGATATTATTGATTTTGTTGCCTCTAAGACCACTTGTCCAATGAAATTTCGTAATGATTTAGTTTTACAACTTCGTAATTTTAAACAACAATTTTCTAAGAAATGGATGTTATACGGCAGACATAAGGATAGATTTTTTGCCAGTGAACATACTTGGATAGAGGGATGTTGCGAATTTACCCGTTTCACAGTTCCAAAATCAGGAAGGCGACCTTTAAGCTTCATTGAGTGCAGTGAAAATTCAAAACGGAGAAAGACATTAAATCTACGGGCAGAAATCGATTCTGATACTTTAACTTATGCAGCACAAATGCAATTAAGGGCGTTAGGCAAAACAACAGAAGCTGAAGTGATTAAAAAAGTCTCAGAATCACCCCAATATGCCAAGGATTGTTCCAACATATCTAGTGAAGCAAAAGTTAAGAAATTATCACCACGAGAAGCCCTCTCATTACTTATAGAAGCTCAACTTTCACGTCAGCAATATGATATAATTAGAAATTACGCTAAAGACATTTTTCCATCCTATAAGTTGGTTCAGGCTGAAAAAACCTTTTGTTATCCAAAAAACATTCATGTTACAGAAACTGAAGCTAGTGTGCCACTCATCAGGTCTTTGTTAAATCACACCGCTACGCGTCTAGTTCAGTCCCAAGAAAGTGTTCTACATTCACAGTCAATAAACCCTGCAGACCAAATCGTATTGTATTCGAAATGGGGATTTGACGGGAGCTCCAGTCATACACAATATAAGCAGAAGTTTATTTCGGATACAGCAGATGACAAATACATGTTTCTAAGCAGTCTCGTTCCATTAAGACTTTCGTATACAAAAAATAATAAAACTATTATTTTGTGGCAAAATCCAAAACCTTCGTCATCGCGATTTTGTCGACCTATTAGTTTGCAATATCTTAAAGAATCTGATGAAGTAGTGAAAGCTAAAAAACAAGATATTGACAACCAAATTCAGAATTTATCACCAACAGAAATTCATATAGCTGATAATGTGTATACAATTAAACATGAGACTGTTTTTACAATGGTAGATGGGAAACTTTGTAATACACTTTCTAACACGAAGTCTACGATGAGGTGTTATTTATGTGGCGCCACTTCAAAAGAATTTAATAATCTAGATGTCATTTTAGAGAAACCTGTCATGACTGATTATATATCTTTTGGCTTATCAGTGTTGCATTGCTGGATCCGCCTATTTGAATCTCTTTTACACTTAGCATATAAATTGCCCATTCAGGAGTGGCGAGTGAATAAACATAATAAAGAGTTAGTTGAACAAAATAAAACAAGAATACAAGAGGAGTTTAAGAAGGAACTCTCTCTTATTGTAGATAAACCGAAACCTGGCTTTGGAAACAGCAATAACGGAAATGTAGCACGCATTTTTTCCAAAATTTTGAAAAATCAGCTATCATTACACATATTGATACGCAGTTGATAAAACGATTTTATATAATTTTGCAGACTATATCAAGTGGATTTAAGATAAATGAAGAAAAATTCAAAATATTTTGTCGAGACACAGCTACTCTTTATGTAACTCTGTATTCCTGGATGCCCATGACCCCAACTGTTCACAAAATATTAATTCATGGCCCCGAAATTATTAAACATGCTTTATTACCGATCGGTCAGCTAAGCGAAGAAGCACAGGAGTCCAGAAATAAGGATTTCAAATCATATAGAGAGCGCTTTAGTAGAAAAACTTCTAGAACAGAAAATCTTGTGGACATCATAAATCGTTTGTTTATATCCTCCGACCCTTTTCTAACCCTGATGCGCAAACTGCCTAAAAATAACCGAAAACCCTTCAATCCAGAGGTTCTTAATATGTTAGAAGAGGAATAAACGCTAATTATTATATTAATGTATTTTGGGTATTGTCTCCATACACCTTGCCCCAGTGTGCGTCGTCCGGCTGATGATGATCTCAATGTGATGTCAAACGAGTGATTGAGAGTAGTTTTGTCCCATTTGTTGATAAAATACAGTTAACTTACATAGGAATTTATAACACCCATGTTAAAACAATTACATTACACAAGTAGCTACTAATACGTGTGTTTCGTGTATTACAAGAAGGCGATATGTCAAGCTTTTAATAAGATTACGTTGAGAACAAGCGCGTAAGTAAACATATAGCGCGGTAACCGTAAATCTCAAATACGCGTCAACATCACGTTCTCTATTAACTATCACATTACTATTACTGTAATTTCGGATCACCTAATCAGGGACGGGCCTTTTGTAAGAGACGCAAATTAATTGGATCGGGAAATATGTTTCTATAAAGAATATTTTAGTTGTCTAGTTAGGTTCTGTATAAAATTAGTACTGAATACATTGTAAATATATACATTGATAATAATAGGTGTAATCTAGAGTATAACAAACATAACAACATAAGCGTATGCCATTGAGTTTTCAAATTGAAGGATGAATCTCACGAAATATATCTCTTTCACAAGAAAGTTGATAAAGAGTTTCCTTATAACTCCTACAAGTAAAATGAGCTGTGATATTACAATTTCATACAATTAATTAAAATATAACTTAATAAATCTCTATTGAGGAAAACTTATAAGTGTAATTGATTAATACTTGAATATCTAAGTGTTGAAGCTCTTAAAGTTACATTCAATGTTGACGATTCTATTTCAAAGTAATGTTTCGTTAATTCAATCGGGCTAACTCAGAAAATTAATCAAACCGCCCGTAGGGATAACAGAGAGATTTGCATAATTTTCATCCTATTGTATGTAAGACACAATTAACCAACTAGACAATAAAAACATTTAATTTTACTGAAGTTTAAGGAATCTTGTACAGATTCGTATTAATGATGAAAGTCGTGTTAACGTGAGAAAATTATCATAGTACTTAGTTTGTTTCGAAAAATGTAGTTTTAAAAGATCTCCAGGAATCTCTATCCATAGGTTATTTATCAAAGTCACATCATGCAGCTAAACGCTTTTGTTTATACAGTACCCACGTAAATGTTCTCAGATATCGTGATTTCATTTATTTAGACTGATCCAATCTGACAAACAATCCAGTCATGTACAATATTAGACTAAAACCAACAGTGCAATGATCAAAATAAATTCTTTCACAAATTCATTAATCAAAAAAACAACACGTATCGAATATTGTGCGGTTCATAATTAAAAACACGATCGAAATAAAAAATGCTATAACATGCGTATTGAATACTGATGTCAAATAAAATCGATTTAACTCATTTGTTACGATTCAGTGGAGTTTTATGTTTTTATGTATCTGTGCGATTTATACATAAACGAATCTACCTTTTATACGTACAAATATTCGTTCCTTGTTTCTAAATTGGTACAGTAAGAAGATCTATATGACCTTTTGATAAAAGAAAATACACTCGTACTTAATCGCATTAAAGTTATCATTGCTTTTCTTAAAGTAAATATTTCCATTCAGTCAAGTATACAAAATTATTAATATAAATTCCATTCAGTCCTATTTAGGTTCTAGTTCTGGTATACAGTGTACATCAAGATTCCTCCGGAATGGTCAATCTAAGCCACCTTTCAAGTTTCTTAATCAAAATTGAAATGCAAGGTGTGCACCGTGAATATTAACTAGCCTTTGAATCCTTGTTAGTGTTGCGAAACAATTTTCTTACTGCCTCATAAATTAATTATTTAGAGGAGAAACTTAAAATGTTTCGTATAATTACGACAAAAACGGAGATGCTTCCACAAAACTGTGCCTGAAAGCTTTTTCTATTGATTGTCCTCTGGCTTTTTCCATTTCGATAAATAACAGAAGTTTTTTCAATGTACGGCTATTTTTGTTCCTACTATAGAAGCCACGGTAAATATATTCGTATTTTTATTGATTCTTACACAATCAAATTCTGGCGTTCTGACTAACAAACGCCTACGGAAACAAGGAAAGTGATGCTGAGGAAACAACCACCGCAATCCCCACGAGTAATTAATTTTCAAATCACTAAGGAATCCCCTTTTTATACTAGGACATTTTGTGTTACTTTATCATTCAGGAATTTACCTTAAATACTTATATGGTTTTAGTTTATGATCTCCCTTTAGGGACTGTGATACTATTGGCACAACATTCCCAGCTAATAGAGCTGCGACTAACTTCATAGACTGCACAGCTTAAGTTGTATTACCTGTACATATTCTCGGGTTGATACGAATTATAAACTTGGTTGCTGTGTATTGCAAACATAATTAGGAATATCGGACTGCGGCCTTTGATAATCAACGATATGTTACAGTTATAAACTAGTTCTCGATACAGGATTTCAAGCTTTGGGACACGTGTTGGAATATTATTACCAGAGTTCATTCATTAGTGAGACTGAATATTGATACATTGAATATGTTTAGGAATACGGGGTTTCAATATCGTTCTTGTTTCAATATCAATATTTTTTAATGACATACGTTTTGAAGTGAACATTTTAAAGGTGTTTTCGCGATGCAACAAATGATCGCAGCTCTAAGAAATGACGGTACATTATAAAGCTACTGGAACACAATACATTAAAAATTCTCCCTACACTGTGTGTCGACTGACAAGCGTTCATATGTCTTTACAACAGGTGGCTTGTTTCACATGCTCGCAAGAATGACTTTTGATGTTTTCCTTTTGTGTCCGGAAAATTATATACAAGAGGACAAGTGCTTATTAAAATCGTAATTAAATAGCACCGTCTTTCCTTCTTATTCATTCAATATTCATTCGAAATTATGTTTTGATTTTCAAACTGAAAGTCTCTTTTAGCTTCACACATTATTCATTTCATGTGGAACTACGAACTGCGTATACGAAAGGTCAAACATTTACGTAACGAAGTTATGTAGTTCGATAGGTTTATTGACTACATACCTAACACATTGTTTTGCAAACTTTCTCTTATTATTTCCTAGAAACTTGGGCCGACAGTCTAGTTCCCCAGACTAGTCGGCAATGAAGCCATACTAAATAAACTAGGGGCGAACGTTTCTACAACATACACCTTAATACATACATTTTCTTCTCGTCAAAGGGATGTACGACACTCATTTTTCAGCATGGTTAATATAAAATTGTTGGGCAATTGTACTAGATATAAAACTATTTAATATTAAACATCGTTATCACATCCCGAATTGTTTGATTTTTTACGGAATGAATTATTTCCTACACTCTATTTTGTCCCTATTTACACTGTGACCAAATTACAACTGCCTTTAGTGTTTAACTTTATACGATTGTGGAATTTTAATATGCTCGTCGTTAATAACTCCTCATAAACGACTGAATCAATTTCGATGAGTTGAATGTTTGAGTAGAACACTTGAACGATTCAACAATTAGACTGATTTATTGTACAGGAATTTTATAATAATTATAGATACGGATAGCTACTTATTACATTCCTTTAGTCTGGAACGTATAGATATCGGGAAACCTAAAATATTTGGATATTAATTTATGGTAGGTATAAATCAATTTGGTCATTATTTTGAGAGCAATTTTAAGGATAATACTATTATTCTCTAGAAAAATGGGATAATATTGAAAATTACTCACGTCTTATATATCACGAACCTTCAAGAATATTGTCAAAAAAATACATTACGTGTAGTATAACTACAAAAATATTATTTAGATTTTTACGTGTAAAGCAGTACTAAGTTAATATTGCTATTTATTACTACTTAAAATAAACAGATTCTATTCCGGTTTGGTTATAATTCAACAATTTGTTTTAGATAGTTAATATTAAGCTGTATTTGACAACTCTCATAATTACAAATTCATTTATTGAAATAGTAACGTTATTATGGGGCAATTATTTGTATAGAGTATTACATAAACGTACCTATACCTTTTTTAATAATATTATTTGTCAAAAGGGAAAGCATACTCTTATCAATCGATTTAGAACCCTAAAACAGTGATAGTTATTTACTGCCCACCCAAATTTGAAAGGAAAACAAACACGATCGAGTGATTACGTTTACGATCAACAAGGATAACGCAATTTTATTGAGAAGTAATATACATTACTTCGTTGCAAGTGAAGTGGCCTACACTCTTAAATTAGTTAGTATATAATAAATGAAGAAGTGTTCCTGTAAATGTCACATTGATGTCGGGGACACTGGCCACGGCTGGGTGCCTATCGACCCTTAGACCGTCCCGTTCCACGCTAAATCTTACGGAGGATCTAATTTTATAATACATTGCGCCCGTGTTTACCGGAACCCCTTCTATCAAGGGTGATTGGGTAGATTGAAGATAGGAGAAGAAGTATAGATTTCTTCTTATCTTATTGGGAAAGGAAATTGGTAAGTTCTTTGATAAAATTGGTGAAAAATGTACTGGAAATGTATGACCTAGTCCTTATAAGCTAGCTAAGTAACAGACATAGGAACAGTAAGAAGCACTATTTAAAAAAATCTCATCTTATGAGCTTGTTCGACTATACTATTACTATTCACATAGTTTAAATTTCACTTTCTCGTAAATTGATTCGAATAAAATGTATGAAACTAAGCCACGTGTATGTTTATAGATGTAATTTAAATTCAAAGTGCAATGAATAGGGTTCCGTCCAAAGATAACAGCTACAGGTGGTGTAACCTCCACACGAGTCCAATTTAAAAATAAATGAGTTCGAGAAAAATATAGAGTAGTCTTCTAAGGACGGTAGCCGGCACAATGTGTATTTTTCTTTACGATACAGTATCGGGAAGTGAAGTACGAAATGGTATACATTGGTACAAGTAAATAATATCCTCAATGGAGTGTTTATAGGTACATACCCTGACAGTCAATTAGAGGAGGATGAGATAGAAGTATGATTGATAAATTACTTTGTAGTAGGTATATGGCCACGTACCTAGGTACGTGGTAATTATGCTATACAACATTGCTCATTACTATCATTTTGTAATTGGTATCAGAGTTAATTATACTAGAGACAGGTTTAAATTAGTTATTACGGCTAAAAGAGCAACGAATTAAATAATTTGTATTTGATTTTAGTGACCGTTTATCACTATTTAGTTCAAGAGCAGCTCGTTAAATAAATCGATATTGCTGAACAGTTTAAGTATGCTCCACACACATCCGATGGATAAATCTTTTTAAACAAGTTAACCGGTATGTACCGCAGTTGAGTTGTGCAAACTTTTGTTTAGCCTCCCAAAAGGCTTGTCCCAATAAAACTTGCCATACAACTTATATTACTTGATTAATAAGAAAAGTTATCTATTTGACGGTTTATTTTAGTCATATTTTGTTTTATGTGTAATTTTTGTAACGAAACTATATGCTTGTGTACTAGATTCAAGTACCAATATTTTATGTACGTATAGAAATGTTTTAAAGACTATTTTAGAATCTTCGGAAATATTTCTGTATATAATTTCCTATAATGTACCTATACAACATTAGTAGGATGTTTGTCTAAGTTGTAATCCATACCGTTCCATATGTTGTAACAGAGAAAGCAGTTGAATGCGAAGTCTTAGCATTCAGACGAGCTCAGACCGTATAATCTCTTACACTGAACATAACATGGTGGACATATTACCTACACGTACGTAGTTTATGCACCATAAACGTAAACATGGACATTTTACTAGACATTGGAAAATATACTCGTATTACAAAACTTTGTTATCCTGTTGATAAGAAAAAATGTGGTAATGTAGCTGTCTAATTTTCTTTCTGGATTGCAATAAAAATATAGTTTAGTGATAACAGTTCGGTAACCTATCGATTCATAATCGTAATAAAGCAAAAGAAGTACCTACTTTCAGGCGAGTAAACGTACTCGTAAAACATTCCAAAATCGATGATTAGTGAACATTAATTTAGGTTATTCCCTATTTTTTTATTACCTTAGTCAATATTTGTTCCTTTCTACAGCATCAGCGGCAGCGGACAGTCAAAACGGGTGGGGTGCGTTAGGCGGTCTGTACGCACTACTAGCCCAGCACGACGCGCTGGGCGGCCACGCACTCGCGCGCAAGTCCGTGCGCTCGCCGTCCCGCCGCCTGCGCTTCGGGCGCCGCTCCGACCCTGACATGCCTCCCCAAGCACCTGTAAGTAACGAAATAAAAGTTTGTAACAAACTTTGACTTAAGAAGATGTCAAACCAAGAGGTCGCAGTGCAGCCAGTGATTTCATAAAATATGACCATTAGTTTTATCATAGAAGCAATTAAAAAAATAT
This sequence comes from Spodoptera frugiperda, assembly GCF_023101765.2. Classification (NCBI taxonomy): domain Eukaryota; kingdom Metazoa; phylum Arthropoda; class Insecta; order Lepidoptera; family Noctuidae; genus Spodoptera; species Spodoptera frugiperda. The sequence continues at coordinate 7,359,831 of NC_064240.1, forward strand.
CACATTTACTAACGTATTTATTCGTAAAGTATTAGGTACTTTACGAATACTAATGATTGAAACTATTATATTTGAAGATTTAACAACATTTTGCAGATAAATAAGGTAATAACATGGCCTCTGAAGCACTCTTAACAAGGTCAACCGTTTGAATCACTCATATTTAGCAATTGTATTAATTTGAATACATCAGTAATCTGTCGGTTATCAACATTTCGTCGAGCGTTCGGCGGCAATCCAATAAAGTCACATCTCCGGGAGACGTCTTAGTGAATTATCTCTATTAGATTCTCATATTTAAATGTCCCACAATATTGAGTTACCTCGACGACGTTTTGAGGTTACAATTTTTACTATTACATTGTTATAAATGATTCTAATGCTATGCTAAACTAATTTAAATTAATGTTTCTCCATTCAATAATACTGGAAAACTTTTTTTCGCTATAAGCATCTAACAAAATGTTCTAGAGTAGAACAGTTAGAAGCTTTCTTCAACTTAGTTTATTTTACGACACAATCTTTAAGATACCCAAACCAACACGTTCAAGTTATTAAAATCAAACTAGTAAACAAAATAACGTATCGAACTATCGCTACAAACTATGAGTCCATCCATTGAAACACTCACCTCGTTAATGAAAGACGAGTGAATGGGGCAAATACCTTTATGTGCATTGTGTAGTGTAAGCGCATAATCTGTGTACAACATCAGTTGTCAACGTCAGTTGTCAACGTCAATTGTCAATGGCAGTTTGAATTATACCGAGCTACAATGGGCTGTGTGTTTATTTGTGAGCTTCCCCAGTACTAAATACTATAGTGGCGACGAGGACAATTAGTTACGGTTTTGCGTGCGCATTCAATCTACAGTGTGTCACAATGTCGATTGGTAAAATCAAAGAGTTCGACATGCGGTCGGGGTTATGGACGTTTTATATGGACAGACTTGAGATGTACTTCAAGGTGAACAAGGTCACGGACGAAATGAAGTTACCGACGATGATTGCTAGTATGGGGGATGAAGCTTACGAGTTGCTGGTTAATCTCGCTAGTCCAAACAAGCCTTCGGAATTATCTTTCGTACAAGCTGGTGATTTGATGCAACAACACTTACAACCGCCGCCATCTTCGTTAGCGGAAAGATACCGATTTCGACAGAAACGGCAAGGTGCTACGGAGGATGTGGCCACATACGTAGCGGAACTGAAGAAATTGTCGCGGAATTGTAAGTTCAACACCAATTTGAACGAAAACTTACGCGACCAATTTATCTGCGGGCTGCGCAGTGACGTCATTCGGCAGCGGTTATTCGCTGAAAATGACACCATAAATTTTGCGGAGGCGGTCAAGTTGGCGTGTTCGTTAGAAGCAGCGGAGAGGGACGCAGCTGTGGTTGAGGGGAAAGGAGCATCAGAGGCGAGGAGTACGTGCTCGGTCCATGCGCTAGAAAAGTGCGCGGGGCGTGTCGGACAAGGACGCGGGCGCAGAGTAGGCGGATCGGGGCCGGTCAATGTCAGGATGGCGGGCTCAGCCGGGTCGGTGAACACAGGCTGCGCAGCATGCGGGGCGGCGAATCACGATTTTGAGAGGTGCCGCTATCGGAACTTTGTGTGCAGCAAATGTCAAAATGTGGGTCACTTGCGGCGGGTGTGTCCTGAGTGGAAAGGTCAAAGGTCGCAGGGAAACAGTGACGGTCAAGAAAAAGCAATTAGGCGCGGATTTCATTTCGGAGATCTCGACTACGGGACCAGTGATGAAGAAGGGGTTATCGAAGATCTAAATCTCATGGCATTAAATAATTATAAGGCGGTGAGTTTACCCATTCATTCCCATTCAACACACACCGAGGGTTATTTCGATACAATAGGTTAGTATATGGCTTAGCATCTAGCGTAGGAATTTTCCAACGCATTATGACAAAGTGAACTATGGAGTAGGTTTGTATTTGTAGGTTCGGTCCACCATTTACAAGTAGTGAATTTGCCACCTCTTTACAGGGTGACGGGGTGGAACACGTATTTACAGCCCCTTATCATCCCGCGTCAAATGGGGCGGCGGAGAACGCAGTCAGGACCCTAAAGAAGGTTATTAAAAAGGCTATAGCTGAGAACAAAAATATAGAATTGACCTTGAATAATTTCTTACTGCATTACCGTAATACCGAACATTGTTCTACGGGAGAAAGTCCGGCGATATTACTGATGGGCAGACGTTTAAGGACTAGGTTAGACGCGTTGAAACCAGATAGGGAAGGCAAGGTTCGTGAGTCGCAGCAGCGGCAGGTTAGAGGTAAAGGTGGGGAGAGTAGAGAAGTAGGAGTAGGTGACGATGTTTGGTACCGTCAGTATCTAAAGGCAGAAAAATGGCAACCAGGATCTGTGATTAAGTCAACTGGAACTAATGATTATAAAATTCTTGACGATAAGGGTAACGTTCACCATAGACATCTCGACCAGCTAAAGCGTAGAACGAGGAGTTCGCTTGTAGTCCCCACAGGTACGAGACCGTCTTCCGTGGACCCTCAGACTTTGGAGCCTGATATCCAGGCGGAGATCCCATCTGAGCGGACCGTAGTTCGAGGCGAGCAGCTGGGTGAGCCCGGGGGTAAGATAGGTACCAATACAGAGTCCGTTGAGGATTTAGGCATGCCAATCAGTGAGGACTTTACCACGCCTCCTACCACCCCAGTACCGACCCAGCCACGTCCCGTTCGGAGTTGTCGAGTGGGTAAAACCATAAACTATAAGTATTCTTAAGTTAATCATAATTTGTTAGATATTAAGTAGGTAATAAGTTAGAGAGGGGTAATTGTTGTAATTCTTAATTAAGTGGGGAGGGATGTAGTGTAAGCGCATAATCTGTGTACAACATCAGTTGTCAACGTCAGTTGTCAACGTCAATTGTCAATGGCAGTTTGAATTATACCGAGCTACAATGGGCTGTGTGTTTATTTGTGAGCTTCCCCAGTACTAAATACTATACATTGCGAAATGAAAATGAAAATGAAACAAACATCAGAGGTGGAGTCTAATCTAGAGTCTAGTCTTTCAACCTTTTACGATGCATCCCCCTTTATGTAGGAAAAATATACGATTCTATCTATGCGCTTCTGTATCTATTTTCTCAGAATTGCTTTTGAAAATAGAATGACTAAGTAGCTATAACAATCGTATCATTGTATATTAATACGTGATGCAAAAACTTTGGACCGCTATTTACGAAAATTGCGCGGACGTAGGAGCATAAAATTTGGTACACTTATAGTTTATGCGTAAGAGAAGTGAAGAACGCTAATATTTTTCAAAAATAATGCTTTTAAAGTTCATTAAATCAATAAATAAAACATTACACACACATGCATAGTATCTGATCGTATTTCACAAAACGTCAAAATCGATAGACATTGCGATGATATTGACGTCTAATATGAATAGAGTTTTATAAAAGAGTTTGTTTGAGTTTGAGTTAAATAAAAATTATCCTTGAACGTATGTTAAGTGGTATTGTAAATTAAATCGAATTTGGTTGAATTTCAACCACTAGGCGACCACTAGTCAAAATAAAATCAACATTTTTGTCACCTTGAGATATTTTCTCGTTATGCAGAAAGCAGGAAATTCATAATAAAACGTGAAATAACCGTAAAGAAAGCTGAATAAAGGAGCATTTAAAGTGAAGTGGTAGACGCAGGTCTTCCACAGAACCGCAGCGGTTTTGTGAGTGAAGCTCGGAGGCTGTAAGTGTTTCTCGAGTGGATAATGCATTATAATGTTCACCGACGACCAGATAACGTTACACACAGCTACCTACTCACTTACTCGGTGACGTAAAAGCTATCTCTCAGCCTTCCTCGCGTATTTTACTCTGTCATCGCCCTTACTAACTGAACGAGTATGATACGACATTATCGGTAGAGGAAGATTTGCAAATTTAAAAAGTAGTATTTCGAACTTGTACTATAGAACCTTTGTTTGATTATTAAGTTGGTCTGCTAAATTAAGTTCGGTTTTTTGTAACCAGGTATAATTGCTTTCCCCGATATAATAATTGATATAGCAAGCAACAGGTTTGCACATTCAGCTCTGCATTGGATTCAGTCACTCGTCAACGTCACATTGATTTTTATTTCTCCTTACAGTGAACATGCTCCCTGAAGTGTGCAAGCGTCTTGATATACATACATACATACATACTTACATATAAATGAAGACGAACGTGAATGACTTATCTACAAAGAAAACACAGCAAGACTGTGCCCTGTAACTTATGTAGTCACGACCCCTCACTTCTGTGTTCAAATCAAGACAAAGCCAATTTCATTAAATCTACCCCATTCATTCTCCGAATCTTTTATTACGTCTTCTATGTTATCTTGTTCAAAGATCTTAATTGTTAAGTTGTCCTCAACATACGTCACAAGCGTACCTTTCATGTTTTTGGTAAATTATATCTTAATTTCCTAAACCAGTGAATGCGCAAAGTAATTCGATTTGTCATATCTGACTTGTTCTGAATTATCAGTTCACTCTGAGCGAGTAGTATGAACATATTGACTGTTTGTACGCAGCGATTTTTTTTTTCAGTTAATGTTAGTGTACCTATTTACAGACAAAAGATTTATAGATATACAAATAATATGTCATTGTTTTCTATGGTGGTATAAAAGTATTTTGCATAAAAATGCGTAAAAATAAGCATATTTGTTAGTTAAGCACTTCCGAAGTAATGTAGACTTTGCAGTTTTTAACGAGCAGTAATTATATGATGCCTTTATCAAGCCAAGTTCAGATAACGAGCGCCAACTTTTCTTAATAAAAATACTTGTAACTCTAAACTCCTCATAAACAGTACTTAGTAATTAATATCGATAGTATAAAAGAGCTTCAGAAAACCTGTTTACATCGGCTTTAGACCGCTAAATGGAACTAGTCCCTGAGTAAACTAATTTAGTTCGAGATATTGCAATATTCAATGTTTAACCTGTGTTTGACATTTTGTTAACAAAATGGAGTTATTCACTGCGATGTCTTAAAAAAAGGACGGTTTTACTCTAATGTAGAAAGTTTACTTTAATGAAGAATTTTAAACTCACGACTTTGTTGAGAGAAACTAAACCAGAGAACGCATCTTAATACAATGCTTACATAACATCCCTTATGTAAATTATTTTTGTAATCCTATATTCATCTATCAACATGCCCAATAAACAATAATGTCTAAATTTTTATACTCACTAATCGCTGAACGCGTAATTTTCTAGCTGAACACATTTGTATAACTCAATTTTGTTAACTTATACACCCTTTCATCCCTAATTTTATGAAGCCCCGTCTTATCCCTCGCCCCATTAGATCTCCATATATGTACAACGAGGTATAAATTAATAGTTCTGCCCTTTAATATTAGGACACCTATAATTTTAGCGATAAATTTACACACTTCAGTAAACTTTCGTGTTTTCGTCACTTAAATATTTTGCTAATATCTGTTGGACATTATGACGTTAGTGACCACGAAAATGTAAGAAGTTTGGCATGATATTAAAGATGTACATATAATGGTAAAAGCTATAGTCCCCACCTGTGTACTCTGAAGGCATTTAGGCAGTTTCCCTACAAGATGAGAACATTATCACACTTTTGTTAACTTCAAGATTTCCTTCGATGAAAAAGTTTTGAATGTGAACATTATTTTGTGAAAATTACTAGGCTAATATTTGGGTTAGTGGGTCTCTTATACATTTTGGTTCATGAATAAAATAAGGCAATCACATTGGACGTCAAGAATATTCTCTATATTTTTTTTTAATCACGGTATACTAAAATATGCTTTGTTGCAGTTGGACGAGATGAATGAACTGCTTTCCCTGCGCGAGGTTCGTACTCCCGTGCGCCTGCGCTTCGGTCGCCGATCTGAGGAACGTGCTGTGCCCCACATCTTCCCCCAGGAGGTAATAAACAACAAAATATTGATGAATAATCTTGAAGTATGAATAATGACGAGATAATTAAACACCTGTTTTCTTAAAAATCTCGATTAGTTAGTGTATGTATGTATATAATTGAAATCTTTCGTTTCTGCAACTTATCAAATTTATCTAATTATATTTATCTATAGAGGAAATTTCATTTCAATATCACTAAGTAAACAAATGTACTTACACTGTGTCACTCCGCAAATAGTAACAAAACTGCAATAGGAACTTATAGCAGCCTATGTAGCACCTCGTAAAACTATAAATATCTAGTGAAAAGCGACGTATCTACTCCAAGATCCTATTGATTCGAACATCGTAAAACCCTTGATGTCGTGTAAACCCGAGTAATGAAGTTATTCCCTCTAACAAGCCACTATGAGATCTTTTACGACAATTGACCAAGTTTTATGACCGACCTTTTTGTAAAACAATCGGACGATACCATTATTTGAAAAGCAAATTGTATTGTCGTCACCGATTAGATTACGTTTTAAAGCCTGGTAGGCAGTTCTTAATGGCCTATAAATGCCTAATTTTACTGTATGACTTGTGTATTATCATTTGCGTTATAATACGACAAAGTTCGTAAAAAACTTTTAATAACAAATCTTTTAAAACTACTAAAGTGAAACCCGTTTAAGTTCGTATTAGTTTGCAAACATACGATAATATTTTAAGAAATTAGTTTTCCGTACTTTTGCTGGAAAACCGCTATTGGCATTTATAAATTTGTAATTGACGTCATTCGAAATACAATGTAATTATAAAATTAGCTTTAACTAGTATTATACTAATAAAGCCAGTTTTCAAAAGCAACGTTAATATTAGTCAAATTAAAATGAAATTGGCTACACCCTATGAGATAATCATGTCATTAAACATGCGTCATGTCAATAAACATGTTATAATTAGAAGCAAAGCGTGGGGCGTTGATTACTAGGAATCTTTCTACACATTTTATTCTATAGAAATGATGGCGAACAACGATCTAATTGAATCAATCAATTGCCGTATGACATATAAAGGGTGAGGTTAATATTTGTGCACCCGCCCAATCCTCAGGGCATTTGAGACCTGTTAATAATTATGTTACGTTATTTGTACAACATTGTCACTAATAATCCCATCCTTTATAAAGGCCACGACGTCAAGGTTTAGTCACGGTTGGCCCTACTATTTGAAGAGGAGTTTTTAGATTACATTCGTGTGAATCAATAACATAAAGTTCATTCATTGTATAAAAATAAAAATTAAATACTTAGTCGTTTATTACTTTGAAAGTTTATGCTTTTATGTTCATCAGATACTTCAACAAACAAATAAAAGTTTGGTAATAGTAGTTGGCCAATATTGAATTAAAACTTAACTTGCAAAGATATTTTATGTTGTTGTAGTACATCCATCACATTGTTAACTTACAGCTATTATAGTTCTAAATCCCCATCGTAATTAATAGTTATAGGCTTATTTACCCATTCTCCTGAGTTTGATATAATTGTATAATAATTGAAGTTTAGTTTTTAACACAGGAGCAAGACCGTGCCGTACGTGCCCCCTCTATCCGTCTCCGGTTCGGACGCCGATCGGACAACAATATGTTTCTACTCCCCTACGAAGTAAGTCAATTCATCAAATTCAACCATAATTACATTTTGTAAACATTTTGTCCAGTTTACATTACCGTTACAAAATTGTTTCTGCTTCCAACTTTTTTTGAAACATAAATTATTCACAGGGAACTAAAAGCCGGTCATAATTATACACTTAAAGATTCAAATGTAAATGCGACAAAATATTTAAGCATTTATTTTCTGTGTTTCCGTCCTATTTAATGTTTTATGATCAGGACGTTCCAGTTATTCAATGTGAATATTATAAAGTACTGTAAAAAAGTAACCTGTATTCTATGCTGATATAAAGTTCCGTTTACTGTCCAGGTACCTCGCATCACTAATGTTGTGTAAATTTTGTTCCAGTCGGCCCTGCCTCAGGAAGTAAAAGCCAACGGCTCCGTGGAAGACGACAGACAACAGGAATAAACGCAACATATCCGTATACATCTACATATAAATATACCCGCCCCCGTCAAAACTTTTATTAACAATTCTTTATCAGGGCACTACGTCCTATCAGTACATAATTATGTGTCATATTAAACAAATACAATCGATTTTTAGATGTTATTCAACTTAATTATAAGCTATGTGTACATAATAATCAGTTAGTACCTTGTATGTTTTAACCGATATATAATTAGACGAAATATATAACTATCAAACTTTTACTCAGTTCGTGGAATTGGTAAATAAATAATTTGATTGACTTGTCAAAATGCTTTCTTCAGCAGCTAAAAATGTTATAAATGTTATTGATATCGATGATATTCTAGTCAATATGAAGTAAGACTGTCTCTTTTATTTGATCTCTGTTTCCAATTAGTTAAAATTGGTACGTAATACAATGAAGAGCAAAATTAGAATCTGGTTTATTTGTGAGTCAAGTAGATGTTATGGTACCTATAATTAAAAAGTTATCGTTCACTGAAAGTGTACCGCTGACTACACATTGACTAGCTTCGAAGTTTGCTCTTGATTATATTGTGGACTGTACATGTATGTATATTATATGAACTTGCTGCGAAGAGTTGTACATTTTAAGAGCTGGGCAAATGTAAAACTTCTTCGCCTCTCGTAGGTACTATTTGATTTAATCTCTTGGTAACTAACAGTACAGTATCGTAGTTGAATTTAGATCATTATGCAAATACATTATTTATTATATTAAGTGTAGTGAAACTATGTTTAGTTTTGTATGGATATTATAGTGCAATTGATGAGTTGAAAAATAAAATATTTCCAAGGGATATTATTCGTGTTTCATTGAAGTTCATTCCTAAATCTTCTAATAAAGTATACCTAAAAAGTAACGGTAATGAACATGACGATATCTGACACTTTCCACCAGTTATGTTGTATGACAAGTTCCTCGTAATCAGAGTTAAACCTTATGCCATAAAACTGCAAATCAAATACTAAAAACTAAGCTAAACCGATAGAAAGCTGTCGCTGGATGTAGGTTCACATTAGTGTCCCGATTTCAAATTTAATGATACGTGACATAAACTGCCATTGTAAATGTTAGCTGAATCAGTGAGAGTGCACCTATAGAGCAGTTTATGTCAGAGTTGATTAAGGCAAAAATATGTTAGTTAAAATCTATACTGAATCTTTATAAGTGTTTCAGAAAATTATTGTTTCGATAGATAGTGAGGTAGACCTGAATAAATAAATTGGCCGAAACTGTCACATCGACGCTGGAAAGGCAAAATGTATTAAGCGCCACTTTGGTCGAAAATGAGTTATATATACCGTTGGAATCGCCTGATTTTTCTCTTTCGAATGGTCTATGTCACGCCTTAATTTGAGCACTTTGATGGCGGTTAATACACCGGTGATTTTAGACTTTTTCGTATATTTTTTTGTTTTAAATCCATTCATTTTTTTACTTTGGCTCATAAAGCGTACATGATAGTAACAAACTATTGATAAGTCATTTATACCTGCTTAAGTTTACAACTAGATTGGATTTAAATCTCTTTACCTTTCCATTTTTCTAAAAAATAACGCAATAAAACATTTTACAGATTGGCAATTATTATAAAATCTAAACATAAGTCAATTTACTTGTAAATAAAATATATGTTTTTTGCGTTTAAAACATTTTACTTTTCTGCATGTTACAATTATTTGGACGTTAAAACAATTTTATCGAAAACATTTTATTACTAAAATGGTCGATAATACAATTTTACCTGAAGCTATTCTAATGTGTTTGTAGCACTTAAATTAATTTACCTAATGTAAAATTAATTGCATTTGTGAGTTAACCCTCCCAAAAAAGATTGATAAATACCAAACTATGGTGGTTAGACGGTAGTTCAAGACTGTCATTCACCGAGACCGCGGCTGTTAATCAGGGCCGAGAGCGTTGCGCGGGCGCTTCAGTCACCCATGCGCTGTCGACGAGGGAGTTCTCGCTTGCTGTCGCAATACACTGTTCGTAAATATGAGGAGTACCTTAGTTTGCAAACGTGTAATGCCAAAAAGAATTTACCAGATATTGATATAGAAGATGTTGAATATAGATATTTTTAATTTTCCAAAATGTGATTATTTTTTAATATTATATCGTCACGCTCTTTATCCCCGAAGGGATTGGCAGAGGTGCACATTATTGCACGTAACGCCACTGTATAATGTACATCCACTTTTCACAATTTATGTTGTAAGTCCCATGTAATAGGTGAGCCTATTGCCATACATCGGACACATTTCTAGATTCCATGCTATTACTGAGAAATTTTCGAAAAACCGAAAAAAGCCCAGCAATACTTCGCCCAACCCGGGAATTGCCCTTGCCCAGCAATCGCACTTGCAACCACTCGGCCAACGAGGCAGTCATTATTTTAATATAAGATTAAGTGAGATTATATTTTACACTTATAAGATGAATACTGATACAGAAGATGTTGATGAAGTTTTATGTTATCTATGTCTTGAATATGTTTCCAAAGTCTGATTATTTTTCATTTTGTATTTGATTAGTATAAGTCTAAGTACAAGTGTACCTATTAACTTGTGATATCTGATCTCTACTAGGTATACTTAAAAGTATTGCCTTTCCATGTTCCGTACCAAAATGGCAAAAAACGAAACCCTTATAGATTCTTCATGACTGTCTATCCAATAGTCCGTCCGTCCGTATGTCACAGCCATTTGTTTCCAAAACTGTTGGGCCTACATAGTTGAAACTTTGTAGGTTGATGTATTCTGGTAACCGCTATTTGGATTTCGAATAACAATTAATAAATTAAAAGGGGCACCCCATACATGGAACTGATTCAAAAAGTTTTAACCTATTCGTGATGGGTGTCTATCGATAGGACTTTAAAAAAGACATTAAGGTTCCTAAACAACTTTTCGTCAAAATCAATTGTTTGAAAGATAGACGTTTCCAAAGTGGAAAAATGAGTGTCCCCCCTCTAACATTTAAAATATGGGAGGGACAAAACTAAAAAAAAAAAATATGCTGTAAATTTCATTTGAAACTTTCAAAGAAAATTGGTTTGAACGAGATATCATTATTACTTTTTCAGAAATAATACTAATAGAACTCGTCCGTGAACGGTGGCGGTGTGTCCTGCATGGGCTGAGCACCGCTAAGTCCTCAGGGTTGTGGTCGGCGACGGCGACCTCTCGCGCCCGGCACTGGTTCAGACCATGGTGCGGAGCGAGAGGGACTGGGATGCCGTCTCCTCTTTCTGCGAAGCAGTCATGCTAGCTCAGGAGGAGGCGGGGCGCGTGAGAGAACAAACCTCCTCACGCCCCAGCCGTCGCAAGAGACACTCTGGGCGTCGGGGATCGCGGGACGATCTCCGGCCACCGTAAGTACGGGTCTGCGGACGGCGAGCAAGGGTAGCTCGCCGTCCGACCAGAACCAGACCCGTGCGTGCGAAATGTATCCGTTCCAATATCGGATCATCTTGAGCTTCTGGGCGTAACTTTATCGCTTACACTAAACTTCGGCTCTTGTATAGAGTCGAAGGCGCATCTGGCTGGTAGAAAGTTGGGTATCCTCTGGTGGGTGAGACGGCACTTCACACCGAAACAACTGCTGAGCCTGTACCAAGCGCAGGTTCGGTCATGTATGGAGTACTGTTCTCACCTTTGGGACGGCTCGGCTAAATGCCAGATCAATGCGCTAGAAAACATCGAAAAGCGTACCAAGAAGCTCATCAATGATGATGCGCTTGTAGAGGCTCGGCTTCAAAGCCTTGAACACAGGCGCAAGGTTGCAAGCCTTTCCGTTTTTTACCAGATACATTTCGGAGAGTGTGCGGGGGAATTGCACAACTTGATTCCCCCGAGTCCTTTCCATCATCGAACCACAAGACAATCGGCGAGGCGTCACCGTTTCATGGTAGATATCCCACCCACTCGCACGAAGCGCTTCACTCCAAACTTCCATGTGCGAACTGTTAGGGAGTGGGACTCTTTGCCGGAGTCTGTGTTTCCTGATGGGTATAACCTGGGTGTTTTCAAGGCCCGAGTGAATAGGTTGGTTATGGGCAGACGTGCTCCATCGTAGGCCGCGTCATCACTTACCACCAGGCAAGATAGCGGCTAAACGTCGACCCATCAAACGTAATAAAAAAGTGCATTTTCAAAAAACGCAAATATAACTTTCTCGTTCATACAAACACTATGTATAACGAAGTTATTTTATAAGTTTTATATTATGCCATCTACTTGCTGCTACGGAACCCCTCATGGGCGAGTCTGACTCGTACTTGGCCGGTTTTTTAAGACTGATTGATCTCAGAAGTATGTGGTTTATAATTTTTCTTTATTTTACGATGAAAAGTCCTTTTAAATAATATTTTTGCGTTATTTAGTTTTACCCGTAACTTCCATTATTCATTAATATTGTGAGATAATACTTAAAGCCCAGCGAAAACTTTAGCTTAATGCAAGATAAGACATTTTAGTTTTCATGGTCTGACTTGACCGGGTCTGATAAAACATTTTACTTAGACGTGTTAGTATGCTGTACAGAATATAACACATTTTTCTAGCTCATTTTATGCAGCTTTTTGTTCGTTAAAACATGTTTTACCTGGACACGGTGAGTATGGTTAACTGACTTAAGTCAATTTTACCTAACCAAGATTATGGCCTGCATTGTATTAACTCCAAAATCTTGGACACCAAGATACCTAGATTATTTTCTATTATTACATTTCATAGTAAACGTTATTCGTAATAACTATTTTGAGTTTCAAAGAAAAAGCTCCAGTAATTAATTAGTTATGATTTTTTTTGCAAAATTTGAAACTTCAAATCGCTCTACTGAACAATTCACTTAATGGCGGTTAATACATTTTGCCTTTCCAGCGTCGACATTATTATGAATGATGAAACCAATAAATTACCCAAAATTTTGAGCAGGAATGTAATATATCCCATGTAAGGGAGTAAACATAATTTATTACCGTATGCTGAGCATAATTCCTAACATCGTGTTATAAGGCACTAAGGATCTTAAGAAAATAGTTTCTTCTACCTGGAAATCGAAGCTGTGATATCTTGCTTGAAACTTGTACTTACAACTAATCAACCAAAAGTGAGTGCTTTAATATAAGCCTGTGCTTGCCCCTTTACGCAATACATAGCACAGCATTATATTACATCATAAAAAAATCCGAGGTAAATGTTTATAAGTATTAGGGGTGGTTTTCTAACAGCTTCATAGTGATTAATCATAACCCGTTATCGCGGTGTTCAAAAATGCTACGAAGGTGAAAAGGCGATGAAATATCACGCTACGGTAAAAATGGCGTGAAGTAAAGATACTACTAATTATGTTGGATGTTATTACAGCCAATTAGTCTTTTACTAGTTATTGTATAACTTCTCATTACCTTTATTAAATGATAAATGATAAATTATATTTATTTCTGTAAATAGATTATAAAATAACACTTTTACACGTCAATATTTCAAATAGCTAGATGAGGCCGGCATTTCCTATCCGACTACTCTGAGAAGAAATGCCGAAACAAACTCAGAGGTCATAGTCTCTTTTAAAGTCCAGACAAAATCAATTAAAGATGTCGGAGAACCGTGCAAGTTTATTCTGTAGTGGTCTTTTGAGGAAAGAACCACAGCAGTTTGAGCGGACCTGTTCAGATGGCAGCACGCATGTGTCAGTTTACAATGGGCTCAGCTGACGGCTGTTGCTGAATGATCCGACGAACAATACCAACCAAAAGAACATTTGGGTAGGCCACACAAATGCTCACACTGTCAGAATATAATTAACTAAAAGTGAAATGACTAGGCAAACTCTCGCACGGTCCTCAAACTAACAATTTTAAAAATAATATGTGAAAACAAAAAAATATCGAATGATATTAATGTATATCATGTCAAATTGTATAAAAATGTAACTTGTGTTACAAACATGTCAACATGACCTGTGTGGACATTATAGCGGCTCACTCCCAAGCCTGACTATCATCTAAGTAGTCTTTAATTTTATAAAAAGCTTTACTATACAGTTTTTCTTTAATAACATTTTTAAATTTATTCAGGCTCAAACTTTGAATATCGCTGGCAAGGCTCGGATACCGGTTAAATTTTCAAACCGTTATTATGTACTTGTACGCAAAACCTTTACATTGGGTTTCGTTCGCGAAACCTGTTTTTTTAAACCGGTATTTGGAACAGTATTTTCATAAAGGTTTTTTCGGATTAACCGATTTAGAGCAATAAAAACCGGTTAATACGACGCACATCAAAGAAACGCCGCGCGCTGTTCAGCTTATTTCAATAATAATATTTCAACGTGTTTACCGACATGCCCCTCGTCGAATAAACCGGTTAATTTAGGTTAAAATAAAGTTCTTTAATGTTCACGTTCTTAAGAAAAGTTCGGAGGAAAACCGATTTTCATTTCATTTCATTGACATCTGAACGAACCACTTATTTTCTTAAGTCTAGTAGTGGGAACAATATATTTGTTTTTACTTCTAGTGTTTATATTATGTATATCACAATACTTTTTGAATAAATTAATGTTTTTGTGAGCATACACTACATTTTCATAAATGTATTGAGAAGGAACAGTCAATATATTAATTTCTTTAAATAGTTCCCTAAGAGAGTGCCTCGGACTAAGATTATAAATTGATCGAATGGCTCTTTTCTGCAGCACAAAGACAGACTGAATGTCAGCAGCATTTCCCCACAGGAGGATACCATATGACATGATACTATGAAAATAACTAAAGTATACTAATCGCGCTGTATTTACATCGGTCAAATTTCTAATTTTTTTAACGGCATATGCTGCAGAGCTGAGTCTTTTCGACAACTTATCTACGTGTGGAGCCCACTGTAGCTTAGCGTCCAGAGTTATACCTAAAAAGACAGTTGAATCTACAGGGTCCAACTCCTCGCCCTTGATTAGCACGCTGGTTTTCACATGTCTAACATTTGGTGTTGTGAATTTAATGCATTTAGTTTTTGATTCATTAAGTAATAAATTATTGGCACTAAACCAGCGTACTATTTTTGAGAGAGCACTATTTACATGATCACTGACTAATTGTCCACGTTTGAGTTTAAACAATAAAGATGTATCATCAGCAAACAGTACTATCCCATGGTTATCCTTCACAAGGTAAGGTAAATCATTAATATAAATAAGAAAGAGAAACGGGCCGAGAATTGACCCCTGCGGAACACATTAAATTTCCTGATTTATGTTAAGATATATATTTTCTTGATCTACATGGTAGATGCAGTGGCTGGGTAACCGGCTGCCAGCAACGGAGTATTTAATTTGATTAAATCAATCGTCATTACCTGATATAGGTATCTGTCGATCTCGCTAAGGTACTACATTATTACGATATCAGCTTAGTCTCATTTTTAATTCGGGGAAAAATGTATCGCATTAGTAAGGTCGTACCGACGAACTCAAGAAGTGACTACGATGAGCCATAGACACCTACCGCAATTCAAAAAACATAATCAATCGACGTTAATAATAATTATTCTGTACAGAATCAAAAGCTATTTCACTTTTTCAATTTATTTGTTACTAGTTTCTGCCAGCGCCTTCGCCAGCGATAAAACCTATCATATCCATTACCTAGTATCCAAGTCAGCTCATACCCTGTCTCTATACCAAATATCATGAAAATCCGTTCAGTAGTTTCAATGTAATTAACGGACAAACATCTAAACCTCCAAACAAACAAACATATTTATAATATTAGTGTGATTTGTTTATTTATTCCCTACTTTTGTAATCTAGTAAACCTAAATTAGCACTTAAATCAATAGCGACACTTTTTTTCTGCTGCTGCTATCGTCCGTATATCACTGCAGCAATGCCAACTAAAAGTTGACGTTAAGTGATCAGTAAACCAAGCTTATACCATTTCCTAAATGATAAATAAATAAATGATATTTATTTTTGCAAATAAATTACTATGTAACTCTTTTACACGTAAATAACTAGATGAGGCCGGTATTTCCTATCAGACTACTCTGAGAAGAAATGCCTAAACAAACTCAGAGGTCATAGTCTCTTTTAAAGTCTACACAAAATCAATTAAAGATATCGGAGAACCGTGCAAGTTGATCTGTAGTGGTCTTTGGAGGAAAGAACCACAACAGTTTGGGTGGACCTGTTCAGATGGCAGCACGCATGTGTCAGGTTACAATGAGCTCAGCTGACACCTCCTGGGATGGTAGCCCGTCTAAATAGGCGAAGTAGGCATTGGTACCTGACTAAGAGTATGCAGGATAACAAATACTTTTCACTAGTTGGAGTGAAACCATCACCACCATCAGTTTCCATAAAATACACCACACACGTTTCTATGAATGACCCAGAAAACGGACCCGAGAACTTGATCGGTACCGTACTCAAACAAAATATAACTAGAAAAACAAATTGAATCACGTTATAAGTAAATATAGATCGGTCGATATCTAGGCTATTACTGATATCCGCCCCAAAAGTGGACGAATTTGGAAGTGTCCAATACAAATATCCAAGTTATTATTATAAATAAGGCACGGAAAAATATGGGATAAGTCAAAGCTACAGTACAAAAAATATATATTATTTCTGTCGATTATTTTTACTATCATAAAACTTACTTGTATGGACTTATAAAGAGTAACCATTCAAAAAAAAACATCTCCGTAATCGGTCAACCCTTTAGCTACTGAACTAAAATAAAAAACAAGTGCTTAGTTACACAACAACATGCATTCCCATCTGTAAAGTCAGTAGATTTAATATTGAAATCGAAAATAGGTCATGATCGTTTAATAATAAAGTGGAAGTCTAGAAATGTTTGTGAACTTAAATATCAACTAACTAGGCCGATGTGCTTTCACACAGATTTCAGGTTATGTGAGCAATAGTTTTACATCTGTTCTCGTAAAAGTTTGTTTTATAGAAGTTTTATTACATCACACACTATTATCTATTGACTCCCTCGAGTCTCGCCTTGGCCGAGTGGTTGCAAGTGTGACTGCCGATCAAGGGGTCGGGCGAAGTATTGCTGGGGTTTTGCCGGTTTTTCGAAAATTTCTCAGTCTAGAAATGTGTTCGGTATATATGGCAATATGGCAATCGACTCACCACCAATTAAATGGAACTTACAAGTTACAACATAAATTTTGAAAAGTGGGTGATCATTATACACTGGCCATCTGTGCCATAATGTGCACCTCTGCGTACACCTTCGAGGCTAAAAAGCGTAACGATATTATGAAAAAACACTTACTTTTAAATTTTTGTTTAAAAAGTTATTCCAACAATCTTTGCGCCCGTGCGTGCGGCGCGTCGCGTTCCGCGCGCGCCTCAAAGAGCCATCACACCACCACAGATGGGGCCCAGTAGGGCTGATGCCTGATCCGGAGCTGCGGACTACCTAGCGGGTTTACCGGGGCTCCGGCTCGAAAGGCAGGAGAAGGAACGGGGTGGTTTTTAGTCAGTAAGAGTCTGACACTCCCTCTCGCCTCGCCCAAGGCGAGAAAAGTCATTGGATGATTTTCCCCCCTCAAAAAAAAAAAAAAAAAACAGTCTTTGCGCATTTCACTTATTGGCATCACATAAAATTGTAGTCTAAAAATCCGTTTCAAATTAATAACATAATAAGATACTTACTAACTATCCCAGTCAACCTCATAACGCCCATGGGCAAATGTAATTCTGCCAATTAGTTTTTTATTTTTTTTGTGCTATTATTTGCTGTGAATACAAATCCAACTGAACAGATCAGTCAATTTCGAGTCATAAATGAGCAACAAGGTAACAAGGCTTGTAAGTAATTGTGGTTGAGATAGAAAAAAATCTTTTGTTTATAGAAGAGTATTATACATCTTCTATCCCAGTCATTTTGGGCGTGACGTCATTGACATGCCATTTGTTTTCTTTTTGCATTGTGATTGAAGGAAGAATAATGTAGTAAAATGAGCATTTGAATTTAGAAAGAGAACGCGAAATGTTTTGTCCTTGTCATTTTGAATTAAGACGTCGTTGATATGCCATTTGTTTTTTATTTATTGTTCCTACGAGCTAGTGACTCATCATTGATTTTTATGATGAACTAGCAAACCCGACAAACTCCGTTTCACCACCAATGATTTTCCCTGTTTTCCTGCTTTTCTCTTGATATTCTTATCGTCAGGAAGGAAAACCAATAGCTTTCCAAAAATTCAGTTATTTAAAACAACAGATAAATAAAATTCTTCATTTACTGTCGAAGATAAAACTTAATTATATAACTAAATAATATGGTTAGAGTCCATAATTAATGACGTAGGAAGTACATAAAAGCTATCCTCATACGTACATGTAAGATAAGAGTTGGACTCCAAGATCAGATAAATACTTATATTTATTAAAATTTTGAGATCTTAAACAAATCAAGAGTTTAGAACGGCATCTTGTACTAAACACTGGAAAACAAGAGTAATGCTAAAAACAGATTTCTACCTACCCCTTACTAGACTAACCAGCTTATGTTGTGTATTACTATAACATTGTAGTAATACACATAGGTGTACAGCTGTACAAGTGTACACAAATTGTTATCACCGACACCAAAGTAAGAGATCGTCATGAAATCGACTCGTCTGTTCGCTTTTGCAAGTGACATTCAATTTACACGTAGTACAAATTTCTCTAGACAATACTCTAAGCGATATTACGTAATACCCCGCCGTCTTGCAAGTATAGGTATCGAGAGCATTTCGAGAGAGTTTGCAAGCAATCGCAACAGGCTGCCTGCAGATAATATCTCCGAAGGAAGAACACTTGTCAATGTGTCACCAACACGCACCTTCATCTTCCAATCGATAAGGATAATATTGCCGTGATAGTGTTTTGTTCGCAGCTCTGAAATGCTAATTGTATTGTTCTGACAATTAAACCACGATGAGGTGGAGTGTCTGGAAAAGATGCAGAGGAAAATGAGTCTAATTATAGCTTGTGATTAAAACTTGGACTGTACAGTACAGTAGCAGAAGCTACTAAAGTGTTAAAATAAATTCGTTTCTTATGTTTATCTGTATTGGTAGATACAAATCAGTCAAATATTTTCCTGTTCTAGTAAATTCGAAATGCGGTAAAATCCTGACTAAATGCTTAACCAATGGACCTAAGACCGAAAATCAGTTTTCTGTGGGCGGAAAAATCACAGCTGAAAACAGCTGTGCTTTTTCTGTTAGTCGCTGAAACTGTCAGTTACAATCAGGAAAAAAAGAATGTAACTCACAGATTCATTTATCTACACAATTATGATAATGCAAATGGATTTTTCAGTTTTAAAATTCTTACTATAGTATTAAAACACGTATCTTCTCTGAGGTATGGCAGTAAATCTGCCCTAAGTACATGTAACTAATACCTCTATTCATCAGATGATAAGTGGGCGCGCTTACATATCACTGTCCTACTCCGGTCCGTTGTAAAAACAGACATGATGTTATGTGTTCAATTAATTATGTTTTTCTATTTAATAATAAGTAAAAATTGCGAATACCTGCGATGGGAGTTTAGAAGTTATTAAGACATTACAGTAACAATAAAATAATTCGTAACATCACGCTATATACTATTTTGAAGTGTTTGTCCGGTGGAGGTTTTTGTGTTATCAAAATTGTTTAGCAATAATAACTTAATTCGTTACTTCACTTCTAGTACCTTTTTTTTTTTTTGAGGGTTGAAAATCATCCAATGTCTTTTCTCGCCTTGGGCGAGGCGAGAGGGAGTGTCAGACTCTTACTGACTAAAAACCACTCCGTTCCTTCTCCTGCCTTTCGAGCCGGAGCCCCGGTAAACCCGCTAGGTTGTCCGCAGCTCCGGATTAGGCATCAGCCCTACTGGGCCCCATCTGTGGTGGTCTGATGGCTCTTTGAGGCGCGCGCGGAACGCGACGCGCCGCACGCACGGGTCTGGTTCTGGTCGGGTGGCGAACTACCCTTGCTCGCCGTCCGCAGGCCCGCACTTACGGTGGCCGGAGATCGTCGCGCGATCCCCGACGCCCGGAGTGTCTCTCGCGACGGCTGGGGCGTGAGGAGGTTCGTTCTCTCACGCGCCCCGCCTCCTCCTTAGCTAGCATGACTGCTTCGCAGAAGGAGGAGACGGCATCCCAGTCCCCCTCGCTCCGCACCATGGCTTGTACCAATGCCGGACGCGAGAGGTCGCCGTCGCCGACTACATCCCTGAGGACACGGCGGTGCTCAGCCCATGCAGGGCACAGCGCCACCGTATGTTCCACTGTGTCCTCAGGACGGTCCTCGCAGTGATGACACCCGGGCGTTTCCTCCCGCCCAATCAGAAACAGGAACCTACCGAAACTTCCATGTCCGGTAAGCACCTGCGTCAGGCGGTAGGTGAGGACGCCGTGGCGTCTCTCAAGCCACTCCTCAAAGAGGGGACTTATCGCTGCAATGACAGCGAGCCCAACTTCTAGTACCTAGATACAGTTTTCAGATGGTGGTAGGTAATATAAGTGACGGAAAGTCCCGCATGGCTAACATTTTGTTCATG
Source organism: Spodoptera frugiperda (assembly GCF_023101765.2). NCBI lineage: Eukaryota > Metazoa > Arthropoda > Insecta > Lepidoptera > Noctuidae > Spodoptera > Spodoptera frugiperda. The sequence goes on from NC_064240.1 coordinate 7,380,454, forward strand.
AGTCGACGTCATCCTGATGATGACGATTTTGTTTTAGAGTGTTATTTTTCATGTGTGCGTGTGATGTGATAAGTAGAAAGAAGACTTTACTATTTTACTACTACTAGGGTATTATTTTTCATGTGTGCGTGTGATGTGATAAGTAGAAAGAAGACTTTACTATTTTACGGCTACCTACGTCATATCACCCACATTTATTCCTGACATCAGAAGTGATATTCTTCTTTCAATAACATAACGAAAGTGAGATATCTCCTATCTCCGACATATATATAAGTATATAGAATATCTTACCCTTGTTTCTAAATAATATTTTTAAATAACGTTAATGTTAAGCAACAGACTTCTTTAAAGCGTACGTGATTTTCTACGTTAAGCAAAACAGTCTTTAAACGTCACGTACAGTTTACGTGGCAGACATCTTGAATTTTTAAATAACATCATCTTTTTATTCTTCTTAGAAAGAAGTTAACTTTTAATAAAAAATAAACTTAATTAATTTGTTTAATTCAAATGTACAATATTAGTATTCACTTTATGAACATTTTATGATTTTAGTAATAAGCTAGTCTAATTTTTTCGATTGGTCTCACAAATGAAAGATGAACTTTGTGATTCGATCCTAGTTTAGTTTGTCAATGTTATACAGTACTTTTTACTGGCAATCGTCACACCAATTTTAGAATTAAAACAATAGTAAAAGGATAAAACATTTAAAGCAATGTGTATTATTAACCCACTATATACCTATGAGTGTATTCTACATTAAAACTTAACTGTATCATACTACACTGTCAGTGCTCATTAAATATTAAAACAAAATTATGACACGACTATACGACTCCACTAATAGTAAGGGATCGTTATAAAACGTTTTACTGCATGAATTATGAGAAATAATAACATATTCTCTTTCACTATTACATAATATGAACCAGGTACAAGTATGTACTATGTACTTGTATTAAGGTGCATAGGTATGGTGCACGTTTTTAATTTTGGCGTACAAAATACAGCATATATAAACAAATAATAAATTCCACGAAGTCTTAAACGTATTTTTGCACCGATATACACCACAGTTACAAGAAAAGTTTTGAATATAAGTATCTATAGAGTATTTAACGTAAAAATAGCAAATCACAAAAAACGTACCTATAATCAATCGTTCTTTTAGAATTTGGGGAAGAAATAAATAAGTAGTTGGCAATTCATTTTTCTTTCGATTTGCAAAACAAGCTTATTTTTGCACGGGTTCAACGACATGGGCAGATCACACTTGTCAACAAATACAATACATAGTATGTGCGTGCATAGGTGAAGCTTTATGAAGAAAATATAATTTATAAACGTCGTCAACACGTAAAATGTTACTGAGATTTTTGCCGGGACCGAATTGAGCAACATCAGAGGAGTTGAAATCTGTCTCTAGACTTTTAACCAGATCAGCATTTATTTCAAGGGAATTTACTACTTATGAACAATGCGATTAACAACTGCTAAATGCAACTACGTGAAATTAGAGATAAAACAGATATTTTTGTGAAACAGGATCTGACGTCTTCGTAATGTATTTTGACCATGTTACGAAATATATTTTAGAAAGAAAGTGCAGACAAACAAAGTCCCGTGTCATTACATCACGTTGATTCATGTGACAGGCATGCAATGCATCATACATCGACCTTGGATCCATTCCTCACGCAACCGACCTCTTACGTAGAACACACCTGCCCGACTATTTGTACCTGGCTGAAAATAGAAAACTTTTCATTAACAGACAGGATAAATGTTCGCGAATTATACTACTTATGTTCTCAACTTACATCGAACAAAGCACAAATTGACATGCATATATATATTTGACTTATAGATAAGAATATCTAGATATAGGATTGGAATGAACCCAAAATCTAGTCTAATAGTAATTGTTTTGTTGTAAAAAAAATCCAATGCTTTTCAGTTTTTTTAACTTTCATTTGTCCTGCAGACTGTGTCAATGTTGCCTCGATGAAGATCTAAAACAAACAATGTGCTTCAAAAGCTCTGCAATTGAATTTTTTGGCATAGCAATAGGGTCACTAAATAATTTTCAATGTTGTCCCGTGGTAGTGTAGTCATAAGGAATTACTCTATCGTCGATTACCCGTTGAATTTACAAAGTTAACAGGTTTATTCAAACCACGCAAATAGCAAAGATGTACGTCATTGATCAGACACAAAACACCAAAAGAAAATTCAAATTTTCTTATATTAAACAACATCTAATAACTTCATACACATAAATCAAAACATTTCATTTACGCTAGAAATTGTTAAAAATTGTTTCTTAAATGGAAAGTCAATGGACTCGTCCTTTCTATTTTGTACATAGCACAAATAGACACAACTTTAATGTTTGTCCGTGACTCTACTTATATTTAAATGTCTCGTCCAAGGCGACGCTCGGGCACATGGAAACAATTACAATAAACTAGAAAATAAACAGAGATATTAGTCTGGACTAAATTCGACCGACACACGGTCTTGGCTAAAACTATGTATAGTTTATATTTATATTTTTAACACAGATATAAGTAGGTACAGGAAACTAAGATTGTTTTTTTAATTGTGTTGTAGGGTAGTTCTTCGAAATTCGATTCTTCGACTGATTCATATGGCCAAAATTTAATTCCACTTTAAGATCTGTAACACGTGTTCATATGAAAATAGGTATACCAAATAACGTATATTCGAATGAGGGACTCGTTTTTAAAAAATAGTTTTCGAGATATCGACGTTCGAATATTTTCTGCCCAGATGAATCAGAAATTGTTACAGATGAATCTGTTTAACAATTGAAAATTGTATGTAAATGAGCTCTGTATTTATTTTAATTTCAGGTTCTTTTAATTTCTTTTTAGCATACCATTTTCGAGTACTTTCGCACAGAGAAGTCACGAGCATTCATCATCACGCTTGCTCAGGGCGGATTAGCAATTTCAGACTCATATTAATTACATTCCTCAAAAAAAAAGTTTTTAAATTATAGCTATAACCTTTATAGCTAAGTTAATTTAAAAATAAGACTAGTATAAAAATGTACAGCAGAATCAATAATTTATTTTATGATTCATATGCGGTTTTGACCATACGAATCAGGCACAGATGTATCAGGATTTTGCTTACAATCATGCATAACTCATCGTATATACAGACTTCATTCTTGTCATTTTTCTACACGAATGTATAACCAAAAAGCTTCACACGAAACATAGATTGAAGTTTTAAAACTGTAAAGTAAATTTTATAAAATAGGCATTGTAATCAGGGTGCCATGTAAACCAAACACAGATGAATCAGATATTTACCTTAGTAACACCTGGATCTAAGCCAACCAGCCGCACGTCCGCCTCCTAGATTGTCCGTTGCACGCCTGGTTTCCCTCCGCACAGGAAGCCAGACTCTCATTATTAATACCCGACCAAGTATGGTCATTCGCAGCTTACGCCATATTAATCAGTATTATACGCCGGACACTTCTTATTTATTTATTTATAATCATACTAACATAGTTATAACGAATGCATATTTTTTTTGAAGAGGACAACTCATCTCCTTTCGATGTAATTATAATTTATATTGAAGTATCAAAGGGAAAATGCGCAATCGACTACTTTGTTCCGGAAAATGGCAAACGGACACGCCATATGAATCAGAAGAACAAGCTTTAAAAAAAAATATTATGTACCTAGACTGCAATTATTTAAAAAATATTATTTGTCCTAGTAACTGAGATAGCTAAACTATACTAAAAAAAATATTACATGCCGTTTTGTTTGTTGGTTTCAAAAATATTCCCATAGACATCGAAAATTTTGTCTCTGAAGAACTACCCTGTATATTAGTGGTTGCGGATTGCATTTTTGCATTTTGCATTTATTTTTCATAATTTTGCATTTTTCAATTTCCAATTTTCTTAAATAAATTAATGAGTGGCAGATTACGTGCGATTTTTTTCATATGCATGTTATCTACCCTTTCTACTACGATGATGTTGTACCTAATGTTATGTTAAAAACTTTAAACGTTGATATTTTATGAATATTTTGCTCTCATAAACAGATATGATATGAGCAAGTACATTTATTTTTTATTAAAGTGCGATAATAACAATTTAATGTAAATACGACAACCATAAATGTATACAACAGAAAAATCTCTATGGAAAAGACCTACTATGTGTCTCGTATATTTTTATTTGCATAACGGCAATGGTTAAGGTTATTTTTTAAAAATAAATTCGTGTCTTGGTTTTCACCAAAGGAAGTAAGATTGTTTGTTACACCCACGGTCTTCCGTTCATGGTATTTGTTTTGTTTAATTAAACAGTTGTGACGCCATAAACGGGGCTCAAATTAAATTTAATAAAAAATCTATACATATAATAAAATCGTAGAAAAGTGCTGTCTGTACATTGAAAATAAAAATAAAAAAAATAGCAGGGGTTATTGTTATGTCGATGTCGAACCCAAAAATGTAATTAACTTTTTTTTGTCTGTTTGTCTGTTTGTCTGTTCGTCTGTGCGCGCTAATCTCAGAAACGACTGATTCGAGTTGGATGCGGTTTTCACGAATATATTGTAGGATGCTTAAATTTACATTTAGTGTTTGTTTCATGTCAATCGGTTCATAAATAAAAAAGTTATGTCAAATTAAAGAATCACGTCGAACATATTATGCTTAATACCATTAATCTCCGCAACTATTTGACGGATTTGGTTGAAATTTGGTACAGATATAGTTTAGAACCTTAGAAAGGACATAGATATATTTTTATTTCAAAAATCAAATCGATCGACATAGATAATTCTATGTCGATCGTTACACGACTTCGGTTCATGTTATTGTTTTAATTCATCGAAAAAAGTAAATAAATAGTAAAAAGGTATGAAAAAAATAATATCAATATAATTAAACTTTTAGTACAAAGAAAATGCCCGAACGGAGTATAAATAAATAATCCAAGTTGTCTTTATCCTCGATAGATGGCGTTGGGATCGAAATAGATCGCGCTATGGTTTCGTTACATTCATTTGGTTGGGTATCGGCCGAGCGCTTCGGTACTATCGTAGAAAAAGTGTATTATCAGTCGTATGATTATTTGTCTGTAGTGGTCCTGCTGTTTCGTATTTTCTAAATTGGTTTCGTTGTATTTGTCAATTAATAAGTTTATTTGTTGGGTTTTCCTGGTTTTTTGGTTAAACTATTTAACGTAGGTTTAGTTTGATATCGATTATTAGTAGTTACTGTAGTTAGTTTTTTTAATAAAATTGTAAGTCTAATTTTTTTTTAATTAGATTAGATTTAAGTCGTTTCTTTTAAATTATTTAGTTTAAGCTTGGTTATTATAGCATAGAGGATAGGTTGTAATATAGTTTCTTTTTTAATTGTTATAAATTCGTAATTCGTAGCTTTCTTTAGTTTTAAGTTAGTTTAAGTCCGTTTTTAAACTATTTTTTCAATGCCCTAAGTGAGTATACATCTATTAAATTCAAACGCAGAGCTCATTATGTTGATTTTTGAAGAGTTCCCTGGAATATCTTCCACATCTCATTTTTGAAGAGATCCCGCGAGATCGGGAACTATGTGGTTAAAACCAAAAATTTGCCGGAAGTCACTATTCCACGCGAACGAAGTCGCGGGCAAAAGCTAGTTGTAAATAAAACACAAGCTTTTGGAACTTTGCTGAGAGAACTTTTCTCACTCACACGTCCTTAAAATCCAAGAAGTTTTTTTAATCACTCAATGAACAGGAAAAGTATTAGCTTATAATTTTAAAAAAATCTGAAAAGATATTGTATCCACAAAATAAGAAAATTCTGGAAAAACATTGTGTTTCTTCATTTATGTGGATGTTTAGAAGCACACTAAATACTCATACGAATATACGTATATCTGAGGTAATTTGGCTGATTTCCACAAGATCAAAAAACATAACCTTCACTAAAGTTTAATTAGGTACATCAAAGTCAGTTTGTAGTATGAATGTCACGAAAATCCGCTGAAAACAAAAAGTTGACATTTCCGTCGATGCATGGCCCGTTTATAAAACATATTAAACGATTTTTGTGACTCTATCACAAAGTACATTATATATCCATGGTTATTTCTATTATAATACGTTTTGTTGTGCCCGAAAGGATTTGAAGCTGGTTAATATTATTATATTCATACTAGCGGACCCGACAGACGTTGTCCTGTCTACACGTTAATTTAAAAATTTAAAACTTTTTCATCCTGGACCTTTTTGATGAAAATTATTATTCAAATGTTATGACAATATCTAACGTCATTAATATTTGACACTGCGATGGTAGCGCCGTCCGTCGGATCCGATGTAAAACATTCCAAAATCAACAATTACTAATAAATTAAAAATTAATTAAAAAAACATTGTCCAGCGGACAAAATTGTGAATCTAAACCATTCTCAGATCCTCTTGAACACACACAAAAAGTTTCATCAAAATCCGTCTAGTCGTTTAAGAGGAGTTCAGTGACATACAGATGCATCCAAATGATTATATTTGATTTCAAATATAGTTTTTTTTTGTCATATCTTTTACTATGCCGAATATTATTATATCTTTTACTATGCCGAAGCCGACACAGAGTCTCATGTCACGAACTTTTCACGCTATAAAGTAATTTAAACATAATCAAAACATTTTATGTTTATCATTATAAATTCATAACGTTATTACATATTTAGTTTTCGTATTAAACGTGTAAATATTTTTTATTATGCAAATGTAAACAGAACATGTTGATTAACAATTGCCTAGTATTAATGTTTTAGAAAAGTTCTATAACGTAAATACTTTGGTAACATTTATTAAGATTAGGTAGACATGGAGAACAGAGATTCTGGAAATTATAATTTATTCAAAACTTTAATATAAGGCCGACTAAAAATAGTTGATGTAAACTAGATAAAATTCCCGCCTACAGTGAAGGAAAGCGGTTTCATTCGACGGTTGGAAGCCGCGGCTATCAGTGATCCCAAACTTTCTGACAGTTTACTGTGAAGTTTAAGTTCAAGGACTTGTAATTGTTTATTACAGGTGAGGCAGTGACTATTATAATGAAACAAAACGGTGTTAAAGTAATATATCTGACACGTTAATGTTGTTAATTAAATTCAATAATAAAATAAATTAATTGGGAAACGCCAACGAGATATTCAACAAAGTGACATTGTTCAATTAAAATCTTCTTGTCTAATAATCATCTATTTATGTTGGTAGCACATGCGCAAATTAATTTACGTCTACGTCCAATTAATGTACCGGCACATAAATCACTTGTGCCAAAGCATGAATCATCGATACCTTACAATTGGTAGAGACTTATACACGTCAATATGATCATCAAACAACATAACCATGCTTGCTGAAACATTGCAGGTGAGGGCGTCCATTTCCCAGACTCGTGCGCAGGCAGTGGGCGGGCGCCGACCGCGGACTCAGTTAGAGACAGGCATCGACGCCGCTCGCACGAATCTGAACGCCGCACAAGGTATAAACACTAAAAAACCAGCGCTTCTCACTGCTTCATATAACATTTGCACTAATAAAAGCTTACGAATGTCTGTGTATTTTTTTCGACACTAATCACCTGGTGACCTCGACATCCATGACTAACTTCATGAACAAGGTGTTCAGTTACAAAAATAATTCGCCGTGACTTCATGCGACTGAAATAACGCGTTCATGCGATCGCGGTAATATTTTGGCTGGTCACGGGAAAATTTGTTCCTCTCTTCGCCGTCATAAGTAGGAACTTTTAAATGTCTTTAGAAATTAAATGTTTATCAGTCAATCGTAAACAATACCGGATATAAACAACACAATTTAATAAACGTCCTAACATCCAATTTTTATATTTGTGACTCGAATTAGAACGGATCTTATTTTCGTACATCAGACAGTCTGAATTATACGAGTGGATTATTTTGAGCCTTGATGACGGTATTGTTAACCTCGTCCAAGCTATAAACATCTCTATTGACCTTAAAACTAGTTGAATATTTTTAATGTTTACTATATCCGAAGGAAAGACAACATTAAAGATTCCAGTAAAATTAAATTCTTTTAACTATATTGCACAATGTCAGGTTCACATCATTGCTGACAGTTAATATATTACAAGAAACTAGAATCTGAAACGAATGAAAATAAGCAATCGATAAATGTACTTTATAAATGATTCCTAATATTTAATATCGTTGATAGTTAAAGAGAACCTATAAGTGTAGCCTCTATTGAACAACATCTCCAGTTATCTTGAGTTATAATTCCGAAAATAAGTGTGCAAATATTTATTACGCATGCGGGCAAGGAGTCCAGAACGAAAATAGACTATACCTCTCGCCGTTCACATTAAATATCGCATCTTGAGCAGCATGGAGATAACAAACTATTTTTCCAACACCTACACACATTCTCAAACAAATTTACATGAGCGAGAGCTACATTGTTTGAAATGCATTCATTTTTCATAGATTCAATAAACGTATCTAAATAAAAGTACATATTTTTTCTTAGAAGTCTCTTCGAGTTGTCGGGAAGTAGTTTTATGAGAGTAGCGACACAAACCTTGCACTTTTAAAAGCACAATAAAAATGCTACTTATTCTAGTTTACTTTCTGGACATAAAACAGTGTATAAAATGTCAACTGTATGTTGCAGTACTTTATAAGTTCGTAGCTAAATAGAACATGAACAGAAAGTTTTCATTATTTATACATTTTCATACCTATAGCAGAAAATGAAATAAATAAAGGCATGTTAATACTGGTACAATATACTTAACGAATATCAATTTGTTTTGACATCACAATCAACACACTCGTCACTCTGTTAATGCACAGATTACCGACATAAGATTTGCATGTCAAACGCATCAATACGCTGATTGTAAACGGATGTGCAGTCGGAGTGAATTCTCAGCATGCATCAGTAATAAATGGCCCGATATATCTTTGATCTACGCTTAAGCCAATCGCGTTCGCATTTCAACGTGAACTGTTTTGCTTATGTTTTTGTGACGGTTTAAATAATATCAACTATATTTTGATTATAATATATCAACATACCAATTTTTACATAATGTCTGGGCGGAGGTGTATCATGTACCTATATGTCTATATCCCGCTAGTTATGTTATTAGAACTATAACGTGTAATAGGTGTTCTGATTACTGAATTGCTACCAATAATAACTTAGTCTAAAATTGAAACAGAGTTTCTGCTTAACAATAAACTCGTGCCATTAGATTAATGAAGTAATCAATATCATTACGTCAATCTGAATTCTCAGACGGTATAGAAAGGTTTATTTTACATGGTCTGTTATTTGTTTACTTTTTTACATTTTCATGCATATACATATACATTATGCACGTAGGCGGTCTGGACGATGCACAAACAGGAAAATGAAGATCTTGCGTAACTTTTTGTAATTATTGTATGTATGTATTTTGTAATGCGGGTTTTAGAGCAGTCATGGGGTGCTAGATACAATATACTAAGTCTGAAACAATAAGTCGATACTAAAATAAAACGAAACTCTTTACAAATTAGTCTTTCCGGCCTAAAAATATTGCTCGTGCATAAATATAAACTTCAACTACACGCCTACTAATTACTTACAAGTTTCCGGCAGTTTGTAGCGTACACAACATACGCGAGTATCTAAACTTTGTTTTGTTTCCATTTATGAATGTATCGGTTGAATCAAATTAGAACCACTTGGGATATGAACAACGAATATCTTACTAACAATGTAACAATCAAACATAGTTAGAGTTTAATAAGATAACGTGTAATAATTTTAATACTATTCTAGGTAAACATTGAGTATATATTGATAGAACTACTAGCTTATGTAATATTTACTAAGAGATTATTGGATCCCCTATCACCCTGTAGCTGATTTGGAAGGAAAACGATCGTTGTTGTCATAATGAAATCAATTATCAAGTATTCCAAAGAAAATTTTAAAATATAATGTTGTTTTCCACGATGCGGTAACATAAAATAAGCTAATTCTAGAGCAGAATGTGACGGTGTTGTGAAGAGTCGCCTTCCGTGTCCATTTCGCAATTACAACGAGACGCTTGTACACAAATAAATCCAGTGACGAACGATTCTTTGGTGGACGATATATTATCTGTTTTGCCACATTATTCACCGCTAATCACACATTAATTAACTGACAAATAGCTTTTAGAAACCCAACATTGTTGTAAGAACTATAAAGACGAACATTCCATATGTGAAAAGATATAGTATGTAGATTTCCATCGGTGACTGTTTTGTATAAATCAACGATAGAGACACCGAAATCTGTAGTGAGACGTATCGAAAACTTATTCGTACAAAGCTGGCTGTCTGCGGCACATTCTTCGGAAAAAATATGATAGCCGTCGTTGGCGGTGGCGGAGCTAATAAAAACGCAATAACACGAGGTGCTCCGACGCCAACCCCGAGGCGTGAATCTTCCGAGAGTGTAATAAAATTATCTCATGAGGAGGATAAAATTTGTCATCCCTAATTTTTCTGATATGCGTCCTGGGGTAAATAGTCGTATATTCTAGGCTAGCATACTCCTACAGTTACAAGGGCGTTGTTGTGTCTCATAAACTTGTGTTATAAAGGCCCTTTAAGTAAACACTAAATAGATTAAGCAAGCACGTTCTCGATTAATAAAGTTGTTCTCTGAAAATTATGATTAGGATTTTCCCTCCCTCTTTTTAGATTATATTGCTTTCAAAACTAATGTCTTAATTAATAATTAAGTATTCTAAGATCATTATAATCCAGTTAAATTAAATTATCTGTTTATTAGCTACATCTGTATCAGTTCTTGGGTCATAAACCATAGACGTTTTTGAATGTCTGCATGCATCGTAAATTTTATTATGCTTTTAAAACTGCAGTTAAGAGTTGAAACTGATTCAAAATGCGTAAGGATCTAAGAGTGTTTTTATCAATTCCTATTTAATTTAAAGTAACAGTACATAATTATACCTATTATTTTGAAATATAAGAGAAACCATCAAAATTTAAGTGTCATCAAAGACTAATTACGTTATTTTAAGAACCCTACGCTAGAAAAGTGGACGTCAAATGTTTTTGTAGTACAGTACATACAGTTTTCTAACAATCTTACAATAAATTACACGTTATATACACATACTTAAATATAAAAAATACTATATTTTTGTCAAAATAAGTAACAATTTGTTTTATAACATTCCAGCGCTGAACGAACGACTGAAAGATGGCCACCGGCCCGAAGATAGTGCACAAGCAGTTCAACTCGCCCATCGGGCTCTACTCCCAGCAGAACATCAAGGAGACACTGACCAAGCACATGCAGAACCTTGGCAATGGCACCGTCGGGTCAGTACCAATATTCATTACCTACTCATCTATCTTCCTGGCCCAGCGGCCATCAGTCCTCTGAGCGACGTGGCCTGCCCATTGCCACTTCAGCCTGCATATTTTGAAGACCAAGGGGGAGGCCTTTGTTCAGCAGTAGACGTCTCTCGGCTGATGATGATGATGATGATTCAACTATCTTCTCAGAGTACCTACTCCGATAGGCGATGCCGCCCTCATCTAGTTATTTAAGAGATTGACGTGTAATAGAGTTACATTGTAACCCATTTACAAAAATAAATACTATTTATTATTTATTAACTCATTGAATACATGACTATAAATAATATTAATAAGGTCAACAAAGGCAGTTTTACAATATAGACTTTTGTGATATAGTATAAAGTCTCTCTATAATGTAAAGAAAAGTAGTAGGTAATATAGTAAAGGAGATGACGCTACTTTTAACTACTGAACATTTTATAAGTAATCCCTTATACTAATAAGCCAAATTACTAATACTTATATTAGCTATGAATATAGTCGTAGATGAATAAGGCACTGTATAGTATACTTTATTCAGGCGAATAAATGCATTTAGATTTCTTAAAAAATAAGTAAAATGTTTCTTTAAAAATATTTTACGAGATGCTGAAGAAGAGTTAGTTAAATTATTGTAAAATAAAAAAGAGTTAATACAATCGTCTTCAGATTTAGTAAATCGACACTCCGATTTAAATATTCAACCATTGATATATTACTGTCTTTTATTAAGTTTACACAATACAACCTGAATCTGTAGAGTTAAATATTTATCCTAAACGAGAATCGAATACTCAACACGATCTGTAAACCGCAGAGCAAACCGCACAGTTAAATATACAACTAGCAATAACTATAACATAATTATACATCACTAAAAACTCAATTGAACATTTTCAATGAATGAATTGAATTATTAACTTAAAGTGATTGAAGTTAACGACAAACTAATTCAACAAACATAATTGCATTGTCTCCTACGCTTTCACCAAGCTTTTAAATTGTATTACTATAACAAGCTAGACATTAAAATACAAACTACATGTACTAGATATTGAGATAATGTTACTTATAATGTAATTAAGATCTTCGTTACCGCGCCCTTTTCCTAACTATATTAGTATTCTCTTGACTTTCAGTCTACAATTTTCTGCTAACCAAAGTAAGTAAGAATAAGAAAATTTTAAGAAAATATCATTCGTTTAATCTTATCCAAAATTTTTAATGCTTAGAAACTATCAAAGCAATTAAAATAAAATCGCATGCTCTTACTGTATATCTGTTTTTAAGTACCAAAGCATCTTATTTTTACATTTCAGTAAGTCAATACTCGTCTGAAGAATACGATGTTACTAGTAATTATGATCGATTACTCGAGTCGTAATTCGTCTGCGTATTAATCTATTAAGGGCACTTTTGTTGCCATATATTGAAGGAGATAAGTAACTACATTGTACGTACTATTGATATTAATATGAATAGATATTATTTAACTTAGTTTACGCACCCTGGAATAAACCTTGACATTATTTCCCAAAAACACTAAGCAAATGTTTAATTATATTGATCATGGAAAAATAGTTTTTATTATCAAGGAAATAAAATATAGATTATAATTTTATTTCCTTTCAAATTTTTCTCGTGTAAAATATCAATGCCTATTCTAAAATGTTTGTAACACAGGTCGGTGACTTCGCAGAGTAAAATAATGCTAAAATGTATACCATACCGCTATATGAGTGACTCGCACAATTTTCTACAGGAACAGGTAGTGCTTTATCTCCAATTTACAGTGATCGGTGGACAGCTGAATACTTACCCACATCCATCACTTGATACAATCTCATCCGTCTCTCTAATAAAATAGAAATATCTATTTTAATATTTAGTGGTGTAGATAGACAGTTCAGTCCATTTTGACCATAATACCATTATGTCATACGAACGTAAAACCAGAAATAATCCTCGTACTGAACGAGGACATGACATCTCTGCGCTCTCATAATGGGTGCTTCCAAAAATAATTTTCCGAGGGCAAGGTCATATTAATATGAATAAAAAGAACGGAGTGTATATAATTAAGGTCCTCTGTCACATATTTTGTAAAGATTCCGGTAATAAATAAAGCGAGAATGTATTGTGATCACCTGTGTACTTGAGAAATAAGGGTTTTTTGTAGTAAATAATACGCATTAGCAGTCCAACTGTGATAAAATGATTTCGTTAACAAGCCGAACACAAGCCAAAACACGGACCCTTTTCTTATTTTGGCTTGTTTTCTGTCACCTGAATAACAAAAAATCAATGACATTTATTTATGTAAAATTTTGAGAAAAATTGTTGTTTACATAAAATGTAAAGTTACTGAAAAGGCGGTGACATTTTTTTAAGTAATACAGCCAAATGAATCCAAAAATAATAAAATTAAATAAGTTGTAAACAGTTGCAAGTCAATATAATTCTGAAAGTTCGAGTGTTAAACTGTTAACTTAGTCAAACCTGTAATATCGAGTTTAATTCCCAAATATAATTTCCAACTTCACAATATTAGATCGGTTAGTGATTAATTGCCTAAAAGTGAATTTGGTCACAACCTTGGGCAAAATACAAATATCGAAACTGAGCTGGACAAAATATTTATTTATAGAAAATTATAATTATTTATTTGCTGTGAACTGGAGGATCCGAGATCTTTAACGACAATCGTGTTAACCATAAGTAATATGCAGTTGAAGCAGGCAGAGTCGCAGCCTTTTTTTGAAATGAATAACGGAACAAATGTCTTTGTGAAAAATACAAGAAACAATTTATTAGTGAATATTGTTTCATCGGCTTTTGACCGCTTGCCAGACCGATGACGTCTTATTGATACAATTGTCGTGCAATTAGTCAATGAATTATAACAATAGAACTTTGCTGTTTATTTTAGTACCTACTACATATTTTACAATGTGTGTTACGGATTTACGCATTAGATATAAAAAACTAAATAAACCCTGTGATAATTTTATCGTACTTAAAAATAGCCTTAATCATCTAAAGAATAGTTGCTAGATTCCTTCCATGTTAATAATAACCAAATCTCTAGACCACAAACTGTGAACAAAATTATTTAAGCACTATCGCGTCAAATCGGAATGTAGCCTCACTGCATCGCCGTTAAAAATAACAGAAGAGAGCTATAAATAAATCGCGTTACAAACGTGTAGGAAACAAAACAAAATGATAGACGTGCCAATAGGCGGTCGATGAGTCACCGTCACCCCTAAACGAATCAATACGAGGAATACGATCACTCCACACGAGCATTAGAGCCCTATTTCATAGGACACCATAAGCATACGGCTAGGTAGACTGAGGAACAAAATGTATGGAGCAGGATCTCCCCAATCTATGAGGCCCGATGCACTGGTATCGAGCGAATTTTTTAGTGGGCCCTGTCTGTAAAACGACGCACCAACCAGTTCCATTATTTTTTTAATGAACTTTGAAACCGTTATATTACCTAAAGGTGAGTCGAGATCCACCTTCAACCACAATCAAAATCAGGACTTTGGTAGTTACCAGGTAGGCGTAGTAGTACCTACTAAAAACAAGTTTGTTTTAGATAGGTCGTAATCCAGACAATTTGGAAACTACAGGTAAAGACGTATCCTTATGAAATAGGGCCCTTATCCGTATTGGTTGGGCGTATGGATCGGATCACGTGTCGTTACGGTAATAAGATGAAGCTCTCACTGATGCCAGTACTAATGCAACGTGCATTCAGCCAATTTGGATCTGTTATATGGACAATGGACAACACATTAGCGACGGTGCATACTGGACACTACAGGACACTAATGATTATCCTGTAATACTGAACTTGATACAGATTAAGCTAGTATATAGAAGATTTACCTACATATATAATAACAAAATTAAATTAGTATAGTCCAGTAATTTAAGCTCAATGTCACATCTATCAATGATATTTCAGTTGACCAGTAAACTGATGAAAATACAGATTTCTCGTTAATTTCTTTTAAATGTTTACTGAGTGATATTTTATTTCGTGTTGCAATATTACATCATTAATTTTGTTTCTATCTGAATTGAGGAAAAAAGATAATATCAAAGGCCACATCAAAATTAGAAGGGTTTCGAAACTAATATTTCCGTTAGTAACAGGTAATATGATGAGAACTATGATAACTAATACAGTAGAAGCTGTAGGAGCACATTAAGGTATAGATCACGTTACACCTGACACACACACTCCTCAAGAGCTTCCCAGTCAAGTATTTATATCATGGTACAAATAATATTTTATAGTTGATATATTAGGCGAAAGTAGCTTCTCTTTTTCAACTATTTTTGTTGCCTTGCACCATATTTTACTAAGAAATCGTTTATTAAAGGCGGTCAACGTCTTTATTTACATTTACCTAATACCTTATTGTTTTCTCGTACTTCAATACGATTACCTACGGATTATATGACATTTTAATGTCTTTAAATACTGAATTTAAAATATAAAATTACTCATTGTTAATTCTAATTAGTCTCTGCTAGTATTCACATTCTTTGTTCAGATAAATAATAATCTGTTCTACAATGATTTACAGTTTGTAGTAACTGTTAACATACCACAGACGTGTCTTTTATCACGGGCGACAGGCCAAACCGAAAGTGCAATTCAAAAACAAACAAAATGACTACATGACGCCACCGTCTTAAGGTGAAGAAAGTACAGGGCGTTGTTTAAATAAAGATTTCTTGGAAATATTTTTCAAGTATCCAATGCCTTAATTTGATTATAGGGTTGTTTTGAGCTTTGTAATCAAATTACGAATTACTCCTGAGCTTTTGCGCCTTTTACGTTGTTGATAGTAATTTTGTTTTAAATTCTTTAGCGAAATTCTCATTTAAAATTACGAGTTTTTATAAAATTCTTATCAGCTCTTATTATGAACGGTTTCAGTGAGTACCCGTAAAAAAGAAACCAAAAAACTTTAAGGACTTATCTGTATATTGTTATCTAGAAGATGGTTTCTCATGAATATTTTAAAATTATTGACAGATTTCCTTTAAAATTATGGACAATGGTCGGATTTTCATTTTGTTGTTGTTGACTTGTAGTATCATCTTTGTTATCCGGGTCACCCATATCTTGAAGGTCATCGCTCTAAGTAGAGCCAACATCAATTACTGCCCCTTCTCACTTTCCACCTAAACGATTTTAATGCAACCATAACATTGTTAACTCTCTCGATTCACGACAAATCTTATCAAAATCTGCGGCGGCGGCGGATCAAACAATAACTTGTACTAATTGGATTATAAACTTTATTACTCACTGCAACTTTCAACATTCTGATGTAAGAGAGAGTGGAAGTTGGTTGGTGTTAATACCTTTTTTATTATTAGTATACCTACACGGGTTGACTGAAAAAATGCTTCGTATAAGTTGGTAAATGATTACAAGTATACAGGTACATATGTAGCTATTAGTAATTGTCTTACATTCAGCTGCAGACAAGATGCAAATACTTAACATTACTAAAAGATCGTAATTATATTGATTACGAAGTAGGCAATTACAAACTTGTTTGTTTATTGTTAAAAATAAAACAAAAACTAAAATATGTTCCGTTCTCACACCTGTCCGCTCTCAAATTGATATACCTACAAGATATTTCATGTTTTTACTTTTCCATTTTTTAAATGTCAACATCGTCTAACAATTAATTAACACAAGTATGCGAATAAAAAAATATTAATAAACATCATCCTGTTTATAAAGGTGCTTTCATTGAAGAGTGCTTCCAAAGATAAACGTTGGGCCGATTTGAATGCCGTTGACCGATCAATTATGGAGTGCGCGCCGCTGAAGGGGCACTGACATTTACGCAGATGAAATTTAGCAACGCGCCAACATAGTGGGCATTCCGGAGTGCATGTGGATCATCAAAGTAATGCCAAAATAAATTGGTGCAATACATGATACCTTTGTGCCGGTATGCGAAGTACGGATGGTAAATGTCTACGCTCAACGTGGTAACGATAGAGGCACTCAGTGTATTTGCTTTTCCTGAAAGCTTTACCTGATTGAAGACAGATTGCGCTTACATTGCAGGCGTATAGAAATATCTAACCAGGAAATGAAATACACATGTTATGAGTTATGTTATAACAAGTTACTACATAAGTAAATCTTGAAAGCAAAATGTTTTAAAATAAAGAATGCAGATAAGCTACCGAAAAAAGTATATAGGTACTTAATTACGTGATTTAATACGCTGCCAAAAAATAAGGCGCGGTGTACATCCCATACATTGTCTTTTTACTAAAGTTATTCTCCAGTTTAAATATTTGTTTTTTTTAATCACTATCAAACAAACCGAGTCGGTTAAACGTTATATAGTAATTACACTTTGTATGTTATTTCGTGCGTATAATTGCTACCTGACGCCGTGTTTTATCTCCTATATAATTAATAATGGCAAAAACGACAAAAAGTGGAAATAAACAAGCAAATGAGGAAGAAGACGCACGCGCCGCCACAGTCGCGACGCGACCGTAACCGCGCACAACACTGCGCCTGCGCGAATATTGAAATTCCGTTATCCATAATTCAAATTATTAATCATTTCTATAAAAAATATTTTTATTGAATTAAATTCAAGAATTTGGCGGTTTAAATAATCGCTGCTGAGTAATTTTGTGGTTTTTGTTTATAAATGTTATTAAATAAAAATTGAAATACATAAATTTTCACAAATATCAAAATAAAAGCTTTCTTTGTTTTAAATTTGTTGCACCATCTTTATTGTCTACAACAATTTTATCACAGTGATATCATAATAATAAAAATAGAAGTTAGCCTGATGCAAGGCAGACTCACCAGCGAGTCAGGATTTGGCATAAAACTGGGCGCACACTCATCGCAATAAAAATAAATATAATCGTGAAATATTGTTGTATAATTAATTTATCTTGAAGTGTACCGCGAGTGTTTGTTACAATGGGCACTGTCATCGAAACTAACGGGTAAGAAATGCTCTTATTCTGCTGAATCATTACAAACTGCTCAATGACACAATCACATATTTTTTTATAAGTTACAAGTCTCATGTTATAGTTGCTCTATTAAAGGGTCCGTTAATTTCCAATATATTATACACCGAGTATTATATCAGTCAACACGCTGCGTAGTCCTAAATAGATCAGTACCTACTATTGAAGATTTCAAAGCCAAAAATCTCATTAATTTATGTAGTTGCCCGTTGTAAATGCTCAAATGTCTAAGTACATAGACGATTTTTAATCATACGTCTGTCTATGTGGTACAGAAGTATGATTGGCAAGTGATGTGGAGATGTTTATTAGCGTGTAATAATTACTTTCTTTGCAACATTTGCATTAATATGCCATTTATATTCCATGTCGTATCAGGCATTCGTTGTTGAACGGAATATGTAAAATATTGAAACGCATTTTTAATAAAAAAATATGTTTCGGTTGACGGACTACTGATTTTAATATCGCACCATAAATAAATGATTAAATTAAATTACTTATTTGAAGAATTAAATTAATTTAATCAGTCGCAATAATATTTTATAGAGCCAGAGGGGCATAACTTATTTTTACACAAACCAAAGTAACCAACAAAAATTGTATTTGTTTGTAAATATTTTTTTCTTTTTTAGAGCACCATCTATTTATATTTCTACATAATAATATAAATGTTTTAATATTTTATTTATTTCATAATGTATTGACTTTATTCATTGATACAAGACACAATTAACTGACATTGACATCTGATCGCGTTACCAATAAAGGTGCAGTGAGGTGAATGTAAACTCGATTCCTTAATATGGACGCTGTTTGTTATACGGTGACACGGTCAGACGTTGCGAAGTAATAACATATTATATACTTATTTATGTGTGAAAATATAAATACTTCAATCAGACTATGTTTACTTTGAAATATGTCTAGATTTATTAAAAAGCATTTTATCACATTATACATATTATAAATGTAAAAGTTTCTTTGTTTGGATGTTTGTCCGTCAATCACGCTAGAACTACTGGACGGATTTTGTTGAAATTTGGTATACAGAATTACAGACAGAGTGTGAGCTTACTTGAGTGATATGGTACTTCTTATTCCACTGTAATGCGGGCGAAGCCACTAGTAGGAGCTAGTATATAATAATAAATGTTTTCACCTAAAATTTGTTTGCATAAGTGAAGCAAAGTAGACCATAAGTTTAACATGACTCAAACAATAATATTAATAAAAGTATCTAAGTATCACACGTACGGTATATCAGACGAACACGATGAGTTGCACGTCTGCCGGCTGACGCATCTCTAAACCTTGCCAAACTTCCAGTACATATATATTTCAGATGACTACACTACAGTTTAAAAACTGTAATTTACCATTTGTCTGAATGATTAACCAAACAACTTTGTAAGTTCATCATACTTACTATTAACCATTGTTTTACAGTTTATTTTATATTAGCTGCCACCTGAACAGGTCCGCTCAAACTGCTGTGGTTCTTTCCTCAAAAGACCACTACAGAATAAACTTGGACGGTTCTCCGACATCTTTAATTGATTTTGTCTGGACTTTAAAAGAGACTATGACCTCTGAGTTTGTTTCGGCATTTCTTCTCAGAGTAGCCCGATAGGAAATGTCGGCCTCATCTAGTTATTTAAGAGATTGACGTGTAAAAGTGTTATCTTATAACCTATTTGCAATAATAAATATCATTTATCATTAAACTTAAACTTATTCATTAGGTACTCGAAAGGTTTCATGCGTGGCAGTAAAAGATCTAAAAATACGCATCCTGGAAACTGTATTTTTTCAATGTCATATCCCTCCTACGTGCATTGAAAATATATTTATAAAAAAGCGTAGCTTCTTTATGTTTTACTGATTATGTAAATACTGAATATTGCAATGCATGTGATACAATCCGTTTATTCTTGTTCTTAATAAAAAAAAATGTGACAAGTTTGTATATGCACCGAGTTTTTTGTCACAATTTTCTCTGTGTCTCACTTACTTATATCGATAGGGACGTTTTAGGATCATTGATTATAGCTATCGACACACAATCTTCCTTCCTTAGTCCTCGTTCTAAACCTAAACAAACTTACACGAAATCAATTGATAGTTTTAAAAAAATAGTACAAAGAAATACGTTCATCCCATAGATACATCAACCAAAAAATAACACTTATTCTGTGTGTAGACATGATGACTCAAATCTGCTTATAAACGTGTCATTTCATGTTACTGACTTTAGTCAGAGCTATGAAACATGGGTTTCAAATAGTGTAGTGCTCAAAATATGGCAAAGGAACGTGCCACATTATTGTTTTAAAAATATGTCAGATTAGCTTTTAAATCATTTTGAATTGCCTTAACTTCAACAACAACATGTATTGTTTGACATTACCGTCCCAAAACATTCCATAATTCCATTTTGTATATGTTCAAGGTGATAAGTTATTCTTCTAACGAATATGAAATATTAATTTTCCTAGAATTCGACTAGTTGACGGTTCGGGAAACGTAAGGTAAAATATTATAAATCTTAAGCATTTCGTAAACAATACGAACTCCGACTGAAGTAAAATGAATGAATGAAAACTTACTACGAAACAACTTATAATGTTCAATTGCTACGAATACAGATACGGATTTAGAATCACTACTTTTATGAAAACGAAAAACATTATATTCTAAATGAAAAGTTATATTAAATACATATTGTATGTTCATAGCAATCGTAGCTATTTGTTGTAAAATTATCTATCGTTAGTTAAAATAAATTAAGTCCATTTTCAAAAATTAGCTCAAGTCCCCATAAAATCCCAATCCGTCCCTGTAAATTTCCGGAAATAGAATTATTAATTGACTAAGTTTTTATTGCATGAAAATGTTTCATTTATTTTCCGTAAATAGCACAATATTTATAATCCTAATTATAAACAGGGGGCGACAAAATTCACACTCTCATTAAAATAAGTGTGGGAAAAGAGTAGGTGGTAATAACGTAATCGTGAACTTAATAAAATGAATTCTCGGCCGTGACCTATTTAGTGCTAACTATCGTGTAGGTAAGATTTTTTAATCTGATAAATCTCGTATCGTAAGCTAATAACTACTTACTTTACCGCGAACGATATTATGAAAAGTTCATACTTACATCAAACATTAATATATTATAATTTAATCCCTAAACTAGTGGGCAGATGCAGAAGTGCATTTATAATACGTCCACATTTTTCAGCGACATTAATGTGTTCTCATTAGACATATAGGTAGGTTAGACGTCCTTTCGAAATACGTGTAGCAAAGATGTAAACATTCCGAGATGTTTGAGATGATTTCCAAATAAAATTCCACTTCATTAACATACGCTACGTACATAAATGCATAAGTACAAATTTTCAATCGCCTTGAAAATATAATCTTCATAACAAGTGAAAACGCACGATTTGGCAATGTTGATTTTGATCACGAGGTTGAACTTTGTACGGCGGTAATGAAGTCGGGTGAAAGTGTACTTACTTATACTTTCAATGGGCTGCCTGCGGTCGGATTGAACAAAAAAGGAGGTATCATGCAACAATGCAAACATGCGACGCTGAGGACCGGTGTACACATTGTATTTATATTTACATAACACCTTTATATTGTATACTTATTTATTACTAAGGTCTTATATGTGTGTGTTACTGAACTCTTAAACGGCTATACTGAGAATGAGAAAACTTTGTATAAGCGCCATAATCTGAGAAATGTACCGAAAAGAACTACATTTGTTGAGTTTACATGTAGATATAAAGTCCATTGCAGGAGTAGGAATGAGGTGAATTTTAGTCAGTAAGAGTAAATAAAAATAAAATAAGAATATGTCTATTTTCGGTAAGGATGATTTATGTTCTTGAATTGGTTTCGAAAAACTCATTTAGTTAAATGAGTAAGTAGTTACTTATACAACAAAGCTTTTGGCACTACCGTTCATACACTACAAATATCTTTATTTTCCTACAGAGGATGCATCATTCATTCACAAATCCCACACAATATTTTTCTTGGACAACTGTGTACCCTTTAAATGCAGTAAAAATTAGACATCAAAGAAAAGCATGTTATCCAAATGCTTTTCTATGAGTAAAATGAACTTATTTAGAGATTCAGATATTTTTTTTTAATATCTTTCTCTTTATGTGATTTGAACGTGGCTTCTTCATTAGATACAAGGTACTTACATTAACAGATTAGAAACATAATCCACGGACTAAGGTTTTATCTTACTATAAATAATAAGAAAATAAAAAAATGTTTTATGATTGACGTCAGATAACAGTTGTTTTCACTCGAATAATTTGATAAAGAAATTTTCCATCAAAATGCGCAAACATAATTTATTTCAGGTATACAAGGCTTCGAGATCAGTTACAATAACATTAATCTAAAGGCAACTGTCTTATCGGCCAGCTTCGTATCAAACATACACAAAAGTAATATAATTATGTTTGTTTTATTTTACACTCAGATATTTGTTCGATCTAATATGTGTGTATAATATAAAACTTTTTACTGGCTGTCAATTAACATGAAAATCTCTTAAAATATGAGTACGAAAGCAGACAAGAACTATTAGTCAACTGTTCATAATTAAGACTATTAAGCATTAACTTTCCAGTTGTTTAAATTTTTGGAGGTAGGTATTTCGAAATTTTGCATCACTGCGCTTTGGTTGGCCGGTTCCAATGAACTAACCAATCACAGCACCGAACGCGCTCTCGTTAAACTTAAAGCAAACTCGTACTAAGGCCCCAGTTTTTGTGTCGATTCGAATTAGTTCCCACGTAGTTTCCTGTGTTTCTAAAACACTGTTAATGTTTTTACATGACTTTCCGAATGGCAATGATAATGGTTTTAGTTTGAAAGTGAGTGAAAGTCGTTCAACGATTTTCGAATTCAGAGGAAATTAATGTCATTTATTTTCGTTTTAATGTTCAGTGATAAATAGTACTTATTGTCAATCAGTGCCTATACAAGTTTTGTCGTTGAAAACTTAAATAAAAAAAAATTAATAGTCCATTTTTCTCTTTATAAACCACATTTTAGACAAACCACTAAATCTAACGGAATTATGCCAGACCAGTCATAACCATTAGAATTAATGGAATAGAATAGCGTGAAATGTCAGGATCAGGGTTAATTAAGACAAAGAATGTTGTATTTTTTATAATATTGATATCACTACGCACATTGTGATTTGATCTATGCAGTCGTAAAATAGTTAAAAAACAATGTATGAGTAAGAAGGTTGTAATCATTCTCAAATTGAAGGAAAAATATTAAGAGATAAAAATATTAAGGAAAAATTTACATCAAAACTACTTCTTATAAATATCGCCGTTTAATCGTTTCATAAATTGAGTTACCTAATTTAAATTAAACAATTTCATTATTGAAGCAGAATTAATTAAGTTAAAAAACTTGTGGCTACTAATTCGATAATGAGCAATTTTTAATTTGTTTTATTAGCGGTTTAGAAAACTTACGCAGTCAAAATAAAAGTTATACTTTTTGAATTAATTTAAAAAACATCTTTTTTTTGTACCTAAGCCATAGAGACCTAAGCTATTGTAATGTGAAACGATTTAGTAGACACGAGAAGTGAGATTGAGATTTTAAACATCACTAGCACAACGATCGAATGGAAATTTATTTTCTAGTAAATT
Source organism: Spodoptera frugiperda (assembly GCF_023101765.2). Classification (NCBI taxonomy): domain Eukaryota; kingdom Metazoa; phylum Arthropoda; class Insecta; order Lepidoptera; family Noctuidae; genus Spodoptera; species Spodoptera frugiperda. Next base: position 7,404,699 of record NC_064240.1, read on the forward strand.
GGTGAGCCACTCAAAATGATGAGTCGTGTAACAAATCAACAGAAGATATACATGACTGATTTACTGATTGACATTCTAGGAAAATCATAAAGATAGCGGTTTGACGTGTTTCTTAGTTCTGTGAGTGCACTGAAAGCGAATTTCCCACGGGAAAGTAAAAAATAGGAATTCGGGAAGTCGAGAGCGATGAGTTATAGAAAAAACTACCATTATCTACAACTTGCTACAGCATTTCAAACCTTAAAATGACTAATTGCTTTTATAGATTTCCACTTTGTTGCTTTTGATATAGGTTTTAAAATCTATTAAAGAAATCAAATACTTATTGGGTAGCTTTAGACGCCGGCATCTATTCTACATACATCATTTACTCGAAGTTGAACACCTGTGTAGGTACTTAACACAGGTGTAATAGGTTTCGTTCACCCTCTTTATTTTGGTTTCGTTGTAAATCCTACGTAATACACAGGGATGAGACTGTCCAATCGACTCTTGTAGAGATCCCAGACCTCACAGGTGCTACTTAATTATCTTAGGTAATTGAATAATGTGTAATCAATTGACTGACTGTATCAGCTCTTTCGTAATAAGTGACTGAGTAACCGACAACGCATAGTTGAAACTGCTAGTTCCTTGTGAAGTATAGTGGGACAATATAAAACTTTTTTTCGGATTTAGCCTTGTTCCCTATTATTACTAACTAGTAACGTGATATGCCTTGGGCTGGCGAACCATTGACGGCACGCAGCACAATATGATGGGCACGTCGTTGATGACATCTGTCCTATGCCTCTGTCGCTATATTAATTTTTATTCGTAGTTGTCTCAGCCTACATATGTCATGCGTCTCCACAAATAAAGTTACGAGCCGGAAAACAAATATTCTATGACGTCCAAACTTTTTTTATATTGTCATAAAAAACATTTGCGTATTTTTTATAAATCATATTTTGCCAACACTTTCAAAACCTTAGTGTTTTGAAGAAAAATACATAACGAAAAATATGCGTCAATTTCTGAAAAAATAAAAATAATTTATGTTATCTAAAAACCCGAAAAAACAAAAGTTGTTTGTATTATATAGAATACGTGGATACTATAATATTATATTACCTACTTGTATGTAAAAATTCATTCACACGTACTGACTACCGACGCGTATAATTTGTAACTACTCTTCTGGCACTAATTCAGTAATTATTCAATGAAAAATCGCGGACCAACGTTACATCTACTAATTAGATTTCACACAATAACAGACAACACAACGATAAATCCATACTTATTTAGAAAGTGTAATTAATATAACACATCTTCACGATTAAATCATCCACACGGCGTCTACTGCTAATAGATGATACCCATAAAACAGCAGCATTAGGTAATTTTATAAATCGCTAATCACAAAATGTTTCCTTCAACACATTCAAAGCGACAATTGAATTGGTTGGACTGCATGTGACCCAAGTTGAACTCATACAAACAAACAAAAACTAATGAGACCAGACAGTATACAAATGAGACAATATTATATTTATGTAAAACAATTTAGAGCACGTTAATTACTTCCGCGAGGATGAGGCTAATCAAAGCGTTTGGACATATGAGTACACATACGTACGATTTAGTATTGGAGCCACAAATTGCCTTCATATCGGGCTGTCAGAACAATAATGAACATTTTTTAAAGTACCTATACTAAATTTTGTTAATCTATATGACTTTGAAAGCCGTGGGATACTTTAAACTCCCGTAATAAAAGATTCTGGATCAGTTACTTACTTGTTTCCTTTTACTCTCAAATGTTGAGTGGCAGTATACACCTATTTATTAAAGGCTGTGTATGTACTTTCCAATATACACGTACATTAACGGTAGACTTAATGTACGTTAGTTTTGTTTGTTTTCAAAAGTTAAATTATTATTTTACTTTTTGTTACAGGATTGACTTCAACGACCCGATCACAGACAAGCCCGCGAACTTGGCAAACTCTGCCGTTTTGCGCATGCTTGAAGAAGAAGAACGCAATCGCAGCAGGGGAGGACGCCCTAGTAAGTAGACGGCTTTATTTAAACTTTGTCTAACCCTCACACAGATAACTGCATGCACAATAAACAATATAATGAGATTTCTCCGTACAAACCCTTTTCAAGGTTTGTTTGTCAAAACAAAATGTAAAACGGGATAAAGAAACAGAAAAGGTAATTTACCATTGATTAATTTATGTTTATCTAAAGTCAAAAAACCTACCAATCCAACTGAAAACAACGACCACCTTACAAATCATGGACAGTGTCATTTGGATCTCAGTCTACGTAGACAAAAAAGGTACCACATACCCCGGTTAGACGAAGTGAAACGATTTTTGCAATAACGATAATGCGTAATACTCATAATTACGTTTAATAATTAACTACCCAAAGAAAAATAAAGCTGAATTAAAAATCCAAAACATATTAAAACAACAAATAAGAGATAAAAAGAAAAATGAAGCACGCGGTTGATTAATTAATTAACTGACGTACTTCTCACCTTCTCTAACTGAGGAAATACTCGAGCTAAATTTATTTCAAGCTAGCCACACCTGCTGCTTATCATATTTCTTGCACAGTGTGTGTAAGCATTTTTAGTCATTTCTGTATAATAATATACTGTTTTACTGAAAGAAAAATACAAAAATAATAGCTGACTTTAACTTGCAGTTCACTAAAATAAGCTCAGAACATCGGCCAATATTGTTACATTTCCCAAAAATCTTATACATATCAATTTTAGAAATGCTTCGATTCGAACAGACCTGAACAACGATCTCCGCGATGTTCCCTGCACAGTTGAATAAGAACTGTGTATGCTTACTAATCCACTAATGTTTTTCCCTGCTTTATCAGACTTAGACCCAACCCAGATATGGGCTATCAAGAAGAACATGGTACACATGAGCCATCCGTTTGACAACTACTGGCCTCCTGATAGATCGAGGATGCGATCAGCTCGGAGCTGGGATGGTCAGCTCAACACCACAGGAAATGTATATTCAGAGTTCTTGAAGGCCACTAAAGGTACCAGCGCGGCCTGGTAGAATAGACGCAGCTTTGTCTGTTCTGTACATAATGTGTCACATATAGCACAGTTCATTAATCGCTGTCGGTCAATCAACTCATGTAGTGTCTAGAATCATGGCAAGATTGGGATTCATACATTTTATGTTATGCGTAAAACAATGTCTTAACGTGCGTATTAGCGTAGCGCAAGGATCACGTCGAGTCTTCTTTGTATTTTTGTGATTAACAATATTTTGATCACGTTGCATCCAGCTATCCGTCATTAGAGTTGAACTCACGTAGAGAAGCCGTCTCACTAATACTACACAGACAACTAACTGGTTCAACAGGAAACCCTCGGCTACCAGACGTTATATGACGCTACGACACTCGGATGATTCATTGATCCCGATATACTGAATGAACCATGATGTGGTAGAGTGTATTGTCCTATCTTTTCAAGTCGTCAGTCGTTAAACTCGTCATTGTATTGACTAAAACCGCCCACAAATGACGAGAAAATATTCATTAGTGGAAAGTATTTGGCAAGGTTTGGAAGCTCCCCATAATGTGCTTTTACCTGTTGTATCTAGTGTTAGTGCACAGTCGGCAACGGAAGGACACAAACGGAAGAAATGCCTGAAACAGTGTTTGTAGGTAAAGTGCTCACTTTATTTATTTCTTTGATAGAATTTCTCAAGTGTACATGCATCTTAAAGTTCATATTTAGTGTAGTTTACGTTTATGTGCATAGTTTGACGAGTAGAAGACGCGTTCGACGCGCCGCCTGTAAGAGAACAAAGGTTTCAAATCTTTGTTTTACTTGAGAAGATAATAAGATGATTGTTAATATGGGAGCTTGCACACCTCGTTCTAAATAGGAGGAGCTCTAGATTATTTTCCTAGTATCTAATGTCAATAATTATATCAAAACAGAACGGCATTATAATTACCACGCTATAAACTATGGAAGCTATTCGTTGTGGTTCGAAGAATTAATTCTTTGAAGACAGTTACAACCGCAATTTTAATTTATACGACCAGACACTACAAATGTATAAAGTGTACCATTCTTCCGTGTTTATTATCAAATATCGACCTTGATTCCAGGATTAAAATCTATAATAGCGTTGTTTGACGTCAAGTCGACTATTTCTAGGACTGTAGATCTCTGTAGGCTCATGAATCAGAGTTTATTTTAAAGCAGGTGCCGAAAAGTTGCAAACGACGTACAATATAAGTATCATAGTTCATACGTTTTCTCCAGGTGTGCACTATTCTGAGAGCTGGCGGTTTTTATTTAGACTTCTTTACTTATTGGCAATATGTTTGCCACAGTTGATTTTGATATCGAGATTATAATACAAAACTTTAAAGATTGTTTCATCGGTATGTTTAAAAACTTTGTCCGGTAGCTATTACAGAAGTTAAAAACATATTCTATTTAATTGGCTAACCCGTCCTTCTCATCAGACCAGTCAAGTGACATTGGAGTCCTCTAAACCACTCTAACAAGTTAATAACTTGCAAGTAGCCGTCGGCGACGATTGGTTATCTGGACCGTTTGTAATTTATGTGCAACTCATGGCCCAATGAATGAGATAATTGCAACCATGTCCCATAATCCCTGATGGATCAGATTGCTGTACTAATTACCTAGGTACCAATTTTCTCCTTATTAAACTCTAGAATATAATTTTTATGGTTAAAATATGATGCACTTACATGGGCTCCATACATCATCCCTGTTGGTATCTATGCAAGTTTCGCAAGAAGTGAAATATATTTTCCGTCTTGCCATTTCGTTAAAATTTACGATCTCATTGTAATGTACGTAGCTAATGGCTTTATGCTTCCATTTCAACATCCATAAATTATTATTACCTAGGTGTTCAGGTGGGTGCTGGAAGTCTAGGTCATAAGAATTAAGTAGGTGTGTTCATTTTTCGGGTGTCGGTATCAGCAGGCGTGAGAGAGTTGGCGAATGCGTGTCCTAAAAATGCGCGTTCTCAAAATATAATATGCGGCAGATATTTGCGCTCGTCGCACCTGCTGGCCAGGCTACTAGTCAAACGTAGTGCTCACCGGCCCGCCGGCGGTTGCCGCGTCTCACGTACTTAACCAATTGATTAATTTAATCGTGAGTTCCTCTATTATAATTTATCACTTTATACCTACTACAACTAGTGAAGCTTCTTCATTCATTATTTTGTGTTTATATTTTTATTTTTTATTGCTTCATTTGAATTTAATTTTAAAAGTGCACTTTCACTATTTTGAGCCAGTTTGATTTTTTTTAATCAATTCGAGCAAAACTCAACAACACAGCTTCAGTTAACATAGTGCAACAGTGATAAGCAATACTTACCCTTTGGGGTAAGTGAAACTCAATACAATATGGAGTAGGATATAAACAGAAGTTTGTTTTGGCAGAACTTCACTTACTCCGGTACAGTTGAACATTGTTAGGATGGTTTCCTAAACACAGAGTAAATTGAAACTCAATAGGTTGTAGGGTACATCGACACATTGCGGTTTTAAGTTGGGAACAATGTTCGGTAACGCGTAGAACACCAAGTACCTTGGAACTTGCTTGGAGTCCTGTCTCCTGATCAAACCTTGAACTACTTTACAACACTAATTGGTGAGACTAGTCTACACAAGTCCTGTTTTTTGTGTTACAAATTACTGATTGACAGCCTGGCGAGTCTTCCAGCTCCAGGTATCAATTACAGCTGTTCTAATTTGGATACTCCATCTCCAAACCTTTATTCTAATAGTTACCTTTTAAAGGTATTCTTGATTTCTTCAAGCTTTGTTGGTGTTTCACTACTTGCTAATTCAAGCTGTGGCATTTTTTTATAGCAAGTTTAAATCGTTTTAAATTCAGTGGTTTATTTGTTTTGATGAACTCAAAAATCTTATTGGCTATGCAGTCACTCACTTATATAGTGTTGCGATATTTCAATGGGGGGAGCGTTGATAACTTATTGCCAATAAGTTATATTCTGTTAGCTCGTTTTATTCCTTAAAAAATAACTAGGTAGGTATTATCTTTTATCCCCAAAAAAGCTAGGCACCCTTTAGTAAAGGTATAGTCTTACTTTAGCGAATCTTAATCTTCCAATCCTGCCTATACCCCAGATTCTATTTCTGATTGTCTAAAATATCATTGAAACATTTTCGTAAATTAGCCGTGAGTCGTGTAGTAAGTGGGAAGGTGATTAAATAGCTAACGATTTTATAACGCATAAACAAATGCAAGGCCGAGTTCCAGTTTATTTTATCTACTCTCCGTGTTTTAACATCTGTTTACTGTAACGACTGCACTGCACATTTTTCAGTCATTTCTAGAAACACCTACATTTATTTAGACAGTGCAAACAAGTCGTTAATGGAGTATCCAAATCTTAACGGATTAGAGCAAATTGTTACACTCCTGGAATAGCCACGTTGAATCATAAATCTTTGTTCGCCTACAATAAAACAAACTTATATTCTAGAAATGTGTTTTTTCGATGCTCTGGCGCATTTCCAACTGCTTGGTGGGTCGCGCTAATTTAAAGAGAGATGTGTCATAATAAGCGTCGTAGTGTTCAACACTGTGTCTCATGGTCTCCAGAACCATATCACCCGACGATTGAGATTGTACGTCTTGATTACACAAATTCCTAGAAACACGTATTTTTAAAAGCATGCCACAAAAATCTAAAATAATCTCTGGCACGTTGCACAAAAGCTAATCATGAAATGAAACGAATATCTTGCATTGTTACAGGCCAGAAGAAAGTAGTGTGGCCACCTGTGCCCGAAACGAACGGATATCATCAAACACCACAGGTAATTAGCTAATGCACTTAATGTAACAACCCTCACATAGATATGACAAAATTACATGTATATAGGGATTGATTTAGATGCAAATGACATCACAGCTGCACATAGCATACATGCGCTTTACGGTGGCGGAGCAACAATAATTGCATGCGAAACCAAGCTATTATTACAGTATTTCGATATGTATTATAAGCTACATTATAAATCCCAACAGCAACAGTCACCTGCGTCCTACAACAACGCGCAGCAATCCCCAGCTTCTCCACAGCCTCAGTACCAGCCCCAACAACAACCACAGTACCAACAACAACCACAGTACCAACAACAGCCCCAATATCAGCAACCCCAATATCAGCAACCCCAATATCAACAACCCCAGTATCAGCAACCCCAGTACCAACAACCCCAGCCCCAGTACCAACCCCAACCCCAGTACCAACAGCCCCAATATCAACAACAGCCTCAGTACCAACAACAAGCTCCCGAGTCGGATCCTTCGTTCTGTGAAGGCCGACGACAGGAAGCCACAGGGCTGAGTAAGCTGATTCCCGTCGGTCCAGGCGTTACCGCGTCCCCTGCCTCTTACCGGCCAGGCCCACAGTCACCAGGCGTCGCGCCGCAGCCCTATCGCCCCGGACAAAGCCGCTGGGCACCAGTACCAGCCCCTCTTTCCCCTCAGGTATTAGGCCTCAATGAAGTTGGAACGTCAACGTCGTCGAATAGAATTTACTTTTAGTGTTCATTATAACTTGACTTGCACGTTTTCATTCTACTAACATTGTCTAGGCAAGTACCTAGTTGTATGTGCAGATCGCTATTGTGTAACGATTGCTTTGCCTTTGTCTGTGGGATATCAACTTTCTAGTATAGAAACTAAGATTAATACAGAGTGATATTTTTGTAACCCTTAGCAACTTTGCAAATTCTTAATTTATGACAATCGATTAATTTGCAATATGAATAATACAGTGTTATTTTAGTTACTTCTCACTTGTACAAAGTTAGTAAGTAGTACACCATGTGATAATCTACTTGCTATCTGATTAACAGAGACGTTGTCTTGTTTGGCATGTTCTTTATTAGTATTGTTGTGGACAGACTCAAGGGTCGCAGCCGGGGTACCCGTCGCAGCAGCAGCTATCGCCGAGCCAGTACTCGCCACAGCCTCAGTACTCCTCCGTGAGTCCGTCGTACTCGGAGCCCCAGTACCAGGCCCCACAGAAGAATTACGAGCCCCCACCAGCGACGATCACTCTTCGTCAGCAACAACCAGTACACCAGAAACCTCCTCCGGTTTTCCCTAGTCAACCCGCCACAGCTTCTTATCAAGGTAACTTCCGAACTCACATATTTAACTTCTACTGGGAACCTGGGTGTCTTCAAAGCCCGAGTGAATAGGTTGCTTATGGGCAGACGTGCTCCACCGTAGGCCGCATCATCACTTACCATCAGGCGAGATAGCGGCCAAACGTATTCAATATAATTTTCCGCGTAGCGTGGGTACAATGCTCAGCACGAGTAGGTGGTTGTTTATTTCCTTATTCTTTTAGTAAAATTTATTACATAGAACGCTTTACCTATTTCTGTTAAAATGAAAGTCTCGCTCGTTCAAACATAGGAACGAATTATGTTTTAACACAGACTAGTAAGAACTGAGAACATTTTTATTTCTCATAGCGCATATCTTCGCTTCTTTGAAGACAGGTGCAAACATAATAAGTCGGGACCCACGTTACAAACATTGCTGTTTGTGAGACAGCTTTTAATGAAAAAATACTTAGGTATAGGTACTTGCGTGCATTTGAAGTGTAACATTAAAAAGTTTAAGTATATATTTTAAAATACATTGGAACTAATCAATATTCTTTATTTATTAACAAAGGTTCTTTATTTAACCGATAAAACTGATAGGGCCGCAAGGATGTACAAATAAATTTGAATTTCAATTAATTACACTAATTGTTCCTGGTCGTAGCATCAGATATCAGCATTTTAAACGCGATATCCCCAGAGATGTAAAATAATTATGTGCTAACAAGGAAGTACGTAATTTCAAGTCTTTGGAGAAACAGTGAGGAAATCCTTCGACACTTGACTTCCTAAAAGCTAAGCTGAGCACTAACAAACTGATGGATATCTAACTAACCCTAAATGTGTCGACGTCTCGGCACAGAATACTAGTCACGGCACAAATACTCTAGGGGTGTCGCGCGCTCAAAAGCTCAGCAATTTGCTACTGAAGCCAAATTTCATTCCGCATTTAAGTTTATAAATAAAACAATAACATTGTTTTAAAAGGTGACCAAGACGATCGACAGGAACAGTTGTGACTTGTGAACTAAATGATAAAAATGTGTTTACAAATGCGACACACTGCCAACGACGAGTATTTTGGCAATTTCGCAACAACATAGTACTTAAATGTCCTCGACATTGTCTAATTAATATCAAACGTTAACCTAATTGGGGCTAGTTATCTCGACATATATTCATTATTTCCAAACTATTTGAGTTCTATTTGTTTACTGAGATTATAAAATCTCCAGGAGGCCCCAACATGCGTGGAGATCAGAAGTGGCCACCACAGTCCGTGAAGGAGGCAGTAGCCGCTGAGAATGAAGCCAGAAGACAGCTGGCAAGGGGACCTGCTTGCAGACCTCGCAAGGTATAATACTATGAAGCTTTTTGCCTAATTGTACATAAGTAGGTAATTTTGGATTTCGGTTTAAGTTTTTAAAGGTTGGTTTAAGGAAACCTACAGGTTTGGGATAGTTACCCCTGTATTTAAACTGTTTATTGTGATTCCGTAAGTACTTACTCTAATATACCTACTTGGTAATTTTATATTACCAATCTTACGCTGAAATTTCAGAAGTGTACTCATGAAGATATAAGTACCTGTCTATCATCGTGTGAACTCCCCCTAATACCTACTCCTCAATCGCTAAAAAAATACCTAAATAAATGCTAAAAATAACAAGAACCCACCTAAGCATGCTGTATATAAGATTCAAAATACTTGTTGTATTTTTTTTTGTAATTGCCTTTTAAAACTTACAAGATATAAATACTCCCATCCACGAGTCAAGTTCATACGTCAGCATTTCTTGAATATTTTGTTCATTATTGTTTTACAATTTCTCATTCTGAGACTCACTCATTGTATATTTTTCACCTACCCACGTTTTGTTAAATATTGTTTACTATCCTAAAAAAACTATTACAAAGCCTACCAAAAAATTATAATAACCCGACCCTTAATAAAAAATAATATAAAACTGTTTTCTAAATAAATATATTCAATAATTACACAATTGCATTTAGGTGCACAATCACCACCCATTTACAGTTCTTGATTGAACATGACTGAATTGGCGTCGACTACAGGGAGATACTCTAACGTTTGTATCTACTTCATATTTAGAATTACTTTCACCAAACTTCCACTGAAACTAAAACAGACGTTTCTACAACATAATAGAGAACCGATAAACAGTAGCTACCTTCACAGTTTTCAAGGAAACCGTTGTCTGTTTTAGCTGCGCCAATATTCGCTTGCCGAATTAGTTGCAATGAACGAGGTGTAGGCGTCGATTCCCAAGTCCGTATGTAGCCGGACTTTAATACCTAAGGTGTAAGTGCAGTTTGACTCCTAGTGCAACTATATGTTTGGACAAACTTTCCATTAACAGTTCTCGGCACTTGATGAAGGGCAAACCTAGTACCTACTGTTTAGTCGCGAGCACCTAACTCGCGTTTAGTAGGCTTTGCAATATCTATCTAGATGTAGGTGTACGACTCTGATTCTAAATTGTAAGGAAACTCTTGTAGACTTTTTAAAGTTTAGATATGCAGTTTAGATTTTTTTTATAATGTTCAAGACAAGTACAAGAATTTCACAATTTCCACAAAAAAAAAAGAAAATTACTATTTCTGCCTTTCGTGTCTCGTAGGCTCACGGAATATATGTCTCCGGCATGTAGATGCAGCTCTTCTGCTATAGCCCAACAACGCTGACAGTAAAAACATTCAATGAACTACTTTAACTAATTAGGCAATTCAGTTTTTCTGAAGATATTTAATTACTCAGATTGTTAAAATCCATACGTATATAATTAGGTTTTGTAAATATAGACGTACAGAAGAAATGTATCTAATAATAATTAATTCTGTCTATCCACAAATCTACTTTAGTATATATCTACTTTCTGAAATGTGCAGCTAGTTTATAAAATGAGTGAATTAAAGTCTAGATGAGCTCGAGAGTCGTACACCTATCCCACCATACATTCACGTAATGGACTAAATCATTACACAAAGACATTCATTTTTCTTCTGTGTTGCAGTGCTTTGCAATGTAGATAAGTTTAGTTTAGCCGGTGCATGAGTAAATTTAAGATCGAAATTATTTATTAATTGGAACTGATTCTTTAAAAAATGTGTTCAAATACTTTATAATAATCTATTTTCAGTGTAATGTTAATGTCATAGGTACCAATTTATCTTAATACTTTATAGAAAAGATTTATATATGTCATTTTACTTCGTGAGTCGAAATTTCCCGAAACATTCTCAACCACAATTTGAATGAAATAATAACGCGATCTTGTTGTTGCCTCTGATTACAGGTAAAGAAGGACTATGGTCCTTTCTTCGCGCAGCACGCCCTGAACAACAACTACCCAGGATACCGCGCGCCACCCGGCACACAACACTATGAGGACCACTCAGGCCGATCTTCATACTAAAACTAGATCTTAGTACTAACTACATCCCTCATGGAATGAATATTAGTCTGACATCAGTCTTCACACGAGAATTTGTTGACGTCACTCATGCCCGAGTCTAGTGTCTACTCGCCCTTAATTAAAGACAGCATTTTGTAACGTCAACAAACGTAGATATCATCTCATCAAAGTAAACATCAATCAATTTAATTGATTCGCTAAAAGCGGAAACGCCGGGATTTCGAGTACTTGTATAGACTTTAGGTATTAAAGTCTTGAAGCATGTACGAATTGAATTTCAATCTGTACTTAATTGTAGGATTAATTTATTTTAACCATTATCATAGTATGTAAGTAAAATGTACTCATAAAAAATATAAAAATAACATTATCATGTTCACAAATCGCCTTAAAATTGTCTCATCTTCATTCATGCTCATTGTTTTCTAAAGTGCGGCTTTATACATTGCGAACGTACCCGAAGTTGCTTAACATTGTAACTGTAAATAATGCTCAACTACCAATGTCATAAACAGATTTTTAAACTCGAGTTAATCTATAAAACTTTACGCAGCTACGTGTAGAATGTGTTTATAATATTGGATATTTATAAATTGAACGCTTCCGCCAACGTAAACATTAACAATTGGCTAAGCTTATTGTACCTACCTAGTCATGAAGAGATTATACGAATATTTTGTATATAAAAAGTTATCTAAATGGCCTTATTGATTTGGTATATCATTATGTAATTATATTTTAAATTAAATAAATTATATTAAATGCCACTTTGTTCTACTTATTTTAATTCGATAATGTTGATCCTTCCTGTCCTCTACTGCTCATTAATTCCTCCTAAATTTAAATAAAATCCAGCATATAAATTGACAATTAACAATAAACTACATATATTGCAACCTTAGACAACATTTTAATCAATAGTATTGTACCATAATCTAGTATAATATTGGCGTATTAACAATTTATCATAGAACAAATAGAACAAGATATTACACTTAGTCAATAGAGAAAAGGCTACAATACTTAATAAAATAAAACCAGAGATACGTATGAAAATATTATATTATCATACATTACATACATCGTGTACAAACCACGCCGAGTACCTAGACAGAGGTGCTCCATAAATGCTTCAAAATAATAACAGCAATCTAGCCAAGCTACGTACAGTACCAATATGTACAACATGTACAAGTATAACAAAACAGTAACAATTACAAAAAGCCGTTGTATTGTCGCCGAATTGAACCAATGGCATAAGTTTAATATCACATAGGTAGCCAGTTTATGTACAATATCATTATGGCTACATGTTTCTAACGTACAGCAACAAAATATAGTTTTATCCCCAAACGATTCTCTTTGAGGCCGTCTGAGGAATTTCTTATATTGAAATAGCTTCTGTTTTCTATTGGCAACATTACAACTGTCAAATAACAAATCTAGCACGCACTCAAATGATTAATTTAGGCCAACGATTAAGTCTTTGTAACAAAAGAAAATCGGTAGATTCTTTAAACAATTATTTACTTTTTTTCTTAGGTAACTGTTTGAACGCAACAACATATAATGGGGAATATTATTATGTAAGGAGACAGAGCAACTTTTTGTGTTTTCGTTCAAAAAGTGTTCCTTGTAACTTCCTTACGCAAGCTCCCCACGATAAAACCTTTTATTTACACGCGTTAACAATAGACAAACTTTTTAACGATACCTGAACCGAATGAAGCGTAACATTTCAATTATTGTGTTATACATTAAATTAGATGAATCTTGGAGATTTACATAATGCATAGGCGTTATAATGGTGAGTGCGTGCTAGGCCTGCTATACTAGATTGGTGTAATCAAGTCTTCGTCTAACTTCGGCAATATAAACTGGACACGACATACAAAATTGTTCTATCGTATTACTATGTAATGCAGTGTGTCGTGTCAGAACACTTCCAGTTATCACATCACGCTTTGCAGCATTAACGTAAATGTAAATCGTCTTATCGGAATTAACAATTAAACATTTGTATATTAAAATATTGCATAACTGATTTACAACACTATTAAATATGTAATTATAAAATATTTAAATATCAGGAATAACGATACAGTTTCATGGAAAGGCACTGAGTATGCTAAAACTCTGTCACTAAAACAATTTACATAACCAAAGTATATTTTCAACTGCTTAAAAATAGATGAAACATTAACAGAATTCGCTAATTCGGTAAATATATTTTTGTTGCATTTTAATATCGTATTACTATTATTGTATTGGGCTTGAACTAGAAACCAAGGTTTCGGAACACATGTACTTAAAATTTACCATAAATAGCAATCAAGAATATGAGCCATACATTCTCACACAGACTGTTCCACGTCGGAACACATTACTTAGCTCGTCAAATTATTAGATTATTATATTATTAATTGAATTTGTAATTCCACACAATTAAAATATTATTACACATCATTTTTCAATATTATTCTCCTGATTGATACTACGTATTAAACGAACGCTTCCACGCTTCGCTGGACGATTTCTTTTTTTACTTAATATATTCCAGATGCAGTAGAATTGTAACTCAATCACTACGCTCTAAGTCCCATTCTAAAGTGCTGAGCTGTATACACACCAAATGTCAGTAGAACATTAATCTTGATACCCAGTGTGTATACAGCTGATACCATGGTAAAGTTCAATAGACTAATTACTAGTAAGTATCAAACGAGTGAGAACCCTTGTGTTTGTTGAATTGCTTGTACTAAATGGTACTTGAGTCGTTCTTTAGTCTTGTAGCGTGGAAGATCTAGGAGGTTGAAGCAAGTGTGAGCTACTGGGAAGTACCTGTCGTCTGCTACTGCTTGGATTCTTATCTGTAACAAAGTTGTATTAATTTTACTTCTGGAAAAGTTGTATTAATTTTACTTTGATTTCGTTTTAAAACAAATTCCATTGACATTAGAGGACATTATAGGACATGATTCTTCTCGAAACCGACTGTATTATTTCTTGGTTACAAATTATATACTCGACGTGCAAATGTGCCTTAAATATTTTAAAGCAAATACTCACTTTAATATCTCTCATTCCTTGTATCGGAACACGATCACTGCCAGTCAAGAACAAAAGGAACTTCTTCTTATCTTCAAGCGGAAGCTCGTGGAAGGTTTCCCAGAACCACCTAAACAGACAAAACACAAATACATTCTATAAAAAAATTGTTAAGATACAGTCAATCATTTTTCCATATGAAAGAGTAACAAACTATCGTACATTCTGATAAATCTTTACATCTTACAAATGTGAAAAAGCTGAAAAGTTTATGAATTTGGTTACTTGGTTGGGTGAACTAAAGTTATTTCACACAGTCGCTATTTAAGTGTGTTGTATAGTCAGGAATAACAAGTTAATAATATTAGTACGATATTAATGTCTTAATGAACCTTACCTGATTTGTGGATCGGTAGGAGTGTAACCATTTTTATATTCACAGTTACTTTCAAACATCTCCCAGTCGTATTCCTCGTTACCCATGACGACCGACATCATCTCATGTGATCTAAATAGTTTAATAATTCTACCGCCACAAACCTGCGAAAAACATTGACATTTTATTAAAGCAAAGAAAAATTAGTAACTATAAAGCCACAACTGCTACATTCTAGCAATAAATCAGACGATTACCTAATAATATAAGAAAAAGAAAACTAATATAGTGTGTCTCACCTTCTGAAAGCCTTGATTGAAAGCTTTGAACTGATTTTCAACAGACTTATTGAGCAAGAAATCTACATATAGTTCAACATATTCCTCTTTGTTCTCATGGGTGACAGGCAAGTTCTCGCCATTTTCCTTCAGCGGATGCACTTCTATCTGACCGAAAACTTCTGTATTCACCGCGAAACATAAGCTAAATACCTGTTCACATAAACAAAAAGAAATTACAAATAGAACACACTACAAGGTCATTGAAGTTAACATTGATCAGTTTTAAATAGTATTTTGATATATTTCTAATACTTTGTCGATTGCCCGGCTTGATACCGAGTTTGACAGCACCGCTTACGACTACTCGATGAACGTGACAGTGAACGTAAATGTATTTGAATAAAATCAAAGTCAACATTATTTATTTCAAATAGTCCAGGAAGGTACTTTTAAACGTCAAAGCTAATATTATAATATTAAAAAGTATTTGTCTGTCGATCAGCCCTCTGATTCTATATGCTCATTTCAAAGTGAAGACTCCTATGGAGAAGCACGAGCAAGAAACTCCATAGGCTAATCTTTTTCAATCACATTCACAATATAATTACAATAAAAGGGCAAAATCTTAAGTACATATGTTACGTAAAAAATTAGCTATCTTACCTCTTCCACATCCTCGTCCGGATAGTCGAGTAAACTTTTAAGACTATTTGCAAGAGTAGGATACAAGTCTGACAGATCATCCAACATCACTGCTTCTTCCAACAACTTCTTGTATAACACCAACGGGAACGGAACGTAGATAATTATAGAATTGTATATAGCGAGACCATAAATGGCACCTGCAAACCGAATTTTCAATGTCATTAAGTTCACATTGACCATGCAGCATATGAAGTGAGAAAATATTAATGAGTATTATCTTTATCTTTATATATATAATTCTTCTGTAAGTGTGTATGTCACTGAACTTCTCTTAAACGACTGAACTGATTTTGATGAAATTTTTTGTGTGTGTTCAAGGGGATCTGAGAATGGTTTAGATTCACAATTTTGTCCGCTGGACAATGTTTTTTTAATTAATTTTTAATTTATTAGTAGTTGTTGATTTTGGAATGTTTTACATCGGATCCGACGGACGGCGCTACCATCGCAGTGTCAAATATTAATGACGTTAGATATTGTCATAACATTTGAATAATAATTTTCATCAAAAAGGTCCAGAATGTTTTAGCTTATTAAAAAAGTTTAAAATTTTCAAATTAACGTGTAGACAGGACAACGTCTGTCGGGTCCGCTAGTGTTAACATAAAAATATTATTAAATATGCAACAAGGTAACGACACAATCTTATATCATTACTTTATTCATCAATAATGAATAGTTATAGACTTGACACGATTTTCTCCACTTTAAAATACTTCAATAGGTTTCTATGTCGAAAAAATATTTTAAATTCTCCTATTACTTTCTTACACTACAGGATATTATTCTTACCAATCAAATAGTACATGACGTCGTCTTCAAATGGATTATTTGAGAACCAGATCATATTTGTTTCTTCTGATTGCTTGAACATACCATACACAGGGTCAAAGATCTCTTTCAGTAGCAATAGAAAGAATTCTTTTTTCACACCACCTGCGTCTTCTGCTTCTTCACCAACAAATTCTACCTGAAATTGTGGATATTTATTTACTAAAGGTCTTTTGGATAATTTACAGAGAAATAAGGGGAATAGGAAATATGTTAGTCATAACAATGTTTCTACAGAATAGTCAGTATGAATGAGGTCGTTGCGTCAATAGTGCGAGCTTGCGCTAGTTTTTTGCGCAACAACGCAAACGAACATAAAATATTATAAATTTTACTATACTGTATACCGAAAGTTAGTCAAATTACTAAAAGTACTTACCCTTAGCGGTTTCTTTAACTGTGAAGTTTCATGACTACTGATTTGTGTCATAGTGTCTCTTACAATATGGTTCCTTGAAACCGTTAGGTTGAGAAACTGGTCTCTTTGGTACTCATATGTAGGATCCATGAATAACCGTGTGAATATTTGCGTCGCTGCTCTACTGATTGCTATCTGCATTTGTAACTGTTGATCTATTTTTAATAACAATGATTTACATTGAACATCAAATAGGAACGCATAGTTACACATGTGGGGGTGAGTCGACTGTAAAATAAAATATTAATTAGATTAACTGTGTTGTGCTATATCGATTTCATACTACATTTAATGAAACATTTATAAATGAATGCTTAGATTTGTTTCATGTTATTTCATGAGTATGGTTACCTATTTTTATATAACAAAGTTGATTAGCAATGTATTTACAATAGTTTTATGATACATCTAATACTTACAGAATGGTCCGATAACCAGGTTATGTAATCAGTAGCAATGTCCACATGGTCACTCAGGTCTTCGATATAAAAACATTCTGCGGGAATTTTCGGTTTCTTTGGATTTGTAAAGTTTATTTTGTTCAATGAGGATAGAGTATTGAGTATCTGTATTATGCTATGAGTGAAGTAAAGTTTCTGGAACGAAACAAAGTTGGAAATTAGAAAAAGATTATTTTGGAACAATTAAAATACCTTATAGCTTTTATATTTATTTTTTATTTACCTTGTTAGCTCGCACCGTAGGTTGCATTAGTTCGTATACAATAACACTCTTGAATATATCAACTAGCATCTCAAAATATTCCGGCGTCTGAGCCTCCCACCATAAATTTACTATTCTCTGCGGGTGGGTTGACAAATTGTTGAAAGCTTCTGCGAACGGACCCTGGAATATAATTTAAATATACTTAATTGACGGCGATAATAACGAAAATTACATGATTAATGTGGTTAGCAAAAAGGACTTATTAGGAATTAGATATTTTTAAAACCATAATTAATCTATACATACTAATATCATAAAGCTGAAGAGTTTGTTTGATTGTTTTGTTTGTTTGAACGTGCTAATCTCCGGAATTACTGGTCCGATTTGAATCATTTTTTTTGTGTTGGATAGTGCATTAATCGGGGAAGGCTATAGGCTATAAAACATCATGCTATGACCAAAAGGAGCCAAGCAGAGCGGGTGAAACCGCGCGGAAGTAGCTAGTTTAGTATATTATTATATTTCTGCACATCGATGATATTGGGATCCACACGATACATGCCTTTAATGTAAATAAACAACAGACAATTTTACCTGTAATTCCACATGTCGGCGAGGATTACGCATTTCATGATACAAAGGTAAGATAAGGAACATTCTGAGAGCCTCCGCGTCAGGTGGCGATACTTTCATCTTCTTTATTATATTTTCTGTCAAGTGATTGAATATCTATAAAATAAAATATTAAATTATTACAGAAACCTAAAAACATATTTTAAATACAGATTCAACCTGTACACACCGATACCATATAATATATAAATGTGCAACTAAATTCTGAAAGTTTACAAAATCAATCACAATTTTTAAATATATCGGGTCTATTTCTACATAAAAACACACTCACAAGTTCCTTAATCGTAGTATTTTCAAATCTGCTAACTAACGTGAATGCTTCCTCTGCTTTCCTGAGGTCTACTCCAGGCACCTTTGTGTTACAGCCGAAGTGAGCGTTGTTCGCCGCTAGGAACGAACCGTTCACACATGCCAGTGAACCGAAAACTGTTTCTAAGTATGCTAACATGTCCTGTAAAGTAGAAAGTTTATAGTGTTCTACATCATGTATCAGTATAAGAATTATTAACTCAAACTATAGGGACTAATGACTGCATAGTTTTGGAAGGTGTCTCTGTTGAGACCGACTTAGGAACAGTATTAATGTTGGTTATCCATTAATTACACTCCACTTCCATTTCCAGTTGGCCCGCTAGACCTGATTTTAAATACACAGTTTATTTTTAAACTGATACGTCTGACATAATGTATTAAATAAGAGCAAATACACATCTTACCTGATTAACAACATCAGAATCTTTAAACACTTCACAAGCAGCTAGTTTTGGAATAGTGAGTGTTACAATTTGCTTTGTATGATCTTGTATACGGAAGTCTACGGGCCCAGATCTGTCATGGTCTATGATCAGAAAACTGTGATCGCCCCCTGCAAACACTTTTATAGGTCCCTTGAAGATCTCTTGTGAAAACTGCAAGCAATTATGAATTTAATTAATTTAACTTGGTACAGGCACAAGGTGCATATTTGTGGGTAACGAGTTTAAGTAAGGTTGAATATCCACTTCAACAATTTCAAAGAGATAATTATCAATTTAGTTTTGTATTTGTTGTGAATATCACCTTTTCTAAACAGGCTTAGAGCACAAATAAACACCCTGTAAAGGTATATAGATAATTTGAGAACATTATTCATTACATTATTAACAAGACAATAATGTATTAAGTACAGTGTCATATTTTATCGTATGCACCGAAAGAGCGATGTCAGAATGCGAAGCATGGCTAAATTGGTAAATCTCACTACATTTTATAAAAAGTCTCTTTGTATGATATTTAGTTCTTCCCCTTGTAATAATTTGCTTATATGACTACTGGACCGTAAATAGAAAAAAAAAATCCCAACTTGACCATTACCAAATCGGGGATTTAATTGTTTATATCTAACGCAACAGGGATTCCCCGTTTGAAGCAATTTAATATTATTTTCAAGCAATCAATCAATTATTCATGCATCATTTACATATAATTGATACTAATACTAATACATATAACCAGAACTGGTACCCCACAAACATCATATTATTGTCATTGTAAGAATTTTTCCCTCAAATGTAACAATTACTCTACACAGATGTTTAGTTAAACTGAATTACTAAAACTATCACAACATTAGTATACCATACCATGCTCCACTTTCAAACAACTCTCCATTTTAGTAATTTTAATTGCAATTTAACCCCTTTACTAAACAATAAAGTATACCATGCATTAACAAAACAAGATACAAGTCACAGCTAAAAAGAATGAAAAAAGCCCTAAGCTACTAAATACAGAAACAATAAAAATGTACTAAATATACTATATTTTGATACTGCAATACATTGAACATAATACTAATATATATTTTTAAATATACAGATGACTCAACAGTTAGTTTGGAAACGCCCGCGTTGCTATTTCTAGTTATTCCTGTCGCGGCCTCGACTTTCGGTTTCTTCTTCAGCTGAAGAACAATATAATTGATGTTAATAACCTATTCCAGGCTATTATTATATCAAAATAAACAATATAATTATCATGTTCAACATTCAGTAACACTGACCACTTAAATGACCAGTATTTTAAAGACATGCAGTAAGTCGATGCGTATGTTAACGCAGTACTTGAAAAGAGAATTGCGGTTTTATTCAAAAATTAAACAAGAAATGAGCAACCAGCCATAATTCATTGATATGAATTCCTACATAGAAGAGATATTTAATAATATAATTTGATTAAATATATCTCATTAGAATCGGTCATAGCAAGAATACAGAAGAGAACAGATAAACGAAGAAATTACATAATAATATGCTGATAAAAATAGGAGGTGGTAACATCCCTCCTAACCATAAAAAAATATATTGAAGAGTTTATAATTGAGCTTTAATTAAACTGGTTCAGATTTTGTCGAGGATAAAGTGCATTTAAATCATTTTGATGAATTCGATTTAATGAAATTGTGAAAATATCAAGCACTGACTAATCACGCAGTGAACGACCGAATGGATATGATGACACTGCTAATATTACACTAGATGTTAAAGGAGAAATGCTCAAAGAAAGAACAACTAGGTACTATCTAATATTGTTTTGTAACAGAACTACGCCATATTCTTATTTACCTTGCTTTGGCCAGGGTTTTCATTCTGTATGGAAACAATAGAATTGAAAACTGAAGAAAAAATAATTTATTATGTGTCCTAATGGATGTAGCAGCTGGTAGGTAGACGATAAACTAACAAAAGACGAATTCAAGCTTGTTGTAGGTCTATAACACCTTTCCAATTGCAATGATTAAGTAAGCAAACGCGCAACTAATCAATAAAACGACAATAGCTTTGTTACACAGGCTTGTCAGTAAAAAGGGCAATAGTTTATCAAGGTTAGTTGCTTTCAATCAAAACTTCGTTCTCGAAACATATTTTGTGAAATCAATTCTTGTATTTTACATTAATGAATGTTGGAAATAAACTCACTGGTGATTCATCTGTGGGTGCAAAGGACACAGGCGTCGGTACTAACGCGAAGGCCATATGTGGACAACCGAGTTGCCCTCGAGCACCATATCCACACGCCAGAATACGGTCACCGACCCTACAGAGCACATGTCGGCGCCCACAAGCTACTTGCGTCACCGTACTGCCCATTAACTCCATGACCTGTCAACAACCAAATAAATCCGTATTTAAACAGTATCATTAGCAATGCATCACTCAGTCGTAATCTATCCTTATACTGCAACTCCCGAAAATATAAAGCGCTTATAATATTGTGCAAACAGTTTTTAAAAAAGAAATAGGGTGTTTTCTTCTGTCTTAGGAGTACATATTTCACAAACCATCACACCAAGACACTAAACAACAATTTGTATGGATCAAACAGTTCAGATCAAACCGTTATTCATATTCCAAGGGCTTAAACCAAATACAAAATTTAAATTCATACACATACTTTTCTAGGAACCAGTTCATCTTTAGTTGTTCCATGTCCTGTCTGTCCATATTCACCAGTGCCACATGTGAACACACCCCCATCCAATGTTAGGAACACAGTAAAGTCTTCTCCGCATGCAATATGACACACCTGGAAAAAATATGATGATCAGTAACTTAGTTTGTAACTTTTGTATAAGGCGGTTGAATTACTGATAAAATATTTAGGCTCGGAGCCTCGGAGCGTCGGAGGCTCGGAGCCTAACTGGCCTTAGTTATTTAGCCAAATATAAATCAGTACCAAGTTGACGTGTTGTATTAGTTGTCAAAACACACTTACAAATCATGTGGACTGTACCTTAACATTTCTCAAAGTCTTCAAATGCGACGGGTAGCACTTATTCTCTCTGTCTTGTAGTCCCAACTGGCCGTGAGTATTTTTACCCCATCCAAAAACTGCACCAGATCTGTAAGTACATAACAAAACATTATTTTGTCAGTCTTATCTCAGACAAAATCATCAGACGCCTTATAATACAGTGTATCATAATTGTTAATTATTTAAACACATTGATAACATAAGTGACAGTAATAATGATGAGAAAAGTCTTGAAAGTAAAAAATAAAAATCATAGTTCTTAGAGCTAATTGTTATGAGTAAAGTGAATTGCCATTCATTTACAAGTTATGCCTGTTACTATTTCCTATTACACAGCCACAAACAATGCATTTTGTTCACCAATGTTTATCTAACCACACTGATAAATTTTGGCAACATAATAAATATTACATTTCTGATAACAATTGTTTTTATTCTCTACCATTCTAGAACATACTAGATTATATTCTTTATTTTATTTGCATTGTAATTGTAATACACTATGGAGAGACTGTCTTATCTTAATGCATTAGGTTGCATTTAAATCTTTCAAGGAGAAGTTATGACAATATAATCAATATGAATGTTTATCCACTCTTTATTTAATATTAATGTTCACAAGATAACCAACATTATGGGCTCTTTGTAATTATCGTTAAACATATGAATTTACCAAAATTGTAGAAAAAAGCAACAATACAGACTGATATGTTTATAAACAATAAATAATGACCATGAACTGATAAAGCTACTGATCCAAATATTTTAATATCCAAATATTATCTTTGACCTGATTACTTTTCTTTGTAAAACAGACTTACTTGGACAAAGCAAATGTGTGGTTACTGCCGCATGCAATCATTGCAATTGGAACTCCAAGCAGTGAAGTAATTGCTTGTGGAATCATTTCTTTATTAGTCATAGTACCCAATCCACATTGTCCATAGCTATTTGCTCCCCAAGAAAATAAGTCACCATCTAAAAGAAAACAAGGAGTTAGGTATTAGCAATGGTCATATTTTATAGTATGTGAAATAACTCAATCTTAAAAATTCAACAAAGTTATTTGGTTATGGATCATATGTGTTTTGAATAAGACTCATGTCTACAACCCACCATATGATGGCTGGTTAGTTCAGATATTATTATGAATTTGACTATAAAAATTACTTAATAGACTCAAAGATAATATTACATTTTTATAGTTAAAGATAAATAATATAATTAATTATACTTACTATTTGTCAATGCTATTGAATGGTAAGCTCCACATGCAACTTGAATAACATTTCTTGTGGCTAGTACTTTCACAAACTTAGGCTTGTCTTGTGCATGCATGCCCAAATTGCTGCCCAACTGGCCCATACTATCTGAGCCCCAACTGAACAGCTGTCCCCACTCATCCACTGCAACTGAGTGCTGTATACCACAAGCTACTGATGACACTGTGCATTCTTTGAATGTTTCAACTAGTGCTGAAAAATAACTTGAATAAATACAAGATTGTTTTTATGTAACAATATTTATAAACACCATTTTTCTAAAACAAGTAGGTAAAGGAGTTCACCTCCAATTTTCCCTATGTCCCTATTTAGTTATATTTAAACAAAATTAACTACATATATCATTATAATAAAATATAGAATTTAATTAAACTAATGCTCCATTCCTCATACCACATCAAAATCAGTACCTTATTTTCAAATGTATCAATTAGAAATAATTAATGACAAATTGAGCATCTATTTTAAATTGATTGATACAATTATGTACCTAGGTAAATTCCAGAATTATGTAGTGTTCACTATTTGAATAGGTAACAGAACTGCAGAACCAACCTTCAATTTACATAAGTCAAGGTATCACATGTTTGAATGAATGCATTAATAACAATTGTGTTTTGTTGTGTTACATTTCATCTGAATACCAGATGAGTAGAATAAAATGGGAGTGTACTCATTGTTACAGAATTGACACATTTTGATTGAAACTTCCTTTATATTGAATATTAACCTTTTGTCTGCAGGTATATACAAAAGAAAACACATTGTATCTAGTACAGATCTGCACCCTAACATAGTATGGGTTAAAGTACAGGCTCATTCTAATTACTATTGTATAAAATATATAAACAAAAAGTAGGTAGTTGATACAATAATTACAATTATTAAAATAAAACTGAATTATAATTTAATTGTTTTCCTTGTGTCTTTATTATTCATTCTTTCATAGTTCCCTTGCATTGCATCAGCCCCTTTACTTTCATCTTACACAATATTTTTTAAATATTGCTTTAGAAGCCTATATGAAGCTCCTCTGTAGGTAGTACATGAAAAGCCAAGGCTCAATGCATTTAAAAAGAAAGTATTGAATTACATAAAAATTAAATATAACAATAGGTACCAGGTGTTTTTCCTTCTCTGTTGTCAGTGTGGCGCCCCAGTTGGCCAACTTCATTATTTCCACATGAATACAGGTGCCCACTGTTTGTCAGGTACATTGTGTGGAACTCTCCTGCAGCCACAGCCTTTATATGGTTGCTCTCGCGCCATTTTGATAATGTGGGTTTTATTACCTGTTAATACAAAGAGAAAAACAACTTTATAATGGATATAAAAGATAGCATACCCAGGTTCAAATCTAATAAGAATCAGTACACATTTCAGTATCTTTCAGCAACACAGTTTATGTATTACTAATTAAATTTTGTAAAATTAACTTCAGTAGCATTATGAATTAACTGGAACCTTGATTTATCGATAATATCTAATAACAAACCACCTTCGGTTTTATCTAACCCTACTTGTACATCAAAGTAATTATTAGGCATGACGAATATACTTACCAAATCAAGAGTCTCTGGACCTTCTATGCACAATTCATGATAAGTCGCATTACCCCAACAAAACATCTTTGTGCTGTTATTTTGCAATGACTTTTAAATTTTACAACTTATGTATAACCTCTACTTCCGATCCAGATCAGTCTGATTGAGAGGTAGTTAGGAATCTGATTATTCTAAGCCGGGAGCTTTACACAGTTAATTTTATTTGCAACATAGTGGATGAAAATAATAAAAAAGCATTTTCAAAAAGTCGAGAACAATCTTCAACTTCGGCTGTCATTAGCGCTGTCATAATTTAAGATGCGTTCAGGAATATAAATCAAGAATTTTTGGACGTTCGAATAATATTCGACTAAATCTTTCTTTTCTAAATTAAAAGGTCACTTTAAACTGAAATTAAAAATAATATAAAAAAATACAAACGTCTTATTTTTCTCTTTACTTAAAAAGTAAATTATAATAAAATGTTTATTACAATGAGTTCACAACCATTACCCCAGGACCCACTCATCATCAGCTGCTGCTGAGCTTTGTTCGAGACTATGGACATAAAGACGTCTATGTTTGAGAACATTTGAGACATAGGGGTATTTTCTTAAATTAAATGAAATAGGAAATCATTTCTTGTAAATCCCTGAGGATACTCATGGACCGAATAATATTATAAAAAAAAATTAGTTCACCCGCAATCATAGATAGGCGATTTTTGAAGTAATTACTCACAATAGATAAATACCGTGAAAATATTGAGTATTTATCAGATTATACTACATAGGTATACGTAGTCATACGTAGATCTAAAACATACTACTACTATTTACTCAGTGTTTATACATGTTTAGTATTTATCCGAAAAGTCGCGCAACACTACCAGCAATTCAACCTTTTTATTTATTTAGTTTAGATTTAAGGTATGTGTTTATTGATTGTATGCAAGAAACATTTATTCTATTCTTTTCTATTGACTATAAATTCTCAAAAGTCTTCAGTCATCGTCGGAAAATTACTGTAATAAGTATTACATTATTATAAACCCAACCCGCACTAAACAAGCGTGGTGGATTAATGCACAAACCTTCTCTGTGAAAAAAAGCTTTTGCTATCTATAGGCTGATGTAATATTATTATAAAACAATGATCTAAGTTATATAAATTTAATAGCAAACTAAAACCATTTTTTTTATTTTGCTATCTGTACATTTTTAATTTCGTACTTTTACCAATAGATGGCGGTGTCATCAATTTGCAGTTATGTACTGGGTATAGATGTAAAAGGTAGACCGTAGAGATGTAAAGTTTTAGCTATAGATAGATGGATGGTACTATGGGACGTTGTTCGGCCATATTTGTTATTGTGCTGATGGGAATTTATATAGATCGTTTGATTTTAAACTAGAAAGTTTTACATTCTGTAATGTATTTTGCTTCATTATATCCTTTTGAGTTTTTTTATCTTGTGACATAAAATCTTCAAAACAATTAAGAGTTATGTTAATTCAGTGACTGTGGATACCCCCTTGTGGTAGATTGCTGTGCTGTTCCAGAGCAGTTTATTGAGAGAATTCCATTAAAATCTCACTATCGTGGCGGGGGCTTCAAGTAGCAATGGCAAAGGGGGCCGACAGGCCGCCCCAGTCGACGTGGGGTCTCCCCTACTCGACTGGGAGGAGGCTGACCATTTCAGTTTTGAGGATTCAGAGAGATTCGAAGAAGATTCCTTATGCAGCTGGAGTTCAGAGCCTGAGAGCCTTTGCAACAACTGGCGAGGTTGGAGAAGGCCAAATCTTCAGAACTCATTCGGAACCCGATCGACAAAAAAGAACATTCAAGGTAACTATACAGCTGATTCTTTGTTTCGATTTATTGAAAATGCATAAGATTTCTTAGCGAATCACGTTAACGTAGAGGAAGTTGTGTTAATTTTATGTCATGATTTCTATAAATAGCTTTATTCAGCTTATATTTTCACTAAAGAGCTGTGATGCCATAATCTATAGGTACTAATTCAATGTACATTGTGTTTAGTGATACAAAGAACAGGTGCTAGAAGTCATTTACCTTTGAATGAACTGTGTACTAAATGGTACCTTTGGGTTCAAATCCTTGCGTTTTCAATGTTGTAGCATCTTATTTTATTTTCCTAAGTGAATGGAGTATGGTATTTTTTGTTCAAGTCAACTTTCTAACTTTCACTGTTGCTTTTTTTAAGTAAAAAGTGATAGTGTTATAAATTAAATATGAACATCAATGTTTTTTTTATAGTAATATAAAACATATATTCTGTATTTACAAAAATGCTTATTTGTAGTAGTTAGTGATAATGTACTGCATTATTGATTATGAAATGCTTTTGTAAAATAGTAGATGTTATTATTTCATTTATTAGTCCTATGCTTGTCATTACTATAAATGTATTTATTCAATATTACAATATCCTATATAAAACTAAAAATTAATATACATTGAAAAAGAGTTTTGGACTTAAATAATAATAACATATTCTATAATAATAAAGTGCAAAGATTGTAGCACTCACATGAAACAATGTATATTAAACTTTACAGAAAAGACAGTTTCAACACTAAGTGAACTTGCAGCAAAATGCGTAGCATCTCACATACCATTTGAATTAGTTGAACATGTCTATCCACCGGTACCGGAGCAACTTCAACTCCAGATTGCATTCTGGAGTTTCCCTGACAGTGAAGATGACATCAGGTTGTACTCCTGCCTTGCAAATGGCTCATCTGATGAGTTCCAGAAAGGAGAACATTTGTTCAGAGACAGAGCAGTCAAAGATGTCTTACAAATTGGTAAGTAACATTGCAAAGGTGATTGTGATTACATGATTAAGAGCCAATATTTATTCTCTTGCTTATTTTCATAGGTTTCCACTTATCTGCAACAGTAGTTGTTCTAAGTATGCCTCGGGCGCAGTTCAATGTGGCCGTAACCTTTGACAGACAAAGAATATCATCCTGCAACTGCACTTGCTCCTCAACAGCTCATTGGTGTTCACATATTGTTGCTGTCTGCCTTTACAGAATACACCTTGTAAGTATATACAAATTCTATACTTGTGTGATTATGAGAGTCTGGTAACAATCAAAATTCTTCAAACTAAAAATGAGTAAATGTTAGTTAAAACAAAGTGGTTGTGATGCAGAATTTTTTTTCAAAAAAGTGTTGCATTACCCATTCAATTTAAAGATTTGTCAAATACACTGGTCAATTTTAAATGTTGAAGAAGATATTTATGCTACATGCTAAACATGACTTATGTACAGATCTGTCTATTTATAGATGAGACATTAACTCATCTGAAATGACTAACCAACCAGTAACCTTATAGTTTGATCATTGCCAACTACTCTGTGAAAGTATTGCTAAATCTAAACTTTGGCAATGTGGCAAGGTTTATTTGAAGTTAATTAGGTGTTATTGATTTGTTGTTTTTCATATTACATTATTTTTTATTCTGACTTCATTATTTCCTACAATGTAATTAATTAAGTAAATATAATACATCAATGAATCATATTATTATAGCATTACATTGCACTTTTCTGCAATGAATAGGTAATTAGATACAATTTGTAAGTGCCTATTGTTTTAAACATTAACTTATTTCCAAACAAAGTAAATTACAATTTTATTTAATGTTTTGTACATCTCTAAGCTTGTATTAAAACAATCATCGACGCAACTATGTTTGGTCGAGAGGTATTATTAACAGTTCAGGAAACTTCATGAGTAGGAAATTAATTGGTAATTACTTATTTATAGAATAAGTGATTAAAGTTGTTAATTGCATTTATCAGTCAATTAATTATTGTTTGTGTTTATCTACTCTAGCCAACTCAAGTATGCTTGAGAGCACCAGTTTCGGAGTCATTGCAGCGGTTACGAAGAGATCAACTGCAGAAGTTCGCACAATATTTAATATCAGAGTTGCCGCGGCAAGTCTTGCCGACGGCCCAACGTATTTTGGACGAACTTCTGTCGGCCCAACCGAACACAATAAACACGACATGCGGTGCACCCGACCCTACCGCCGGGGCTTCGGCTTACGAGTACACATCCTGGTTCCTTGACGAGAAGACCTTACATAACAACATCAACAAGATTTTAGTCAAGTTCTGTGTTCCAACGCCTATAGTATTTAGGTAATATTTTTTCTTATTCCTGTAATGTACCTTACTTATGTCATCTTCTCAGTAACAATATTATTGATTATCCTAGAGTGTGATGTTGTCAGTTGTTTTCCCGGGAATAAAGTTTATTGAAGTCCTTATAATAATCCTACAGCGATGTCAACTATCTAAGTACAAGCGCGCCTCCCGCTGCGGCAGAGTGGTCGTCGTTGCTGAGGCCACTACGAGGCAGGGAGCCAGAAGGCATGTGGAACTTACTCTCTATTGTCAGAGAGATGTTCAAGAGAAACGACAGAAATGCTATACCTCTCCTGGAAATTATCACTGAAGAAGTTATGGCTTGTGAACAGGTAATTACAAATACTCTTACTACAGGAAATAAAAAAATACATTGGAAGATAGTCTAGTCTAGATAAACGTCTTGTTGGTACATAAAGTTATATAATATTATGTTAATTTGTTTATAACAGATTATAGTATGGTGGTACACAACCAAAGCTGCTTTAGTAGCATGGGGCAACAACGGAGGCGGCGGCAAGCATGGCGGTGGCGGCGGAAATTCTGCCGCTCAACATGCCTGCTCTTCTCTGTGTGACGAGGTATAAAAAATATTGTTTTCATAAACATTTGAATGCTGCTTTTGATAAATAATACCCTAAACATAAAAAAGCCAAACATTTAGTGCAGATTTTCTTGCAGTATTATTTTAAAACAATATTTGATGATAAAAAATGCGATATTTAGGTATCTCTCTCGTAAAGTTGCACTTAAAATAATGATGACGTGTTCAGCCCACATTGTGATCTCTCCGTCAATTTTTGGTTGTGGATAACAGTAAATGATAATACAACAGTTTAGGTATATCACGCTAAAACATATTTTTATGAGCCATAGTATATTTTTCGATTGTGAAAATACCTACTATACTTCAATTTGATTATCTACTGTGTGTCCGTATCACATATATTTCATGCTTTTGGAGACTGAAAAATGTTATTATTGTTATTATTTTCTTCCATATACAGGTGGTTGTATTGTGGCGCTTAGCTGCTTTAAACCCAGCTTTAGCACCTCACGAACGTGACACATTACACGAACAATTTGCACAATGGCACATGAAAGTGCTAGATAAGGTAAATAAGGTAAATCATCATGTCACTATTTTGTAAGTACTAGTGACACTTTTGTTAATTGACACTCATAATACAAGATGCATAACATAATAAAATAGATAACAATAATATCTACATTATTATTATTATTCTACACATGAATCACCATCATATTCTTTACATTTTGAGTTCCAAACTGACACACAATTATTTTAATTTTGAACAGGTGGCGAAGAGTCGTAATACTCATATACCAGCAAGTTCGTCGTCGCACAGTCGCCACTCGTCGCGTTCTCACTCACACTCTCCTTACATCAACGGCATAAGTGAGAACGAAGTCTTTCCCGGCTTCCACCCGGCAATGGAAGCTTGCTTCTTAGAGTGGGACGACTATCAGATACCGGGCGTCACATATACTAAAGACTTGAACCCACTTTACCATAGCCCTTTCACTATCTTCAGACATGCAGACAAGCAAAACGATAGTGTGCATCAGGTAAGTCGTTTGTGGGTGATATTGTTTAAAATCTAAAACCCGATTAGTTTCAAATTATTTAAATCATGGTGTGATTATTATGTAACTATACTTTTTCTTGACTGTTTTTTATTTTCTTTCTTATTTGTCGGAACACTTACTTAGGTTTTAGATTTTGAACAGCTTTTCGATTTTTAGTTTGTTTTGAATATGCAGAGCTCCAATGAGCTTCATACTTCAAAATCTTCACCATCATTTATTATATATTTTAGCTTTAAAACTAGCCTTTGCCCTGCAGAGGGATATATAGGCTAATTCATTTATTTAGATTTAGCTCTAGTTCTTCATTCATCTCTTTACATTAGTCATCTATGCCTACTATAAACATTACAACAATAATAGTTTCCATAGAGTACACTTGCATAAAATTATGTATGTTCCAGGTAAATTCGTCTAAAGCAGTGTTGAATAACGAGATGTCACTAAGTTATAGACTTACGAATCCTGATCCCTCTCTGCACGGCCATCGTACTACTGTTCTTAGAAATAGTCATATTGCAGTTGACTTAGCGATTCCTGGCCCATCAAGTCAGGTACTGTTATTACAAAATAAAACAAACTATTTCAGCTTTAGGTGTTCTATTACTTTTTTTAGATAGCTTTTGATCATAATTTCATTCGCGCATTAATAGCCAGATTTTTCCGATTATTTCTGATCTCGGAAAATATTTTATTGCTCCCAAACATTTTTCAAAGAAATCCATATGTCAAAATACAGCTTTCTACGACCAGTAGTTTCGGCTGTGCGTTGTATTTAAACATGAAGTAAGGAAGTGGTTTTTATATAGGTTTTCATATTGTTTGTAGCCTTGTGGAACTGAAGAAGGACCCAGTGATCCACCACGCGACTCTGGACCCAGCGATGGCAACCACTCTAGTGTCTCGTCTGAAGGCAAGTATTTGTTGTTGTTACCATTGCAAAAAACTAACAAGTGGAATTAAATTAAGACTTTAGAGTAAAGATATAAATTAACTTGAAAATAAACTAAGAATCCCTTTGACGATTTTGTTTCATTACCTACGATTTTGTTTAGATAAGACGACGAATTGAGATAATTAATTATAAGACGAACATTTTGTTGCACTGAAAAGGTTTCTGCGAGAACGAAGAGGAGATTCTACAGCAGAGTGGTGGAGATACAGACTCTCAGGAGTCAAGCTCTCCCCCCATATCGTCTGATGATGCCCAACGTCGCGTTTCTAACGATGAGTCGGTGTCCGATGATGACTGTAACTTGTACTTCTACGACACTGCTGCTGCCAGGAGGGCAGTGGCCGACGAGGGAACTAGCTCAGGAACCGTCGTTGTAAGTAGTCAGACGTTAGCAAAGTCAGTGTTTTGGAGTAATACCATGACGTAGATTAACGTGTGTTTCCCTGCAGTCGATGAGTGCGAGCAGTTCGTGCGGCATGGGCTGGGCGTGCGGGTGGGAGGGGTCGTTCGCGCGTGCCGAGGGTCTGCACGCGCACGGGCACGCGCGCGAGGCCTGCGCCCTGGGCGCGCGCCTGGCGCGGGAGCTGCTGGCGCGGCCGCCGGCGCTGGGCGGCGCCAACCTAATGCCGTCGCTGGACCCGAAGAAGCCGCGGCGGCGCCACACGCCGAGCCCGCGCCTGTGCGCCGCCAGCCACCGCCTGTCGTGCCTGGCGTCGGCCACGCTGGCCAAGTGCGCCTTCCTCTGCACCGTAAGTACCTTGCCTCGTGCTCTCCCCGTGACGTAGCGCCGCCGGAGCCGCGCCGCTGAAGAGACTCCCGGCCCTAGACTGCACCGCCTTGCATCGCCTCTTGTGTGTGTCGTCCACCACGCTCGCAAATTGCACTTTGGTCGGCGTAAGTACGTAACGGATGTTTTGTCTTTCCTAAAACTTGTACCGGTTTAGACGTTGGCGCGGCCGGTCCCGCTGGGCGGCGTGCAGCGTGGGCCGTATGACCCGAGACGGCCGAGACTTCGGTTTACGTTCAGCCCTAGACTGGCTACGCATCGCCTCTTATGTTTTACTTCCGCGACGCTCTCAAAGTGCGCCTTCCTCGGCACTGTGAGTACATTTCAGGGGGACGAATTTTTCTTAAAAATCCTTTCGTGCTGGTTCATCTGTGTAACTTCTATGTAACTTTGAAATGGTTTTACCGATTTAACAGGGTTATCATTTTAGTTTCAATGTTCAACGAATTTAAAGTATGTTATAGGTACATCTTAAAACTATGAATGATAACGAATGTAAAAGGTTCTATTCTTATAAAATAAATCTTCAAATAACAATCACGACTGCTGATGACTACTTGCAAAGTGATGAACTTTGTTGCCTTTAAATTTTTAAGGTGCGCGGAACTGCATGACCCACGACTATGAACTATTTGAAATGCAGCAACAGTAAAATAAAAATGCAATATATGGAACACTTAGGAACCTAAATTCGCTCCCCCATATCGGACCAAATACAATTTGCGATTTGAAGAGTAGCGTGAAGTTTGGTAACGTGCCATTTTGTAGTTTACACATAGTATACATACTACTAATAATGTCACTAAAATGTTGGTACCAAAGGTAAAAATGAGATTTCCTTTTTTTCTCCCCACAGTTTAAACCTGGTGTGATATACAATCACATTGGTATTGGAAATAATTAAGATTTATATTTCAATTTGATAGGTTTTAGCAGAATTCAGCGAACACCACGAGCTTGCCTTCCGGGTAGGTCTGTTTGCACTTGAGATGGCTCGACCGCCGGCGAGTACTAAGGCTTTGGAAGTAAAACTAAATAACCAAGAAACGGAGTTAGTTTCTCTACTGAAGAAACTTCCAACTGGCGCCGAACAGTTAGCTTTAGCTCGAGAAAAAGCCGAACAATTGCGCGACGGTACGCTAAGGTAAGCGGAACTTCATGTTATAAAACAAAGTTAAATAACACAAATCATAATGAACCATATTACCTTAAGTAATAAGATCATTGAAATTTCGTAGGAACCGCGGACCAGCTTTGCTGCCAATAGCGTTAGCGAGCTTCCTATTCGATGTGTTGGTTTTATCTGCTACTGATAAAGATAATAAACATCCTGTAAGTAAACATTACAAATTATTTATTCACATATGTGTAGAACAACTAGATACAATAACGATAAAATATTGTTTTCAACAGGCAAGGTCGCCAAATGATGAAACACTAGGCTTTGAAGCCGCTGTTGCAGCTTTAGGTCTCAAAGCCAATGTGTCCGAAGCAGATCATCCTCTACTATGTGAGGGTACAAGAAGACAGCGCGGAGAGTTGTCTCTGACGCTTTTGTCTTTCTACAAAGATGATCCTGTCAAACTTGCTAGGATTATGAATAAAGTACGTATGCAAGTTAGCATTAAATATCTTGTACCTTCTTTTTGAGAGGTTTTCAGAGTTTGCAGAAAGTGACATGGGATTGTTGATAATGCTAAATTTTGTTGCGTCGTCGCGTGTGTAGTTGCTGGACCGCGAGATCCACCAGTTGACGAAGAGTCCGATGGTGAGCCTGTACTACATGAACAACCCGCGCCTGGCCGCCTACCGCGCCGACGTGGCGCCGCACGCCGCCTTCGCACCGCTCCCACCGCACGCGCCCAACACTCTGCCGCCTCAGGTAACCTACTCGTCCTATATGTACCAGTCATCTATTGTTAAAAACTGGTTTTGTAAGTCTTATTAATACAGGTGCCGAGAATAAACTTCAGCTGGTAAAGTTTTCGCTATTTAATTAGAGCGATTCGTTTATGCTTAACACTGATTGACAATAGACGATGAAACACAACCTATATAATAATAAAACAGAAGCACCGTATTATGATGTCCTCGTGTCTGTATTAGTTGTGATCGTTAAGAGTGAATTTCTAATTCTGTGATTGTCCTAGTAAACGCTTATGCTAATGTGTGTTACAAAACAAATCCTGCTTAACGAATGTGAAGTGGCGTCTGTAGCGTGGCACGCATTGAGCAAGGTATGACTGGCGTGTGCAGGCGGTGTGCCTGAGCGCGGAGTTGGAGCGGCTCGTGGTGACGGAGGACGGGACGTCGCCCCCCGCGCACTCGTCGCTCGCGTCCCATGCGTCTCTCGCGTCCCATGCGTCGCACGCGTCTCACGCGTCGCACGCGTCCCATGCGTCGCACGTGTCACATGCGTCTCACGCGTCACACGTGTCGCATGCGTCTCACGCGTCACACGTGTCGCACGCGTCTCACGCGTCCCACGTGTCGCATGCGTCGCACGCCTCGCACGCGTCCCACGCGTCGCATGCGTCTCACGCGTCGCACGCATCGCACGCGTCTCATACGCCGCATCCTGTGCCCCACGCTTCTTCCACGCACACGCCTATCTCCAGGGCCAAGGATTCCAGGTTAATATTGTTTTGTGTTATTATCATACAATCGTTTATAAATATTATCTTTGATGTAAATGTCTTAACATCTACTGTCTATGTTTTTAGATATAAAGGCAAGCGCCAGTACCCTTCGGTGCCCAACCAGCCATCCGAAGCGTCTGCGCACTTTATGTTCGAGTTGGCTAAGTCCGTACTATTCAAAGCTGGTGGGTCATCCAGCACTAGTCTGTTCACACAACCCTCATGTGCCAGGGAACACCATGGACCTCACAGGTATATACATCTTCCAAAAAAGCATAAAACTTTCAAATAAATTAATTTAGAAAGTAAATAACTTGAAATAGCGCTTTAAGTATGGATTAAGACGGTTCGTTTATTTTACAGAGGTTTACACATGGCCGCATTTCAATTGGGACTTTACGCCCTTGGCCTACATAACTGTGTAAGTGCGAACTGGCTCAGTCGCACTTATTCATCTCACGTTAGTTGGATCACAGGCAAGTACTTTTCTGTACATTAATGTGACAAAATTACCATGATTGGGTTCTAATTCCCTTTTTTGTTTGTAGGTCAAGCTATGGATATTGGCGCACCTGCTATTTTATTCCTGATTGACGCGTGGGAAGGACATTTAACCCCGCCTGAAGCTGCTAGCATCGCTGATAAAGTAAGAACATTATTTTCTAACTTTGATCTCGCATTTCATGCTAGGATTCTTTGCGATGCGGTGTGAGTGCGATTAATAAATTTATATGGTTCTCAAATAAGAATTTTACGTCGAGTTCCATTAGGAACAATGTCTGACAACTGGACAACGTTAATACGTTACTTTAACGTCACTGTGCCGCCAATTATGCTGTAGTATTTTAATGATGTGCTACTGTTTTCTAATGAAATATTGTTCGTGCGTCCTCTAGGCGTCTTCAGGCCGCGACGTGCCCACAGTCCGCGCGGCGGCAGAGCTGGCCCTGTCGGTGTTGCCTCACGCGCATGCGCTCAACTACAACGAGATACAGCGCGCCGTATTGCAATGCAAGGAACAAAGCGATTCTATGCTCGAGAGGGCCTGTCTTACTGTTGAAGCTGCCGCTAAAGGTATTGTACTAGATATTGATTATAGCGTGCTCGACTACTTTTGAGTTACACCAGGGCTCATATTGTGATAAATTGAGTTGCTGCGTAGTTTTAACTAATCTTATTTTTCGTATTCTAATACGTGTTTGTGTTACAGGTGGTGGCGTGTATCCTGAAGTATTGTATACAGTGGCCCGCTACTGGCACGAGCTCTACCTCCGACAGGCCAACGAGGAGACCGAGCCATTGCTCGACGAGCCACAGTACCGCGCCCAGCCACCGCCTCTTGCCGTACCAGTGCCCTACCCCATTCCCTACCCATTCACCTACCATCCCTACCCGCCCACCATCTACCAGCTTCCGGTAAGAAGATTTCTAAATCTTTAATAAATATTATTGATTTTGCAGAGAAAAGAATTACACGATATTTTTTGGTTTTCAGTACGCAGGCACAGGTCCTCCACATCCTCCGCCGCAGTACGCGCTGCCGCCGTACTTCGTCCGTGGTATAGTGGCGCCGGCCGCCGCGCCCGCCCTCGCGCAGCATCCGCAGCACCAGCAACACGCGCCGCTTCCGCAGCACGCGCAGCATGCGCAGCTCCCGCAACACGCGCAGCATCAGCCGCTGCAGCAACACGCGCCGCTACAGCAACACCCCCAGCACCAACCGCTGCAGCAACACCAGCCGCTACAGACTCACCAACCGCTGCAACCGCACCAGCCGCTACAACAACATCAACCGCTACAGCAACATCCGCCACTACAAACGCTGCCGCAACCCCTGCAGCAACACCCACAGCCGTTGCAGCAACATCCCCAACCATTGCAGCAACACCCACAGCCGCTGCAGCAACATCCTCAACCGATGCCGCAACACCCGCAACCGCTACAGCAGCACCCGCAACCGATACCGCATCCACAACCGATGCAACATCCGCAACACCAGCCGATGCAGCATCCTGCCCTTACCCAGCACCCACCGATGCCGCAACATGTTACACATGCCACTCCGTTACCACAGACTATAACTGTCAACGCTACAGTCCATCAAGTCGTAAGTATTAATCTTCTCATATAAATTTCACAATGATATTTGTCTAGAATTTTTATATAAGATTGGCATTTTCCTTATATAATTTTGAAGATTTTAATAACTTGAAATAATCATTCATTTTTGGGAGTATGGATAATTTACATGTATTGTTTTGTGGAAACAACCGATAAAACATGATGAACATGAAGTTATAAAACGCTAAATGACAATTGTTTGTTAGCAGCACCCAGCCCCGATCCCGCCGCCGCTGCCGGGCCCGCAGCAGATGGTGCCGGTGGCGGGCGTGTCGGCCAGCGGCGTGAGCGTGGCCAGCGTGAGCGGCGTGGGCAGCGTGGGCAGCGTGGCGGGCGTGGCGCCGGCCGCGCAGCCCGCGTCGCAGCCCGCCGCGCCCAACGTCAACCAGACGCAGCTGCGCCGCCTGCTCGCCGCCTACCGCGTCGGGATGTTGGCCTTGGAGACGCAAGCCCGTCGCGTACACGATGATCGTCCACAAAATAAGTTTGGCAGGTAATGCTCAGCTTCAGATTATTTTTCTAGCGTAATATGTTACAAATAATATTTTTTATTCAATAAGGTATCTCAAAAGAAAATTATGGTCTTACTAATTGATTTAGTTATAAACTTGTTTTTTTTTTAGTAAATTGTGAGAAAGTAGTTGTTAATTATGAGTTCAACAAAATTTATAAAAAGTTTTGATATTTAAAATTAAAAAAAAATCATGTTGACCCCTTTTTTTCAGACAAAAAATAAGTTACAATTTTACTACTGTAGAAATACAAACATAATGTATTTGCGCAGGAACCCGCCGTACGGCGAGCACGTGAAGTGGTTGCTGCGCATATCGAAGCGCCTGGGCGCGCAGTACCTGCACCAGTTCTGCGTGTGCGCGGTGAACTCGGTGGTGTCTCCGTTCGTGCTGTACGAGCTGTGCGTGGAGTCGGCGCACTGGCTGGCGCGCGGCGGCCCGCACCACCTCGTCATGCAGCACCTGCGCGGCACGCTCGCGCCGCTCGTGCAGAAGTGCCAGCAGATGTACGTATACCTCTCTAATATGCACTCTCTCTTTTCATACGTTGAAGAATGCATCGTGATCCATACGGTCAAATTATCTAACAGTACATTGTTTCTTTTATCGAATGGTCGCAAGAGCGATAGCCAACCAAAGGATCTTCGGGCTAGGTTTCGTCTAAGATTTTCGAATCACCGGTCAAGTGTATTAGTATTTATAGTATTTTAGATTTTCAGAAATTTTAAGTATTAGCTTGAGTAGTGTCTTTCATCTAGATGTACTATAAAATATTTATTCCCAACAGGTACATTCAATGCATCCATCAAAAGCTGTACCACCTGACTACAGTGGAGTATGAAGAGTTCGTGAGCATCGTACTGTCGGCGCGCACCGCGTTCCAGCTCACG
Source organism: Spodoptera frugiperda (assembly GCF_023101765.2). Classification (NCBI taxonomy): domain Eukaryota; kingdom Metazoa; phylum Arthropoda; class Insecta; order Lepidoptera; family Noctuidae; genus Spodoptera; species Spodoptera frugiperda. Next base: position 7,443,608 of record NC_064240.1, read on the forward strand.
CCTGAAGGAAACACACAGTTCAAGGAGTGGCTCGCTTCACTGCGCAGGTCTGTAAAATATCATCGGAATGTGAACACACACATACACTAACTTCCCAAAAATATTGCTTGAAATAATATTAATTTTAAATCAATATATCGAGATACTAGGATTTATTATATATTATGTTTGTTGCTATGAAAATTTTAGTTGTTATTTTTAACTGACGAAACATCCAGACTTCCCATCAGCCAGATTGTTGGAAACAAAACAATATAAATTACATCCTATTGGTAGCTGTCCTATTTTTCATTACACTCGACAACACTAACCCGTTACTATAAGTCTATTTTAAAAGACTTGCATGTGATGGTAAGCAGCTTAAACCTATATTTTTTTTACTCCCAGATAAGTGTGGAAGTTAACTCACCTCCATCAGATTGTGAACTGACATTACTTAAAAGTGTGAGTACTTCTGTACTCGTACACACTGCAATACTGCATGGTCGTGCGCCGTCTGCTCGCTGGCTACGATAGATCGTCACAAATTATAAGAACATTACTGTTGCTTCATGTGCCCAAAATGTGTATTATATTATAAACATAACAAACCGTAGTGAGTTGTTTACTGGTAGTACAGACAACAGTATTTGAATGTATGCATTGATGTTTGCTATATTCCTATGAATGAAAAAAAAAGTTTTAATTTGCAGGACATTTTCTTTATTTATATGTTGAAAATGTAATGTTTTAAATATTTTTCTGGCAGCAAATGCCTGTATACTTAATAATAAAACAGTTTCGCATTCTTCCAACTGCTTGCGTTATGATTGTGGCATTTATCTGTCAAATTCACTATCTGTTGAGTCCTTAACAAGGTTAGTGTTTTGTTGTAATGGATGTATACTGGCTGTTAATGTCGATGAGGAATGCATGGATGTAAGAAATTAATTTGTTAAATGGTAATATTTTATTACTTTCAAGTGTCGACGCTTATTAGTTTTGAACATCCCTTAATGTTCTTTTTAACCCGTATAAGAAGAACGCATTACGAAAGCAATAAGAAATAAAGGGTATACATATTCATTTGCAGGTCCAAATCGTGCAAGAAAGATCTGTGGACGCAGCTGAACGCAGCTCTGCAGACAAATGGCAAATGACGTCGGCAGCCGATAGTTTGTAGAGTGCGGTGTACCGCGCGCAAACTGTCACAACACAGGCGATGGCCGCGTTATCGGCTTGTATACCATCTACATAATAATATTTAACTATATTACATATTGTGTTATTTGTAATTTGAGTTCTTGTTTACTACGGAAACGATTCTATCAGTACTGAATGATTGATGTATTGTTAATACACGTTACAGGATTGAGAGGTTATAATATACTTTAAGCTAGTAACTAGTAATTGGGACTTGAGATATTTCTAATCGTTGATGAAATCATAAGTAATGTGAAAATACTTATAATAAATCTGAAAAATAGTAATTCGTAAAGATAATCGAGACATGAAAATCAGAAGGTGTATGTAAACTTAAATTACAAATAATATAATTCCGACTTGAGAAGATATAACCTCTGTTAGAAATAGTAACACTCGACTTTGAGGGTAATCGATCTCAGTGTAAACACAAACGGAAAGTATCGGTGATCACATGAAATGTTGCTAACTCCTAATATATGTTCAGCGTTTTTGCACATTCATATATTTGTTTGTATAATCGTTTCAAGACATTCGCGAAACCGTTTTTGTGTCAGAGAACAGAATGAAAATTCATAATCATAATTTTATTGTCGTTTGAATTCACGTTACTAACACGAGAGAAACATTCAAGCTCATTTGAAGGTTGTGCTTAAATAGTCTGAGATTTGGTTGTTATCGGAGTTTATTGTAAGAAGAGTTCATGTTTGCACCATTGCTATTTGAGGAGTTTAGCAACATTTAACTTGTTTTTCTTAGATTGTGCAGTGTGACTTCTCATAAATGATGTTAACCACTTCCATCTTCTAAATTGCTTATTTTGTAAGACATTGCACAAAATCACCTTGAATTCCCTTTTGTTTTTCCGTGGATTTTTAATAATCTTGACACACTTGAACTAGTCAGTGGTTTTGAAGATCCGTATTTGGTGACCCAATGGAACTTCTCAACTGTAGCTCATTTAGTTTTCTTTTTTTTTCTTTGAATAGCTTAATGTAAGACATAAGTTGGATTTTAATGTCTTTTTACGTATAAGGTTTTAGAACCTTTTGACTGCATTCGCGTAAAAGGTATTAAATGATAACGAAATCATGGAGAATGTTAATCAGGATCGGAACTTATATCCAATATTGGAGTTTTGAGTCGAAATGTTTCAGTTGTGGTTAGCATTTTGCTGCTTTTAGTTAATTCTAATTGCTAGGTGGGCATCTGATGATATAAGAAGGATTAACTATGTTTAGAGAAATAATAATGAGATGCAATGCTTATTTTCATGCTAACCCTCTATAGAAGCCTTTAGTGCTAGAGTTAATTCATCAGTTAGTTCAGTATGCATAAGTGTAAAGGAATTCAAATTATGTAGCCGTGGGACTTGATTCAGTGGCGTGGACATTTAAAAGTCAGACAGAAATTCGGGCGTTAATTACTTAATTAAATCAGTGTCCACTTAGCGGTTTTGTCGTGAAGATCTCTATCATTTTGTAAGCTTTTAGAACATAGTACGTCACTCATTTATTGTATGCGTTTCATCGTTCTTTTTATTTTAGTGTAATGCGAGTTTTCATTATATCATTTGGAAGATTAAGATCGCGATGCGCTATTATTTATACTTTTTATTTGTTTTATTTTTAGCAGGAATTGTGCTAATTGTTTTTTTGGTTGGGTTAACGTCGATTACGCAATGTTACATTCACCAATACTGACTACTATAACGTATAAAACGACTACAATGTTATATTATATGTTTATTAAATCAAGACTTTTAATTGTAGTCGATTTATAAGATATTCTCGTGAATGTAACTCAAGTATTGCGACGAAAATACGGAATTTCAAAATTGTAACCATAGTCCATATTACACGAATTGGCTTAAGATGTTTCAAGTGACCTAAATAGCGTCATTAGACTACAGATTATTAGACAGAATGTAGGCGATGACCGTCGATACACTATTTTTGATATTCTCTTGTCGAAATTTGCAGTTTCATGATGTTTAATGTAATAACGTCTCGCGAAGATATGTAGACGTGCGTTCTATTAACTATAGTGACTTTATTTACACGTTTTTATTATAATACATATTATATATAAAGTATATGGTAATGCGTAGTAGCGTTGAGAGCCTCTGAAATATATTTAAATAATAATGTGTATGAAGCGTGTGCTGGCAACAAATGAATACCGCAACATTAACTTCTCGAAGATATAATGTTCATTTTTAATCACATTTGCTGAACAATGATTGTCGGTTTCAAGGTCTTCGCGTTAATTACATTCGAGCGGGTTAAAGTGATAATTTAACACGATTGGCACGCTGAAAATTAGAATTTTATAGAATAAGTCAGACGGTAATATATTATTGTGTATATTATATTAAACGTAAAGTGCTAGAAATTCTCCTAACATGAAAGCAATATTGAAATATCATTTTATAATAAATATTACGAGATTTAGAAATATGTATTGTCTATTCGCAAGAATATTATTGTAATTGATGTGGTGGTACATTAAGTATAAATGAAAGTTGTGCATGTTTAGTAAAAACGATTAACTTGCCGGTAGTTTGCGTGTTCGTGTCTTTTTGAATATCGTAATACGCTAGTATAAATTGCTCAATCAAGTAAACAAGTGAATGTTCAGAGAATTTGCGAGTAAACCGTATCAGCGGGCTTTGGTTGTGCTCTACTTCAAAGATACGGGAAATATTTACTAAGAGGTCGGAGTCGGAAACAGCTGTCGTAAAATGTAGCTAAACCATAAATGTTTTAAAATTTGCAATACAATTTGTTTGGACCCTGAAATGATAAATATACACAAGCGAGACATTTGAACAATCAGCTTGAGCAAATCAGTGCTATTAGCCCCGGACTGGACATGTAATATGGTGTAATATGATCTAAACTGTAGTCCCTTTTTTTTGCAATCTTGAAAGAGGTTTTAGGACTCCTGTGCATATTCTAGAGTGAAGGAAAGTCTGACATTGGAATGAAATTTGTTGCCAGCCTAAGCATCAAGTAGTTTTAGTTCAATATCTTTATAAAATTAGATGTTTATGTGCATTCATTAAGTGTGAATGTTTCAGCATTCAGTAGATAGTAAATTTTAGAATGCTAGTTAGATTAAATTGAAGGACGTTACAATCAGATCAAAGTTAAGGTTTACTATTTTAAGTGACTTAAAAAAATATGTTCAGAATTTTAATCAGGAAAATGGTTGTATGGTATTTCCTAAATAGACTATTTGATTGTTCGATATTCATATTCAGAATTATCCTCTGCACAAAAGTTTGCTGTTACCAACTCGTTAATAATGCACTTTGAGTTTTCGTTTTTTTGCGTGTTTCTTAGGGAATAGCATTTCGTAGCGTTTTTTTGATTAGGTTTATGTTAGGTACGTACATAGATTATAAGAACTATACTGTAAAGATACGAATGCTTTAACATCACAAGAGAAAGATGGACTCAAATCAGTGTTCTTTTTATCAGAAATATACTGCATATGTTATTGGACGAGTATCTTTGCAGTATCTCTCTCTATCGCGTCCAATTTTGTCTACTCAATTCACATTATTTTATTAAATTTTATTTATTTTTACTACCTCGTTAATCAGACTTAAAAATTAGAAAGAGTTTATCCTACGTCATTAGGTTATAAAACGTGTATGTGGACTTTTCCGTAGATTACAGAATAATGTTTTATTTCTTTTTATTTCCTACTATTCCTAATTTTCTTCCTACATATTTCTTGCTATTTTACACAATATAAATACAGTTAAAAATATAGCCTTATAAAATCGTGATGTGCTTCATTTTCACGAAATACAGTTCTTTCAACACATTCACAGGATTAATGAAGTAGGTATCTCTTGGGAAGACAGTAATGGTCATAGATATTTGCCGTCCATAAATTTATTTGCAGAATTATACTCCTTTTTAAGTCATCTTCCAGTTGAATTGAAAGTATATTACAGTTCAATAGCAATACGCTCGTCGGGCATTATTAACATTTTCTGGTATAATTTAGTTTACTATATTTTTTTGCAATAGTCTTTAAAGCGCTTCGACATTTTTGTCTCAAAAACTATTTTTACACGATAAAGCGTATTTAAACAAACAACAAAAAAAAAAAGATTAAATATATCGTTAGTTTCGTAAATATAGAACGTTAGTACGGAGCATATTTTAATTAGTCGTTTAATGCATGTTCATAGATTTAATTCGCCCAGAGTCAGGCAAGTTTGCGAGGTGTTCCATAGGTGTTGCGGTATCCCATTGATTTGCAGTTATCAGTATCACATATCAGATCGACTTCTTGTCGGGAGATTATTCAAACAAGCATAATTTAATGACAATCACAATTAATTAAATTATTATATTTCTAGCGTTGAATGTTGAATTTACTTACTAAGTCAGTGGCATAATGAAAAGTGGATTAGACATACATTACATTAATTGATTCGCGATCATGCGATACTTATGTTATTTAATTATTTATCAGACTACAAAAGAATAAAATTGATTGCATGTATTTATAAATATACTCGTATTTATTTACATATACATAAATTAAAATAAAAGCGTATGTCTTTTCCGCAATGATTGGTCTACATTATTAGAGTGGTAGGGCACAGCTATTGAACATATTTGATAGTTCAGGATCGTGGGCAATGGGCCATTAGCTGCAACAGTTGTACTGAGTTTTGTTCTTTAATACTCATGGCAATGTATGCATGTCGAACTACGTCACATCACAAGTCAGTTTAGAATTATTGAGGATATCAGTCTAGCAAGTTTGTTTAGTTCTACATCGAAGATGCATAATTATTTTATACATCTGGATTTGTAGTTTAATTATATTGCACTTTGTAAGTGTGGTGTCTCCGCCTATTAAAGTATTTAACCATTTACAGAGTTCGAATGGCTACTTATTAGTGTACGTAATAAATTTATATAATGATGATATTTTATTGTGCATAAAGTATATTTGAAAGTGTTGCAAAACAAAGATGTCCAGTTTGCCATTATCGGGTTGGAAGTACTTACTCTAATAATTTCAATTATAACGAAGTTGGAAGTTATATTCGATATTGCGTTTATAATTTGCAGCAGCAAGTGACGCGCATAATAAGAATATAATTAAGTGGTACGTAGCAATTTGGGAATGACATTTATTGTTTTGTGTACACTTTTCAAGTCATGTACTATGAAGCAACAGTATGGAGCGTCCAGCTCTCAAGATATCCTTGTTAAATATTGTTCAACTCATATACATTATAGCATTCTTTGCAAAAATCTCAAACGAACTGTTTATTTTTTTGTGCCACGATCGTTTCAAAAACTGTCCGCCATGTTTACCTGCAGGACGAAAGACTGACAAGAACATTGAAATAGTCGAAAGTGGAGACTTTAAGATAAACCAGGATGTCTAGAAATGATACTGTTATAGCATACGTTTATCGGGTTAATATTTTCCTTAGACATTTTATTGTGAGCGAATTGTTTTCAGACATCCTGTATAATTATAGAAAGTGCCCATACATATAGTATTTATTAAATATAGCACTAGACATTTTGCTCCGTTGTCGCAAATGGTTGTAATTATAAAGATATAGTTAATATTAATTAGTAAAATGATAGACTGTTTTGCACGACTTCTGGTTTGACCGTGTCAACTCTTCTTCCTCACGTTGTCTCTTTACATGCAAACAACTACCTGAACACTTTGTGATGACAAGTTCTTCTCTGAAGTTTGCCGGTTGCATGTCAACCTACAACGTTTTCAATTTTCGGTACATTCAACCTACTTGCATCCCACATAAAAATGTGTTTCTACTCAATCTCGAAATATTTTGACCTCTTAACGTTTTATTATTACTTTTACGATTACACTAAGTCTTTTTTGGCAACATATTTGAAGTAATATTATTTAATTATTCAATATACTTATCTATATTAAGACTTAATTTGTTTTATTTTATTTATACTATAACCTACCTCTAGTTGTATAAGTAATTACAAGTGTTGTTGTTTACCGGTCGTATTTAGTAACTGATTTTATTCCAAATTATCTGGATTGATTTCGATTTTAACATAAAATTCATCACAACTAATCAAAAATCGATCTTAGTCAAAAGATTTTGAATGGAGATCGGTCATTCATTTCGACCGTAAATCGTTACAATACAGTAGATACATCATAGTAAATCAATGAATGATCTATACCTGTTACAAAATTTTTGTATGTAAAACTATAACGATCTAAATTTATATTAATTAATTAAACAAATATAGTGCTTTGTTAATCAAACAGTTACTGTAAATGTCTAAAATATGTTAAATATGAGGCATTCATCTCGCGGTTGTCCGTTTTTGTCACGAACCTCTGGACAGGCCGCTATTACACGTTTGGAGGAAGGCCTAAATAATCACATCTTAATTCGAGTGACTTTCAGATTAAATTCTCAGTTTGAAGTGGTGTGGATCGAAGGATTTCAAGATCAATGTAGTGGGCCTCGATGTTAACGAAGGTAAGACAATTTTTGTATTCTGATAATCTTATCACTGGAGAATACTAAGAATTGGTTTCAGAAGAAACATGCTACGGGTTAGACGCTTTCTTTTTCATCATCATCACATCAGCTTACCAAAGTTCACTACTTACAGGACATAAATATCTTCCATAGGGACTGTCCTCACCTCTTTTTCTACTGACCGTATTTTATTTCCTTAAATTGGGCCTTATACTTATCTATGTAATATAAGTAAGTAGATATCTATATCTATTAAGATCTCTATAAGCCAAAGCAAACCCAGTTGATTAAAAGTCAGCTGTGATTTAGATTAGATAGGTACTCATTATTATTTATAATACAAGGCTACCTTTATTGTGACCTATGGTACTAGGTACTAATAAATTGATTGAACAACCTTGCGTGACAAAGGTTTTAATCGGTTACCAACTTAAAAAATAAATAATTAGCATACATTCTTGTTATACCTATACACATTGATATCTACTAGTAATCTACGTAATGACGTACAAAATTATCAGAATTCACGAACTTACAGATGAACCGTCTCTGCAAGAAATGTTTTTGTTGACCTTTTTTGCCTGTTATTTTTCAAATTTATCGCTTTGGATAGTGTGTGTAGATGTTTCCTTAGCTTTTGAGTGAATAGAAACCATACGGTCGCAATCGCAACTTGTAAGGTAGGGCACCGATAAGACCGGCGCGCGGCGCTGGCGACGCTGCGGGCACTGGAGCGCATGGCATTCACAGCGGGAAGCGTGATTCACACGTGCGCGGATTGACAACATAGATCACGACTTTTTATCCTTATCTTTCTACGAGTACTACTTACGTATGTATGTACTGTAAACATTGATTGCTAAATCTAATATTGTAGCGGACACTGTTTACAGAAAACAAGTTCATTGATTTCTTATATAATTTATTGACGGAGATAACTTGTTTTTTTATTCTATTTTAAAAAGCGAGCCCTCTTACACGTGGTCAGGAGATAAAAATAGAAATTTTCCGGCGGGTCAGTAATGAATTTATCAGTGTGTTTTCTGTTATTGCTAGTGTAACACTCAATTATATTTTATAGTTAATTAGGTAGGTATGTGACAGGGAAGTACTTTGGAAAATAACATATAATAGTTGTGATACGCAGATAGATACGGTAATTAATTATATTATGGTCTATTTATACCGAGATTATGTGCATTAGGTATTTGCTATCAATCTGCAATGTATCATCATGCAATGATGTTTTCCGGTACGATAAGCGCATCTACGTACTTAATTAAGTAATTAATGATGTGATGCATCTCGTGAACGAGAGTAATATTGATATTAAACTGAATAATTTTAAGATTTCAATTTTTATTCCTTATATTAGTTTCAGGCAAAAATTAAGTATAAAGTTAATAAAAGTACACTTACAGTTACATTATAAAATTAAATTTATCGAGTATTTTCATTATCATCATCCTGATTTAGGTATTTTTATGTCAATTATGTATTTGTCACTAATTAGCCTATCTAAGCCTGATTTATAAACAACAAGCAAAGGAAAGAGGGCTCGTGTCTATTTAACCTGAGTACATATTTGGGTACATAATAATTATAAAAGTACAAATAGAAGGTCGGTGTAAGCAAAGTCGTAGATCTGATAAGTATCATAAAACAGAAAGTAACGTGTTTGTTATCTAATGATGCTATTATTGGACATATTCATAAACTAGTAAGTCATTAGTAAATACTCTGACGTATTTAACTAGTTTATTTGTGGTTCTTATTATAGGTACATTTACCAGCATAATATTTGACGTATTATTTACTGATCGTTCTACATAATATATTGTAGCAATTAGTCCTTGTAAACAGGTATGTACTAATAATAAGTAAACACTGTTTAATATGCTTAAGTGCAGAAAATATTTAAAAAATATTTAATTTTCTACTTTCATTACATATTATCAAAATCATACGTGTATTGTATATGAAGAACTTCTTTTTATGTGTTATTGGGCAAACGATAAGACGAATCCATTGATGGTTAAACGACCTACCGCCAATTGACACTCGCAACTATAAACGGGTTGCAAGCGCGTTGTCAACCTTGTATAATGGAGCAGGATCCTTACACTATTTTAAAATAATATGTTAGAGCTACACGAAACAAGAAATATACTTGTTTATCTATGTAGCTATATGAAATTAGGTCAGTGCTACCAACCAACTATATTTTTATTTACTACTTGCATTTAGTACTCGCGTGTTTATGTTTGCATCTTGCAATACTTGACGTCACATTAAAGTGATGAATATTGACATATTCTACCTTGCTTTATTTTTTCCGAAGAATATCTTATTTTTTATTACACATTTTATTCAATAAAAAATACGACTCGAATATTTTGTACAAATATTTAAGAAACGTATGCTTAAATCGTAGGCCCCATCATAAGCAATTTATTTAAATTGAAAATGAATTACCAAAATGCCATGACACAAAAATAAACGCGGTCCGAAAATGTTTTTGTGTTTAAATTCCATTTCAGCTTCATTTCCGAACGGAACTTTATGAAATTTGTTAGTAGGTACGTTCTATGTTAAAATTAAAACATGCTGTACAAGATGTTTATCATGTACCTAAATGGAAAATCCCGCTGAAGGTAACCATTCCATACGAATATAGTATTGTGTTTGTTCAAGTTCTACTATTACTTAACGACACCAACACTACAGTGTGTGCACTATCAACAGTGCTGATATTTTTAATGGACGTAACGTTAGAAAAAAAAACACACACAATTATGACTAAACATTATTAAAGAAATAATTCTATCATCGTGTTTATTGCAATTTACGGAAAGTTAGGTTAGGCGAATAAGGAATATCTATTTATAAAATGTGATCTAAGTTACATTTATTTATGCTGTATCCTTTCCTTGCCTTTGTTGAAAACAAAGAATAGCTAGTTTGACATTGAATTCAATTTTTAGATAATAAAAATCAATAACTTAGACGTATAATATTATTTATCTTGTTATAAATAAAGGTTTCAGATGCAATCTTCCAAGTGCATTGTAACTGTCTACTTGATGGATTGAGGATGGCAATATTTTTGATGCAACTTTTAGAATAGATAGATAGATCAAAAAGATAAAAGATGTCCCCATGACCTTTATATAAAATAATATATGTCTTCTTCCTTATTCCAGTTACTTGAGATCCTTTCCTATCAAATATCATCCAATCACAAACGCCTTTCATATCATTCTTCACATAAAATATAATATACGTGTTTTCTTTGATCTTCTTGTTTCCTTCCACATATAAATTCCGCATTCATTGCTTCACTTTTTAAAGGTACCCAAATTAAGTAGCTTCACATCTTTGCTTGCACATAAACCTTCCCAAATTTGTCATTCTTCGATTTTCGACCTTATGACAACGCTATAAAGCTGAATACTAACTTGGGTTGCTATCTGTACACGTAGGTAGTAGAACTATAGAAATGCTCGCAGATGTATATTTTCTACATTATACAGTTGCATGCTTATAACTTGTATTAGACACAAAGGTTAATTAACTTCATTCATCTAAATTAATGAACTAAATATGAAGACTAGAGGTTATCCATGTTTGCAACTGAACATAGTAATAGAATGAACACAGTTACATAATCAGTTAATTATGTACTAAGTTGATATCGTTTCTGTTAATTGCGTAGGTAAGGTTGTATCTTTTAGTTCAATATGAAGATACTTATATTACTTACACATTGAATTAAATGATACAGGAGCCTCCATTTTATAAGCGGGAATAATTGAATTCTAGAAAAAGGCCAGACACAGGTCCTAACCGGCTGAGTTGTGTGATATCAATGCTGAAAGGTACGTATGCACTTACTGTACTACATCGTGGGAGGGTAGATGGCGTAGCTTCTGCCTACCCTTAGGACAAGGCATGATTCATTATGTATGTGAACTTATACGTATAACAAAAACCATTTACCTAATACAAACTTATTACTTCCAAATGTTACGAGGTTTGCGGATCATTTAGGTACCTAACAATGTGTAACCCTTAAATTTTTCACACCATGTTTGACAAACATCTCAATTACGAACTCACGGATTTTCTGTTTAGTCGCAATAACTGCTAATATGCAGCCATCGTGGTAAACAAAACAATTATAATAGGTGTTTAAATTAAATGCCCAGATTATTTGCTAAATGTGTGAGCAGTCTGCGCCTTAAGTGCTCATGCGGCCGTCCTATGGCAGCGTGACGCTGGCCGCGTGGTCGGTGACTTTTGTCATCATGTACTCTTATCTCGACGCTACTGCACTGATAATAGAAGCGGTATTATTTTCATTGGCTGCGCGGAGGGCGTGAGCGCCCCCGCCTGCCTCTATAAAATCGACATACTTGAACATAGTTCTACATTTATTGATCTCGCGCCGCGCCTGTCGCGTCACGTTTGTCTAACAAACGTGCTATTAACACACCTTAATTATAATTAGTATTAATTTTAGTTTTTTATAACGGTAAGTTTCGCATTTTATTTTTAACTTTTCAATTCATTAATTTTGATTTTTAGTGAATTGACTAGTTCATTGTTTTAAGTAGACATTTCTGAAACCGTGAGTGCTGGCTAGAACCTAGGTAGGTTCTAAGTTTTAACCTAAGTTTTAAAAGTTAACCTAGGTTAACGTGGGCACTTAGAGGTTTCACATTTATTTATTTTATGGAACCAATAGATTCACTTTGCAGTTTCTGCTCAGGATAGCTGCAGTTGTTAATATTTTTTTAATGAAAAATCATGCGCGTTTGTGCTAATACATACCTATTTGCAAAAATTTGAAGCCCAGGCCATCTATAAAATACTTAAAAAACTAATAATTAATTTTCTGATTTTCTGAGGGCTTAGTACGAGTACGAGTACTAAGCCCTCAGATCTAGAATTTGAATTCGAGCCAGCTAATCAGCACCAAACGCGCTCTCGTTGCAGTTACTTTAAACGTAAAGCAAACTCATACTAAAGATGCTGCATTCAAAAGACCTGGTTTTATATTGAAATAATTAATTATTACCTAAGGGCCTGTAAGTCGTTTTTAGATTGCAATCCCCATTTATAGTCACAGTAGACATCTAGCTTTTTACGTAGGTTAAATTCCTATTACTAACTCTTCCTGATAATTGTAATCCTAGGCAAATATTTACATAAGGTAACGTCGAACTTAGGTTAACGTTTCGAACAACCAAAGTTACTTTTTTATAGTACCTTTTGGCTATCCTTAACCCAAGTGTCTAAAAGCCAAGAGTTTTGCTAGATTCTAACTAAACACAATGGTGTCCTGTTATTCTATTTACCCGTTCACTACAATTTATTGATTTGTTTGCAGATAAACATAGACACAGAAATAAAAATGGCTTACTTACAATCGATGCCCAAATCTGAAACTATCAGGCTGCGTGAAAAACATGTGGGGTAAGTTGAGATTACATATTTTAATACAGTATTTAATAATTAGAACTGTTTTCCGATAAATATAATAATTATCTTAATACTTCAATAAGAATAAGTAAAAAATACTGTAACATAGAAATCTATTCAGAATCAAATTAATGTCCGCACAAGTTGAATTTTTATGTATTTGATTTCCTCATGTTATTTTTAGGCATATTTATTAATTATGTACTTTAAACATGTCTCTTTCTGTTGTTGTCGCGAATGAATATATGTTGTAACAAGCCAATTATTGTTTTAGTGCTGCGTGCCAACTGTTCTTCCGTTCGTCTCCTCTGAAAATTGTGCGAGGAGTCGCCCAATACATGTATGACGAGACTGGCGAGAGATATCTCGACTGCATCAACAATGTTGCACACGGTTAGTACAAATTGACGTTATCTTATTGCGGAGAATATGATTAAAATACGGGTCATAAAACCAGTGTTGGTTAGATTTCTATTATCACGTTTGAACGAACAGTTAATATCCAGTTTATTTAATTTCAATTCTAAGCTTTACAACTAATCGTATGTTTTCATTTCAGTTGGCCATTGTCACCCACATGTAGTGGAAGCAGGCAGAAACCAAATGTCTTTAATTTCTACCAACAATCGTTACCTCCACGATGAATTAGTAATCCTTGCTGAAAGGCTCGTCAAAACCTTACCAGAACCATTGTCCGTCTGTTTCTTTGTCAACTCCGGCTCAGAAGCTAACGATCTTGCCTTGAGGCTTGCTAGAATACATACCAAGAATAAGGATGTTATCACCCTAGACCAGTAAGTATTTTTATTCTGCTAAAATTAACTTTATTGATCTCGGGAAAAAGTCTCTTTTAGTTTGGGAACGTAAGATTGCTCCTGTAAAGTTTTAAAAGGGTAATGCTCTATTCAGGACTTTTTACGATTAGTTCACTTTATAAACACCGAAATGTGTGTTATACTATTACTTAATAAGATATAGCTACTTAAGATAACGCGGTATCTACAATGTAGTAAAAGATAGTGAGCGCGTCATCAGCACGCTGTCATGAAGTGAGCACTATTCTTTGGGAACTGTACAAGCGAGCCTGTCCTTAATAATTCAGTGATAAATGGGGTTGATTATTCAAATTTCCGGTATTTAATTAGACCATTAAATGGTTATAATGCCGTCCGTTTTCGATACTCCTTCGTAGTTTTGTGGTTACTTCGAGCTAGTCGAAGTGTTATTAGGGTGCTACTAGCGCCTGTTTGTTACAGCGCGTATCATGGCCATCTTACGTCTATGATTGATGTGTCTCCATACAAATTAAACCTACCCGGAGGGCCCGAGAAGCCAGAGTGGGTTCATGTGGTAAGTTACACACATTGACTAGGTTGCACACGATCCCAATGTTGCATTAGTTTAGGATATCTCTCCCTTTATTCATTATTTATTCTTATCTCACAACTATATTGACAAGTCAGTATCATTGTATGCAATAAAATTGATAAGTACAGAATGATAAAAATAGTCTCAGTGACTTTCGGATAAGAATCGTGAACTGAATCATAATTACGCGTCCTAAGGTAGATAGTCCCCAGTTAATTAGATACTACGCTAATTAACTGTTTTTTTTTTTCTGAAATTGATAAAGACTTAATTAACGAATTATAATTTATTTTGTTAAGTTATTCACTGCGCGCACACACTGACTCAGTCTTGAACGTTATGGAATTTTCCTGTGGGTTAGGGTATTTAGTTATCTTAAATTGCTCTTAACTATACTTACGTTAAACTCAACTAATGGGGTTAAAGAGCAATTTGTGAAAATCACTTTTAGTTGACAATTCTGGCAAATGAATAGCTCTTAGGAACAAAGTACATAAACATTTTTTCTGTATCTAAACTCAGTTAAAGATTGTCCATTATTATATATTTTTTTTCATTTTAATCATCACCTACAAATTTTCTCTAATTAAAAATGCGTCTATATCTAACACCTTACTCAAATTCATAATCCAACTTCAATTGAATACTTTTTCTAATCATATGCTATTTGACCCTATTTAGGCACCAGTTCCCGACATATACAGAGGAAAATACGTATACCCCAATGACTCTCAAGATGAAGAAGAATTAGGAAAACTGTACGCTGATGAAGTCGGCAAGATCTGCAAAGAGAGTAAACGCAAAAATGGTGGCGTTTGCGCATTCATTGCGGAAAGTCTCCAAAGTTGCGGGGGACAAATCATTCCACCTGATGGTTACCTCAAAAAAGTATTCCAGTAAGTAGCTTTTTTTCTTTTTTAAAGAAAAACATTGCCTCACACTGGGATTTTCTCCTGTGTCGTAGGTACGTTAACAACAAGTTCACATACACATGACATCTCGAAATAACAATTTGTGGATCACACAAAGAGTTCTTCCGTGCGGGAATCGAACCCGCTACACGTTACGCGGCAGCCGGTTACTCAACCACCGCACCTACTGTGCAGTCATACCTAAACCATAAATATTTTTGTGTATATATTTTGTTCAATTTTTTTTTGTAAAATAAATTTCAATATGTATATAGTAGGTCCAATTAATGCAAGTTTGTGTCATGTGCATTCATATATCAGTAGTAGATTGCAGCTAAAATAAGATATCAATCATTGCAACAACCTTGTACTCTATTTAGATGTCTATTATACAGATAGGAAGATCATTAGCACAAATTGACCTATGCGTGATTGTTTACAATAATGTTCGTATCCATTAAATGAATTCATGGACCAATTTAAATTTTCAAATGATTGAAAAATATTTGTTGGTTAATATGGTAGTAAATTAAGTATACCACAAGTACCACAATAAAGTTATAAAAGGTTGGAAAAGACCCGAAAAGTATGGTTGATCATGCCATTGCATATGTAATAAGAAGTAATCAAATCCATGTATTGTCTAATGTGAGGTTGGAAAAGAAGACAATGACTAAAATTGATAGACTGTGTGAAAAATGAAAAGATATGGAAGAAAAGGGAGTTAGTGTTATTTGATAAGAGAGTAGGGCAGAAACACATACAGGAAGAAGATAGTTTACTATAGATAATATAATCAGTTTTTACATTGAAATACCTCCTTTTACAGGCACGTTCGTGAAGCTGACGGTGTATGTATAGCTGATGAAGTCCAAGTTGGATTTGGACGTGTTGGTACCCATATGTGGGCATTTGAGACACAAGACGTTGTTCCTGATATCGTCACTATGGGCAAACCTATGGGCAATGGACATCCAGTAGCTGCTGTCATTACTACCCCAGAGATTGCGAAAAGCTTCGCCGATACTGGAGTGGAGTATTTTAATACGGTAAATATTCTTTTGTAATATTACTAATACCAATGAATTTTGTATAAGATTATAAGTTAGCTAGAAAAATAGGAAATTAATACTTTTAAAAACAGGTAAAGTAAAATGTTTGAAAGTAGATATTATTGAGACAGAAAAGTTTATTTGTTGATTAAGTAAACATTTCAATTGAGTAGTGTAATCTGAAGACAACGGAAGTTTTTGTTATTCGAGCTACTTATTATTAGCAGTAACAAACAACAAAGCATGATATTTGCAACTACGCTTGTATGTTTGCTGCGCTAATCGAGTGATGCAACACCTGTTTTTAATATCTACGTGCTAAGTGCTTGGCAAAACAAGCTGATAATATTATGATATATTTTCAGGTCTATTTTTAGACGATATCAACTAGTTACGTCCTACGTGACCTATCTCGCTTGAATGTAGATTGTTGATAGGGAGTTGTTTTATAAATAGACTCATGAATGAAACTTTTGATAGTTGATGTGTTTATAATGTGTATTTTTTCGAGGTGGTAACCAGAGATGAATAATACATTATTATTATATTAAATGTAACAAGCATTTTTGCCAGTCTCATACAATGGAGGGAGATTTGAAGACATTGTTCTAGACTTCTTGTTAATATAATAATTTTCAAACACCAATAAAACCCAATAATACACCGTCCTACCTCTTCCTAGGTAATAGTTTCTTTTAAATTTTAAAATATATTTCTTTTATTTGCAGTACGGAGGCAACCCCGTCTCCTGTGCTATTGCCAATGCAGTTTTGGACGTGATTGAAGAAGAGCGTTTGATGGAGCGAGCTAACCGAGTCGGCAACCATTTAATAAGCCGGTGTCAACAACTCAAACATAAACACAGCTTAATTGGTGATGTTCGTGGAAGGGGATTATTCGTTGGAGTCGAGCTGGTCACTGATAGGGAGACAAGGACACCTGCTACTGCTGAAGCTAAGCATATTGTTAACAGGTAAATAATCTAATACTTACCCGCACTACACACGCCATTTTTAAAGTAACATAAACAAATTACAACATTATTTACTTATTTCATATTTTTTGCACATACAGCACAACAGGCTTAGTGCCATAGGCATTCTCTCTCAGTTTATAATATCAATAGAGTGCATACAATGTTATGTACATTTAATCAATAGTTACAAAAAGTTTTAATTAAAATTGTTTCCAATAACAATCACTTCTGAACAGCTGGACATATTGCTTTTAGGTAGCAGTATCAACATAAAGTGTAAATACTATTTGTTAGTGTATATTAGAAAATAAATTCTCCATCGCTTCTGTCTGTTAGCGATAATCTTAAAAATAACTCTTTTTTTAAAAAACTTTGTCCCACATGTGAGATCCATGTATGTAATACCTCCTGTGTCGTGGGTGCGTTTACAAACATACAAGTTCACATACACATGACACCCAGACCCGAAACAACAATTTGTGGATCACACAAAGAGTTGCTCCGTGCGGGAATCGAACCCGCTACCCGTATTACATACATGGATCTCACAACTTTTGACGGTAGAAAGACTGAGCTGCAGACTTGGGTTTTTTACAGGATGTTTTTGATGGGATATTATGTACATTGTATCAATAGTTACAAAAAGTTTTAAATAAAATGATTGTCAATAATGATCGTTTCTAGACAGCTGGACATATTGCTTTTAGGTAGCAGTATCAACATAAAGTGTAAATACTATTTGTTACAGTATAATAATATTAGAAGATAAACTCTCTATCGCTTGGTATGTTAGCTATAATTTCAAAAACAACCAAATATTGCATTTTCCAAAGCACGGAAAGTTACATTTTTCCTAAACAAATATGTTTATTTACAGGATGAGGGAAGAAAAGATCCTCATAAGCCGTGATGGTCCGGACAGTAACGTACTGAAGTTCAAGCCTCCCATGGTGTTCTCAACGCAGGATGCTGACAGACTCGTTGATACTCTAGACAGAGTATTAGAGGAACTCGATGGGAACAGGGCGCCTGTTACTAGCATCAAGTTACAGGTAAATTTTTTGATATATTTTTTCCCTTATAAATTATCCCCTTGGTGAATAAAAGGCGTGATGATGATGTCAGGTCTGCTGCTTTAGGCACATGCCTACTACATAGTTGATAGCATCACTGTTAATTGGGTTCGATTCTTGTGTCAGGTCAGAAAGTTTTTCTATAAAATTCTACGTCAGTCTAAGTTACATTATGATGGTAATAATCTACCCGGGAATATTTTCATGTTTGTATTTAATTAGTGCATCTCTAGCCTTTCAAGGAATAAAAAATGTCTTCGATACTATCGACAATACAGTTTTTTAAAGATAACCAATTTCAACGAAACTCATGAATTAATTATTTATTTTCAGGTGCTAGTGACGCCTATTGAGGAAGCGAAAACAGAGTCGTCAGCTCTAAATACCACCGTTAAACAGAGCATTACGAGTTCGTGACTAGAATCATAATTTTATATCTTAAATAACTTAAGTATTAATCGAAATAAGGCTGTAAATATAGTTAAGTTTATATAATAAACTCTAAATATAAGTTCTTAAAAGATAAATTCGTAAAGCTACTAAAATGTTGATGTTATATAAGTACATTGTTTGACAGGCGACAGCAGGTCAAACTGCTCCTTTCTGTCAAATAGCTGTATTGGATTTTCAATTTAATGGTTTTGATATAAAGTCGAAGTCCAATGCAATAAAATGACATATTGGAATAGTTTGAACTGCTGGCGTCTGCCTTCCTTCGTGGAATAAAGATGTGATGATGTTAACTTTTAAGTACTTACTTCGAATGTAAAGAATCAATGCAATATTTTTTTACGTATATAAAGATTATTTTTATATTTATCACAAACGTATTTTATTTTTTTCCAGCCAAATACGCCAATACTTGGCGGGTTTCGGATACGATGATAAATTACAGAGAATTTTTAATAACCTAAATAATATATTGAAGTTTAAAATTGAGCCCAACATTTGGTAGCAGGTTTCACGTCTATAAACATTTTATAGCCCGTAAAAATGGGTTGCATTTCTGCAAAGAAATAACGTACGTTATGCTGCTTAAAATAATTTATTTTCTTAGTTCTAAATACATGATAAAAATATGCCATCCATTTCACTAGTCTTGTTATTAGTTCACAAAGTTACAGAATAAAAAGTTAAATTAGAATAAAATGAAAGTTCTTGACTACCGATGACAATCAAGGAAATGTTAATACTCATACAAAAAATTAAAACAAGGAAGTTATATATCGTCATGTTGTTCTAAGATTGTTACTATGGTTAAAATGCAAGTTATTTTTTGGCTGGCGTTTTCCCATATTCAACATTTTTGTATAACGTTTCATAATTATCTATAGTCACAAGTACTTGTGGTTTGTAACAAGGTTTGTGTATTTTGATTTCCTGCAGCAGGTTATAGCCAGCTGACCCAGGTGTAAAAAGACAGTCTCTGTAACTAGCAGTGTGATCCTCATTACAATTCGCACACTTTGGTGGTTCTTTCTCTGGATCCCTCTCACATTTCTTGGACAAATGTTCTCCTGCACATTTTACGCATTTAATTTCCCCATGGCAATACCTTTGGGAGTGGCCCCACTTTTGACAGCGATGACACTGCTTTGGTTTCGAGTTTGGCGGTTCCAATGTTACCTTATGTCCTAATAGCTTAGACAATTTCAAAATAGCTTTCCCACTTTCATCGTAAGGTACAACAGCCAAAACCAATATTGTATTGTCCTTTCTATCTTCTTTGGTATTCATTTTATGAACTCTTATCACAGGAAGAGAAATAGATTTCAATGCATGTTTGACTTTGAACAAATCTACTTCCTTCGGCAGCCCCCTGATGACAACTTTCATTTTCCTTTTAGAAGGATGTCCAAATGTGTGGTAGGGTAATTGCTTTTTGTCGAAATATTTTGTCAAGTGTTTGTGGTCATTGAAGCTTTGACAAAGTATTTTAGTGTAGTTTTTACCGAGGTTTGGTTGGTAGAATTTGATTCCCATGTGTAAAACTTTTTTCACATGTTGTTCAAAGTCAACTGGTTTATGCAGGAAGACTAGTGGTACTTTATTTTTGACTTTTGGCCATTTTGCGAGCAACTGCGGTTTTAAGCTTGAATCTAAAATAGTTTCTCCTGATTGTGATGTTGGTGATGCTTCTGCTGCGGCTTCTGATGTTGAAGCTGCTGCTTCCTTTGATGTTGACGGTGTTGCTGGTGGCGATGCTTTTGATGTCGACGGTGTTGCCGATGCCTTCGATGTCGACGGTGTTGCTTCAGCCTTTGACGTCGATGGCGTTGCCGATGCCTTTGATGTTGACGGTGTTGCTGCTGCCTTTGACGTCGATGGTGTTGCCGATGCCTTTGATGTTGACGGTGTTGCTGCTGCCTTTGACGTCGATGGCGTTGCCGATGCCTTTGACGTCGATGGTGTTGCCGATGCCTTTGACGTTGATGGTTTAGCCGATGCTTTTGATGTCGACGGTGTTGCTGCTGCCTTTGATGTCGACGGTGTTGCTGCTGCCTTTGATGTCGATGGTGTTGCCGATGCCTTTGATGTTGACAGTGTTGCTGCAGCCTTTGACGTCGATGGCGTTGCCGATGCCTTTGATGTTGACGGTGTTGCTGCTGCCTTCGACGTTGATGGCGTTTCCGATGCCTTTGATGTCGATGGTGTTGCTGCAGCCTTTGACGTCGATGGTGTTGCCGATGCCTTTGATGTTGATGGTGTTGCTGCTGCCTTTGATGTCGATGGTTTTGCCGGTGCTGCTGCTTTTGATGTCGATGGTGTTGCTGGTGATGCAGGTGCCGATCCCGTTACTGCTGCTTTTGATGTTGATGGCGTTACCGGTGCTGTTGCCTTGGATGTGGATGGGGTTGCTGGTGATGTCGGTATCGACGCTGTTGATGTGGATGGGGTTGCCGGTGATGCCGGTATCGATGCTGTTGATGTGGATGGGGTTCCCGGCGATGCTGGTATCGATGCTGTTGATGTGGATGGTGTTGCCGGAGATGTTGGTATCGACGCTGTTGATGTTGATGGTGTTGCTGGTGATGCAGATACTGGTGCCGATGCCGGTGCTGCTGCCTTTGATGTTGATGGTGTTACCGGTGATTCTGGTATCGATGCCGGTGCTGCTGCCTTTGATGTTGATGGTGTTACCGGTGATTCTGGTATCGATGCCGGTGCTGCGGCCTTTGATGTTGATGGCGTTACCGGTGATTCTGGTATCGATGCCGGTGCTGCGGCCTTTGATGTTGATGGTGTTGCCGGTGATTCTGGTATCGATGCCGGTGCTGCTGCTTTTGATGTTGATGGTGTTGCCGGTGATTTTGGCATCGATGCCGGTGCTGCTGCCTTTGATATTGATGGTGTTGCGGGCGATTCTGGTATCGGTGCAGGTGCTGATTCTGCTGCCTTTGATGTTGATGGTGTTGCCGAGGCTGCCGATGATGATGCTGTTCGTGACTCTCGTGTTTTTGATGAAGATGGTGCAGCCGAGGTTGTTGATGAAGTTTGACTAGATCCGGGTTCAGAAATAGTAAACCCTTCCATCACCTTAGCTAGTTTTTCGACCTTCCCTTTCCGCTTCGACTTCTTTTTAGTCATTTTATATTCTGAAAAAATAAAGAATTGATTTAATAAGAGGTTATTACCATACCATAAGAGGAGAATATTTAAAACGATGGTTATCGTAATGAGACTTTGCTTAAATATTTGTTATTTCTACCAAAAAACAAAAGGACATGAAGTCTAAAACAATTTTATGAAAAAAATAAAAATATCTATTACGTCAAAGAGAGTTGGATCACTAAGTTTTTTGAATGCTAAGCTATGTTAAGAAGCGGTGTTATTTGTTTGGTGTTCGAAAATTATAACTTACTTACGTTTTAAAAAACTGGATCACAAGAAAAAATTGATAAACACACTTGTCTAAGTAATCTTCAAGAAAGTTTTGTTAAATATTGTAAAAAATCCACACTGTCAATTACGTAACGGGTAGGATAAAAATAAAAAAAAAAATCATAATCTACCCGCCAAAATACTCTTTTTTCTCATTTATAACAAGTTAAAAACTTTGGCTACAGGCCTTTCTATATTTCTATTTCTGTTGTCATCATGAATATGAACGAACAATCATTATGACTGGTATTCTTAATCTGTACGATTTGTCGATTTATAAAAAAGGAAAGTCATTACAACTTCAAAAATTATACCTATATTAAACTTGATTTTCATTCTAACATTATTTACTTACTGTGTAGTGAGTATACAGTCAGGCACATATTAATATATATGTACTTCCTTTTTAATTTATTTTTTTCAAGTGAAATAAAAAGTAATGTACTGAAAAAGTCTGTCATCGGCTCGGCTTTGTGACTTCTGATATGAACAGGGAATCGAAACCGAGCCCTTCCGGTGGGGTTGATATTTAAATTAACAGAGGTGAATTAAATTCTATGATCTAAAAAGTTACATAAATTATAAAAACTATTGATTTAGGTTCTTTAAAGCAACCACAACGTATAAACATTCCTTGTTGCATGCCTAAATCCAATGAACAATATTTTGCGAAGGCAAAAAGTATGACTCGGTAAACTGTTCTAAAGCATATTTATTTTATAAGCGAACAAAAACATAAATCACAAAATCTTCCGCTCCAAATATTGTCAATGCCGTGTAGTCTTTCCGACAAAGAAATCAGACCTTTCCAACTGTCTTTATCATTGAGCCATCTATTGAGCAAACTGACTTTACTGGCTGTATAAAAAATATACAATAACTTTCGACGTTGAATGTGCTGTTGCGGCCCGTTTTGGCTTACGATGCAGTAAGAGTAATGCTCCTTTTGATTTTTATGTGTACGAGATATTGAGCTTTGTTTGAGTATCCACAGATTTATAGTATTGTAAAGCTATGTATATAAAATGTGAAAATATGTCTCGATGAATTAAATTGATTACTCCTTGTAATGATTCACTTTTTTAAGTAGCTATTACTTGAAGGAAAGAAGGAAAAATAAACCCTAATTGAAATAATAATAATAATGTACGGAGACGGTAATAATAATAACAAAGCTTGTCAAGTTCGTTCATACTACCTACCAGATAGGTAGGATGAACCCATTTAATGTTACTGATATTTAGATACCGAATGCTATTGCACATATTCCTCAAAATCTTTATAGGGTCTGTTGAACCTTTTTTATTACACTATCCGGCCTATCCGAAAAAAATAATAGTATTATCAGTGTCGTCAATAATATAAAAAAAATCCCATAGCCGTTTTCTTTATATTCGGTTCAATACTTTTTTATATTATAACCAAGACGTGGCGCAGCCGGCCCAAGCACGTGCGCAAACTTGCCACCGACGACCGTTACATCAATCTTGTCTACCTTGGTATGTTTTGTGCAAGCTTTTCTTGCACGGATCCTTTAAAATTCAATTCTTAGTCCCTTTGCTTTGAATAAAAAATGTTTAGCGCTGTTTGCAGCGGTTACGACGTTGTGTCACCGGGTGTTCCGGCACCTTCTGTAGACAATGAAGGTATTCAACGTCTGGACAATGCGCGAGGATCCCGTGCTACAGCGATTAGCCGGATTTATTTAACGGTTCTGATCTCAAGGATGACCTCGCAGATATCGGGGTGTCTGCCTAAGAATCTGCGTATATTTTATCGTTCGAGGGGGAAGTTGTGATCATGGGATAACGTCTTTTGCGTACTTGTATCTGTAACGGTTCCTTTTATTTATGTTTAATATCTACCTTTGTAGTTAAGTAAGTACTGGTTGTTACTGGTTCTGGTGAGAAAAAACGGCAGTTTGACGGTTACAGGAGATGGTTTCGTAAAAAAGCATACAATGTGTATTGTCTCTGTACTGATTTTTTTTTCTTGAATACTAAATAAGCTGGCTGACAGTACCTAACAAAATATTTTACTCTTGACCAAATTTTTCATCCGTCTCATATCCCAAAATATTCTTATTATAATTATTGTAAAGTGATAAGGGAGCAATTACGATGGGAAACGATTACCGAAAGTGGTTTGGCACGCGCGCCACCCGCATGCGACATGCGATGGCACATGTCGGTTGGTGACGTCATCCTATCTCGCGGCTCGACTACACTTCCTAAAATCAAAGCTGTGTACCTACCACGTAGCACGACCTAACATGGCGCTTCTAACCTAACAAGATAGATCTAAATTGAATAACAGATTTGATGAACGGTACTAACTATGTCGGTGTCTTCTAACAATAATTAGACTACTACCTGCTATTCGCACTGAATGAATGTATTTAAATGGGCCTAGTGGACAAAAGAAATAAATTCTTAGAAATGACCTATATGAATTTATGTTTATTAGAAGTTTGTACAAAAAATTAAACCTGTTTGTAGTTAACTGTTTTATTTTGCAGATTGCTATCAACTTTTGATGCCTGTTAAGTGTTAGGGTATCGATTTTATGCCATTAAAAAACGTGTGAATAGTTCGGCAACACTTGATGTGGTGACAAATGCTGTGGGTATGCGGGCGGCACGCGCCCTTTGTAATCTGCATTGACATATGATTAATACCAATTTTGATTTGAGATATATAATGAATGCAAGCAAGTTTTGGTTTGATAGTTGATAGATCGATAGGAAGAGGATGACCATGGACAACATGGATCTACTGTGTAAGGATGTGTTGTACGTCATGCTATAACATTTGATAGGAGAATTATAAGACTGAAAAAGCATTTTGCGCTGCGCTGACCCCTAGCAACTTTTGGATAAGGTTAGGAAGAATAATGAATGTTAATTATCTACATGTTTTTAAGTTTCCGAGCAGCTTCATTTTAAAAGTTTGATAAAGAAGGGTAAAGCTTTGATATGACATAACACTTCTTTATCTCGAAGGTTTGACCTACTTATTTGCGGTGGGTCGTTACTTCCTGCGAAAATCCTTTTTTGTTATTAATATAAATCGCTCCCCATCGAGGGCCGTCGGTTTGCAAGTAATGACACTATCAGTATCTAATTCAAGTAGTTGGGCATTCGTCACACTTTACGGCGAGAGGGATCGCTATGACGTGGGTATCAGAAGGATTGTCAATCATTCTGCAGAATAGCCCGGAAAGTAGTTGCAGCGAAGGATCGGGTGACAGACACCTCGACCGTTCTCGACTGACATATTGCTCTAAACGTCCGTCGCGATCCCCAACATTTATATTCCAGTTCCGAACTCTCGATCCCAGATAATGCTTTTACAATAACGATCTGGAGATGACGACGAATTCGATTTCAATACTGAACGTCGTCCTACAGACAGAGACTTATTTATTATGATAATTCACGCTCGAAATTCTTGTGTTAGAATATAAAATAGCTGTAAAATAGTTTTTTAGAAAAAGGACGTGGCTTTGAATACAATAGCGTATTAATAATGTAAATGTTTGAACTTGATGATCTGTTTATCGATCGGAAATCCAAAATTTTAACAGAAAGGACCTTTTAAAAAAAGCACTGCAGATAAGAATATCTATAGGAAGCAATTTAAATAAAAAGTCAAATGACTAAAAATAAGGACAAAATAGTAAATAAACAAGCACACAAGACAAGCAATAAATGGCGATATGTTATTAAATAAGCACACAAGACAAGTAATAAATGATGATATGTTATTTAGATAAGGGCAGTGTATTAAAAATATCTTATTTTACATTGATTGTAACCCACAACCCTAAACCCACGTAGTCATACAAAAGAAGAATAAAACAAGTTTTTATTTGCAATGCAGCGCCGAAATCATGCAATTTTATTGGAATCGTTGCCAGCTGGTTGAATAAAAAGCAAATTTTAGATACACCTTGCGCCTTCACTGTGCTTTCCCACGATGTTGGTACAAACTCCTTCGTTAGGGGACCGGGTCCGACCATCTGTAAAGTAGATTCAAAAGTACGAGAGAAACTAATGAAAACATTTAGCTGCACTTTGGCTTTGTCGCTGCAGATTTATGCTTTAATTGTGCTGTGAGAAATGAAACTAAAATGCGAATTTTGTTATTATAATCACAAGAGCTTTGTGCAAGAATTTTTATTTTGTTTTTCTCAAGTCATTTGACCAAGTGTAAAATTCGCCTATCTTCCTCTTTATGTGTCGTATGTTATTTCTATTTTCAGTAATGTATTGGGGGTACCTACTTACTACCTTTTCCGAGAAAAAATATTGTGGAAATGTATCTGAGTAATGTTCCCGGATAATCCTCGTGGACTAGATTTTTTCACATAAAAAGTGTTATAAATTAGTATTTCTATTACGCCGTTTTTGTCCCAAAATTTCGTATCAAATAGTTTAACGGCAGGCGACCTCTATATAATACGGGGCTATGGGGATATCTGAAGAATAGTACGTCTCAATATGCAATAAAATCGGGAAACGTATGCGACCTCAGATCCGAGAGGATTTTCGAGAGCACACCTGAACTAGATTACTGTATCCGCGCTATAAAAAACCTACGTTCAATCGGGCGCCCAGAGTAAGGGCGAATTTGAAAAAGACTGGGGTTATTCCGCAGTGGTATATCAAACAGGGGAGATGACAATGTTCCGTGTTTTTTTATTCACATAAACAGTTTTACATGGGACGTCGGCGATAAAAGAAACTCGTTTACAACGCGGTGCGGTGGGAAGTCTTCCTCGTATTCTTGAGTAGTCCATCAGATCGTGTCAATCAATTGTCACTTTTGTGTAGATAATGGCAATATTGTATTCGAGATGCGGTCCACGACACACCTGGTTGTAGGACTGTATATCGCTTTTGTTACATTTATGGACTCAGCTGTGTTTGTGTGATGTTACCGGTAGCATTGAATTAGTCTACAGCTAATCACCAACATTTAACTTACAGGATGACTAAAAAAGATTTTAAAACTTTTTGAAATAGGTAGACTTGCTAGAGATGTATGTAAGGTATTGAAAACTTCTAAAAAAAGCAACGTCACGCTTTTTACTCCCGAAGGGGTAGGCAGAGGTGCTCATTACGACACGTAATGCTGCTATACAATATACAGTCACTTTTCACCATTTGTGTTATAAGTCCCATGTAATAGGGGGTGAGCCTATTGCCATATACTGGATACAATTCCAGACTCCGTGCTACCACTGAGAAATTTTCGAAAAACCGAAAAAAGCCCAGTAATACTTTGTCCGACCCGGAACTTATACTTATTGTTAAAGGGTGAGTAAATAATATAAATGTGTACTTCAGCTTAGCTTCCCTCTTCTTGGAATAAAAGTTATCTACAGGGCAAAGTCCGTGTATTTAGTCGTTTGCGTATAACAGTACTTATTGCGTAATAAAGTCGGCCAAGTCGCGTTCTGGGCTCTTAATATTAAAAGCTTTAAGCTCACCTCACATCCTTGCTTATAGTCCTCATAGGTAGGTATGTCCTTTGCAATCTTTCCGTTGTTGCCACGACCTGAATCCGCTTTTGTCCCACATGAAAAGAATGGGGGCCAGAAAGCGAGTGTGTGCGTAAATAATTGAGGAGAGGCGCTCCGCCTTGTGAGGAGATGTATTAAACAAAACTCATTGGGAAGTGCGCCACGGTGCTTGCACGGGTTCGCTTCAGCACGTAAAGTTACGTATTCAATCAGGCCAACTTCGCTTTGTTAAAGATTTCGCTAGTGTGCAAGTTTAGTCGAACCAAGTTAATAATTATAGTAGTTGTTTGCTTATTTCTGAGCCAAACATAATAAAAATTGTGTTGTATAGATTCGTGGCAATAAATATCAGACCATGGTATTGTATATTGCTTTCAATCTGCTTATCCAGATGTTATTCGGGAGACGAGACGGGGTCTATGATCAGAGGTGATGATGCTCCTAAAGTAGCGGATTCCGAAATAACCTCTATAACATATCAATAAACCTTCCTATGTTAAATTAAACGGACCAAAATCACGAGCCAAAAGTAGTCTACCCTACAAATTGTATCCAAATAAATACCTCAGTATTCCAGACAAAACTTAGGAGAGAAAAAAGTATTCACATTAATCAATTGTGAATTTTATTATTCCCACCGTTGGTACACCGGGATCTGTTTTCAGAAAGGATTTGGCAGTGAAGCGGGTTATGATAATCGGCTGCCACCATTCCCGAACTTCCCGTGTCCCCGTCTTAGATAAATCCAACCAATCTCCTACATAAAACTTTGTAAGATATACGCCCATGAAATATTATATTATGCTGTGATCTTGAACACATAAGTAGGGCAATTTGAAGAATGAAACTGTGACAAAGTATTCATAGCGATCTTATTGATTCCTCGCTTATTTAATGCTGGATATATAAGTCCCTATAAGTCCTAAATTTTCTTTCAAAATTTATTTACTCTATGAGGAAATATAGAGTGTAGATATAGTACGTATTTTATATGCCATATTGACTTCGACGAAAAAAATCCTTCATATATAATGTGTAAAAATGTATGACTTAAGTAATAATTCACATTATGGTTAGATTAGATTTACTTATTCAGTAATTTAATTAAACCCATTAGCATACATTATACTAAACCTAGCTATTTATAACGCGATTAACCTAATCCATCATTGTTGATTAATCGTAAACGTAAGACGTAGGTAATTTCTATGAATAGTAACAAGTTTCAGAAGCAATGTTAATGATTTAATATTAATGAGTAACTAACTGTTGGGTACATTACCTACTAAACTAGGCTTATTGGTGACAAACTATGCCACCCTATTACTAAATTTTACTTTAGTATATGTGTAATATGTCCGAATACTTAGAAGCTAATAAAGAGCCTACATTACTTTAACATTTAAAGGAATAGTTCTAGAAATTTTCCTTAAGTTATTTTTTGTTCACTAATAATTTATTTTACCTATGTTAAGCTGGTGTTTCTTTGCAACTTAAACTTAAATACGGAATCTTGATTAAAAATATCGTAAACAAAAATCTCGTAATCAAAAGAAGGTAAACAAGAGGGAATCATAAATGCATATAGGTATTACAATTGAGTCGGAGTTGGATCTCATTGTCTTTGTAGCGCACGTGCATTTCCCCCGGGTACAGGGAGGGACGTCTGAATCGCCCGGGCCTTGATGTAACCGGACCTTACTTGCGCATTTATAGCTAAAACATATGCAACGACTGGACAAAGGCCGTTCCTTTTGTTATGACTTCAATAAATTGGTATTTGAAGCTACTTTGTCGGAAGAAGGGTTGCGAGGACGTGGGTAAAAGATGTGAACTTTAAAATAAATGGAATCTTTGGGAAATACCTTTTCATTTCGTTACTAAAATTCAGTTAAATCAAACTGTGTTAAATATAGGAATTGTAACTGTCTTATAATTTACGTAACGTACCACAGCTTTACCCAAAAAAATAAATAATGAACGTACCAACCTAATGTTAGAATTTTATACTTATGAGAAGAGTTTCTTTTCGCATAAAAACGTTCCTCAAGTTTTTTAAACGACTCCCTTGATGGACGTAACAGAAAATTAAGTATTACCGGTTCTCGTATACTTACTACGTATACTACTTAACCTTAATGTGGAGTGAAAGTATTGAAAATCAAACAAAGTGTATGGGACGTTTAGTAGGCTACCGACAAGCGGTGCCTAGGAAAATAATTCCCAGTGGAAACATTGCAAATAGACGGCGCACGGCATAAACCGAGTGCATAGCCACAGTTCGATTGGTTAGGCGAAGAGGGGACATGTTCGCCCGCAGACAAATAAGGCAAAATTTACACTGGGTCACATTTGGTTCTGAGTAAAAGTTGTACCTTTCAGCAAAATGGATTCTGTTGGACCGGGGAGAACGGGAAAATTTCTGAATATAAAAAAGGAAACGTATGCCAAAAATTTCGTATCTTATATTTGTTTCGTTTGTCGATTCTCACGTAGCGAACACTTTCCGCATTCATATGAAAAAAAGACGAGATGCAAGTAAATACAGAGTGATCTATTTAAAGCTTAATATTGCTTTAGGGACTTCTAATGTCGTAAAAGGTAATAAAATAACAATGGAGTCCGGAAGATGAGGAGCAGGTAACAACTTCCTGTTCCGTTTAAATCGGTAGGTGTATGGTTTAATGTCACCTAACAGTGTTATACTTTTGGCTTAACCGTACCTACGTTGGATAATGGACACCCATCCGGTGAAGGAAATACTTTATAGGTTGTAGCCGATCACTATTATAACGATCAACAATGAAATTGTTGCAATAACCATTTCAATAATAGAGCTTTCAACCTGCGTCGATTGATAAAAGGCTTACATTCATTATTTTATACCAATGTCGGCAAAGAACATAAATATTTAGTGCCGGATTCATTTATTAAACGTTGACGTGAGCCATGTTAAGTAATTATGCAAATAATGCCTACCTTATTAAAATGTTTATTAAAATTATTTCGTCTGCTGCGGCTACAGAAATATGGCCAGATTTTAGTTTGTAGATGAAATAGTGAATTATATTTTGCTTTAGGATTTATTTGTTGAGATACGTAATATGTTTTGTAATAGCCTTTTAACTCGATATAACGTGGATTTAATTAGTTAGAAGCTTTTACATATTCATTCACAATTTTACTAACAAATCACTGAAATCCAACGCATCAATCATATACTAGTATTATAATCATTGTATCGGTTATTTTGGGTTGTATCTTCTATACATTAGTCTTACCGTAGTGCAGTAGTTACATAGCTATTACGAAGTGTGTTTATATTTGTGCAAACGTGAGAAAGCGCACGGTATTGCGGGTGGATAACATGCACCTGGTCGCTTCCGCAAGGATATCGATTTGTATCCCATCTACTTTTAATAGATATCAAGTGAAACCGAATCCGTCTTGAGATACAAGTACATTCAATTCATTTATAGTACAGTTATTTTCGACGATACAAACGTCAAGCTTTTTAATCCCTGATGTAGTATGCTATGCAAGGAACATCCACTTTTAACAGTTATATGTTATGTATGTACAGGTTTATGATGAAGGTGTACAGTGTACACCTATTGCATATACTGGGTTTTATTTCAGACAGCCTGGAAATGAGACTCGAGATATATAGGTAGGTACCTTACCATCATACTACCTCCGCATTACACGTGACCACCCAAGCGATATGACAAACGATTCAGTCAATTATTACGGGAACTCAAATTACACGATTGCTCATTAACCAAAATTGTACCACTCAGTGTTATAATTACTCACAATCTAGGTCACAGGCTTATAAGTTCCAAAGTTTGCTTCGAAATTTCTGGACTATTCAGGATTTTCGCGATAAAACTTAACAAAATACAAGTCCCAACTGCCTGTACCAAACCTTTCTCTAACATCTTTAGGCATTGTTCAACTTCTTAGATGTTTTTTTTTTCTAAGTCTAGCTTCCCTCGTCTGATTAATTGTTCAGATTAAAGACTTAAGTGGACACTCAAATTGATTACGTTACTGCCAAATCGAAACTTAGTTCTTTAATGTTATAATCCAATTTTTAGATGAATCACTTCCAAGTGTCTTTTTCATTATTTTACTAAAATAACTTTTGCTGATAGCAAAATAAACCAAAACTAAACGTAAATAGCAAATAGGTAATGCAGTTCCTTTTTAAATCAGAGTATTTTTAAGTAGTTCTTGATGACTTAAAGTCAAAGAATCATTGCATTACCCACCCTATTTTACCTTAATAAAATAAAGGTCTCATTATATTAAGCAAAGCACGTTCTCCGGTATCGCTGAAAAGATCTTTTGTTCGGCAGCAAAACACTTGGGGCGAGTCAATCGTGGAGCGAGGCCCGTTAAGCTTTGTGCCAGCCTGCAAATTAATGACTAACAAGGACTGAGTCGCGTACGCAGTCTAAAGTTTCACCTCTTGTTTACACCCTATTAGATTTTTGTAGGCTTTCACTTGCTCGTAATTATTTTTACCTTTGATTTCAAAACCAGAAAAAAACTTGTGAAATATGCTGAACAGCTTGGAATATGAGCACTGTTGTTGCAAACTTTGTTTGAAGTTAATTCCTACACGTTGTACGGTATGAAACCTAGAAAGTTTTGATGAAGTAGGAATGTAATTATGATATAAAAATGTTTTGGAAAAAATAGTTTATACTACGTATGTAGCTTATAGCCTATTAATATAGGTAGGTGGGTTTAGATGTATATAAAGTTGATACTTACAGGGATTTTCAAGAAATAGCTCACCAATGTTATCGAGCACCTACAAAATGGCGAAGAAGAAAATAGACGAACACAGTTTGATGTTATTCTGTGGTTTGTTTTATTTCTTTGCTTTGCAACGGTTCCGTAAAGTAGAGGTGAATTATTACTGCAAGAGGAAACTGCAGCGCTGTGTATTTAAAAATATTTATATTGACAAGAGCTCCGGGGCTACGAACCGCGATTTAAGCAAAATTGCTGAAGCGGGCGTTGTGCAGCACTATTTCCTACTAAACATGTTACGAGAGACCTGAACTTTGTCGATTAGCTCTGAATATTGCAAGTGCTCAGCCTGCATCAACAGGGTGGCATTAAATGTATGGTAATGACTGTTACCTTAATTAGTATAAGGCAAGTAGGAACATATTATACAGTAACGGCAAATTCTGATGCAGCGAACGTTAGTCCTGCACTATTTGCATAATAATAGAATGTACCGTGTGAAAGTATAAGCCAACCCTCTTATAAAATCGTGTGATTATCGTCTAAAATAATTCAATTTCAGTTACGATTACACGAGTTCCCACCGGGCAGGATTTCTCCCCTAAGTACAGGTAACAGATAGAAGGTAAGACGTTCGAGGGGACGAAATCAATGCGTCGTTTTGCGTATAAAGAATAGGGAAGCATTGTGTGCGCTTACGCAAGGAGCCCACGTGCGCGCGCGCTCCCACGGGTCGAATGGGGAGGGATTTCGGGAATCGAATATAAGGGCCAAAAATCCGCTGGTTGAGTCACATTCGAATAGAAAGCGATACAGTGCACAGCTCCGGGGTGTCGCGCTACGGCGCCCCCGGTAGTGCCGGACCAATTCCCAATTAAAGTTGTTACTTTGTCAATTAAAAGTTTGAAATCAGTTGTTAATAAACTGTTAAATTAAGGACAATACTGTGAACAATGGGAACAGTCTTCAAAACTGAAGTCCGGACGAATTCTACTTTCACGAACACTACAAGTAAGTTCAAGTAATTTAACTTGCAGATAATTAAGGATAGATCGAGTTGCACTTTTGTTGCACAATATTTATTGATATTGTTTTTTAAGTAAAATGTTTACCTTTAATTAATTCCTTACTCTTTTTTTGTTACAGATATGTAGAATATAAATCAGAGAGAGTGAGCACGGAGAGATGTGGAATTTGTATATATCAACGTAATCAAATGGCAAAACCAAGCTGAAGTTCAACTCTAAAGGAACTTATTGAAGGCATTGACTGCCAGCAGCCAACAGCATCAAAGAATCACCCTTGTATACGAAAGAAACCAAAGGAGACCACTATTCAACCAATTCAGGTGACTGCAAAATAATCTTTCTAGACTCCCCAAAGATAGGATAGGATACTTTAGGATACCGTATTGTTAGGGAATTAAGTAAACGTTTGTGGATAAAACGTTAATGTTTGTACATAAAATTAGTATAAACTAGGTATTATTCATAAAATAAGGTTAGGATAGGATTAGATAAGTACTTGCAGCAAATATTAAGAGCATAATAGTGTTCACATTTGAACCGAAAGTGCCTTAATGATCGGTGTTGTTGTCAAAACTTAGTTACGTTTCATGTTTTGTTTGCAACTGTTTCAATTGTTCACGTTTTGAGTCTGTTTTTGCTTTTGTTACATCTGTTGGATTCTAAAGTACGTTGTTGTTTTCTGTTAATTTCGGCTACAGATTAAAACTCAGTGTTCGCACTTGCAGCTGCTAGTATTTCACGAATATTTGCATTCAAATTAATATATTCTGGAAACAATACATCGTAGCTGTTAAATATTTATCTGATTTTCATATACCAAATATGAAGACCAAAGTGCTTAATTTTCTTTCGGTTACAAATTCGAAAAATAATTTTTAGCTGTACCACAAATGTTGTGTTCACGTTTCTTGTTTTTGTAAATAACTATGTTGATTTTTTGTTTTAATTAGCAACAAACCAGCTGGTCTGGAAACGTTGTTATTGTTGGGTAGTATTTTTAAGTTTTTGTTTGAAAACCGTTGAATTTTTGTTTTAAAACCGATTTCTGTTACGATTCATTTTCGAAGACTAAAGACCAAAGCAGCAAAGTTTCTTGTTAAAATATGCTCAAGTACCTGTCATGAAAGTTCAGTTACAGTGCAGTGTTCGATTAATTGTTAGCGTTGATTTTTTGTTTGAGTAATAACGTTGTTTGTTTTTGTTAAACTGTTGTTGATTTCAAGTTAAGTTTGCATTTTGTTATAACAACCATTTTTCCGTATACGTCTGTCTTGCAGCTTCAGTGGTGTTTAAATCCAACTCATTGGTTAATTTAAAAATGTATTTTGGTACATTTTAAAGTCTTCACCTAAAATGTTTATCTAGCGAAAGTGAATTTGGGTGTACGCTATAAATAGGGAACACTATTATCATCACACTTACTGACATCATAACACTTAAGAACTTATAACATTGTTCTTTTAACTGTTGCTACTGTTAAAGTTTTATTAGAATACGTTTATTCCTATAATGTAAATATTATTCGTATAATAAACTTATTTTTATACTCGACAAAGTTGTTCTAGTAATTAGCGTGCACCACAATTTCGTTTACGCTAACTTGTTTCAATTTAATTTATCACTTTCTTTGCAATAAAATAAAGTGTTATACAACTAAAGACAGATCTGCTGCAAGACAGATATTGCTGTGTACAGATATGAAAATGTCATCCGCAGTTAGGAACAATTGAACATTGATTCAATGCCAATAACAATAAAACAATCATGTTCATTAATTTCAGATTTGTTAAGTTTTCGTTGCCAGTTATACTATTGATTTGTCTGTTAAATTCATATTATGTTTTTGTTTTGTTTGTTACTTTCTGACCATGTCCATCTAGCAAGATAAAGAGGGTTTCGAAAATTTAATTGATGAGAATGTGATACTCCCTCAACAACAACTCACTTAGTAGATCAATAATGTCATTTGACTATTCCGGGAATTGGGTCGCATTCCTATCAATGTTTTTTCTAACCTCATCGCGTTTAGGTTACCTATTAAGAAATAGACCGCTAATATCTTATTAATTTTCATTCCAATCTTATGCACCTAAGTTGCAGTTTGATTTCTTTCTCAGTAATAACTATGATGTCCATCTTTAATAGTCGTTTTCCGCCTTAATCATTATCTTACTTTTAATTTTTGTGTTCTAATTTGTTAATGCTAACCTTGTTGAATTGACTGTTACTTTCAAGTTAAGTTTTTGTTTTGTTTTTACTATCATCTGTTTTTGTTAATCTTCTGATATCCGTTAAAAATTGAATTCGTAGCGATTTCGCGTTATCAAAAGTCTTGTTAATGTTGCTTTCGATCCAAAATTAAACTACGAATTTCACAAAGTTTTTGTTGTAATCAATCTGGTATGACTCACAGTACTTACCACAATAATCAGTTGAAAGAATATCTTTTGACACTTTCCATTGTAAAAATTGTTAAAGTTTGATTTCTCTGTTATTAATTCTTGTTAACGATGAAACCTGAAGCCTCAGTAATTCTGTTAAGGAATTTCTTGTTGAGTTTTTGTTTAATTGTTATGTTGGTCTTATTGTTGATTTCGCTGTTAATTTCAAGTTCAGTTTTTGTTTTGTTTTTAATTTCTTTTCGACTGAATTTTTTGACTGTATGGTCTTCTGACTGATTTTTTTGACTGAATTCTTTGACTGTTAGATCTTCTGCTTATTAATTTAGTTGAAACATTTTATTAATTTCAAACTTGTACACTGTCAATTTCCAGTTTATTTTCCGTTTGTTTTCTGCAAGGTGCTCTCTTCAAGTAGCTTCACGTCCTCTCCTCCTATTAATTATTAAGTTTGCCTTGTTTTGAAACAATCACATCGTGCCTTATTACCGTAATGTGCCTAATATTGTTTCATTTTTGTTGTTTCGTGTTTTTGCCTTCTTATAGGGTTCTGACCAATGAGGTTCGAATCCTATTTGGACGCATTGTTTTTTATCACAGTGACGTATAAATATTGCTGGAATTTCAATATTATTGTACGAATCTGTTGAATACTTAAGCCTAGTGACTATTTTGTCCCCTTAATATCGTTTTGTTATGGTATACTTTATTACAAGCACACTCCACGTTGTTAATTTGGATATTTCGATACACGTGCCGCTGAAAATAAATTGCACTGTTAAGCTCATAATTAAATTAAACCCCATCAACCAATAGTTTCCAAAGTGACTGAGTACAAAACACATGAACGGGGATAAAATTGTCATTACGCACTTATTGTTTTTACCATTTGGTATAATTTTGTTGAACGATTAAATATTGTTAATGTTACATAGTTTTAAGCGTTGAATTGTTGTTAAGTTTTGATTGTGATATTATTGTTAAATTTTGATCATGGCTGTGTTTGTTAATTTTATGTTAAGTTTTCGTTGATACCATTTTTGTTCATTGTTCTTTGCCGACATTAAGGCCACCGAGTAACACCAAAGTAATTGTAGTATAACATTGTAGTGTATGTTTGTATTTAAGATTAATCTTAGTAACTACTGTATTGTTTGGAAGTAACTACTGTAACCAAAGCTTTGTATAAAATTAACAAATAGGTAAGTTAGGGTTATTTATTAGAGATGTATGACAGTTCGTGTGTTTGTGTGAAATAAATGTACTAAAACATTTAATTATTTGTTTTACTTATTTTTATTGTTTTTTTTGGAAATAAATAATTTTAGAATGGTAAAGGAACCCATTGGAGCGGAGCCAAATGTTTTGCTGTATAGGACAAAATCTAGTTTGGGTAACGGGATATGTGCAACGTGAATGTGGGCACAAAACAATGTTACCATACGATTTAGATAGCAGATACACGAATGTAGCGTAATGAAGATAGTTTGCAGTAGGAGAACAAGAAGTTTGTCTGATGCAATCTCGCAGCTTAGCTTCTTCTTAATTGCTTCATTTCCGAAGGTAGTTTTTAGTATTTAATATTATGTCACAAACAATTTTAGGCGAACCAATCGGTTGAATCGGTCTGAGGACATCGTCTCGTTGCCTGAAACAAAAAAATGGCGCTGGATAGTTTCTGACTCTGAATAAACTGATTAAACAGTTAAGCGATATCCACAAGATTCGTAACTTACTAATACGTATGAAAATTCTTAGGATAATCTTAAAGAATTAAAGGAATAAAGGGTAAAATGAATTGAAATATCCGTCATAGGTATTATCGATATTTAAACCAACATTATAATAAAAACCTTACTTTCTCTCGCAAAACTAGTGACCAATAAAAGAACATAAAGAACTTCCTTTTCCTACTTGTTATTGGAGTTTTTCTTCGAATAGTTCGTCTTTGCAGTAAATGCAGGAAACGCAAATTCCCGAATTCCCGACTATCTATTCCAAGTGTGTCTAATATGTTTTTGGGGCTATTTGCCTTATTATTATGGTCGGAAAATCACTAAGTTACACAGCTCTTAAATACCTTTTTTCCAACCATAACATTTTACGGTGCTCATCCATGACTATGACCATCTCCTATAAACTGGTCCATTGTGTGATCAACGACATTGATTTTACTTTTTTACTTAAATTAGATAGAACATCGAATAGCGAGAAGCATTTTATGCCCTTCTTATACTACAAAAAATATCCTAATTTTCTTTATATAAGGCCATGTATGTACATATCTTAATGCACTTAAACGCCCTAAAAGAGTGACGCAATTCAAGGCTAAATGCATAATAACACATTTACACACATAACAAAAACTATATTTGTCTATTAATACTTAAGAGAAATTTCACATTTGTTGAAATTGTTTGAAGAATTTACGTTCCAAATCAGATACTTGGACTTGAACAATAATTCTATTCATGCTCACATGCACGTTTCATATTTCTAACTTCAGCAGAACAAGTTATATTTGAACGCGATAGTTTAATCTCGTTCTGCTCCGATTTTTCACACCTCGCACTTTGCTACGATATTTTACGTTTCGCTTATCGATATTTTTAGAGCAACTACAACTATCTAGAAATATATTTTTATCCTGGATTTTTACTGCATGGTTGCAATTTTATTAAACATTACCTAGTTATAACATATTTAACCTACTTAGTCTGTACCGAGCAAACGACTCATTCACGAAGAAACGTTTATGTTCACAAAGTATCGGAATGAGTCAACTTAGAGGTACAAGTATTTCAACAACAAGAAACTTTAAATAAGTTTGCTGGAAGTCAAGGAAACATAGATAAAACTCTTTAGGTACTTATTTTGTTCTCACTTGCGTAACTTTATTGTGCAGACGTTTGAAACGGAAATTTCACAAATTCGTGTTTGATAAAATGAAGTAGTGAACTCGTTAATATAGTTTGGAAAGAAGTGTTATGATTTAGTTATATATTCTAGTAAACCCCGACTGTTAAAATGACTTCATCACGTCGTATTGGTCATAAAAGCATATCTCCGATAAGAGTTTCTTGGATAGAGTTTTACATCAGACGTAGTGACATAGTGTGAAGGATAAAATATAAAAGGTATTCGCTTTAGCAAACAGTGACTCGCCGTCGATCCAGATATCTGCGCGAGAAGCTGAAAATGTAACGGGACTACAAGCGACAGAAATTCCGACGTCCAACGTTGAAAATTATTTTGTATTTGTCGATAGGGCCCGGATGCGATGGAGTCATTGAGATGAAAAATTAATGATGTTTTAGCTTACGTTCCAGGTGCTCCTGTTAGGAGGTCTTGTCTCAACGAAATATGCTGTTAAAGCGTTTAGTTGTTGCGGATCATCAGTCTCCAGAGCTCCTCTGATGCCGGTCACCATATGCTTGCATTCCTCACTTCTCTTCAACTGCTTCTCAGTTCTCTCTTGTGTGGACATCAATCTTCTTTGATCCAACTGGACATGCCTCACTTTTTTTCGCACCAGATTTACGTAATAATCAATTTGTCGTTGAAAATGATCCACGGACCAGTAAAATTTTAAGTCAGCAAGAATCATTAGCAAAAAGCCTGTGTAAAGGCTCACCAGGGTAATCGCAAAGTAGTACAAGTTTGGATCAGCTGATGAAAAGAATGGACAATCATCTTGTAAAGTGAGGCAGCTCCAAAAGTAAGATGTTGTTTCACGAATAGGAGCATCTGGTATAAGACTCATGCTGACATTAAATTTGTTTCACGTAAATTTTATTATTTGTGAATTTGGTCTAACATACTCTGCCTGACATCACTAATATATGTCAAAAATCGGATCTGTCATGTCGCATGATAGAAACCATAGCATAGCAACAAATAGGTCTGTACTTGATTTATAAAGAATCTATATTAAATGAAGTAGTTTGTAACCAAAATATAATTATAAGAACATTAGATTTGCGAGATTTGTTCCTGTGTGACATTATTAAGTATAATTATAACCACCCACCAAGTACCGTCCCATAATAAAGATAAATATTCCTCAAACCCTTCGCAGATTGTATTACGTATCACAAAGAAAGGAACAATATTTATAAGTTAGAATATCAGAATTTCAATCCTTTTCACGTCTAAGTGTTTTCTAAAGAAAGAATACGATACCGCAATCATCCGAGCACGACGAAGTGGCATCGCTCACACTGACAATAGCGAATAAAAGTGCACAATGCTGCTAGAACGCTTCACTTGAGGCAATATCGAATTCCCGTGGACGTTCGCCGAGACACCACCCGTCTCCTGAACCAACAAAACACCGCCATGACAACCAGTCTGCCGGCCAATACCTCAAATATTCAGCTGGAACAAAGTAAGTTGAGATCTTAAGGAATATTGGATACTTTCATAACATTTTACCTAGCTATCTTTCCATCTACGAGGAATTTTACTAAAGAAGATATAAAGAACTATGAAATGACAAATCTCGGTCTAACTATATTTTAAAATATTGGAACGTATAAAGAAGTATCTGGTAAAGTTTCGCTCAAAACTTTAGTATTCGCAAAGTCGCCTATATTCGATATTTTCAATACAAGCTCTTTTTGAATGCCATTTGTACAACTTTTGCTGATATTTCATAGCCAAAGTTTTGTGAGCAAAAGATTAGATTCTGAGCCAACATCAATGTGATTTATTATGTTTTACACAATTCGTTTTAAAAATTTTGTTATTTTATTCTTGGCTTCGATACAAAAATAGTAATACATATTATTTCGTTAGGTAAGTATTCCAATAGTATTTTTTTTGGCTGTAAGCAAAAGAAACATAATTGAGATTTTCTTTCATATTCTATAGAATACGATAAAGTTGAATATTGTACATTTATGCGTATCTAGTTATTGTAACTATAAATGTTCTCGAAAGGATTATCAATTTTGGAAAATAAAACAACATTTAAATTACTTTTGTTGTGAGCATTTGTTTTAATTTATTTAAGTCCAACCATTTTTTCCGAAACCTCCCAGAGTTTGCGTGCTGTATCTCGATCTACGGCAAGTCTTGTCACATTTGCTTCGTGACAGTCCGCGAAATACTTGCCGCTAACGCCTTCCACTTCAGGGGAAACAGCAAGGTAAATTGAAGTCTGAGCACCTTCCCATTGTGTTTTAAAGAACTTACTAATATAGGGCATCAGTGCTCTAGTCCATTTCGATTTCAACTTTAACAAAATGTCTGTTGAAACAACTCCTGGGTGTAAACTATTCGCAGTGACTCTTGTTCCTTTCAATCTTTCTGCTAATTCTACAGTCATTAAAATATTATATACCTTTGTATTAGCGTACACTTTGGCATAACTGAAGGTTTCACTAGTTTCCTTTTCTGCATTAAGGTTATCTAAATCAACTGTTCCACGACGATGAGCCATTGAGGATACATTGATGATTCGGCTTGGTGCCGATGATTTTAGTAGCGGGAGCAGCAGGCAGGTCAAAAGAAATGGTCCGAAATGATTCGTTTGTGCGGCAAGTAGTAGTCCATCCTCTGTTTTCTCGTTTGGCACCTCATAAACACCGGCGTTGTTGACAAGTATATCGAGACGTTTCTCGGTCTTGTTAACACCAGCAGCGAACGCTCTTACTGAAGCCAGGGAGGAAAGATCTAGATGTCGGTAGTGAACGTCTGCGTTACCGGTGGCTGCGATGATCTCGTCGCGAGCCGCTGTACCCAACGCCTCACTCCTGCATGCCAGAATAACACGAGCGCCTCTTTCAGCAAAGTTTTTCGCCGTCTCGAATCCGATACCTTTATTTCCACCTGTAACTATCGCCACTTTACCCACTAAATGTTTACTGTTCCTACATATACCTGTCGTTAGTTTGCAATATACTTTAATAAGGAAAATCAATGCAAAATTTACTAAAATAAGTGACTGTAACATTGTGTTGAAACAAGAACATTTACTATACTGAATCGATAGTCATGTATTTTTTATTGATAAGATAACGCTTCAATTATGACTCTAGACAAAATGCTGTAAGTAAGTAGTTAAAATATTAGTAAATAATATTATGAAAAATGTTTGTAGGTGTAACACAGTCAGGTGTTAGGCTTATCTATAAATATGTTAAAACTGATGAAATAATATTGATAGGTATTTTTTTTTTAT
This sequence comes from Spodoptera frugiperda, assembly GCF_023101765.2. Classification (NCBI taxonomy): domain Eukaryota; kingdom Metazoa; phylum Arthropoda; class Insecta; order Lepidoptera; family Noctuidae; genus Spodoptera; species Spodoptera frugiperda. Next base: position 7,485,966 of record NC_064240.1, read on the forward strand.
AAAATTGCATAATGCCTCGTAAATAAGCCAGGAATAAACAAAGTGACATGACATTTTGGTATAATTTTCATCCTGGATTGTGCCTTGTGGTCTGTTAATACAAAAAAATATATTTAAATAAGCCAAATATTACTACAGCAGGACCTCTTTAATCCGAACTCTGAAAATTTTGCCCCCGTTCGGATTGGTGGAGCGTTCGGATTACAGGGATATAGATGATAAGGGTATTTTTTGCGAATAAAACTACATAATAGGTACATACATAATACAATATTTGTATTAATATATAAACGTTACATATTTTATTCAACATTTTTGAAGAAATCCCGTATTTTGACGTTCGGAAAGTAACTGGCGGGCGAGAGCGAGACAGCGCGGACTCGGGTCGGGGGTTCGGATTACAGAGGTGTTCGGACTAGAGGGGTTCGGATTAAAGAGGTCCTGCTGTATTTTATTATTATTTATAGGAATCAATTATGATTTTTTCAATCTGTCCATGCTAATAGATGGTCTAATTTATTTGTGGATTACAGAATAGGATATATACAAAATCTTAAATAATCAGCAAATCACACTAAACAAAGAGTTCTTGCATTCAATATAAAGTTAATTTGTATATTCTGCATCATTGGCGCCTACAATACTATGTTATTAAGTTACGTTTCAGCACATTGCTATTATTTTATTATCAGGCACCAGTAAAAGAAATTAGGTACTAATATTTGCATCATTCCACGAATTGTTACTAGTAATATTTAAAAGTACGTTTTTATTTTGTACCTGATAGTAATAGTTAGTAGGTTAATAAGCCCTAGTTTGAATGTGCGCCTACCTATTGCCGCATAATTATTTCCGCCGCTAAGCAGCGTTGCCTTATGCCGCGTGAAGGGGTACGGTGTCAGAGTGACATTAATTTAGCGTTATACTAAGGATAGTTAAAAGTTACTCCTACCACACGATTTGTCTATTAGAATGACTGATTTTTATTAGGGTCATTGTTTTAAGTGTAAAAAGTAACAAGAAATTTAAACTAATTACATTTTATAAATTCTATCTAATAAATCATACCGTTGTTATGTACGTTTTATGTACCTAAGTGGTCATTAAACACTACAGATTGGTTTCATACCGTGCATCTATTACAAAGTGCATTGTAATATTACTCCCAAACTGACAGTAACTGCCGGGAGGGAATTACGAGCTCTAAAGTTCAACAATAAGACTTTAACAGGCCCGTAAAATAAGGCACCCTCGGTGAAGTATATACCGGCCGCTTGGCACGATTTTGTTTGATGGCTAATTAGGTAAGTACGTCTTAATTAATTTATTACAAGATTTTACACTTCACCAAGCGATTTATCAGTGTTCAACGAAGTTTTACGATGCTACAGGGTAACTTCCCTGAATAAGGAGCCAGGATTAGCACAGCCTCAAAGAATCTTAATTGAGTTAGAAGTAATGTATCTAATTACCTTAATTTAATCGGTTTTATGAATTTGTTCATACTTATATCTAATTAAATTAATACCTACTTTGTTTGCCTACAATTTTATCGTCTGCACGTGTTTTCTTATCGTTCCGTAGATAAAACGGAACAGATTTTATTGCCGACATTGTAACACCACAATTGATGTATGGATATGCTGTATAATCATGACATCGTGACAATAAATACCTAAGTAATTTAAAATTTACTTTAGACTAGGCGACAAATTTTTTCAACTAGCAAATAAAGTCACCTTTTTCTCCTGAATGTACCCTGAAAAGGGTGATTTTATGATAATAGGTAGGTAATTAAAGTTTCCAGTAAGTAAATTTGAAAATATAACATTATTGTAAACAAATAGGTGACTATAGTGTGAGTAATAAACTAAGGCTCGGTCACAAGGCGTGTCTCGATACCTCAGCGCTCGGCACTCAGGAAACCCTGGTAATGAGGTCGTTTGATGTGATTTGACGCGACAAATTGCTCAGCAATTGCAGGAGAAACACCTTCGACACTTTGCTTTAATGACATATTTCTCATTATAATTCTTGATAGTGTCTTATCTTGGAGTCAACTGTATTAGATCTTAATTTAGTAGTGTAGGTGTATTAAGTTATTATGGGATTAAATTAATTATGATATAACGATATAAAAGCCTTTGATATTAAGCAATAGGGAACTTTATGCATGAGACAGTGTATTTCTAGGAATACAAGGAATTATAAAACATATTTGTTATAAGTACATGCATGTATGTAATAAGTTAACTTGTAGAGAAGCAGAAAGCCACGGTTGTGTCTACTTGATTTACGTAGCGTAGTAATTAATTACCAAATAATAATAAAGTCAATGAAACACTTGCAATATAATAGGTAATAAAGTGAACGTAATCATAAATATTCGTATAATTTTCATAATGCACACCAGTAATTTTTCAATTGGAATGTTTAGTCATGCGATAAATGTTCGCATATATACGTGTGTATGTAGGTAGTTAGCTTCGCTCTGATAAACAAAAATGCCTTTGGTTTAATGGAGCTATATTCTATACAAATAAATATCAATAGTACAATAACTGAGGTTTTTATTATTAGATGTAAATGTAAATTAAAATTAAAAATAGTTTTCGTACCACATCTTTTAGAAAGCAATTAGTGTTTGTTATAATATTCATATTTCATTGAAAAGAAAATAAAAGCGTGGGCGGTGGAAATATTATTTGAATCTGTATCCTGCCCACAACAAGACCTATTTCAAAGTTAAATTTCAGCGAACATATCCAGTGTCAGATTAGCGGCGACAAGCATTTTGTCTAATGGAACGGATCCCAATTATGTTTAGTAATCCAAGTTGTCTGTTATGATGTTGCAAAGACGACAACTAAACTGTTTCTGGCCTTGTAAGGCCCTTTGTAATTTCATGGAGTCCTTTATAAAGGATTTTGAAGAACAACAGAATTATTTGGTACAGTAATTACGTTTCATTTTGTTTGATATTGAATTTTGACAAAAGCTACAGCTAATAGCCATGATCCTACTCTTGATAAGGAAGAGTATGAAGAAGATATGTATGGTGTGTTGGTAGTATTACGAAAGTGACAAGGTCTTTTAGGATCGAACTATAAGGGGTGAGCAGAAAAGAGACAACTTTTGTATCTAAGGAGGACAGGAATAAAAGAAGATTGTTTTTAAAGTAATGACGCTCACGACTTTCTTAATTGGTTAAGACCAGAAAAAACTTGTGTTCTAAGCTTGATTCTTAGTAGTAGTAGAAGTTATAATTATGTAATTTTCCTCATAATAAAGGATGCCATTAGTTTTATTAGGTTTAATTTACTATTATTAAACCTTTATTCCTTTAAATGGTCAAGGAAAATGTTTAAAGAGAAAATAATATATTCCCGAACGAACGCAATAACAGATTACAATTGCCAAAGCTTATCAGCTAGAAAATTAATATTTGTAGATAACTAGCAGGTGTTTATATTATTAGGCACATAACATAATTACCACCGAAACACGTATTCTGGATTTGTTTCTATATCTGTGCTATTATCACGATATTGGTGACTAAGAGAAAATTAGTAGGCACTAATTTGTATACTTGAATAAGACAATTAAAATTAATGTTTCGAAAATCGATCAATGAGACATTTAACATTGATCGTATCTGAATTTCGTGCTCAGTAGCTTCGTCCATAGACTTCATAGTCACAAAACCAACAAGGCAGTAATTCGGTTACATTTATAAGGAAAGGAACATAAACCACGTATGTCCCAGAAGCTTCTTTAACAGCAATAAACCATTAATTGCCTACTCGTAAACAATTTTCTTTGGGACATAATGTCCTCCGTATAAAAGACATTACTGAACATATTATGATTGCAATAAAGCAACAAATTGGGTTTTGCTACTACGTTTCCATGATTAAAATAAAATCATATTAGGTGTGATAGCTATTTTAGGAATACTTATACTGTTATGGCTGGTTTTTGTTGTGTATGATCTGGAATTTTCCTTTAAGTTCCTTAAGGTTCCCTTCTTTAGACGTGTACTTCAGGATTTTCCTTCTAGCTTTAAGCATCTACTTACGACGTTAGTTACAAATATATTTCTAGTTTCCATGTGAAGTTTTTACACTGGAAATTACGCTACGAAGCTATTCGGAATGTTTTGATACGGATTGTTACTTAGAAGTTGAAAAATTAATAAAACATGACTCAGGGTAAATGTACTGACTTCCTGGTCTGCTACTTTTTGCCTACTTAATACGTGAGTAGCAGATATTTTCTTGCTACGATTTATTATATACGTGTAAATGAATTTGTGTTTTTATATATCCAAGGTGATATCGGTTTAACGAATAGCTTTAACTCAATGACATAGTTATATAACATAGTCGGCGGGCCGCGACGACGCACCGGCGCGTACGCACGTTTGGCAACTAGTATAGTTAGGAATACGGCCATGAGCGGACTGTGGCTAGTTAAGACGTCTAAAAATGTAGTCATATATACACGACAATTCTTTATCGCCGATAAACGCGTTGATACAGCCCGTGCGTCTGATGATTGAGGTTACTTCACATGACCCTCTTCAGTGATTACTTACTTATCGTTACGATTTATTTCGACGAGCGATTCCAAACATAAAGTATATCAATAAATTTAATCAGTGAAAATGATTTTATGGGCTATATTCGGTATCATAATATTGTTAGTCCTAATAGTGAAGGTGTACCAGAAACTGACAGTTGGAATATGTAGGACCAGTGCTCATATGGTCGGTAAAGTAGTGATAGTGACTGGTGGAAACAGTGGACTCGGCTTGGAGACAGCCAAGGATCTAGCTAGCCGTGGTGCTAAAGTGATTTTAGCCTGTAGGAGTGTTCGGCGAGCCGCAGCCGCGAAGGAAGAAATAATAAAAGCGAGTGGCAACACTGATGTCCACTTCCGACAACTAGATTTAGCTTCACTTCGATCGGTCAAGGATTTCTGCGATCACATTTATAAAACAGAGAAGCGTGTCGATGTCCTCATCAACAATGCTGGTGCGGGCGGGCTCGGTAACGGTAAAACAGCTGATGGACTACACGTCGGAATGCAAGTTAATTTCTTCGCACCATTTCTTTTAACTTGTCTGCTAGTGCCTTTGATGAAGTCTTCAGCACCGAGCCGTATTATAAATGTATCATCCATGATACATAAATATGGAGAGTTAGACTTTGACAATTTGAATATGGAGAAGTACTGGAGTGATTACTTGGTGTATGCGAACAGTAAACTGTTCCTGAATTTGATGACATTAGAATTAAGTTCAAGACTGAAAGGTACGGGTGTTACAGTAAACTCTCTGCATCCAGGAGTGGCTGCAACAAATATATTTAGGAACATTCCTAGCAACATCATTAGAAATATTGTAGAAAAATGTATAGGATTTATGTTCCAAACCCCTTGGGAGGCAGCACAAACCACTATATACCTTTCAGTATCTCCTGAGGTAGAAGGTGTGACTGGTAAATATTTTTGTGACTGTCAGGAGAAGCTACCTTCGAAGTGTTCTCAAGATCCCGAGTTAGCAAAGAGACTGTGGATAGAATCGGAGAAATTAGTGAAATATACTTTACCGGACAATTAGTAGTACTTAATGGGTAGAGGCATATTTTTGTACAGTATAGGTAAATTATTATGTATTTAAAATATTTTATCTTCTTACATAAAGATTTTATACAAACTGTGTTGTATTTTTAACTTCTTACATAACCTAGTTGGAGAATTAGTTGCCTGTGACATACAATTTTAATTGCTTAGTTGAGTTAACGTGGATGAGACATTATTTTAGAGGGATAAGATGTTTATTGAACTCAGACTTTTACTAAAATTAATGATCGAGATATTATTATTTAAATTGAAAAGTGTGTGACCGCTTTAAGGAAAGTATAGTACTTATACCTATATGTGGATAAGAATCAATTGGTTGAATGGTCCATGCTAATATTACCTTGCATTGTTATTGAATAAGTAATAAATATGAACAACATTGTGTTCTTTTGTTTAGATAAAAAGAAAAAGAAAATTCTATATCGTATGGAAACTCGTTCGAGACTTAAATATACGAAGCTGAACTTATCCAAGAGACATATATTACTTTCAAAAGAAAATATTTTTAATTTTAAAATTGCTATCACATGTTTATGATCTTATAAACTATTCTTCTTCTATAGGCTGTGCTATAGGGTGTCTTAGGATCGATCTTAGGATCATAAAGTACGGTAGTAAGTTTATAAAGTTTATAGGCTCTTATTAAATGGGATTCATAGCATAATTGGTGAAAATTGTATGAGATTATAATTGTGTATTACCTGAGATCAAGGACATGCTTTAAATCCTTCTTATGAGATAAAATTCGGAATACTTTTACCTATTATTTGCAATTAAATAATATTAACCTTCCTTCTACATATTACATGTAGAATAATTCTGAAAATAGATCAAACACAATTTTTCCGTCCTGGAAATAAAGGCAAGTGGCACTTGCGGTAATTAGATGTCTAGACAACAAGCGGCGCCTTATGTCATGAGAATTTATGTAGGTAAGTGTTATGTAGTAGTTGCATGTACCTCTATTCTTAGAAACTTTAGTTCTTACAGCAGGAATTTACTATCAAAATGTTAATGGTTTGTGTATGTTAATAAGCTCATCTCTTATTATGCGGGATTCGTAGTATGATTGGTAAAAAGTAGATATTGCGTTTAATAATTATGCATGTCTGTTATGTATGTTAAATATTAATTGCTAGTTTTCATCTGAGGAAATGATTTTTCAAAGATGCTGCTGTTTACTGCTTCTTAGGCCCACTATACAGCTACGGACTAATATTGATATTTTGTTTTAATGGAACAAAGCCGCTGCAACTCCTGTAAGCCAGGATCTGCAGTAGATACAACCATGAAAACGCTAGAACACTGAAGTCCGGCGCGTCCCAGGGACAAGAATGCTTGTCTTGGATCCTTGTATTGATATAATAACCCCTACAAATTAATATTTATTGATACAATAATGAATGCTTAGTAACTAGTAGGTACCTCACGAGTTTAATTGAATTTGTATACCTAATACAACCATGTAACGCTATTTCTAATTAACTTATCACTTCACCTACCTAATTACTTTATTTATCGTAAGAATGTGATATCGAAAGTATTATCGATGTTTTCTTTTAGAATTAACATGTGCACCTGCCTTTACGTGTAACTATTTACTTATCCACTACATTAATATTATAATATTAGTTTGCCTTTTCATCATTGAATAAAACCCATGTATATGTTTTTATTGATATATAATTAGGTCAGAAATAAGTTACATTCTAGTTTCCACAAGATATTATTAATCTTGTCCCAGGAAAATATATAAAGAAAAGTGGAAGTACAGTCGCGGGCAGCTGCTAGTCATATATACTCAAAGTAAATCGAGGTCAATGTCAAGTAAGCCTTCACGCTACATATTTTAAGTTTGTTCGCATAAATTGCAAATGATGGAAACCTTCTACGCACAAAATTAAGGTAACTAAATTAACATTCAAATAGTCTTTTTTAAAAGTAAAAATATATATGAATAACGTTACATATGTGCTTTAATAATTTAACTAACATAACTTCATAATTTCTTTTTTTTCGGGCTTAAAAAAATCTAGTTTCTAGCCTTTAGTACAGGCGTAACTAATCTAATCAGATAACAGTTTGGGATAGCTCTTATCTGGTACAGTCAGCGTAAATGGGGCCGATCATTTCGAAATCAAAATGATGTAATGGTTATCACGTGTGCGATCCGTAGGGAGTCGTAGGAACACTTGTTCTATAAGTACTACTATATTTTTATCTTATCAGACATAGTTACACAGAAGTTTGTGAAATTACATAGCGTGGTAATACGTTTACCTAATTGATCAATTCTATCATTTGTATAGGTATGCAAACTAGGGCTTAAAAACGTTTCTATGCTTTAAATTTTCTTCACAAGGTAGTTAAAACTAAACTGTTTTTGTTCACATGCTGGAAAATTGTACAGTGTACACCCCACTTGACCCGTGATGGGAGAGATGAGGGGGACGTATCTACCTACCTTAATGCAATAAACTGCACAATTATGTACACACTAACAGATTACAAGTTACACGAATATGACAGTAAGTGGAGTTACGCGTAAACCAGACCGTGTTCTATATACCTGTGTGTAGTAAGTATCAACCTATGTGAACAGCACACCTGAGTGACGGATATAGGTGATTATGATACCTAAGTTATGTTCCAGCTATTAGTCAAGTTATGCTAACTACCGTACGGTTCTAAGATCTATGCTGTTATCGCTAAGAACTGCTTTACTTTGATAGGATTTTTTTGATACTTTGTTTCAGGACTGATTATTTCTTAAGATAAGCCAGTAAAAAGTATCATAAACAAATAATTAAAAAAATTGGTTCTATATTTCTATCTTACTGGAAAATCTGTGATGAAAGTCCCTATCTTTCATACATATTATTGCATGATATCAAGTACCTACGTATCTTTAAATAATGTAACTATGCATACAGTGAATTTTTGCAAATTACAGGGCCATCACCTAATAACCAGTAATTTGATCACGACGTTGAATGGACTATTCAACGCGTTATGTAATTTCCGATTATTACGAGTTAATTAGTGGACACTAACGAGAGTACCAATAGTTTGTACTGTGTACACTTAACATTAATTTATCGTACGTAGTTGGCGTTAAATTGAAATTATTCCATGCGATGGCCGGGCGTCGCTGTGGTCGTTTTATTTGCTCATAAATCTCCCACGCGGTACATCTGATTTACAGTACTGCTCTTTGTGCTTGCTCACCTCACTGTTTGCGAGGCTTTGCGGCGATATACTCACACAATTTCGGTTTATACAACTTTAATTTATTAGTCTATATCCGATTAAAAATAGTGGTTTCAAAACCTAACTTTGTTTTAGAGATAACTGTGATTAAACACGGTGACGGTATTTTAAACACGTTCCATATTAAATATTAAATCAGGATTAACATTTAGTGAGCTCAGTATAAATGATTGTATTCGTATTGAAATATTACTCAGACAGGAACTCACTTTATTGAATATCGTTCGATTCCGAGCAGTATTTCATGTAAATTCGTGTGGAGAATAAAAGGAGGTTTAAGTATCTCATATCCCTAAAAGTACGTTTTAATAGTAGCCTTGTTTAAAGTAGAAAATGTGTGTTTTAGAGTGATTTGATATGTGCAGCTTTAAAGCCTGGAAAATAGGCGGTTAGCCGTCGGAAGTGCGGACAATATTAATGTGTTCCATAAGTCAGTTACAGTGTTCGTATTTTTCTCTCGCAGTCGTCCGGAAGACAGCAGACGCCACTAATTAACAATATTAGCATATTCCCTTGAGCACGCCTTTTTGGTGACTAAAAATAAATTCTCGTAACATGGCTCTACGTTGGGATTTTTGCGTAATTTCCGTGTCCGACGCAAATTAACTTATTTGCATGGGTTTTATTACTTGCTCCTAATACGAGTACTTACTGTAATTTATTTTGAGTTCATATCGATTTTTACTACGCCTTTAATGTTGATTACCAAAGAAATTATTTTACCGAGCAAATATTTTTTAATAAATTTTAAGGTTTATAATTTTAGCACGCCTAGGTTTGCTTGAGATTACAGTAAAGCTTGGTAAAGAATAGTCAATTAGAACACTGTTATACGTTTTTCCGACGTTTACTTAACAAGTCCTTTGTAAGGTTACCAAGTTTATGGGAAAACTAGGCTTTGCGTATAACACCGACGTTTAACTTTTTCAACTCACAGTTGGTTCACACTTCGTAATGAACATTTCACAACTATAAGAATTTTTAGACTGCCGTGAAAAACATTCGCCTAGGCTTGTGTTCTAAGTTCAGAAAAACCTAATGAGTTCGAATTATGAGTCAGTTGCTAAGTCAAAATTATTTATTTAAAATAATTACCTTTATAAGGGCTTCAAGCAATTTAATTTTAATCCAAACGATATTATTTTCAAATGCCTAAAGCAATATTTTAAGATCTTAAAGCGTCTTTATCGAAAATCTCGACCACACTGTTCGGTCGGTCACAAAATTTAATATCAGCTACTCTAAGACCTCATAGTTATTGAAAGTTTGTCTGAAGTCCAAACCTTGGCAGCTAGCTTTAGGCTCCGTCCAAATAGGAACATTGATAAATTGTATTGCTGTTAGTTCTTGCGACGGGCGGCGAAATTAGTACAACGTCGACGGTTGAACACAGGAGTGTTCCCTTCTGCTAATGTTTGGAACAATATGCTCAGTACTCACCCACATATGTGGAGCTGGCTTTTTGTGTGGTATTGTTTGTGTTATCTAAACGAGATTGTTTTTTTTTTTTACAAATACAATATACGTGGAGATAGTATCAGTTTGCCTTCTTTTCTCTCTGTCATTATTTTCAAAACGATGATCGACGCTTAACTGTCGCTGTCAAGCCACTTCAATTGTTTTTGTTTCTTATTTAATCATTTATGTAAGACTTCCTTAAACTGTTAAAGGTAGATAATAAAAATAAAATGTGTATGTAACCTACTGATAAATATTTAACCTACATTTATATTTCTTATCGACAATATAAACAAATTAATGTTTACAAAAGAATGTCCAAGTACTGTGACCTCTAATATGAACTTGAATACAACATGAATTTATTACCTACAAAGACACTGGAAATAGTTTAAGAGACACTCGTTTGACAGAGGCCAGAGTGAAGTATTCTCTGATACATCTAAACCTTTTAACTGCGATCTCCAACCCCCCTACTAAGCGTGGAGATTAAGGCAAACGCTGTTGATAATGTCTATCAATCAATAATAGATACACTCCCTACGTAATAGAACCATCTAAGCCTGAGTATACTACATCTCTATACATGTATCTGTATTAGTTATCTTAGATTTAATAGTTGGCCTGGTAATCTGTGTGATACAGGTTTTACCTACGTTAGACACCAGTCCCAAGTTCATTGTATAATAATGTTTGCTGTATATTTTTAATTGATGACGAGAGAAATAAATATTATTTAATATAATATCGACATTGGTCAATTTTGACAATTTATTCCTAAAAATATCTATCTATCTATGTCGTTTATTTGAAAGAAAAAACCAGGCTTATAATATAATTTTTAATGAAAATAATATATTAAAAATAATTAGGTGGATAACATTCTCATTTTTGTTTGTATCTTTGTTTTTTTCTACCCACGGTTATCAGCATTATCAAAGTCATGGTTGAGTCGTTGTTAGCGTAACGAGTTCCTGGTCTGGTTCTCGAGTCAGGTAAAATAGTATAGAGTTTTATAATTTTAAAAATTGACATTTTGCAAACATATTCCTTTGGGAAATAAAAGGCCACTTTGTTATGTCATGTTCCTACATCAAAAGCAAGTAACAATAACTTAGTACTAACATTTAAATTATTATTCATCTCAAGTGCTTTCTCCTAAAAAGATATTCCGTTCAGTTTATTCCCCAGACCGTCGTAAAATGGAGGAAAGATTCAGGTGACCTGGCTGAAAATCTGATTTTACGAGAGTCCAGCGCTACTCGTATGTTAACTGGTCAAAATACATAGAGCCCAGGAATGCATAGTCAGTAAAACTTTTAAGTCCTATATAAACAGTAAAATCAGATGGGTCAATGAAAAATTGGTACTCCTGGGACCACTTTTGAATCAGAATAAGCTGGGTAGACTTTATTTTAAGCCCTGGTTTTTAGTTTGAGAGCACTTAAAATATCTAAGAATGTGTGGAATACATTTATTTCTTATATAACCATTATATTATTTGATTTTATCAGTTTGTCACATTATCTAGAAGCTGACTTTAATTTTGCTTGCTTTATGTGCAGCGGGGATTATATGTGGTCAGTTTTCATATTCCTGTTTGTGACTGAATAGGTACTTAGTTAATAATTGAGATATAATTAAGAATTTTATGATGGCAAGATGAACTCAGACCATGTCTATTAATCTAATGAGGTTTTAAAGCATAAGATTCTGGGAAATATTATTTTCAGAGTGCTATTATAATAAAGTCGAGTTTTTAATTACATAAGATAAGCTGTAGGTATACTTAATATAATGAAGCATTCATCTACAAGTCCATCACAAAAACTCACTATACTTTTTGCTTGGCAACGTTTGATATGGAACTTACGATTAATATAATTATGGAATGTACCTACATAACGTGCCACATGTGAGATGGTAATACTCAGCCTGATATAAGCGTGAACATCAAGGTAAGGCCAAAGATCAAAGATTAATTGGATATGACTCATCCAATGTTTACTTTCTTCGTTACATTTGTCCATGCAAACTAAACGTGTGCATATTACACAGATTACAAAAACGAATGAACGCAGATTTTAATCTCACGATTTGCAAACCCGACTTTGCGACTCATATGCATATTAAGGACTATATTAAGTCGAAATTAGTTCGAGTCCAATTAGGCGCAGTTGGCACCTAACTGTCGGGGCGATACAAAAGGAGAGAGTGCACAGAATTTGTGTTTTTGTTCATAGTACACGCCGGGCAACAATGACCGTGGTAAGCCACTGAATTGCTGGTTTTATAGTGAACATGGTCAACGAAAATGTGGAGCGAATCCTTTATGGTATTGGCAAAGTTCCGTACTGATACTATACTTGCATGTTCGAGTAAATCACATCGTTGAACATTGTCGTTTTGTGTCCGCCGCGCGATTTTTACGTGCAAACGCTTACTCGACGCGTTTTGTTTGTTCAAACGTGTTTAGTAACGGGTTTATGTTCTTATATATCTGTGTAGGTATGTGAGGCATCTCACTTATGTTAAGTGATTTATCGTGCTCATGTCTGAGTGGAGTCATTTTGTAGAGATGCTTCTTGCAAGGTTGAGTACTCGAGGACAGTTTGTCTGAGCAGTTCATTATCTAAGAAGGTTAATGTAGTAATTACTATCACATCTCTATAAGATAAGACAAGATAAGATATATTATTGAAAACAAATATTATCTATAATTGATCCTTTCATTATTTAAAAACTAGAAAACTAAATTTTAGCTTCCATGTAGTGCTTAGAAAATAGAAAAGCTATTTTAATTTGATCAGATTTTTTAAACATTAATAAAGTATGCTACATTTACAACAGTGTTGAATCGTAAAAAAGAAAACAATTCTAGATTTATGTTTTCATCGTTTCACGCAAGTGCTTGAAGTGGCCTGTTTACAGCCAGCATGGCGGCAGTCGCACTGCGTTCAGACTTCACATCAAATCCGAGGTTCTTTTGCAGGAAATCTTCTCGAAATCTGAAATGAATGAGTAAATACACTTTAATGTTTAATCCTGAAATCTAATTTGCGCCTTTTACTGGGCGGTAGCGTGTGAAATCATACGATTCGGGACCTTTTACGATGCTAAAATATTACGCGCCTTCCAATGAGAATATTTTTTTTTTCATATAATATTTTCGTGATAAATGTCGTGATATTCGAAAAGCAATCTGTGATATAACAGAGTATGGTATTGACACACCTAAGGAAAACCATTAGCATACGTCTCTGTCGGTACCTACTAGTGATGGCGGAAAATTACTTCAGATGTTATACAACGTTTTTATGAAATATTTTTATCATTGTGATCTACTTATTTAAAACCATGTAAATTGTATAATTGTGTAAAATAAGATCTTGAATCTTGAAAGTATTTGAATAGGACTTTTTTATTGTCCATTTAAAAAAATGACATATTCCTGAAATATAACCTAATTTACAATATGTAATACTATTGTAAATTAGGTTTATTATTGCAATCATTAGTTATTTTGTGGACACTGACGTCTATTGAAACAGTTGCATTTCATTTCCTCAGATACTATAAAGTGTAAACAAAAAGAAAAATAGACAAAAATAAATAATCTTTGCATTAAGTACTAAATATTTTTATTTTAACTATGCGGTCCAGTCACTTTTTCAGTTCATGGCGAAACTTGCTTATACACAAATATAACGCACTGTGTTGTACAGCGTTGTTGACAGGTACGAATAGAAATAGCTTATTCAGCAGCATTTTCTGTGTTGCGTTGTTGGTTTTTATTGCAGTTTCTTGACAAAATTAGACCCACTGTATTACGTAACGCGGAAAATTTTAAACATAATAAAGGAGGGGTCCACTTCGAGGGCCGTAGAATTTCCTTCCCTTTACTTGTACCTTTCTTAATTATTACAGAGCCGGGCCACTGTATCTTAACTTCCGAACGTAAACTTAAACTGTTTAGTATATAATAGTCATGGTTAATTTTGTAAAAAAACTTTTCTTTTTTACTAAAAATGTAGGCATTCAGACGATTTACTCTCGATTATAGGAATATCACATGTAAACAAATAGCAATGTACTGCTTTTAAAATTTAATAGTGAAACGAATGATCAGTAGAATAATTTGCAATTACAAAATGATATTTTACTTTATTATTGGTAAAGTGTGAACACAAGCGGATTTCTATCTCTTCTTCTATTTTCTGTGGGTAAAGCAATACAAGACCGAATAGTAAAGTACAAAATAATAATTTTAAGATTCATACCGGCTATAAATGGTGTAAAGAATACCCCTAGCACCTTTTCTTACAGTAAAAAATGTGTAGCAATTAGCAGAGGCATGTATTCAGACTGTTGAGCGGCCGACCACGTTAATTCGAAGCAATTATTATTTAGGCCACCCAAGTGTGTTCACCGTTCGTGTCCAATGAGTAACATTGACCGTTTCCGACAAAGTTACAAATGTCAATTCGCACACCGTATAGCTGTATGTAATTGATATTGCGTGTGACTAGTACTGACCGCAAGCAGATAATTGGGGAAGATGTATAAAGAAGTAGGTACCTAACGATTAGAGAACGTTATATTGTTTTTTTATATGACATTGAATTAACTTTCTTGATACAATATCGTGTTGAGGCTAACGTAATCTTTATTTGAAGTCTTGAGTACAAGATATATATACATATATCAGACCTCAAAGTACAGCTAAAAAAGAACTATTAGATTCTATTCATCAGAAAATAAATCTGTTTACCTGTTAGCGCGTTCAGAGCACACCTTGATTAGAAACAAATCATAGTAACAGTCACGGTATCAAACACAAAAAACGAACAAGAAAAAGGGATCTATTTGGTCTCATAAACATCAAGCCGCTGTAACTTCAGTTCATCCCTTATAGTGGCACTCGTAGAAGTGAAGAAGAAAACTTAGTGGAGTTAACTTAAAAACTTTGGCATGGAAATCACAAGGTGCTTTTCTGAGCTGCCCTACTCCTGTACATCGCATAATTTTATATTTTACAATATCCAATAGCAACAACCAAATATACCAGTGGAAGGTGGACCACAAATCCACTGACATATTACGTCCAGCCAGTCTCTTACTACAAGCAGCCTTGTTTACCGGACTTATTCGAACGGATTCCGTCCGTTTTGTTAATGATATACGGGAACTAGGTCCCACCTATAAGTTGTAGAGACTTTAGTCTGCTTAGGGACCATGTTAGGTTTAGACAACAGATTTGTATTTCAGTATAAATAGAAGTTTCAGTATGTTTATATTTGTGTTGTCTCGAAGTTATATGGTCGGGTTTGTGACTGACAATGTTTATGTTTGCTGTATTGTAGGTTTCATTCATGCTGCTATTAAGTAATTGTTGAACGGATTAAAGTATGTAAAGGTATATATTTTTTAAGAATAGTGTTCTTTTGAGATCAGTTATCAAAATTACTATTTTCAAGTGATCATTATGTACTGCCTAAGATAGGTACTTAGCTCCCTAATTTTGGTTTCGTAATGCCTAGTATTTTACGGTAATTGCTACGCAATTACTTATTCTTAAGGTAAAACAATAATAGCTCTAACTGAACTGAACTTAGAGCTAATTATTTATTTTAAGAAGTGGTTATAAGTTGTACCTAATCCTGTAGGTACCTAAATATAAAATCTATGTAAAAATAAAGTAAAAAGAAATAATACCATTGAATGTGAATCTTTTACAAATTGATTTGTACCGTTTATAACAACGGTACGTATAATTACAATAGAATAGAGAAAATATTATCAAAACTATTTTGCGCCTTAAATAAATTACGAGCAACATAGGTACCTAAGGGAAACTATACGCAAGAAACAAATTTTGTTATGCGCTTTTCCGCAGGAGTTTACAAGGATAATATGCATGAGCGTGCCTAAATATTTTCTATACCTAAATATTTCTCCAAATAAATATTTTTAAAACAATCTGAAACTTCTATTTATAGCTGGAATTTATGTCAGTTTTATTCATTAAGAAAATAAAATTCAGAAATCTAAACATTCATTAGGTACACGATCCAAACCACCAACGAACAGAAATAGAATTCCGAGTTTGGTTACAATTTACAAATAACAACATACTTACAATGTCAATCTTAAATATTTCTTCAATGTATTGACATGGGTTTCATTTCCGATCCATACAAAAGGTACTTAATTAAAGAATGTTGCCGTTGACTTTATACGATTTCTAAACATTTTCGTATTCCCAACACAATAAGAGGCGTGCCAAGGAAATCCCCCAACAAAGTTCGTAAGGAAGTAAAAAAGACGGCAGACTGGAATGTACTGCGATGTTGAGATTTTACGAGTTTAGAAAGATATTTCTATGTGTGGGTCACGTTCTCAAACTTGCTAGGAGAGCAGTGATTTAAGTGGTATTTACTCGACCATTAGAAGGGCTATGTTTAGATGGATTCGTGGGCAATAACCTGAAAGTGCTTTATTTTTTACAGCCATAAATGGCTGTTCATTTCGTTTTTATCAAGCATATCTGTGTACTAAAATTATTTATTGTAATATTTCTATAGTTATTTATTATTTGTAAGTACGTTATATATTAGATGCAGTTTTCAAAATAAACCAATCATGAACTTTATCACTTATAAAATGTATATGTATCAACATCACCCTTTAAGAAATAAGACCTGATATATCTTAAACAGTATCGTACCTACGTTACAAACTTATAGCAATACTTATTTTCTGTAGCAGCATATTTTCAAATATTTCCATGTAAACAGAAGATTCAAAGTTGCAGCAAACTTATTTAATGCAGTATGAATCTCTATTCTACTTACCTATATAAAGCGAAGTTATATTAGGAAACTTATTAATGACGGTAAACGATGGATTATTTTGACATTTGGAGCATTATATTGATTGAGAATCAGTCGAGCTAAGAAAACATTAGCCTTTTACCATGTTCTTTCATATTGCGAGTGCTGTATACACCAATAAGAGATAAGTTTACAGCAAGTTGGTAAAAAACGTATGTGTCAAATCTAGTGAATAAGTCGTTGGTGTACCTATCTTTAAATAAATAAAATATTTTCTTCTGAGAATATCAGCGCTGCGAGTACCTAATCCCTTTGTACCGAAATCAACCAGTGTGAAAACGTTAGTAACAAAATTTATATCCTCAGATTTTGTTTGTCAATATTTGAATATATTTTTCGCGAAATGGAATAAACTTTATAATAAAACGAGAATTCTGTTATTGTTCAACAAAAAAATGGCCGCTGGCCTCATATTCACGCTAACCGGTCAAAGCTATTGGCCTACATCCATAGGTACCAAAATATTATTATTTAATATTTTGAACATATATTTTCAGTCGTAACTTCATTTAAATTTGAAAGTACTCCAAATTGTTTTTTTTTATGTTCAAACACTGACGCACGGGCTACAATATCCACTAAAATTTTGTAAACCCAATTGCAGTCCTTGAGCTGCCTGCCAAGAATGGGCAAGCATTTATAAGAGGGAGGTCTTTATTAAAAGTAAACATTTTCAATCTGATGATGATCTCCAAATACTTTTTTTGAGGGGGGAAATCATCCAATGGCTTCTGCCACTTTGGCGAGGCGAAAGGGAGTGTCAGACTCTTACAGACTAAAAACCACCCCGTTCCTACTCTTGCTTTTCGAGCCTGAGCCCAGGTAAACCTGCTAGGTAGTCCACAGCTCCGGATCTCCAAATGCTAAAATACAAAGCATGAGAAGTGTACCTATAGGCTACGATGTTCGCGACCAATATTATGATGATGCCATTTGTAAAAAAGATATCAACACAATGAGAATTGCTAATCTTCAATACTTCAGACAGCAAAATAATTAGTCTAAATCTAGGATTTCTCAAATACATGCCGTAAGTAAACATCAGTTCAACCCAACTAACTTGTTTGCCTACGAACAACAGACTAATTATTTCCAAATTTCACTAGCAAACTTTAACTTGGTATAAAGTTGATACCCTTTACAATGGTTCCATGGATTCAGCGTTCCACGTGAAGCTCAAAGGTAAATTGGATGGTGACCACAACGGTTTGAGCGCACAACACTCATTCACTTTCAGTATACAAAACTGGTTTGTTGGCGGATTTTATATTAACCTGCCTTAAGGCTCACACGTTTCCAGGTTATTAAATTGTTTTTAAATTGTCTTACCGACCTTACATAAATATTTGTCAATTAATCAACATTCTAAACAGAACAAAACCCATTATGAAAATTAAACGGTTTTCCCGGTCGAGTTCTTAATAAAGAATATTTAAAACTTAAAAAATAATTTGTTTATTCTTGTTTAATGAATTACTTCACATTTTTGACGGGAGCTCTTTTACCGAAATAAGCCCTCGGGGATATCGTTTCATTCAAAAGCCTGTACTTTAAAAATTAAGTAGGTACTCATAATTACTGATCTTGAATAAAATATCAAGTTCGTTAATTTTAATAAGATTACTCTAAAGCCTTCAAGCTCATCTCGCTCGGAACAACTACCAAGTATACTTCATCAAATATTTATACTTTCATAAAATCACTGTGCAAGTAATAATACTTAAGCGGCTCATTAGATTTTATAAAAATGTTGCTTATTTTTATTAGCGCTTGATTTTTTCGTTTAGCTGGAATGAATATTTGATTTCAGCCTATATTTTCTGGTAGTGGTTCGTGTGACCCGAAAACGTGTGGCACGCAACTGTGGCGGCGCGAACACACGGTATTGGAATTTTTGTCGCTTTTCGCCTCCCACTGTACGACTCTTTCAGGGACATGGAAGATAGGGTTGCCCGTAGAAATAATTGTGGACCTCTTTTATAGCGGTGTGTGGGCGACACCTATCCGTTTTTATTAAAGTAACCGTAAACCGTCAAATCGGCACAAAGGCTTTTCAGATGGTTGGCTGGCTCAATAAAATTACATAGTTTTTGGTAACGGCCGCGGAGATACGTTTAACACAAACGTGTTTTGACCAAATTAATTCGAATGTGACATTTCGACAACAATCACTTTTATATCAGGAATTAGATGCTGTATGGTAGCGTGACTATTTATGATTAATTAAAACATTTACTACTGTTCCCTGAAAATTGACACAATATTCCACTTATAAGGAAATAGGACTGATATTCTAGTTAAATGGCACAAAGCAGGCAGGTATGTTGTTGTACATTTGCTTCGATTATTGTCATTGAACTCATTGAACTTTATTGTTTGTATAATTGTGTGACTAATAGAAACTTTGTTGGGAATAACGATAGCAGTAAAAAGTTTATAGTATGGCTGTGACCGTCTGTTTAACACGTTTTAAACTAGTTGTCCTTTCGAGAGGGCATAGAAAATTCAATTTACATATTACAAGAGCCGGCTGACTGGACACCTCATTATCCCATATAATGGTCGTCGCTGGGTTGCACTCCCACAAGACTTAATTACCCCTAATCTGGCATTCCGAGAATCTAACAGAAACCTCGCCCGAGTAATTACGGTCCACTGTTCTAAAGCTAATGGACTCGTTTATTTATCTGCTAATTGCACGTAATCCGCGAATCAAGATTGAGATATATTTGACCGTATGCATTATGATATTTGTCAAAACTTACATCACGTTGATGTTGACAGAGTTTGTATTCAAGCTTTATGATAGTCTGTAAATGATCTTGAATGGTAAAGTTTGGAGCCACGTCTCAAAACTTGTGTGAATTTTTTGCTACCGTTTAGAAATAAGAGGATAAGTAACGACTCGTCGCGAACATAGTTAAGTAACTTTTGTAAAGTAGTTTTGGACCGGAAAGTTGGTCGCGGAGTACCTAAAGAAAAGCCCACACGTCGAGAAATTATTATGAAATCTGGAACTCGATTTTTTCTACCATTCTTCCTTATAGCTCCGAAATATCTTTAGGACACATTGAGATCACATAGCTTTAGTGTCTCGCGTTTGTTTCGAAAGAACTTATTTCATGAACTCTGAGCCAGCCTCGTTTAAAAGTCATGTGTAAACGTTATGATATCGCCCCGACCTGCTTACGTACACTCGTCGCACTTTGCCTGCCCCTTAATTGGAGGGGTTGGCATATTTCAACACGCGACTGTGTACACATGCAAACAAAAATAGACTCTCGTGCAGTTTACCACAGACTAATATCAGAGAGTTTTGTAAACACAACGAACTATATGAAGTTAGCGATTTTAGAGCTAGTAGTTCATAAAAAATATTTGGTAATATATGGAATATTACAACTCTAAATCATTTAAGAATCAATCTACACAATCAATTTAATGTGTGCAATATGAAATAGAAAACTGGAATTGTAGAGAACGGATAAATTGGATTGGTTCTCGGCGGTCGGTATAACGACTCCATATAAGATTTTAGATATTAATGCACCATGATTTGTTCAATACTGGAGATATATTTTTATTTTGTGGCAAAATAACGTAGTGGATGACAAACTCACGGTACAAAAATAATAAATGAAAGACAGACCCTGAAAACAGTTTATGGAAATTGTAACAGTTTTTTTTTTTTTTTTTTTTTTTTTGAGGGGCGAAAATCATCCAATGACTTCTTCGGCCTTGGGCGACGCGTCTCTTACTGACTAAAAACTACCCCGTTCCTACGCCTGGGTTTCGAGCCGGAGCCCCTATAAACCCGTTAGGTAGTCCGCAGCTCTGGATCAGGCATCAGCACTACTGCGCTAATCTGTGGTGGTCTGATGGCTATTTGAGGCGCGCAAGGAACGCGACGCGCCGACGCACGGGTCTGGTTCTGTTCGGGCGTGAGCTACCCTTGCTCGCCGACGCAGGCCCGCACTTACGGTGGCCGAAGATCGTCCCGCGATCCCCGACGCCCAGAGTGTCTCTCGCGATGGGGCGTGAGGAGGTTTGTTCCCTCACGCGGCCTCCTCCTTAGCTAGCATGACTGCTTCGCGAAGGAGGAGACGGCATCCCAGTCCCTCTCGCTCCGCACCATGGCTTGAACGAGTGCCGGGCGCGAGAGGTCGCCGTCGCCGACCACATCCCTGAGGACTTGGCGGTGCTCAGCCCACGCAGGGCACACCGCCACTGTATGTTCTACAGTGTCCTCCGGGCGGTCCTCGCAGTGATGACACCCGGGCGTTTCCTCCCGCCCAATAAGGAACAGGAACCTACCGAAACTTCCATGTCCGGTAAGCACCTGCGTCAGGCGGTAGGTGAGGACGCCGTGGCGCCTCTCTAGCCACTCCTCAAAGAGGGGACTTACCGCTGCAATGACAGCGAGCCCAGCCCTCGGTTGCGACAGTCGTTGCTGCCATTCCGCCATGAGATCGCGCCGGAGCTCGTCCCGCCACGCACTGATCTGGCGCGGTAGTGGAGTTTCGCCCCGGCGACACGCGTCGGCGCGCAAACTGAACACCCGCGCGAACCTTCGCCTCCAAATCCCACGGCGGTAATCCGGCAAGGAGGTTCGCCGCCTCCCCGGAGATCGTGCGATATCCACGGATCACCCGGATAGTTATGACCCTCTGAGACGTGAGCAGCGCCCGAGCTGGCCGCCGCATCAGGTTCGGCGCCCACACAGGGGCGCCGTAGAGGGCCATGGACCGCACGATCCCCGCGTACAACCTCCGGCAGGAGGCATTTGGCCCCCCGAGGTTGGGCAGGAGCCGCTTAAGCGCAGCCCCCGTCCGTTCCAGCTTAGGAGCCAAACGTCGAAAGTGTTCCACGAAGTTCCATCGACTGTCGAGGACGAGTCCTAGATACTTCATCGTCGTCTCGACGCCGATGGAAACTCCTCCCGCCGTTATTTGGGACCCACCCGGAGGTGGCGCGTTCCCGCGGCCATGAAAGCACATGGCCTCGGACTTGTGGAGCGCCACCTCGATCCCAATTGCCGGATCCTTCAACAACTGTCGCAACCGCTCTCGCTATTAAGTTGGCCGCCGCCTGGTGCGACCTCCCGTGCGCTAACACTAGCGTATCGTCGGCGTAACAAATTAAACGCCGTTCGGGAGGTCGGTGCGCAGCAAGTCGTAACCGATATCCCACAAGCGGTCCCAAAACGAACCCTGGAACAGCGCGACATCTCTCGCCGTTTCCATTCGCCCTGGTGACCGGGGTATTGACATACCTGTCTGTCAGGTAGGCCTCGATTATATGACGGAGGTATTAGGAACCCGGTGATACCGGAGTGCCTCCAGTATGCAGCTCCAGGGTAGGGAGTTGAAGGCGTTGGCGATGTCGAGAGACACCGCCACTAGACCTTACCCCTGGACACTGCAGTCCCCGTCGTGAGGTCCCTTACGCGCATAAATGGCGTCCACCGTGGAGCGCCCTCTGCGGAAGCCGAACTGGCCATCCGCGAGGTCCGGCCCGATCCGGACAAGTGCGCGACGAGGCGGTTCGAAATTATCCTTTCGAAGACTTTTCCCACCTCATCGGGCAGCACAATGGGCCGGTACGCGGACGGAGAGTCCGCAGGGCGCCCCGGCTTCTTCACGTGACCAGTTTTCCCGTCTTCACTGAAAATTGTAACAGACTTACACTGACAATAACATGCTACAAATAGGATTCCTGTGTTACAAGGATAACCTCAAATAGAAGAACACCTAGTCTACCAAATGAATATTTTACATGTTTAATCAGAAACTGCGTACTTCGCCGAGATAAGGGTAAAGGGGTACAACCGACTCCGCACGATGCACTTTGAAAATTTAATGCTGCATAGTAAATGCTGGTCTAGTGGAATAGTTCCGTTAAAGACAATAATAATAACGATTTTCTTTGTGAAACTGAACAGCAAATTCTACAAAGGAATTTGTTTTCAATTTTTTTCTTGCTACTGGCACGCCTTAAGAGTTTCAAGGAAATTGCCAATGAGGTTAAAATTTCTTTCGTTTTACGCTCTGTGTCTTGTACACTTTGGATTTGTTCTTATAGTTTTATTTCTTATGCGATTTGCCATTCATCCACATAATTGAGCGCTTCACTTCAATACGCAATCACGTCGCGAGATCACAGGGTAGTTAGATCACAAGAGGTAATATGTAATTGCTTACTCTCGAATGAAGCTGAGCTCAACGTCACCGATGCCAGGTTAGGTTATCTAGGTGTTTTAGTACTTTGAATAAGATTAATTCTGATTCCTGGAAAATTAGACGGTTCCGATTTAGGGAACCAGAATTAGCTCTGGCAAATCTTTTAGAGGAATTGTTATGATGGAAATCATTAATGCTAAAAGTAAGGATTTCATTTCCGTTTGTACTTAGTTATAGGGCCGCTCACCTTAATTTTCGTATTAAGTTTTAATGTTAGTATTAAGTATAAACAATATTCGTATGTTAAACAACTGAGAATATTGTATCAGATAATTCTTTTTCCCTTTCTTATCTTCGTCTATCCCTAGAGTGTTTAGTTTAAAAGGAAAACTGTAACTGAAATCGTCATTATCTTTTATTAAGCCGTCGATAACGAACTGAGCGTCGAGCTCTTGGCGTCTTTTCCCTTTTTTTTTGTATTGTCCCCTAATCGCCACTTTGTTATTCAATTTGGAGTGTTGCCAGCGACCGGCCTATTAAATAATACCGCGCTGAATCGGAAGATTCGCCGGCGCGCCAGTAGATATAATAGTTTGCTTCCTGATAAAATTTTTAGTGAAATATTCTTGAAGCTCAGTACCTGGGAGCGTCGTTTAAAAACTGCTTTGTGGATAAATTCCGTTTCGAAATATGTATATTTTTCAACGTTTTTCGTGTATAACTCTTGTTATGACTTTATGTTTCAGTACTAGAGCGTTTGGTTTTTAGTGGTTATTTCATAATTTTGAAATATTCGTGGTAAATACTTGTATTTATTTTTCGAAGCTACATTAATATTTACATACTAGAAAATATGATGTCGCTTAATATTATTACGCAACAACTAACAACTTCATTGACTCTTTTTAGTTTTTACCAAATAATTTCTTTAGATAAACAATCAAGTACTGTTCTTAATAGGTTTTAACTAACTTTTTACAATAAGTAATGATTAAGGTAAGTAGTTAAACCTAACCTTCAGTAGCAAACGCGTCAATGCATGCAATGATGGCTTCTGCTTATAATATTCAGTAATTACGAGACTGGTAGATTATGGTCCATTAAATCTTAATTATTTTAATACGATAACAAGGTACTGAAGATGCAATGACGACGTTTAGTGTATATAGGCTATTAGAAGGTGAATGAGAGTTATGCTAATTTTGTACGATAAAATGTACAAAGTGGTAGCTAGGGTACAATCGACCGAGTTTGCGTGACGGCAGTAAACGTGCACACACGACATGTTGTTTAGACTGTGATTTTTGTGTCGTAGAACAACAACGACTAAATTACATATTGGTATGCGGTTCAATAAATCATTTGTACATACAATAGAATTAGATTTAAAGGAGCTTTGTGGTTATTGGTCTCTACTAAAGACAGGCTATAGTTTTAAACAAAAAATTCTTTTCGAACGATTTTGTACACCCCTGTTTAAACTGTACAGTTGAAGCGTTTATTCTAAGCGTAGGTTATACTATACTAGAGATATGGTCGTACTGTTTGTACTGTCATAATGTTATAGCTAAAGGTCTGTACCCCGCTTAAGGTATCAACGGATTTATATTCAGTATTATATATAAAGTAGGTACATTAGTTTGACCTGCCCGTCTAATGCCACGGCCGTTGATGTCGTCCCACTAATGCCCTTAAATACATGTAATTGGACAATTTACAATAGATGTTATTATAGAGTCGTTATGTGGACGTTTTAATGTGAGTTGAGGTTCACATTAATTCAAAGTGTCATTAATGGATAGACGTCGTTTTGATGAATTAACTTTGATATAAGGTAGGTACTTGACAGCCTGTCAAATTATTTGTGCAACATGACACTGAGACATTGTCCCAAGATTAGCTGGAATTTGGTGGAAAAATCCATAATATAGCTGGTACCTACTTCAAGTTTTATGTTATGTCAAAAAAAATGAGCTAAGAAATCAAATTTCGAAACGAATCCTAGTAATAACCCATATTTTGTATAAATCGGTAAAATGTGTTGATAAGCACAAATCTCGAGAACAGCTAAACCGATTCAAAATCGTAAATTTTTTATTGGGTTAGTATATAGGTTAGGTTCGTTTTAATATGTAACAAAAATGCACAGAAAAATTATGCAAGGTCGAAACAAAGTTTAGCCATTTGCTAGTAACTAATAAAAATGGTACTCTAGTAACTCTAGTAACACTCTAGTGGTGAATTTTAGCTTTCAATATCTTAATTTCAGTGATTGTAATATAAAATACGTAGATTGGTAGCTACAGCTATACTCAGTGTCTACTTCTTACTTGGAATGTATGGCGGTAGTGTTATAGTTTAATAATAAATTGTGATCGTGTACTGAGAACGTGTTACCGACGCCACCTGTCACGGAACACGAACGTACTGCATGTAGTGTCCGTACATAAATGTTCAACATTTAACATGACCGCTTACAATGTTCCTACCATACTGATACAATATTATTTATTACGTGGTCCAGTATTGAAATGAGCATATTTATGAGATCAATCCTGTTTTATGAGTAGTTTAGAGAGAATTTAGTACGATGATAATGTTTCAGGAAGATTTCATTTTGTAATGAAAATTATTTTTTTCTACAATTTTCTAACGATCGAATACTTCAATGGTTTGTAAAAGAAATTGATGATGATATATGTAGGTACACGTTGTAGAACGTATATCTTCGAACATTCATTAGAAAGATTTTCTCTTAAAAACCTTAATGTGATTCTCATGCAGCTACTTCACAAAAAGTACAACAAATAATACGTTCGCCTTAGGCAATCCGGTACAGGAGAAACGTATTCGTTAGTACTATTTTTTCCCATTAGGTTTTTCCTTTTTCTAAGTGATAATAGACAAGATGTAAAAGCATTTTACGTACAGTTGTAGTTTGTTAATCCTTCGTAACATTAGGTTTCATGCGAATGTCTTGATTCTACTAACTATATGGTTACATATTAAATCCGTTGTCATGTTTAAGTCTTGGTTATTTGGGAGAACCATAATCATTACAGACGAGTAACAGATTTAGTCGAAAAACACTGAATAAATGTGAACTAAAACTATTTTCCTACTTGTAACCTTTTATTAAGTCTTACTTACTCGACATGTTAAACTTTTGTTCTATTTATTCTCCCACAAACATGTTTCATATGTGAAAAGTTAGGTTTTGCATCAAACATGAAGTAAGTCATAAGTTTGAAGTAACAACTCCGGCTTATCACGTCCTGAGCTCGGCAGATATGGGTCAGTGCTGCATAGTTAGGGACTGTTAGCGATTTGTGTCTGTGGTGTGATGGTTCTTTCTTAGTGTGTGTGCAATGTACAGCTGCCTACGTATGTGACCAGCTCATTAGCCTTATATTCAAGAAACTGAGGGCTAGTGGACTTCGGTCTTCGGTTTCGTTTCATTGGTGTTAATAAGGCGTAAGAATAAGTCCCTTACTAATAAATCTCTTAGTACCTGTATACAAGCTACATTTCTTATGAATATATTTTTTTGTTTATAAAATGAAATATGTATGTGTGATGAAAACACAAATATCGACTGAACTAAACTAATTACTTATACACCATTGAAATCAATAAAGATATTAAAATAAGTATAATAGTTCACTAAGGACAATTATAAAAGTTACCGATAAAGTTATCAGCTGATTCAATAAACATTTAATCGCTGGAAGAGTTTGACGATAAAAATGCCGTCTATACTACATAAAACTTTTTAAATTGGTACATTTCGATGAACGACGTCGATGTCGTTAGCTTAGGAGTGTTCAAATAAATAAACGTAATTCGATTTAAGAGCCAAATCAACAAGCTGTGATTAATTTGATATTACTCGTAAGTATTGCCTAGATAGGCAGGCATTTGGAACACGGTTCGTATTCGAAGCGTAAAACAATAATCGTAAATAAATAATATTGAGGTACCTATAAAGGCTTCGTAGCCTTAGTAAATTGTTCTCCCAAAGTATCAGCCTTTAAAAGGAATAAATAGCAAAACTTATCCAGTAAGTAAACTTTTAAATTATTCAGAAGTTATGCAAATTAGATATTGAACTTTTTGTAGTTTTAGTTTCAGTCTTCCAGCGTAATTAGGTTTTTCAATTTGGAAATACTTAAGATCATGGATCGAAGTCTGGTTCTACTAAAACTTTCTAAAAACGATTTTATTTACTAATATTGGACTTGTTCATGTTCTTTAGTCGTATCGTCGTATCGCCTTTTATCACAGAATGGGTAGACAGAGATGCACATTACGGAACGTGTACATGTCATTGTACAATGTACACGAACTTTTCACCATTTATGTTAAAGGTCTCATATAATAGGGGTGCGCTTATTGCCATATACTGGGAACAATTCCAGACTTTGTCTTACTACGGAGAATTTTTATAAATGAAAAAAGCCCAGCAGTTCTTTGCCCGGGAATCGAGGGTACGTGGTTGGGTCATTAGTTTAAACATTGACCATTGAAACACTGATCTACAGAGATATATGGAAGTTGATATTTTACGTCGGATCTGTGCTGTCATCTACCATCACAACCCACTAGTAAAATGAAAATTTTGAATGTTTGGTTTATGAATGCGTTCCGCTTTAAAGATTAGTACGTGGTGGGACGAGCTCCGGCGCGATCTCATGGCGGAATGGCAGCAACGACTGTCTTCGACCACCACAGGTGCGGGACGGCGAACAAAGGTAGCTCTTCGCCCGACCAGAACCAGACCCGTGCGTTCGGCGTATCGCGTGCGGTGCGCGTCTCAAAGTGCCCTTAGATCGGGTCCAGTAGGGCTGATGCCTGAACCGGAGCTGCAGACTACCTAGTGTGCTTATCGGGGCTCCGGCTCGAAAAGCAGGAGTAAGAACGGAATGGTTTTTAGTCAATAGGAGGCTGACACTCTCGTTCGCTTCGCCCAAAGAGGGAGAACTCTTGGACCCTTGAAAAAAGCCGTATGAATGCGCTTTTACCTTGCTGAATGATTCAGTATTTTGAACACAATTTTAACACCAAATAGTTTTCGATATTTTTTCTAAATAGTCTTTAATTTCCTCGCAATTCCCTGTGTTCAATAAATTAAGGCTATTACAAATGTTTATTACCCTAATGTCAAGTAAATGGCTGTACAGTAAACCACAGTGCGGCAGTGAGACAATGACGTGGTTGCTGATTGTACCCTATTTGCAAACTATGTTGGCCTCTAAGTGGCGTCGAGAGACTTGTTGTTCAAACTATTAGATTTGATTAAATATTACACGATTAAATGGATATGTATTTTATTTACCAGATTACGTAATGCTTATTTGTAGTAAAGAGTGCAGTGCTTATTTGTAGTAATTAACCTAGTTTTTTTATTGATATAACGAATGGGGCAATGATAATGATGATATTATGATAGGTTAGATACTTACCTACGTGTTAAAAATGTTACCTTGTTAATTGGTTTACCTATCCTTTTTTTCCTCTCAAATGGCAATTGATTTACCTATAGATTCCTCATTACCTGACCATTATATTTTTACAATAAAATGCTACCGAAGATCTCGTTAGTAAAATTCAAGTTATATCCAAGTCGAAATCTACCGTCATTGTTCTAATTCCAATTCTAATTTGGTATTACAATAACGATTGTAAACAATATTCATCAAATAATCGTCTATTATAAAGAAAATATCCACGAACAGTTGTCGTTGTAAACTTAGCGAAGTAATTGATAGACCACCATTATTGCGAGACAGAGATTGGTTGTTTATTTTTGATTAAAAAGCGAATCTTGATTCATTTAAACTTAGAATTCGATCAAAATAATTGGAATTGCGTGTCAGTCAATAAAAACTTGTGAGGCAGCCGCTCGAGGCCAATTAAATAAAACAAGTTTACGAAATCAATTAGTTGCAATGTTGGCTTTACACAACTTGTTATTGAGTTTCCCAACTCGTAATATGTCCTACGTTAGGTTTTCTGTATCCTTTTAAATTTAATTTAACTTTTGAAAATGAACTTTGTCACGCTAATATGTGGGTTGACTTTGGTAATAGTGTGCGCTTTTATTCGCGAGTGTTTCTGAGCTGCCAGTTCTCATCAACTACTATTTTATTTAAATGTTTGACTTTACAAATTAATACCAGTCCTTTGTAAATAAAGTGGCATTGTAAAGTTTTACTATTCACAAATTGTTTTTCATCAAATAAATTCGCTTTAGTTAAGGTACAAATAAGTTATTCAGTGACAAGAGTCGCTTTTAGGTCACCTGAGAGATGATGAGCACTAGATATGTTTGCTTTAAGTGAATATTTTAAACATGAAACTGTGGAAGCTGCTTGCTTTTCCAATAACCAATTTTAGAGTCTCGTCTGGGTATTTTGAAAGGAGAATTTAGCTATTCGGGGTTGGGTCAGATCGTCAATAATATTAAGGGGAAAGATAACAACAAAAAATGGGTGGTAAAATAAAAGTTAGATCACTACATTATGGACATAAAAATAAAATTTTACGAATTATAATGATTATAGATGATTAATCAAGAGGTACAATAATAATTTCAATTATCAGTATGAACGACAAAGATCCTTTATTTTACCATAATACAATTTAAAAGAGTTTTCCAAGGCACCTTAAAACTAGTAGTTCCAATACTTTTCGATCGGCCTTAGAAAATAAACCTATAAATTATAGCGAAACCCATTTCAAATTCAATGTTTCTCGAAATTTCTCGATAAAAAGCTGTGGTCGGACTCATTGTTTATAATTATAACTTAATTAAGTTAGTATCAAAGGAATCTAGAATTAACTTATTATAAACCGCGTTCAATTCAAAAACTTTGAAAGTAGTTCAAGCAGAACAGTTTTAAGTTACTATAATAATTAAGGTTTTATTTTTTGTATAAAATATAATTTATATTTTATTTAGTCTGCCGACTTTTCTTATAACGATCTTAATTAGATATTATAACTTCCTCAAAGAAAGTATCTTGTAACGTAATTAATTTGATCGATGGAACGTTATTTTCTTTCTTGCCTACATTTTAAAAAAGATTTTTCAAAATGTTGAGGTTATAAATTGTGTTACAGGAAAATTATTCGTGAAATGTTTGTTAAAAGATTATTATATTTCGCTGTTACGAGAATTCATGGAAGCTGGCAGATTATATTTAAACTTGTGGATAACAAATGAGCGAAATCTTCTCGAAACTCAATAGATGGCCGTTTTCGGTTCGATTTTATTATTTAGTAGAATGAAAACGTATTCAATACTTAAAATGTGTTCCATGTCGCCCATTTAGGAGCGTGTGAGGATTCTCGGCCTGCAGACTCGCGGTTCCATACTTATTTGCATCTGAAAGAGCTTCAGTAGAACGTACCTTTGTATGAAGGCGGATGAGTGGAGAGGCTACAGTAATAAATTGTATACATTTCCAGTGCCTTCATTGAGTAGATTCAGAACAATGGTTCTAGTTTGTACTGGATAGACCAATCTTTTTGACAACTGAAAAGTGAAAATAATCCAAAAAACCAATATACAAAATGGACGTGTTGTTTGTTCACTATTTGGCATCGGCTGTCGAAATTGTGAAACCGTTCGTTGTTTTGTCATATTGATGTATAAATAAATACACAAGAGTGGATCTTTTGTTAGATAAATATTTTTAAATTAAATTGACTTTGAAACATATCAATTATAATCTATATAGAGCCCATAGTCATAGTCACATCGTCATCATCGGGTGATAATCATGACCTTTACTTTTTTTTTAATTGTATAAGCCGGTAGACGAGGGTACGGATCACCTGATAGTAGGTAATCGCCGCCGCCCATGGACACCTCAACAACTAGAGGCATTGGCAAGTGCGTTGTCGGCCTTTTGGGGTTTAGGAATTTAAGGGTTGTTGGGGAATCGGGGATTGGGAAGGGTAATTGGGCCTTCGGTAACCTCCCCCATACAATGAAACACAATTGTTTCATGTCGGTTGACTGTGAGGCCGTGGTATCACTCCGGTCGCTTCGTGCTGAAGCATCTCTTCCACACTTAAAATTTTACTTGTGTTATGATATTCCCTGTCTTCAATCCACCAATCCGCTGCTATATCTGAAATCGGAATGAATATCAAATCAGAACGGACATCGGTTCAGAATAAATATCAGTCTTATACATTCTAGCCAATTGAATAGATTTTGATCAAAATATATAGGAGGCTTGTTGAATTTTTATATCTACTTCAAAAACTTGAATCAACCGAGTATTCCCAGAAATATCGACCTATTTTCTGTTACCTTTACTGTTCTGTAAAGCCGAACGTTCTATTTATAACAAGATTAAGCTTAAAATCGCTTGCTACGTTGTTCTAGTCTTGGGAATCTGGCATGTCACCCGTGTTGAGTTCCCAAAGGAGATTGTTCCTAAAGTCGACGTGAACACCAAATAGTCCGAGGGAATACACTTGATTTAGAAATAAGAATAGTGTCCGTTGTTTTATGTTGTTTGAGAATATTTCTATGGAGTATTAATATTTAATTGGCGTTCCAGTCTCTGCCTACCCCGATGGGAGACATGCGTGAGGTTATGTATGTATGTAGTATCCAACTATTGTTTAAAGACACCGAGGCGGACTTCTAAGTAACCATTTAGTGCGCTAAAATTTCCAAGATTTGAATTAAAAGATTTAAAAATTTATCAGTTCATTGATATTCTACGTTCTACATAGTATGTAGGGTTCCAGATTTTTTTGTTTTATCTAGTATTTGCACCATTTATGTTGTGGTTCTTGGTAATGACTTTTGTACCCGGTAAATCGCTAACAAAAACATTTTGTAATCGAAAATATACGTACATTATTAAAAAAACAAGTAGGTATTTTTTAAATCGAAAGTGTGTAATATATTTCCTGTTGGTAGATTGTGTTTAATAAAATAAAAATATTCCATACATTCAATTTGGGCCAGCCATGTAAAATTCAGGAGCTCTTCCTTATTTTGCATGTGATCGAAAAGAAAAATCATTTTTACGTTATCAATATTTCTTTTTTAATACTGCTGATTTTATTTTCTTTTTTTAAAATCGTTAACCTCTTGGAAGTTTATTATTTCAAACTAAAATATATTCATAATATTTTAATAAAATATCAATATAATCAATCAAACAATAATATTATCATGATAGATTGCAATTTAAATAATAATATTTATTGTCCTACTGCATACTGTAATTTTTGGCCTATCACTTAGCTTCAGGCTATACTTTTAATCAAACTACGTAATAAAAAACCTTATTAGATATCATCAACATTATTTTTTTTAGTTGACGAGGGGAATCCTTCAAAATGTCTCTACGTTTTTAGGGAAAAAATTAGGGAATGTGGGATTTTTACCTCACTAAGACTTCCCCAGTGGCCACCATCTGCACCTAAAAGAGGCACAGGGTGCACTTAGTAGTAAATACCTATATAATCAGTACTAACATTTACATACATAGTCATATTACAAAATTGGTTGAAATATTCACTTCTGATATGTTAACTATTTAGGTATTCATAATACATGAGATATTGTGTAATATCCAAATACAATGTATATTTTATATATTATTCACACTTCAAAACAGTATAATGCTTCTGACGTGTCCAATATCTGAATAGTGGGTGTGACCTAATTCCGGCGCTAACATTTCATTCGGGGTGGTCGCTTCGTTTTTACGACTAGCTGTTAATACGCAAAGCATAATCACGGTTCATATTTTATTATCAGAAATGAAAAAGGGTTATAATCTGGAATTGAATTTCAAACATTTCGTATCAGTATCGAATGGTACACAATCAACATCAGCCTATGTATTTCAATCCACTGCTAAAGGACTTAGCTGGGCATGGTACAACATCACACTATGTTAATTACTGATGATGATCAATGATGATGCGCTTGTGGAGGCCCGGCAAAGCCTTGAACACGGACGCAAAGTTGCAAGCCTTTCCGTTTTTTACCGGATACATTTCGGAGAGTGTGCGGGGAATTGCACTACTTGATTCCCCTAGTCCTTCCATCATCGAACCACAAAACATTGACGAAAGTCACCGCTTCATAGTAGATATCCCACCCACTCGCACGATGCGCTTCGCTTCAAGCTTCCTTATGCGAACTGCTAGGGACTAGGGAGTGAAACTCCTTGCCGGAGTCTGTGTTTCCTAGTGGGTATAACCTGGGTGTCTTCAAAGCCCGAGTGAATAGGTTGCTTATGGGCAGACGTGCTTCATCGTAGGCTGCATCATCACTTACCATCAGGCGAGATAGCGGCCAAACGTCGACCCATTAAACGTAAAAAAAAGAAATACTAATTATAAAAGTAAATTTTCGGCTTATTTTTTATGGGGATAAGAGCAGACGGATCACCTGAGGTAAGCAATCTTCGTCACCCATGAACACCCGAAACACTAGAGGCGTTACAAGTGGGGGTTAGGAATTTGAAGATTGTTGGGGGAGGAAACACGACGATTTTCTATGAGGCTGTGGCATCACTCTAGTTGAGACAGCCCATTCGAACCGCAGCATGGCCCTACCACAATTTAAAATAATTTAAGTTAAGTTTATAATGAAGTTAAGAAGTTTATTTTCTAATAGGGCAATCAGGGGTAAGGTTTAGCCTAAACTTGCTACTGTATAGGGGAAATTACGCTACTTCAGTTGGTGGAAAAGAACACGCGGCAGGTACACTCAAGGCAGGTTCAAATTCTGCTCATATTTTGTTTCAAAGAGTTACTAAGCTATACTACTTCTACCAACACATGTTACATTATAAGTCTTAAATGAATACTACATATATAGGTTAACATTACTGAGATACTGAGACTATAAGAAAAGCGTCGTCGGTAATAATACTTCTGCAATATATTAGATCACTTCGTAAAACGGAACCCTAATAAACCTTCATAAAGTGAACACAAACTGTTACTCCCTCATTAAGAAGTGATTATATTCCCGTTATTTGCAAATACCGAATTTCTATGCTTGTAGTTTTTCGGTAATGTCGGTAACTTATCGCTGCGATAACTTGGAGGGCAGCTATAAAAGTATGCAAAATCTTTGGAATAATTATGTAAATGAAACATTCCCGCGACCGCCATTCACATTCAAGCAGGTACTTAGGTGCCCAGCGTATTGCAAAGATTAAAGGTGTGTAGGCACACGGACTCCACATTTTAATAGTGTAGTATTTTGTATAATGTATTTGAAATGAGATTTTATTCGTGGGTTTTGATAAAATAAGCTCAATATTAAAATAGATAAATAGGATTTTTTCTGTTAATAATCAATGGGGTGCTGAAAAGAAAATGAAATGATAATAAAACAAACCAAACAGCGCCCATCATACAGACAAATTCATGGATGTACACTGTTTTACCCAATTGAAATTAGATGAAGAAATCAATGGTTAATCATTAAGCGAAGTGTTTGAGAGAAAATAATCCCCTAGAATCAGTTCATTTATAAGAATAGCGATATTGATTTTTCGATTGAATAAGCGGCTCGTTGGCTTTGTAAAAATTCGACTTTTAATTCTCTATTGTCGGTGGCGGCAAGGCCATAATGGAATCAAGGGGTCGGGTCACGTCTTGGACCCTCAAACGGCTGACGGTGGAAGATAAACTTTACCTTCATTGTCAATTTCCTCAAGTCTTGAGGGTACTCCGCACGGCCGGAAACAATGAAAGAAAAGTACTTTCAACGAGTTTCTGTTGACTTTTTAAATGGTGCGTTAGCGTAACGCAGCCTATTAAGCGGTTTCGATTGCGGTAACGACCTACCGATTTGCTCTATTACTGGGAATGTACGTACTTGCTAGTCACATTATTACTGCGGTGGCGTGTCGATCGATGCTCAGTGTATAAGTACCCGCCTGCTGTGTAATATTATTAGAACTATAAATGTACCACATCGCTAGGCTGAACGCCGAGACCTGCATTAAACTTAATGATATAGTCCAACTAATCCACAACCGATTAAAAGGGATAGGTTTAATAATGTAGCATGTTAATTTAGATTTGAAATTGGTAGGCACTATACTCGTAATACTCGTAAACTTTCGTATTATTTCACACTACTAATAGCTTAATTAATTTACGAGGGTTTAAAACTGAAATGGGGAATGAAACTTTAATTTAAGTTGGTGTCGTTTTGCAAACATCCAGGTAAGTAGGTATGTAATATATTTATACGTTGGTTACATCAGTTTGCCTTTTCGAGGAGTGGATTGAAATAGTTATTTATGTGCTGTCCGGTGAGAATAGATGTTGATAAGGATTGAAATCCCAGATAGGGCAGAAAGGTACAAAATACGATAGATAACTTCTTTAGATAGGTTTTTTGCGACTTCTTTACGATAAGGCAACGTAGTGAGCATAAAGCTGATGGGCGGACGCCAACTCACGGCGATGTGAGGAGAGAATGGATCTTTTGTGTTAGACGAAATTTGAATTTGAATAACAAACGTGAACGTTCAGATTTTAGAGCAAAATTAAAGCTTATTTGAAATAGTATCATTCTCATTGTAATCATAGACATAGGTACATTACGGTATATAAAGACGGATAAACTCCATAACCATATATTATTTTAATTTTTAAAGGCTTTTTCGTTCGAACCAAAATGTCTGAAACGACAGCTGAAATGTTTTACATAATTGGAGTTATTTTGCAGGAAAGCTGATGATATTTTTGGAACCCACAATATTATTTTTGTAATTCAAGCAAAATATGAGGTTATGCTCCGTGTATAATTTTTGCAAGCACCACAACGACGTGAGTATCGTGTTGTGTCGCCGTGATGTCGTGTCGGTTAATGTGGAAACACGCATTAGTAATTAAGTAGGCACCTTTTATTATGTTTACACACAAAACACAATTAAACTAAGCTTCGTAGGGCGCGAGGGTTGTCCTGGGAACATACTCGTAACACGTAATTTTGTATAATGTTGTGTACATAACACTTTTTCATTGGCAGATACGTTATGAGCGACCTTTCAATCGGTCGATGACCGACTATAGTTAGTGAATACTTATAGTAGAACTTTAACATCGACCAAGCCCAATAATTGAGCTATCATATTATATTATAATTTTTGACTTTCGTAAACTTGAACAATTACCTGGTTGTTGTTCTCTACAAGCTGCTTTTAACATAATTTTATAATCAAAATATAATTAAAATATTTTCACTTTGATTTCAAAATCATCATCAGCCAAAAGATGTTCACTAGTCTGCTATGTCCTGATCCATGAGCAGGTGGGTAATTACATCCAACGGGTATCAAGACCGAGATTTTGATGATAACATTTTCCTGTGGTCCGCAAGTACCTAATATGCAGGGAAACTCCAGAAAATAGAATTACTGAGGGAAACAATAGTACATTCTGTAGTAGAATTACATACTGATCAATCTTCGGAAGCCTGAAATGGACAACATAATATAGCATCTCCTTTTAAATTATAAACTAATGACTGCCTATGCATACTTTAAAAAGTTTTAAAATTGATAAAAGTCTTGCTTTTTCTTTTAGTGGAATCTATTAAAAATAAACTACCTATAGTGGGTCCAACCCGTTACAGTGCACAAAAATTGACAGAAAAAACTGAAACGCGGTACCAGCGTGAAAATTATTTACGGCGCACTTCGTCGCTCTTCCGTGCACTGAATACCTTCCCTGTACTAGTGGAGCTAGGTGCGGAGCTCGATTCAGCGAAACCTATGCTCGGCTCTCATACTTATTGCTTTAAAATTTTATTTATAACTAGGACCAGTGTAATTTTGTTGAAAAGGGCAATTAAATGCAAATTAGACTTATGTAAATTAACATGGACGTGTCAAAAAAATCTACAAGTACATATGTTAAGAATAAATCTCAAGTTTATTTTTAAACACAATCCAACTGAGCCAATGAAACCAAACCAAACAACCGTGTATACAGTTCATTCAGTGTAAATCTAATCACTGCCCCTGTAAAGCTTCTTGAACATAAAAATAGTCAGAGTGTACGACTGGCGCGAGTGAATCGTAAACAGGCGCGGGTGTCACGGCAATAGATCACTGAACACCAATCGTGTAACTTACATATTAGGCCCATACGTTAGCGACGCCACACCGACAAAAACCAGTCGCACGTCCCGTTATGTTAAACTACGAATTGATTCCCTCAAGGAGTTTCTTTGAGATGGCACTGTTTTTTAACGCCAGATTCGCAAACATGTGTGTCCTGCGACATATTGCTTTTTTCATTCGTTTTCTGTGTCGTGTTTTCGCTTTGGTAGACCGTCGATATTGGGCTTTTCTCGTCTTCTATGACGAATGCCACGCATTTTTGTGCCTGTAACAAGATATGGGATTTATGCTCAGCTGATTGGATGAGTTTAGTTTGCTTTATTGCGCACAAATAAAAATATAGTTCTAGTATAAAATGTTTTTTTTTAGCGTTGCCCCATACTAGGAGTGTCGTGGTTGCGTTTCCAAACATACAATTTCATATACACATAATTTCATATACACAGACCCGAAACAACAATTTGTGGATCACATAAAAAGTTGCTCCGTACGGGAATCGAACCCGCTACCCGTTGCACGGCATCCGGTTACTCAGCCACCGCGTCAATCGTGCAGTTAAATCAATGTGGATTTTACTTTAAAATAAATAATGATCAAAGAAATAATTATTTATTTACAAGTGTGAAGATGAAAGAGACGATAGATCTATCAATTAATTTGTAGTCAAATTCAATCGAAAATAACCACATTTAAACACTCCAATTAAAAGCTAAGTACCATTAATACCGATTCAAGTTGAAGCCGTAACATCGTAACTTGAAACTCATAATCTCAATCAGAAGTTGGAAGCGG
The DNA here is from genome assembly GCF_023101765.2 of Spodoptera frugiperda. Taxonomy (NCBI): domain Eukaryota; kingdom Metazoa; phylum Arthropoda; class Insecta; order Lepidoptera; family Noctuidae; genus Spodoptera; species Spodoptera frugiperda. Next base: position 7,524,339 of record NC_064240.1, read on the forward strand.
TCACAGAATTGCGATAAATCATTAAATGCTTGAGCCTTATTGACAGCCTACGTTACATTTAAGAGAACTCTTGAAATCAATTTCCTCGCTGAGTTGAGAGGAAAATCTGATATGGCGAGGTAGGTACTCGGCTCGGCTCTTGACGTCGCTTCGGTTCTAGTCGTTCGGCCGTAGAAGCCACTGCACCATGCACAAACTCCGACCTTCGGACAACCTGAAAATTAGATTGTAGCTGCAACTGACACATGCCTTGACCAATACTCTTTACGTTTAGAATGACTATTTGCGCTTCCTATGTCCAATGTCCGGTTCGCATTATTGTAGTGATAGGGAAAAGGATTTCGATTTATTTTGTAACAGTACTGGGATTTTTTATTTATTACTTGATGGGTGTCTCTGGAAATGTATTAAAATGATTGTATTTTTATAACTTATGACGGGATATTTATCATGATTATTCACTTTGGTGAGTTTCCGATATTTCGGCACTGTTGCAAGCGCCATGATCACGGATTAACTGAAAAAATTATTGTAAATTGAAAAAAGTATTTGTTACTTATCAAAACCCATGCTTGTATTAACGTGAAGATATTGTATACTCTTAACTTAGAAGCACTGCTAAAGTTGTTTGAAGAACCATCTCAATCCCGTGATCTAACACAGGAAGTCGTCAAGACATTATTGAGTATTGACGAAGACATCAAAACTTCGATAGTCGGTACGACATTTTCGGTACCTATGACAGGCAATAATAATAATCTGACGTTTATCTAAAAGAAAATATTATACGCCATTTATTACGGTGTCCTTGTTCTCAAGTGTAATCTGATAACAAATCCACCCGTGTGGCATAAGAATGACGTACCTACTAGTGTACTTGCAAGTGTTCTGGAATGTTCGGGTGACTGGCGGTTTAGCTCCGTGTTAAGTGGCACCCATAAACAAGGGTCCCTTAACACGTCACTTGCTACAAATGGACTCTTTATGTCCCCGTCAAATATAAATTTCCCCGATTTCTTGGCTGGCTTTTCTTTTATTTTGTATTTGTTTAATTGTGTATTTAGATGTTTTGTGTTCTTCTAAAAATAAAAAATGAAATTGGCAGACAGTAGGAACCGTATACGTAATATCTGTAGCAACCGCATTTCAGCCTCAATACGAGTAGTAAACCACAATATTATAATACAGTATACGCTATATAAATACGAATAGCTTTGTAAATGGTTTACTGGTCATAAAATATTTTTTTGATAATGGCTTTTGGGAGCGTTTTCAGCGTTAACACAAAAACGTTAAACGTGCACATTTATCTATCACGAAATTACATCGCATAAAAATTGAAACACTGTTGGCACAATGAAAAGATTTTTTTAAAGTTCACTGCACCGAACAATCCAACAGCAGGGTTTGTTTTTGTCGGGCTTGATAGTTTTTGATATATGGACTGGATAAAAAAATGCATAATAGACAAATGTTTGTACATTCTCGGTAGAGTGGAGCTGGGCCGAGAGCATGATAAAAATCCGCGGCAGTTTGTTAGAAGTTTTGGCGCGTGGCGGCGCGTGTCAAGAAGTGCTGACAGGAGCGCACTCATGCTGCGATGTTTCCCGGTTGCTGCGCCGCTCCACACCGCTTTTTTTCTTCCATTGGTATACAGCGGTTTGCGATTCAACGCTCGTTTTTCGTTTACTTCCCTTCAACGTTTGCATTGTTTGTAATCGGACAGACGCTGCTTTGTAACGTATGTGTGTTCCGTGAACGGACTGCTTTTTTTCGATTTGTTTAACGCTTGGGTTAGGTTCGGTTTCACAGCTTACGTCGTGCCCGTCCGCTTTCCCGCGACCAATGTGAACAGAAATGAGGCAATTCATAAAAGAAATTAATGTATAAGTGGTTAAGCTCCAGCTATCATTCAAAATAAGTGAGCTCCATAAAACTCGTTTTAATACTTTATTTCAGCTTAAACTTCCGTAGCTTTTAAATTATTTGTCCGTGGAGGCTGGAGCCATTCCAAATTAAATTATACGCAGAAAATGTTCGGTCACATTGCAAAATTCATTATGATTTCTGTTCTGAGCGATACGTTTAACAGAGTCGTTTTTACTTAATTCCTTGCCAAGTTGTCCGCTTAAAGCAAGTGAAGCATTTAAATTGAATTTAGGATGACAACTCCAATTCGTGTAATAAGTTTGGGTGTTTGGAACAATTGTACTAATCCGACAATAATTGGCGACAAGAAATTTCGTGTCCGCCATTGAGATGTTGACAAAACATAAAACGTGTTGCTACTGCAAAATATGAATAAAGGATGGACGGACGTTTCGAGGGATAGTCCTTCGGGTTTGATGGTCTAGTTTATTTACCAGTATATGATAAGAGGTCGTATCATTAATCCCGTGAAGTTGTTGATAATTCTCCGTATTTTTGATAGGAACCTACGCAAGCTAAACTATAGGCTTTTGTTTCTTTCTACTAATCTTGTACGTATTATAAAGATATGTTAGTTTTAGGGTGATTGACCTTTATTTCCAAATAAATTATTTAAGTGAATCAAGACGTTCCATCCATAATATTTCTTACGTGATATTTAAAAGTAATGGATTTGATCTCAGAGGAGCTTTATGGACTGGAGGTGTGAAAGGCATCAGAGATGTTCAATATTATATCGTCCGTTATAATGCTCTTTCCAGTACTTAATCCGAAGATGTGAGAAAAACATTACTCACTGGTTACTGAAGTCCTTGGAATTATTTACTCAGGGGTACCATGAGATCAGTTTGGTCTTATGGCAGCCACAGACTATACAGTATACTTGCGCAAGTCTGTCAGTATACTGTATCGTGTGTGGCTGCCATTACAGTTATGTTTATTGTATTTTGATAGATATTTGTTAATGTACAAAATCAGGGAAAACAGAACCACTGAAAAATCAATAACGCGCAATATGAAAACAGTGTTATGAACACAAATAAATCTCGTTAACTCCGAAATGGCTTTTGTATTTTTTATCAACTAAATTGGTATGTTCGTGAGATGAGAGAGTCGATACGCCACAACTAGCGACCGCAAGCGCTCGCCGACTGGTCGCAGCTGCGGTGGCAGATTGTTTTGGAACAGATACATTTCATCATACCGAACAATCATCTCCTGTATTAATGAATTGTTGATTGGCACGTCACTACTAACTTCAATTAAATATTTACATAATAAATACACATCACTGTAACGAGTACCTAAGCTCAGGTCAACGTGCTCATTATGATTACTACTGGCGTGTTTCATGACTATTACGACAAGGAAATTGCGTTTTTGTATTAAATTGATTTACCCCAACAGCGTTAAAATAATCTGAACAATGAATAAATAAGATTTCAGTAACCAAAAATAACTACATAAGTGCCCACTGTTCTATTTTCTTGCAGTTCATAAGGAAAACGAGGGCAAATGGCACTCAGTAAAACGCTTTATTCCGCAAGTTGTATAGATTGTTTTAAGTAAACATGCAAAGTTAATTAGCTTAAACATAGAAAACAATGTTTACATAAACGCGGACGCAGTCGAAGGAATAAGCTTTCCGTTTTCCCGTTTTTCTGCGCGCCAGCGGAAAAACAATTTAAGTTAACAAGTAAAAGTATTAATCACGACGAGAAAGAAGATATCGGAAACAAAAGTGAGTGCTTTTTCAAAGAAATCACGTAGCACTTACATAAAAAGTGGTTTCGAACGGGGAACGTAACCGCTTAACTTTTAAACCTAATACGTGATTCAATTTAGGAGTTGTATCTCTCGACGCCACGAACCCGAAAACTGTCGCTGAAATCCATTCAACTTTTCTTTCATATTTCGAAGAGAATGCTTCTTGCTTGCTTCTGTTTACAAAGTGATCCCGAGTAGAAAGAAAGAATTTGCGTATCTTCTATTTCGCCTTTGACTGAATCCATATCGAAGCATCTGATTTAATCAATAATGGAAATGAATGCCGGTTTCTTTCACTCTTCCAATCGAGAAAGTCTGTGAAAGCGGTACTTTAACGTAGCTTACTCCAGCTTGATAATTGGACAGAAGTCATTAATTAAAATGTTTGGTTTAAATATACTTTGAGAATACAAATTCGTTAATATCTATCTAAATTAGAAGTGAGAAGACATTTTACTTATTTATAAATAGCAATCAGAAGGAAATTATTAATTAATTCAAGTTGAGTATTAAAATTTCAAGTTATCTAATATTAGATTTGAAAAAGCCTATTGAAGCTTCATACTTAGGTAATTAATTATATAATGTTTTGTATTTTCTGCAACAATTCTTCCTGATAGACCCCTTTGTGGTATAGATTGTATACCTACTAATAAGTATGTTGATAAGTAACCCTGTTTTCTATATAAGGTCAGCGGAGATTGGAATGGATTTTTCTGTTACAAAAGAGGCGGCCCGTGATTGGGAGTGTGGCCAATTAATGGGAATAGGCTTGCTCTCCATCACGCAGCGTGAAGTAATACCACCAACGAACTGTGGATGTGAACCGAAGCCCCTTTGAGGTTATTTTCGAAAATGAACTGTAAATATTTTTAGGGCGCTTCTATTTACTTTTCGGTTTATATAGTTCATATTTTTTAGAATAATTTGTTTGTTTGAATTTTTGTGATCATGACTTTTGATCATTCGATTAAGTATCTTGTTACCTAGATCGATCGGAACGACGTTTTTGATGATTTACGCAGTTCTGATATTAAGCCATGTGTTTAGTAATGAATGATGAACTGATGAACTTGTTTCTATTGCAAAATCTATATATATAAAAATCAATTGCTATTCCTTTGTCTCGCTAAAACTCGAGAACGGCTGGACCGATTTGGCAAATTTTGGTCTTGAATTATTTGTAGAAGTCCAGGGAAGGTTTAAAAGGTGAGAAAATATCAAATAATTGACGGAAAAACCCTAAAAACTGCCCTTTCCTTTATCCCATACAAACGTTTTCTAACTAATACGTAGAGTCAATTTGAGCTTTATTGCTATTGGATAAAGTTCATTGTTGGATAAATGCTATTGGATACTAAAAAACAAATGCTATAGATTCCCTACTAATATTATAAATGCGAAAGTAACTCTGTCTGTCTGTAATTACGCTTTCACGCCTAAACCAGTGAACCGATTTTGATGAAATTTGGTACTGAGATAGAATAGACCTTACTTGATACTTTTTATTGCAAAAAAATTGCGGAGAATGGGTAAAAAGAGGGGATGACTGTTCATATGTAAATTCGTCATTTTAAAAGCTGTAACAGTGAAACTTTGTATTTAGACACTTAAAGATAAACGAAAGAACATGGTCTACTTTTTATTGCAAAAAATACGGGAGAGTGGGTAAAAATAGGGGATGAATGGTCATATGGAAATTCGTCATTTTTAAAGCTGTAACAGTGAAATTTTGTATTTAGACACTTAATGAGGAGCGAAAGAACATAGGCTTTTTAATAAAAAGAGTAAAAGGCGTAGTATGTTTGATAGAGGAGATTAATGTTTGCTTGAAAATTCGTCATTTTCGTTAATGCGTTGCCTGTGGCTTCACTCGCGTTCGATTCTTATTTAAATACACATATACTTATTTAAATCGCCAATATCCCTACTACCATACTAATGTTATGAATGCGAAAGTAATCCTGTTTGTGTTGAGGTTACGCTTGCACGAATGTTTTTTTTTTTGGAATATAACAACGAAACAATGTATTTTTTTATTGATAGGCAATATATAGGAAATTAAAGGATAATAATATAGATAACCTTGGCTACTTTTCATCATGATTATAAAATGATGAATCGGCGGTCGTGGTTTCTTTGGAATACATATCTTTAAAAATGCTAACAGTAACATATTCTCAAGTAATTCACATTTTAGATGACATACGGCAGCATTTTGACCACTAACACCACTACGCGGACGAAGTCGCGGGCAAAAGCTAGATTCGATAAATTTTCATTTGTACATGTCAAATATTTGTTGTTTCTAAATTCAAATTCTGTAAATAATGATTGACATTTATGCATAAACTATGAAAAGGGTGAATAAACAATTGTCTGTATTTTTTTTAATCTATTGAAAATGTTGAAAAGTGCATTAAGCATTAATAGAAATTCCTCAAATATTAATTATGCGTGCGTTCAGAAATAATGACAAATTATTAACAGTTACGCGTGTGTTCAGAAATTTATTTTGTGTAAATTAAAGTTTCTATTCACGTTTTCGAACAAACGATGTTCTTTCAATATAGTCTATTGGTGTGAATGACATTGACATTCGTATTGCGCGTTTTTTAAAATATGCAAAATTAAATGTATTATTTTCAATATTTCTGAGAGATTATCTTAATATTTCTTCGAGTTTTAAAGACTAAGAAGATTTTTATTTGCTAATAAGTGTTTGTTAATCAAGGTAAGTTCACATCTTCATTATTGATTTTTAGTAACTTTTGATGACTACACAATACTACAATTTGGTATACACGGTTACGCAGAAAATGTATGAGAGCTTTTTATTTTCAGTTGGAATTTCGTTTTTAACAATGCTACCAACCAGACGTACAAGCTTAGGCCGCAGAACTCGAAATACGGCAAGTCAAAGAAATATAAGAGTAAATCAAACTGATGAGCATCGCGAAGCGCGAAATGAACTTAAACTGAATCAATATCAAGATAGAAATGTTGTGTTTAATCCATCAAGATAGAAATGTTGTGTTTAATCCCCACAAAGCTGCATTCAGTTATAATGTGGCAATTGATTACAGTTCAGAGCAAATTGTTGCTATTGGACTAATGAACATTGTGTGTCCACATTGGGATTGAAATTAAAAAATTAAGCCTCTGGATTGTGTTGAGCCAGCGGCCAAGTCAAATTGACGCCATTGGTACCGCCACCAGAGCCACTACATTCATTGGTTCATTTTGGACTCATATCCAGTAGTACAATAATTGCTTTCAAATGACATCATTTGGGGCAACAAAAGTTATACGAGTCAATTTTTTGCCTACTTTTAGGAAGTAAGTATAATGACAAACGTTTTTTTTTTAGTTTTAAAACCATGTAGCTGGTGCAAAATATGTCGCGTCAGTGATGTGTTTATTTTGTAAACAATAAATCAAATTACTAATAATAGTCTATAATCCGAAGACTTAATCAGCAACATTTATAACATGTTGTATTTTATAGTGGCATGAACAAGATGTTCTTAGTAAAGCCTACTACCTAAAGCTGCCGTGGAAGGCTGTTTAATGTCGAGGTTAAAAGTAGTTTTAATTTGAAATGATGTAAAGTATTGTGGCAGTATTTTACGAGCCACATGGTGGTACAATTTACTATACAATTGCCTGTATACATATTTATATTCTTGCAGATTCAGGGATTCAAATATATCATCAAACAGGTTCCTTATTGCCATGCCTGTTGAAGACTATACATTTTTGCAAATATATTTTATGGTACAACTCATAAAGAGATCCATTGTGATGAACAACTTCAAACATTTTTCCTTTAACACAATGAATTAGTTGCATTAGACCGATGCATTAGACATTCACAAATGCATTAGACCGCATGCCATCAGATAATCACAAAATTGTCATTAGAGCCGATAAGGCGCCTGCAGGACAGTGAAATGATTGAATCCTATGAAATAAACACTATTATGAAAATATATTTTGTTTTTTTTTTTTAATTAGTAAAGTCCTTTTCAGGTATAGTGAGATCAGGAAATTATGGATTCATTTTTATATGGAGGATATTTATAGATTCCAATTCAAATTGAATAGGGACTCATACATAACTCAGCTATACAAAATAAAGTAGAGCATCATTGCTACGCGAAAGCGGTACGAAGTTCGCTGGGTCAGCTAGTTACTAATAAAATAACTGACGAAAAGTTGGCTTCTGTTTATAAGCGTACTCCTTTCGCCCCTTTTTTTGATACAGATAAAATTTAATGTGAAACCACTGCATGGTATTATGTTTGGAAATAATAATATAAATCAATGGCTCTCCTGAGATGTTTATTGGCAAAGCGTAATCATTTGTAACATGCCTGTTACATGGCCAGTGAATACATGCGCCGTGGACTCATAAACTAATTTAATAAGCCATTAAAGCTATCTGGACCAGGAGTAGCCATGTTGATTTATAGCAATATGAGAACATTAAAAACGCATTACGAAAACATGACTTTAGGCGGAAAATTTAACAGCGCCATATATAACGCGCGGCGGATGTTTTGTATTTGGCGGATATTAAAAAAATGTCATAATTAAAATACCGAGATTGTTTACTTTACCTTGTTCTTTTTATTTTTGGACGACGTTCGTTGGCGATTACTCACATTAATGTGTTTTGTAATATTTCTTGCTGAACCTTTTCAGAATTTTCCGATTGCGAAAATAATTTAAAACGTATCTAAATTAAAAAGTAAATTAAAATGATTAATCCATCATCTTCCTTACCAAAACCTATTTTGTTGGTATCGAAGTAATTTTTTTCACCAGACTAATGAGAAAGAATAAAATTATAAGTGCATGTACTTATATTTTTTATAATTGGTTTGCGTAAACCAGCCTTCTCTTCATCTACATATATTTAGCTACAATTCTAAACAATTAAAAATGCGTGTGTACGAGTACAACAGTCTATATTTCAAAGGCTTCATACGTTCGGGCTTTGTTTTAAAGCTAACTTGGCTGAGTGGCCTCTAGTGAGCTAACAATCCCGTAGCATTGACCTACGCTGTACATTCACGGAAAATAATGGCCGCCCACAAGCCGTGCATCGTTCCACGTGTTTGCAGGAAAAATTGGTTCGATTCGAATGACGACGAAAAGGTATTACCATCTATAGATACATTATGTTGTATGAAATTAAGATTTATGTACGAATAAACTCCTAAATAGTAAATTAGCTAGATGTGGTGTAACCTACATTTATGTTTTTATTTTATTATTAAATGGTAGCAATGGGTTTAAAGGTACTCAATAATGTCGATAGGGTCCTAGGGTCCTGAATATTTTAGATTAGGCGTGTTGTAGACGTTGAACCTCAAGTAAACTACATTCCAATTAACTTTCTAATTGTATGTGTTTCATGATTAAACTACAAAATGAAGTCTCCAAAGTTAGCATATGATCCACAGTTCAAATACAAACGCAAGTCGAGCTCCCACATTTGATACGGCGAACGTAGTAAGTACTCAAATAGGTAACCGATCTCGCTAACAAGTTTAATTAATAATGTTCCCGAACTAAACCAGGGACATAACTTGTTAAAATATTACGTGAGTTAATTCACAAGTTTGTCACGGCTTTATAACGTATTTACCTGATGTTCATATTGGTGATAAACAACGTTTTCCGTAATGGTAGCTGTGGTCTGTCGTAGTTTGGTTCGTTCATAACTTTTGGGCGGCGGTGGCGCCCTCTTGTTTCATTATTGCTTACGGATACGTATAATGAATATTATCAAACTGTTGTAATTGATTAAATCATTTAATTTCGTTCGTTGATTGTGTGATGCTATTATTTCAATTTTTGTACAACTAGTCTAGATTATCTAGACTAATAATTAAAATTGCAGTGTCTATTTGTAATATTGATATCACCGCTTTTTACTACATGCATAAATGAATGTACATACGATACACATACCATTTTTTTTTTTAATTTTGTCTATGTGTGTGTTTGTTCCGGCTAATCTCTGAAATAGGTGCACCGCTTTTGAAGGGAATTTTATTAGCGGGGTTTGCTTATGCACTAAGAAGTATTAGTTACTTCTTTTTTTACTACTATTACTACTATTTTTATTTTAGAAAATGAAGTTACAAAGTTGACTATCTGCACGGTTGGCTCGGTGGCTGGGTAATCGGCTGCCGCGCAACGTGGAGTTCGGGCTCGATTCCGCACGGAGCAACTCGTTGTGTGATCCACAAATTGTCGTTTTGGGTCTGGGTGTCATGAGTATGTGAACTTGTATGTTTGTAAACGCACCCACGATAGAGGGGAAAATCCTTATGTGGGACAACGTTTTTTTTAAAGAAAAAAAAGTCCCTAATACACGCGAGCAAATCTGTGGGCATCAGCTACTAAAAAAACTCTTTGATAGTACGCTCAAATCCTTCTTATAAGACATTTATGGTATTGAGAAACATACCAACACAAAAATAAATTCAATAAATAAAATAAACATACGAAATAAAAATTATCAAAGAAACTCAATATTTTGACGTAAAACGTAAATAGCATAAAATTTGGCTGTGGTAATCGAAGCTGTTAAATGTCTAACTTCCTTTGATGTATGGCTAAACCGCCATTCGGGTTGGCGGGCTACGTCTCGCCATATGGAAAGCGGGGAACAGTTCGTGATGTATGCTAGTAACGAACGCTTTGAAGATTGTTTTAGGCAGAATTGCTCTGTTTGTGGATGTCCCACAGAAACACGGTGTTGTCAAAATTACGCAGTTTGATTTTGCATAAAAATCTGACTGAATTGGTTTCCTTCTTTTCTCAGCTGCAGTCTACTTAGCGGGCTTACCGGGGTTCCGGCTCGAAAAGCAGGAGCAGGAACGGGGTGGTTTTTATTCAGTAAGAGTCTGACACTCCCTCTCGCCTCGCCCTGGCGAGAGAAGTCATTAGATGATTTTCCCCCTTAAAAAAAGATCAATTTTTTACATTTTATGTTTCGATAATCGACAAAATAGTAGTCTGCTCATCACCACTAAGTCCTAGGATCTAGGTACTTAGTAAATTAGCCATTCATTTAATTATTAATACAAAGCATTACGACAACGTCATTAAATATCTAAATAGATATGAGTAAGCATGGTATACACAGGTTTAGCTACGTAAAGAGATGTCTATACAACAATATAATCAAACATAAACAAAGGGAAATGATGATTGAGGATCTCGAAGCACTGTGAAGCACCACTGTTTTGGACATGTTTGTGTGTAGATTGTACGTACTTAATCGCTATTTGAATTGGCTAGTATCTCGCAATTGAGAATCAATGCATGCAAAGCAACGAGCAATTGTGTGTTTCATTGCTTAATTATCGTATCTTGTGGCATTATCTTAAGCTCATTGCTTGTAGCTCTATACATTGCAATCAATAGCTAAACATAGCTAGAAAACTGTCCATATAAAACACGGTTTATAAGGACAGTTATTCGTAAATGACCTTAACGTATCATAGTAGTTGTTGATGGTAATTTGGGAACTGCATAAGATAGTGACAATATATAATTAATTCGATATTAATTGAACATGATTGAAATTTCTAATTAATTGCTCATTTGATGAGAGCTTAATGAACAGCCGTAGGACCTATTAACGGCAGACCAATTGAGAATTTCTGGCGCATAATATACTGAATGGTATGTCATGGAAATGTCTGATTGTTTGTCAAATGCATCATGGCATGTGCGTGGTTATTGCATAGTCACGTACGAAAATATGTGTGTATTGAATTTTATTCAATATGAATTTAAACATTTGCCTGATGTTTACGCATTCGATTTTCACAAATATAACATCTGATGTTTAATGCCAAAATGTATAGTTACGATCACTGTACTGACGTTGATTTGGAAAACCGTTGAGTCGAAGGAATAAATAACAAATTCTCTTGTCTGTCTAAAAATAAAAAGAAGTAATTTAGATAATCAACAATCCTGCCAGTAATAAAGCCGGTATAGCCTGTGGTACGCAGTTGACAAGTTCATTACATGAAGGTTTGAGTTTGTACGGGGATTTGTTGTTCCCCAAGGAATCTTGAGACATTTATTAGGTAAAACCACGATCGATCAAAGTCTTTCTGCTTCATTAATCATGCTCATCAACCAACACTGCTGTATATTTTCTTCAAGATATTCACATTTTCCTTATTTCGTTAATGTTATAGATATTTTGTTTTGTATCAAAAGTGAATCAAGATTTTTGATGACATTATTTCGTAAAAGCGGGAATAAAATGGAATACAAATGCTTTGTCGCATCACAGTGAGATGCAAACCATATTTGAGCGTAACAGAGAAAATATGAAGGAATTGCTGAATTCCTAGTGACGTCTTTTCACCAGTATACAGGAGTTTACGCCGTGTACGAACATCGAACAAGATAGCATGGCAACTATAAAGATTGCGGCGAGTCACTATCGTGAGAACATTGATTTACTGCCGATACTTTAGGCATCGTCTGCGATACCTACGAGTATTTCAGATTGGGAGATCGGTGATGAGATTTTAAGTTCAAATATAACATTGAAACTGCAGATTTTGTGCATCATTCACTGCAGATTTTATCATTTAGGTTCCCACTGATACTTAAAAAAAAAATGTTATGGGTAAAATAATTATTTATGAATATATTGTTTGTAAATGTTTTGAAGTCAATGAAAACCCTAATTGCATTATTACAATACCTTAAGTTAGGCCTCTAGTCTAGTCAACTAAAGCACTGCTCGGATAATTTGCTTGTGACATCGTGATTATGTATGTAAGTGCTCATTATAAAGGTCTAATCAGTACTGAGTGGTGACATTGTGTAGTATTAGACCCTATAATATACTGTTATTATATGGTGTCTAAGATAATACTAATTGATTTTACTATTATATTTCAGTGTTGTGTGTAATATGATTTATAAAAATAAAAAAGATTTATTTTTGTTAACTAGTTTATTGGCGCCGGCCAATAAAGTCACATACTTAGGTAAAATTTTCAGATTGATCGGTTATTTTTCTTTCAAAATATCTCGCCTTGAATCACATCAGAATCGGTTCAGTAGTTTCTGAGTTTTGCGCTTACCAACTAATCTTGCGATAGGTAAATTTTCATTTAATTGTATTTAAACGAGCTCTTCAGTTCAAAATATTGGTACAGGTCAAATATTACGGTTAAATTTTGTAGCAGAAATACCACAATTAGTTTGATTTACCTGTTATAGATCAAGGTATGCACCTGAATCAAATTTGCTAATTAATTTGCGGTTTGTATTTAATTTCTATTAGTTCGTATTGGTTGTGATAGATGTAATGTATCCGAAATATTACTGATATATTTGATTTGTGATCAATATGTTGATTAATTTATATTAATTTGGAGATTAATGTTTAGATTTTTTATAAGTCAAAATAAATACAATTTTAATTACGTTGGTGTACTTAAATTGCGGAAACCTCATGTTTATAGGTTCTAATCATGCAATGCCTAGGAATATAGGTACTCCATTATGTTTAGTCTAATAGGATATTTTATTATTACTTATTTTTAAAGGGAATCATAAGCGTTGCTGCGTTACATGAAATCTTATAATATGTGCAGATTTTTTATGAATTTTGCTACCAAAAATCTCAACAATGAATATGGTGACTGTGCACTGAAAATAATATACTTCCTAAAAATGTATGGCACGACAACAAAGAAAGGAATTTAATTTAATATTTTATTCCAGCAATTTAATTGATTACCGTGGTTTCCCCGTAGACGTTCGGTCCAGGAACGCCGTCGGCGTCGCCCGGAGATATTTCAAATACGCCGCATATTGAAATCCTCAAGCCATCATATCGGACTAAAATGACCCGTGACGACCCCGCCTCTTATTACGTGACGGTATTTTTTTAAAATACCCAAGGAAGGATCCTAGGTGTTATTATTTTCTTTATTAAAAATTGCTGAGATTTTGCGGAGTAACTTTCTTTTTTACTTTTAAATGAAGGAGCTACTATAAAATCTGCTTTGAAATGTCATATTTTGTACTTCTTTGAGCTCGTCCAACTCTTTTTAGAGTACATTTAATTTCTATGTAGCTGTTTTTCAAATATATATATCCGTTACATTTTATCATTGATATTTTTATAACACATAAAACAAATATTGCTTTGTTTTGTCTATTGAAACTTTCCTCGGCGTCGGAAGCTCGTTGCAATAAGTAGCGAAGCAAGATATTGACAAACATGTGCTTGTTTGTTCTGTTTCATAAGGTAAATGTTGATCTAAAATATTAAACGGCTGAATAGCTGAGATAAACTTCGGCTAACTTGAAGATGGCTAATTTCTGTATGAAACCGAGTAAATACATAAAAGCAAGTAATGCGACAACTTAAGTAAGTAGCCGGCCAGTGTGCCGTGGCGAACGCTTCCAAGTGGCTTCGTGTGGGTCTAGTTAGTTCCAGTAAACAAACACACAAGTCGCTGCAATCGTGATGTGACCATCGCCCAGATGCTCTAGTCTAAACTTGGATGTATAGCGAATGGAAGTGGTGGACATTGTTTTTGGTAAAATAAAATAAAAAAACACAATGTATTACTGTTGTTTATTACGGGTTTGTTATTAGGGGTTATTGTTTGTTATTACGGGCGTGGAGTCATTGACGTTTTCCTAGTTTTATTGTTTATTTAACTATTTTACGGTGATCAAAATTCAAGTTTGTTAGTTTGAAATCTTTTTGTACTTTTCATGAAGGTCATTAATTTGGCAATTTTTACTGACAATGCCGCAGAAGGAAAACTGTTGGATGTTGTGCTGACTTCTGTCTTATTTTCCTGTATAATTTCATCTAAAGAGTTTTATAGTTTTTGCGAGATAATCTTGAATCATCATTCAAATTACGCCATCCGATTTTAAACTTTGTTACAATGCTAATTAAGTTATAAATCTCTTGAAGCTTGGAACAAGTTAATGTGCGACTACCATGCTTACTTTAAGACGCAACGTATCGTTACTTATACATTTAGACATATAAATTGCTCAATACGAGTGCTTAGCTCTTGTCTTCAAAGTGTTCACGATTGAATTGATTACAAAGGGTAATCCAATTACGATGTAATCAAATTCAGTTCTTCATACTCCAAACATAATTGTATCAAAGCAAGAGTTAATTTCTCATATGACCTTTGTTGCCTTTTAGCCACGCTTATTTTGAGTTCAGTAGTGTAGTTTAGATAAGGTGTTATTAATTGGTTTGCTAGAAAACTTGTGTGTATTAGGGCCTTAAACAACTCCTTAATTAGATATTGATTTATTAGTATCTAAGTGTCTATTAATAACTGTCTAACCAGTCGAGTAATGAAAGGAGTGATATTGTATTTTATAGTCCTAAAAACCGAACTAAGTGATTACTTATACATCAGTAACTATTCTGAGACATTTTAAAATAGCTAAAAATCACGGTTTATCCACGTATATTAATGGACGTAGGCTGCGTGACGTCGTCGCGTCTGCACACGCTGCTCATGATGAAGAGTCCCTCTGTGACTCGAAACTAGTAGAGCTTTTCTCCATTAATATACGTGAGTAAACCGTGATTTTTAGTTAAATCGGCTGATAAATTGAATAGTATAGAAGTAGTAATTGAATAGTATAGTAGTATAGAATAGGCGATTAATAATTACTCCTTTTTTATTGGAATGACTTGTATAAAATGAATAAATTTAATAGAAATTCCTTGTCGTATCTATCAGTTGTACATCAATGTACAAAAGTGGTGCTGTAACTGTATCTTGCACAATAAAATACCGTTTACATTTGTGCTTTGTTGTTCACTTGTTTGCCGGTCGACCGTCCGCCTAACCCACGAGGATACCCGCGTTATTTATTCAAGAAATTCCCTATTTGCATACCTATTTAGATACGTTGCATAATTTTACCAATTTTCTATATGTAGAATAACAAAATTGACTACTTATGTATCTACATCTTTCCCTCGGAATCTAGAAGATGTTCTTGAACTACATTTGATTTGATTAATTAATTTTAATAATGATAAATCATTAAATATTCGATTTAAAATAATCGGTAGTTGTTGTAAATTTAACTGATCTAGTGAAGATCAGAGTTGATCAGAGTGTCATTCAAAATGAAACCACAAAATTATTATGATTAAACGATTTTAGTTAAATTAGATAAGCTTAATTATAAACATTAGCTCATAGCCATATCAATCAGCGTCGTAAAAGCATTTAACCGCAGATCACTCCCAGCGTTATAAATACACGAACAATTACAAATTAATTACAGTGAATAGAGCTTATTACACGAAGCGCTTAACAAACTAAAGTTGGTTTAAACTATTTCATTCAACGTATAATGTTAGTTCAGAACTTCCAGTGCAAATTCTTGGGTACGCCAACGGTTTAAATTGTACCATTCGATACATTGTATACAATGTTTAATGAGTTTTTGACGTGTCTTTATACAACTATTTTATCTCAAATATTTTTGGTAACAACTATTTTGCAAGGGTTTTCTACGGTAATTGGGCGTTTTAATTAGCCAGTTGGTGTTTTTAGTGCAGTTAACTTTGGAAGGTCCGTAAAAAGATATAATAGAATAGAGCTCTTTAAATCTTAATTAAAACCTCTAACAGATTTTTAATGTTCATTAACATTTACAACAGTAATACATGCGCTTTATTTTAAAAATGCATGCCTTCAGTCAGTCAACGTGCCCCACATTTTTCTATTCGGGTGAAAACTGCTTGCTCCTGTGTGCCACGAACGTCCATTCAGTCATATTTTGTGCAAACACCAACCATTTCGGTGCACCGTGTGAAATAAAATTTTGTGTCGGTGACGGCCGCAATCAACACAAACGCTTCTAAAAATGTCCGTGAACGGAGAAGGTCTGTTTAGTCAACAATTTGATGTCGGATCGGTACATCAAAGCGTTTTTGAATTTCAAAGTCAGTTTCATGCTTTGACTTTAGCTCACTCCATTGAGCTATATTTTAGCTCGTTCTATAGTAGTGGTGTGGGGAGAGAATTGTAAATCTATTTCTGATGGATGTCAATTTTATTTTTGGTACTGATACAAGTAAATACCCTTAGTATAAGTTTATTTTAAGTTTAAAGTGTAAAGCAAACTCGTACTAAGACTACAAATAATAATTTAACAAAGATTTCACCATTTAAAACTTCGATCACTGGTGACATGAAGGTGTGGTGACAGTTAAGTATGTTATTCATTTTAATACGTAACATTTTATGTTTATTATTGTTTGATAGTAAAAAACATAAAAATATACATAAATATGTTATATAAACTCGAGGATGACACACGACCAAGAAGTTTACTTACAGCAAACACTATGCACTACGCTCGTAACTTAAGTACTATAAAATTTAATGGATCCGCAGCTATTGTGGGTGAAGTATTTAAGTACAGACACGCTCGATCAAATTGGGTTTAACGAAAATCTCTCGTGAACGCAAACAGGACGGTTGGAGAGTGTGCCTTCAAATAGCAATGCAAGCAGATTTAACGTGCTTTAGGAAACAAAGCGAATAACCTCGGTCGGTCATTCAATGTTTTTGGCATTGTGCGCGTATCAGCCGAATTTTATCTGTGTTTTACACTTCAGACGAGAGATGATGTTGTTGAATAAAATGTGAACGTGACTGTACTTAAATTGTTTTTATATTTTGAAGCTTTTTTGTAATGATAAAGTTAAAAAATATATGCACGTAAGTCGTCGTTAAAAAGATATTTTCATGATTAAGTAGAAGTAATAAAGAAAAAAGATAGAAATTCTTAGACTTGACTTGAACATTTTTTTTCTTAAAAACTAAAATATTTTCGTTCACTATTTAAGCTATCTTTTTGTTAGATATAATATTGAGTACTTATACTGTATTACACTCAGATATGTAGTTCTTTTATAAGCGTAATAAAATAGCTATCGGTTTACACCTAGCACTAAAGTAACGTTGTGTTCCCAGAGCGTCCATTCAGTTTACCAACCAGTGGTTTTTAATTTATTATCGACATTTAAACTTTTAGAGAATAATAGGTAAAGTAATTATTATAGTTTATCTATTTAGTATTTAGTTTTTTAATAAGGTTTTTTATGATATAAGCCGGTAAACGGGTAGACGGATTACCTGATCGTAAGCAATCGCCAGCACCGCCACACTCGAAATATCAGAGGCATTACGCATGCGTTACCGGTCTTTTGGGGATAGGAATTTGAGGATTATTGGGGAATCGGGGATTGGAAACACACAGTGCAAGCGTTATTTCACGTCGGATTTATTTGAAGCCGTGGCTTCACTCCCAATGAGCCGGTCTATTCATGCCGAAGCATGGCTTTTCGCCACCATGTATGTATAATTAACAGTTTGTGAATATCCCATAAGTGCATCCCTGTCATGGCTTTCAGATTTATTCAATTGCGCTTGCGACTATTAGAAAAGAAAGTCATATAAAGGTATCGGTTATTTGTGGAACTTCGCAGGTGCTGAGCAGGACGATCTTTCAATTATTCAAGTGCAACGCCGCCGCCCTCCCTGACGTTGCGAACACAAACGGAGGTACGGATTTATTCTCCAAATTGCTGGAAGCTTCCATGTTGCAGCGTGATTTACGTTCTAAGATTTAGCACTTCCACTTGTATCGAAACGTTAAAACATTTGTTACTAACTCGAAATCTACAACCGTACTGTTTGAGAAAATGTCCGTTTGGGCA
Organism: Spodoptera frugiperda; assembly: GCF_023101765.2. Classification (NCBI taxonomy): domain Eukaryota; kingdom Metazoa; phylum Arthropoda; class Insecta; order Lepidoptera; family Noctuidae; genus Spodoptera; species Spodoptera frugiperda. The sequence goes on from NC_064240.1 coordinate 7,542,829, forward strand.
AGATTTCTTACTCTCACGTCGCCAGCGAAAATATGTCCGGAAGCGGGAAATGAGAATGTTTTCCACTTTTAATTAAGTCTTATTTTTGTTGAGACTCGCCCTCTTAATCTTGTGATTCGTGACCGACACACAAACTAGGTTTAACGTCGCTACTTGATATTGCACGAACACCTGGACCACTTCGTGAGTAACATCTGTTTCTAGAAATGTTTACTGTTTTAAATAATGTCTGTTAAACTGTCGTACTGTCAACCCTCGGTGTGTTTAAAATTAACATAATTTACCAACATACATGCTTTGCTTACATTATAAATGTTTTATATGTATGTTGTATGTATGTTGTTAGAATTAAAACACATTATAGAGAAACAAAGTAGCTGGGGTTCTTTATTTTCATCGTACCTTTGAACATGATAAGCTGCTCTATAAAAAACGAACGATCGCAGTTCACACAAAGCCGCAGCACGTAGCGGCGAGGCAATGGCAGAAGTAACAAAGTGGTGGAGCTGGATTTAGTTTACTACACGAGAAAATAAAAGAGATAATAACTGAGAACCACTCAACACTTTTGTCATTATACGTATGAGGGGTGCTTTATTTTATTAAAAGCATCGTTATTGTCTGTATGAATAAAGTGGGCCGCCTAATTATCTTGTCGACGACCGAGTATAATTTAATTACATTACTTTGTTTTATTTGATTTGCAAAAGTCGTTAATTAGGCGTTTGCATATTCCACAAACAACAATAAATTCCCTGAAGAAATATGGCTGTGTATCGTAATGTTTTGTAAAGAAAATTCTTTATGTGGCCGAAGCTTTTATGGCAGTAAAATGTTAAGCAGACCTTTACTTTTATGTGAGTCGGCTATTCTATTATTTAAAGGACACGCCAGCAGCAAATTCGAAATCTGGCGGGATTCCAAATTGAATTAAACGTGAGAGCGTGGCCGGCCTACTAGCGAACTTTGATCGTACGGCAATGTGTCGCCCAGTTCCTTACACGTCCTACCCCTTTAACGACTGCCGCTAAAGAAACTTACAATCGCGCTATGTATTACGGTCAGTTTGCTCCTTATAGTTTTGGTCACCCTCGCACTACTTGATACACATTATCACAACGTTTTGTGAAGCAAAATATCCTTTAGGGCTGATAACATCGTACTTTATGTTAACTTCGAAGGATGGAGTTGATCTATTTAGTTTTTACTGTGTCATGAAAGTTGTGTTGTACTACACTGTATCCCCGCAGGGTTCTACAGACCGATAAGTTTATTCACAACAGGATACAAAAGAAGTGTCTGGGTCTAACCAGTTCTTTGTTGTGGATAAATGAAACATCCGGAGTGCTTTTGTGAAATAATTCACATTTAATTAACAGAGTTGATTTAATTATGGTAAAAAACATTGTAGCAAACAAGATGAAACGGAGTGAATGATAACACCTAATGAATTAAATGAAATAGCGAGCTTTCCTTATTCATTTTGACCGATATAACAGAAACCTTTGTAGGAGGCAAATGGATGTTAATTTAATAAATAGTCCTTCCGGAAAAATAAATTGCCGTAATTGCGACCGAGTACCGGTTGGCAGGAGAGTGGGGCGTGACTCGTTAGCACAAAATATAGATAGGTTTAAAAATGGAAAAGGAGCTTTCATTTATTTAGTGCCCCAGGATAGCCATTCTTCATCTAATTTCTCGAAATTTCATCGATAGATTTATACCAAAACTAATTAAGATCGATTAATCTGGCCTCAATTACGCAGTCTAGTTTTCACAAACTAATGCTGTATTACATAATATAGCAACCGTGCACTTATTTCTAGTAACATAAATAATAAAATGCAAACGATCATTTGGTTCCGATAAAATTATTCCCTTAATGTTTTCATTAATTTTTATTTTTACGATTACAGTGTCGTTTACCGTTTTTTGATGCTGTTTAGTTTACCGTGGTTTTAATATTCGTCGTCTGCGGCTCGTAAATGAGGACGCGAAATGTTCCTGCAGCTACTTTTCTTAGTTCTGAACTTTAAATAGTCAATTAAGAGAAACTAGTTGCTGGTAAATGATGAACTTGCTCGCTCAGTGTTTGCTCCTGGTTTCAGAAATAAATTGAAGCCATTTGCAATTGCTTCGTTTGTTTTGACTTCAGAATTTTATATATTTTAGTTTTGAAGGATACATTTTTATTTATACTTAAAGACAGAAAGTAAAATCATTTGACTATCATCATCGTCATGATTGAAAACCAAATTTTTTTAGAAAACATAACTAAATATTGCTGCTGATAACAAAGCCATAAGTAGTACTTTTACGATGTAAGTCTACAATCGACGATAACTTATTAAACGAAAAGCAATAAGATTTTTCAAGACAAACCAAGGATGTAAATATTTTACAATAAGTACAACACGACTTTAAGTTTTTAATACAAGCAGCTTTCATAAAATCCCGGCAGTATATTTTCCGTACAGTTTAAAAGTAATAAATAGGTAGAAGTAATGGATGACCCCGAAACATCTGGCCGTCGGGTGTTCGTTATCGCGCGGCATCAGTTGGCGGTTATAGTGCGAAACTGTAACTTAACTCATTTAGCAATCGTCACGATCTCGTCTCGCACCTACCGTTTCAATTAAATTTCGCACAGCATTGTATTAAAAGTTTCGGCGGCGCTCCCGAACTATAAAGTACAATCAAATAGCTGAAGATCAAGGGAAACCTATTGATCTAACATGTGTAAACGTTGTTCGTTTGTTTTAATGACATGCTGTGTTAGTGTGAAATGAATTAGCCATGAAACTGTCGTTTCAAGTAAAATAATAGAGGGAGGAAAATCGATTACCACAAAATTGTAACTATTGACACATTTAGAACTGAAAATATCAATGACGCTGCTTGACAAGTCGTCCATCTTTGTCGTATAAAACATTAAGGTTTATCATACCTACATTTTACATTGTTATCATACATTAAACACTAGTATAAAGATGGAACACTTGTAAAACGTCTTTTATATTTTCAACATTATCTAGAGTAGGTACGTAAACAGAACATCTCGCCATAAAGGAAGTGATGGTCGGTTCTGGGAAATAATCTATGAAAGTAGATGAGAGAGGTCAGAAGCCCGTAAAGTGGGAACTTGGATGGTCTAACTTAAAGATATCAGTAGCCAGTAGCCAAGTTAGGTAGCTGTGGTCAGACTGCACTAGTTTCGTTGAAAGTGATCCGACCCAGTCGTTAAACTATCAGCTGACTTCGCCAAACACTTGTAACAAATACTTTAAGGTTTTCAAAAGTTCGTCCAAGATACCGTGAAGTGTATTTGGGTTAGTATAAAGACATTTCCGAAATGTGCAGCGTTTTGAACTTCTTATCAGCTACATGAGTTTCAGAAATCGCATTTCACAATAAGAACTACTATTATCATTTATAAATTTTATTCATAGTATAAACAATTAATTAGTTGGTTGAAATCTAATCAAGCCCAAATATCAAGCGACAGTTTTGTTTTGCACAATTTAACAAAATCTATCAATTGACCTTTGCTGTCGTTACGTCGTGTGTCACAAATTGTTTACGCCAATCTTGACGTATTCATCTAGCGACCTTACAACAGCGATATAGCTGAGTATACATTAATTGCAACGGTTCGCACTCAACGTTTTGATAAAGATGAAAAATTGTTTTCTCCGGCTTAGAGGGTTTCTTCCGACGATTAATCTTTCCACAAACCTATTGTTGAACTCGGCGGGAGGAACTTTTGTGTCCGAACTCCGACTGAGATCAAAAGGTTGCGATGGTACAAACCACTATGATTTTTAGAAACCATTTCTACTTAAATACAAGTAAGGGATAGCTAGCGAGGCCGGGAAAATATAAATTGCTTTTAGCGGACAATTGAAGACAGCCAGATGCATTTTTATAGAAGTTTTTTGGAGTCACGTCTACACAATTTGCTTTGGAAGTCGTTTGCTTTCTAAAGCAATTGTTGTAGGCGGCTGAGTCATCCGTAGTCGCACCTCTGTAGCGCACTGGAGTTTAAAGCTTAACAAGGAAGTCAAGGAACCATTAGTGGGATAATCGTTTGGCCTTAACAATACATAAAAAGCTCTCAAATAAAATCCACATTCACATTCTATACTTTGCAGTTCTAATTATGTTTATTTTTGTTACATAGATTCATACATCTCATAGGCGTCCCTGTTTTCCAAGTGCACTTGAATTATTCCGGTGCTACGGTCATGCACCAAGTATTAACATGGAATAAGGGAAAACATCATTAAAATGTTAAAGAAACATAAAAAGTTTTTAATTAATAACTACATAATTATTACGGTTACGCAAGCAAATAATAATAATGAGTGAAACTCAATAGTTCTCCTAAATGTGCACGGCTCATTAAATAACATCCGCCACGGCTATCATGATGGCCTAGTCATTAAAAAGTGCGCACGTCAATTTACAAATTAACCCGCGAAAAGCGAGAGAATTTTAATGTGTCGGACATGATGCACAATATTAGTAAAATGAAACGAGTTCATTAGCCGTTGCAGCTGGGCGCCATATTTCACTGCTCTACAATTTCCGCCCTGACATTTTTGCTGCATGTGAAATTTATACATAAAAAAATTCAACGTTTATTCAAAAGTACTGCCGATGGATTCCACATTGAGTACGCTCGGGTGTAAATAATTTTGTTTATAACCTAACCAGCTCTGTTTCGAAATGTGGTCGTTATTTTATTATGTTTGTTACCGCTCGTGGCAGCCAATGAGTTACTCAAATTCTACGTTATGCACATAATATTATTTAATTTTACGAAATGTGAGTTAAAATATCGTCAGCTATAATTGCGGCCCCTTCAAGCCGTTTACGACTTTATTATTGCTAACAACAAGGTTCTATAATAGAATTTTTAAATATTTGCGGTACACGGCACAATTGTACAAATGAAGGGAAGATTAATGCGTTGCGACCCCTATATATTTGTGTAGGGACGTTTTAGCGAGATCCGCACATCCAAAATTTATTTATAGGTTCATATAAATGACACACGTTTACGTGTTTCATTGGATCCACAATTTATGTTCGTTGAAAATGACATATTGCAGAGAAACAATTTTTAATACGCAATCACGTCAACACGATAGATTACGCCTTGTTTCGAAATCCTGACATCCTGCGGGTAGTCAGTCACTGAAAATAAGTACTCGGCACAAAATATATTTTTTATTAAAAAGGTAGAGCGAGGTGGCTGGGTTCACAAACAAATTATATTTTCGGGCTCAAACTACGTTGAACTTTTTATACATTTGCGTGGGCTTCAATTAAAACAAAACATTGTACATTTCACGATACTGTATATTAATTTAACAACATGAATGCCAACTAAAGTGCTGTCCGCCATCAAGAAAAGTATAAACTGTGTAGGTATACCACCACTCAAAATGAATTACTTTCACGCCTGTAACTGTAGGAGAAAAGAAATAAAGATTATCGTATTGTTTTGTTAAATTGATTACTTTTAGACTCAATTATTATTACATTAGTTACATTTAATAGTTTAAAGAAATATTTTAATTTGTGTTTGCCAAAGCGTACCCTTTGAGAGGTTTTGTGAGAATACTACACAGTAGTGAGGCAACGTAAAATATTAAAGACATATAACCGCGTTATAAATCTGCGCAGTTTTCGTATTCCAAGACTTTCCTTTGTGTTCGATTATTAATTATTATTCCCAAGTGGCCTTTGTTCCAACCGGGCCTTTTATTCAGTCCTTGACTGAGTTCGCAAGTAGTTACCACTTTCTGAATTAAAGTTACCGTTGGCGTATCGAAGGCGACATTTTATATCGAAAACCCTTGACTAGTTCAGACGGTATAAATGGTGTTATAAATCATTATTATATTTATAGGAGGGCATAAAATCGCGGCGCGCCCTTATCGTTTAAGTTGAAAAATTTCATAGCGCAGAAAGGAAAATCAGTTGAAGGAGGCCATCTATCATGTTGTGCGGCTATCCCGGTCCAAGGAAGTTATACGTCCGAGATACAAAATAACGCCGCCATCATCTGAGAGGTAAAATATTGGGTCCAGAAACTGGTAATGCTCTAACTTTTATACTTGTTATGGGATATGATCATATTTTCTACTCAAAAATGTGGATGGTGGAACAAAGCGTACGTGTTTGCGTAAGTAAATTAAATATTCTACATATTCATTTCAATTGTGGCTGAATTTTATGGCTAGATTGAAACACCCGTAAAATACAACTATTAAAAATTACTTTAAATAAATTTATTGAATAAGAAAAAGATAAATTGTATTTTAATTTAAGATTTAACTCCAACGTCGTGAAAATTGGAAAACGGTTCGTCTGTACGAACCTTTAGAATATTAGATACATCGATTAATCTTGCAAAAATTAATTAGCAGACGGGCAGCGCCGAGTGACGCGTGAACAGAAACAATGGAGTGGCGTTAATATAAACCATTCATTATAAAATTTTCATACACACAATATTTTAATTATTATGAGGTGTTCTAAGATCTTTCATTGATACTTTTAATAAAATTGCACTTTTTATTATGAAGTCTACTTTTTATTGAAACCTAAGCAATTGAGAAGATATGTAATATGTAGTTGATATGATAGATACTTTTACGGTACTTATTCTAACACCTTTACTAAATAAACACTTCTAAATTTATAAAAGCTCTTTCACTAAACGTTTAAAATGGAGGATACAAAATAATTTTCGTTACCGATCTATCACTTCGCCCATTTCTCTTTTTTATTCAGCCCGCATTACCGTGAAAGGTCTTTCTTGTAGAGAACTAATAAGGTTTCGCTTCTATTCAGAAGGCTAGGGGAGGCAAAGAGAAGGGTTTGTTATTCTATTATAATATTAAACGTAAGAGTTTCTTATAGTCTACGATGCTATTATAAAATGATATTGGATCTTTGGAAACGCTATCTGAGCGAAAGGAACAATATCGTCTGCATTTGTATGAAATTATAATGGAATATTTTTATAATACGTACGTACTTTTTCCTGAAATAGGTACGCTTTGTTATATGTATGGCTGCAGCTTTAAAGACTTGTGGATATATTTTTATTTCAAAAATCAAAAAATAAAATAAAAACAAAATAAAAATAAAATAAAAATAAAAATAAAAATAAAAATAAAAATAAAAATAAAAATAAAAATAAAATAAAAATAAAATAAAAATAAAAATAAAAATAAAAATAAAAATAAAAATAAAAATAAAAATAAAATAAAAATAAAATAAAAATAAAAATAAAATAAAAATAAAATAAAAATAAAATAAAAATAAAATAAAAATAAAATAAAAATAAAATAAAAATAAAATAAAATAAAAATAAAATAAAAATAAAAATAAAAATAAAAATAAAAATAAAAATAAAAATAAGAATAAAAATAAAAATAAAAATAAAAATAAAAATAAAAATAAAAATAAAAATAAAATAAAAATAAAATAAAAATAAAATAAACATAAAATAAAAATAAAAAAAAAATAAAATAAAAAAAAATTCACCCATTGCAGATTTAAAGCGGTGTAAAATTGACCATATTTTCCATACTGCGCACCTGAGTGAATGGCATCAGAAGTTTTCTACATGCCCGAACGGAGTATAAATAAATAACAAGTTGTCTTTATCCTCGATAGATGGCGTTGGGATCGAAATAGATTGCGCTATGGTTTTGTTACAATTATTTGGTTGGGTATCGGCCGAGCGCTTCGGTACTATTGTAGAAAATGTGTATTATCAGTCGTATGATTATTTGTCTGTAGTGGTCCTGCTGTTTCGTATATTCTAAATTGGTTTCGTTGTATTTGTCAATTAATGTTTAATTGGGTTTTCCTGGTTTTCTGGTTAAACTTTTTAACATCGATTATTAGTAGTTACTGTAGTTAGTTTTTTTAATAAAATTGTAAGTCTAATTTATAAATTAATTAGATTAGATTTAAGTCGTTTCAGTTTAAGCTTGGTTATTATAGCATAAAGGATAGGTTCTAATATAATTTCTTTTTTAATTGTTATAAATCGTAATTCGTAGCTTTCTTTAGTTTTAAGTTAGTTTTCATCTTAAGTTCGGAAAGATTATAATATTTCTTTAGTTAAAGTCCGTTTTTAAACTATTTTTTCAATGCCCTAAGTGAGTATACATCTATTAAAATCAAACGCAGAGCTCATTATGTTGATTTTTGAAGAGTTCCCTGGAATATCTTCCACATCTCATTTTTGAAAAGATCCCGCGAGATCGGGAACTCATCATCATCATCATAAGCCTATAGCTATGGGAACTATGTGGTTAAAACCAAAAATTTGCCGGAATTACATACATGTGTATCTTCACAAATAACTTTGGTTACAAGAAACCTCCACAGAGTAGAAACTGAGAGTATAACAAACCTATTTCAGTTTACGTGTTAATAAGATTGGCGCCAATTTATCTAATTCCTCACTCCAGGCAGGCAGCAACCCAAAACGCTGCGCCATAAATCCAAGTTAATTATAAAACATTTCAATTATAATCAAAGCACAATCTCCTTCATAATTACGTGTCGTTATTTAAATTAAAACTTTTACGTTCGAACTTCTCATTTCAGGAGCCATTACTCAAACGTGTAGGTTCACTCACAAATGAGATTTCATAATTAACGTAAGCCAGGTCGGGCCGTCAAGTGCATGTGAAAATTTAACGAGAAGAGCCGAGCCCGGTACTTCAGACCTATCTCAACCGTCATGCTAGCTAGTAGTCCGTGGCTTTGACATGAAAAACACTCGTAAAAACGAGTGTTTTTACATTACTGTGATTAAATTAATTTGTTCGATTAGATTTGTCAAGTTGATGGCCGCCCTGATTTCGAGGGAGATAGGCAGTTCCAAGTACGACAGAGTTAAGTCTTTCAAAAATATTTATTTTTGTTGAGTTTTATAAAGTATTTCATTTGTATCGCGAGGGTCTGGAATACGTGGTTTCCTAGAAAACCTAAGCTTCAAAGTTATAATGTAAAAATGTCTGATTTGATGTAATATGACCTAATCACAGAAATTACGTAAGCTCAAGGCGATTACTTCGTAAAGTTAATGGAAGAGTAACTGGAATTTTGTTCTAAACCCCAAGTGGGTTAGCAAATGAAAATTGGCATACATTTTTCAAAGTTACATTCATAGTAGAATAGGACAAGTTTTGTTGTTTACAAAAATACCTTGTGTACGAAAGTTTTCCATACGTTATTGTCTGTTACCCGAATTCAGTATTGTAGAATTTGTAAAAGACGTATTCTATTTACATTTTCTTTAATCGTCAAACGTTAAAATCAAAATTAAGTTATCTAATCTTAAGTATCAACGTCCAACACTTGTTCAATGAAAGAAATCAGGTTCTAAATATAGCAGAAATGTAGACGAAAATTTCGAATACAAAATCAGGTGCTGCTGGCGATAGACGCTCTTTAAATAAGAGGGAAATTACTTATTTTAGTATTGGTGAATGCTGAATATACTTACAATAGAATAAAGTTTTAATCAGAGCTGGTTTTAAATTGTGGATAAGTATAAGTTGATTGCAAGGGTGATTGGCTAAGCATAGTGATAATGTTATTTACACTACGTCATTTCAATGGTGGCATAAAAATAAAGATAATGATGAACAGCTCTCGTCATAACTGAAGATGTCCAAAACCCTGAGTTTAATTAACTCAAAGTATAATTATATTTTATGTATAGTTCAATCCGCTCCGACAGACTGGGGCTCTTGTATAATTAGTCGGGATTTATCTCCTCTGGTCGGGCTTCGAAATCGTTCCGTTAACAAATTGCATTATAAGCCGTCTTACAAAGTATTATTTTAATAGCTTATTATCTTCTAGATATAATTCTGTTAGCTTTTTTACTCATCAGTTTTCCAGATTGTTTTTTCAGAAAAAGTTACAAATTGTTTTATGGATTTCTATTATAAATAGTCCCTTTAAGCGTACTATTGTAGATGACACAGTGACTGCCCGGAGCACGTTTATAACATATTCTAGCTTAATAAAAATGACAGTCACAGTAACGCGTGTGTTCTGAAAACATGATTTAATAGAAGTAGTATTATTTTGTTAGTAAATTAAAAAAAATATTTGCAATTTACTTGATAAAATGTTTACTGGACGTAGGTTACATGAAGCTAGTTAATAGAAACGATTATTTCTAATCCATCCTTATTTTAACTGTTTATAACACAATTTTCGCACTTATAATTTTTCTATTTGACTATTGCTAAAGTATATGACTATTTTTTTAAGCGAAACACGTGTTACCTTAATTGTTGACTAAAATACTATGTAGTTAGTAGACATAGTGATTTTTCAGATACGTTAGGTAAAAAAAATAACACGTAAGGTTCAATTTATCAAAGTCGTACACTTGGATAATAAAAACCTACGCAGACTTATCCTCAGCATCTTTTGTTTTTACTTAACCTTGAAATTACGTTTAAGTTAGTAACACATTCTATTCAAAGACTCCTTCAATATCGATATTCAAGACAATGTTAATTTGCTCGATAATGAAAGGAAAATGTTCATAGCAACGGTTGTTGAAGTGGAAGGAGAGACACACGCCACTGATCAAGCAGCCATTTAGGGCTGACACTTGATAATTTTACAAAACAATGAGTAAGAGTAGCTTTTCGGTTCAATTGAAAATGTCGGTATCTTTATTGAAAGGTACATTTGAGTACATAGAAAAATCAATAAAATAATACATTTACTTGAGTTTAAAATAATCGTTCTACCGGTTACGGGCTACGCATTAAGTGCTACGCGCTACGAACTACGAACAATTCAACTGTAGAATGAAGGCTTTTAGATTTAGAGGGTATGTAGGGTAGAAACTTGGCTTGATAATATTCCATTTTGATTTCTAATTATTGTAATTTACGTAAAAGTCAATGTCTGTTCATGTCTATTAAGACATAAATAAAGTATGATAATACTCATGTCGATTATAATCAATTTATTATTTAGTATTCAATTGTTCAAACTCTCCTTAATATAAAAATTATCATATAAGTCTGTCGCCTGATATTTACTTAACACACAAACTAATCCTTTGATAATTATGTTTGAATTGGCATTATACTGAAGCGTTTAACATTAAATGAAGACTCAACTCAATTTGGGTCATTACAAATCTAATTTTACTCGAAATATTGGTTAAATCGCAGGGTCAGCCAACTTTAAACAAATGTAAGGAAATGAAGCCTGATTTTTTTTTGGTAAAATAAACGAGGCCCATAACTCGGTCACAATTACTTACGTTTCTCAACAGATGCGACGCTGCTGCCGCTAATTAACCAGCTCTACGCAGATTTGGTAAAAAATATTAATTTTCATGTGTCAAATAATTTTCACAAAGTATTTTTGTCGTATCACACGTTTTTATTAGCATTGGTAGTGTTAGTATTTAATATTTAATATAACATTTCGTAAAAAAATATTTGTCGTAGTCACTGAAACATGACATGAATTTCAAGTGACATTCTTTTCTATACAAAACGAAACACGAAACCACAAAAAGCAGCGATTACATTAATTTCTGTATATTAAATTAAAAGTGATTTTTATTACCAACGTCTAACTCCCATACAGCGGCGGCGATATTACGAGGAACAATTTTTATGACAAATTGGGGGATCCTTACAATTAGTGCCATCTTCGCGTCTTTCAAAGAAGTGTCGTATTCAACTAGACTAATGAATGTCATAAATTTACTGAAGGAGCTCTTCAAACAATTTGGAAGACTTATCACGATGGTCCATTCAACTTCACAGTTTTAGTAAAATATTAGCCACGATAGTCTTTTAGTCTGCTCATTGGTCTATTGAAGACGTGATGTTTTGAAGTACATAGTCGGTTATGGAGTAAATTTTTATTTGTTCTAAATTGTTCGTAGTGTTCTGTGTGTTATAACTTTTGATTGATTTAGATCACAATTTTGTAACAAGGGAATATTGTGCAAATGTCTTATCTCTCAATCATACTTAGCATTGGCAATACTCAGACACCGAATGGGTAATGTACATACATTGCTATTTATCAAATTAATAACGAAACGCTCCAAAATAAAATTCAATTTATGTCATCTTTCAGACGACAAATGGTTATAAAACTATATACATGTAATGTAGTATTATTATAAATCCATATACTCTACCAATCTCTATATTAATTTAAAAACGATGAAAATCACCAAAACTTTATCGAGAAAATACGTACACATACACAACACACATAATACCGACAGCAACTTAATAACATGGCACACAGTATGAAAACAGTCCCTCCCAAATATGTACGTTACTGAAATCAATGAGAGTTTCCTTTCATACCGGCCAAATGGTACCCAGTCAGTTTACTAAGCTCTAAACTATATTAGGTAATTTGCGTGCCAACCGTCTATAAATTGGCCTTCAATAAAATATGTGTACTCCGTGACCTAACTCGTGGAATTGCTTAACGCCGCACTATCGAAGCTCCAATCTGCTTAATACATACGACATAGCAGTGTCAAGGTACACAAATTAATATTCAGCCTGTATATCACCCCACACACCTGGCGTGTTGATTCAGTCCACGTTATCTAACGTACTGTGTTCTACGATGCATTAGTGCATTAGTTGGCTAAATACGCGTGCACTAAGTGCGCCGCTGTCCACGTACGGAAGATTATTACCCATAGCCATCCGCACTAGCTACAGTAAACCTTTGTTGCCGTAATACGTTAGTAATCTCGCTAAATGCTGTCCAAGTTCTACTGAATTTACCGGAGGATTTATATTTCATTGTTTCTCCTAATGTATGTACTTTTGCTTGTGTTTATAATTCTTTGGATAGACTGGGCTAAGTCCCAGTCTTTCTATTTCACGAGTTTTAAGGCATAAAATGAGTCATTCTTATTATCGTCTCAATAGAAAATAAACACATTGCTTATTTACTTCTTGTATATAGCAGTCCCTACGTTAATTCCTGAATAATTTTCTTTTAGAAAACAGCTGTATTCTAATTATTCGTAGATTGCAAAAATCATAACAAAAACTGGCAGCTCGCAGCTGCTGTTATTTTGCTTTACAATCCCAAACGTTGCCTCGGGCGGCACCCGGAAATATTTGACCGTACCTACCTTTATTATTACAGCACGCACGAGTACAGGAAAATTAGAACTCTTATGATTTTAACATTGTAATCCGTTGTTTTTGTGGACTAATTTTAACTTGACTTGTTCATTTCAACATTACGTATGTTTTTTGCCGAAATGGTTGTTGTTTTATAGTCTTTACTGATTTTCTTAGAACAGCCGATATTACAACTGAGAAGTAGACTGTCACTTGTTAATTTTGTTGATGATAATTTATATTTCTAAGGTTGTTGCTAAGGACGACAGTGACATTTTATTTCCAAATTTGTCACTTCTATCAGTGAGCGTCCGCCAATTAATTAATAAATCATGTTAACACATCACACATCAACGATTAAGGATTGAGAAAATAAAATAACATATTTGACATCTCCGTTATTGATCTTAATTTTACGAGATCCTTTATTTTTGGTGAATTAATGTGTAGGCAAATTCCGACGGGCCCTGGAGAAATATTGTCTTTGTACGTTTTGTTTTGTTCTCATTTGCGGGAACAGGGCGGTTGCTTTAATTTGCCTCTTGCGATAAGGAATCCAACAATACAAGGTGTTTACTTGACGCACTTTCCTCGCCGAATGTTTTGTGAGACGTTTTATGAGATGCCATTAAAGAGAATTATGGCTATTGTTCAAGATATAGCGGTTCAACTTCATTTTAAACGAGCTCACCGCCCTTCAACGCGTCTTGTGGTTTATTTTACTAGCCTCCTCTGATTAGTTAGCTGGCATTGTGTGGGAGACACTCTTACATGAAGGTATTGTTGTAATATCGCAAGCCTGCAGCCTTCTGTTGTGCTTCTCGTAGATATTGATCAAGTGTTGTCAAACTGTCTCTCAGATTTCTCAAATCAATAGGGACATCAGTTCTATTGTTTAAAAAACTAATCTCAAAAGTTAAGTTTTTCATTAACTTACATGAACAGTAAAGGTAAGAGTCATTATGCACAGCTCTTTATAATTAACAGTAAGTTAGCATAAGTACCACAGTCGGTTTACCACCGCTATTAATTATGAAGGTATTTTCAACAGTATGAATGTCTCCGCAACAGACCGCTGACCGCGCCAGTAGGCTGCCATAAAGAATGATCTAGGGCAGATAAAACCATAATGACTACACTTAGTACCTGGATTAGTACAGACGATAAATAGTCATACTACTTTTAATGTATGAACTTGCTGATTAGATTTTTAGTAATTTATTTTTCTAGCACATTCATGAATAGGTAAGGAAATTAATTGTAGCAAATTTTCTAACTTAGCATGCTATGCTTTTAAGCCATTACTAGAATCATCCAAGGTTTTTCATAGGTCGTAAATATATATATAATCCTTCGTGGATAGATTTGGTTTTAGGGTATCATGTTTTTATCTGAATTTCTTTTTAAAACCTTACGCTACTGTGTTTTTTAACTTTATTTACGTTTTCAATTTCGAAATACTGTTTTCAAAACAAAAGTGAACTCGATACTTCGATTTTACAAAACGGCACGGCTGTTTCCATGAAAATAATGTGATTACCTTGACTCGGGGAAAACTTTTTTTCATCGTTTATAAAGTAGATTCAAAATCTTATTCAATTTAGCTTAGCCTGCAAAGCTGGGGCAGGGGCTAAACAATAACGGTAATACTTGTTCAATTCTGTTTCGCTTCGAGCCGATAACTGGAATAACAAAATGTTTATGGAGTTGGGTCGCCGTCACTGAAATAGCAGGTATGATGTCACTGGTGTTTTCAAGCGGTCTTACCTCTAATATCTTCGCCCGCGCCATGTACTACACTCGGGGCACTGCAGTAATCTGTTTGCTTGGGAGTTTGCGATGCGACGTATACGTACAGCTATTTCGACACTCCGTTGCACGGATATTCCCCTTAATTCTCTAAATAATATTGTTTACGTTCTCTTTAAGTGATAACCTGATGTTCCTTTGTTGCTCTAGTTTTGACGGATTGTGCTCGCGGCCTTGCTTTGGTGCAGGTTGATGCTATTTAGCTATACGTTAATATTTGCTATTTGTATTAACATAATTTACCACATAGATTTTAAATGAAAATCATTCCCTTTCGTCCTGGCACTTAGTCGGCATATTCATGATGGTTTTGGCATTACAGATTAATTTAGGCGATAGTGGACAATTGTGAATTGTCTAAGCCCCGGTGCAGCACTACGACAAAGTACAAAATCCTCTCCTAAATATTTGAAACCGGTTAAACAGTTTGTAACAAGACAAATAAAACATAATAAAGACTAAACCAAAATGGGATAGAACACAAAGCTCATGTTTAATAACGTAAGACAAAGAGAGTGGCTGAATTGCAAAACGTTTGGAAGAGTTGGGCTCTATTCTGGAGTAATTGCCGTGCAGCATACGCTAGCAATCGTAAAACAATAGATAGGTAGTGGGTACCTACCATACTATTATTGAAGGCATGATATTTTCCGTCAGTCGCCTCCGGCCTGTAAACGGTCGGTTTGGCATCATGCCAATTTTTTTGTTACCCTTGTCTTTCATAAAAACCCACTGTGTTGTCTCTTACTGATAGAATTAATCAGTTTAATGCGTATTACAATTGCAAAGTTTATGTTTCTCTGTGTACGTAAATCGTAAATCTTCATTTGTTTTCACTTATGCTTACTGTTTTGTTGCTTGTTTCATTCCAGCACATTATTCATGAATATTTAAGACTTAAATGCTAGGTATTACATTAAATATATCTTAGTAAAGAAAAATGATCGCGCTATTGTTGCAATGTCACCAATTTTTTATAGCTTAAGTATATCTACACAAGTCAGAGATATACAATAAGCTGTGACTACGACTATCTCATTAGGTTAGTTACTAGACATAAGCGAGATAGCTAAGGGATGTACTACTGATTTATTGGTTTCTTGGTTGGAATATGCATTTATACTCCTATTTTTAACTAGCAAAAAGAAAATATTGTAACTAAAAAAGAGGCTTTGAGGTTTTTTATTGTTGTGTTGTTTTATATCACATATGTAATACTATTACAATTATTACTTTAGATGTGTAATAGTTACCGTAAGTTCATGAAATATATTCAATAACACTATAATTATAGATACTCTAGCTGGTTAAGTTAAAGTTAGATAAATGACCGAACGTTTATTGGCTCAACGGATAAACTGAAAGTTTGCCAGATATTTCACTTACTAATCGATAGGTACTTAAACTTTGCTGACTATGCTCTTGTAATACTATGGGTATGTCGGAACATATGTGTACATGGAGATTATGAGTTAGATCGTCGCTTAGTCCGTGGAAATTTGGCCTACTATGTCGCCTGTCGTTCGCTGAGCGTTTTGAGAGGGACATGCATTCCCTTTTATTAAATTGTTTTATGTCAGAGACATAAATCACAGTCTGTAAATGTAGTTTCCTATCTGAACTGTGAAAAGTATCACATATTTTTGTCTAATGAAGTTAATGTAAAACCAATTATATGTAGTTTTCTATTCCAATTACATCAGTACTTTTATTGTTGTTGGTCACTAAGCAATTGATTTATGAAATAAACTTCGATATTTACCTATACGTTTGTGCCCAGTAGTCATCATCAAAGTCATAAAATATATTTCTTTTATATGTTTTTGTACAAATACAACAATTTCTCTTTCTTTGAAATAAGTATCTATATAAAGTTAGATTTCTGATTGCAAAAGGGTAATTTTTTAAAAAGACATCCGCCGCTGTTGAAACATTTTGCGAAAAGCAAATATTTTTTATGGATTTCCCGTTTTAAAAATGATGGACTAAGCGTATTAAATAGTACGTTGAAAGATATAACATTTTATAATAATTTTAATTGAATAGGAAATCTGACCTCAATCGGAATGAGAATACTTAAGGCCGGATGAAGAAGTATAAGGGGCTTAGATTTTCAATTGCTATTATTAATTTTGTGCTTTGAGAGAATTCCAGACTTCTTAGTCCAATATTCGTAGAAGTAAAACATACAAATAGAAAGAAAGCTTACAATATTATACCTGTCTTGTTTGAAAAACGTAGACTCTTGTCATAATACAGCTTAAGGAGCTCAACTATTTACGATTTTGTTCACTTGATTAGTGTTACTGCTGCACCGAGAAGTTTTATTTTCCGCGTCCAGAGTTGGTCAATATACTAAAACATATTTGATTTTCAAAATTCTCAATAGTTGTTTGGCGTCTTGTACACAAGATAATAAGGACGTCTTGAAGACGGGAGTGATAACATATCTGGCAAAGAGTAAGTGTTTAGAAAGAAAATTTATTAGTGTTTTGGAAATAACATGTCTGAACAAGCCCTGTATAAATCATAGGTATAATTGGTGTGTACAAGCGTCAGAGTCGGTAGGTAACTAGGTCTGGCAAGGTCGCACGGCACGCTTAGCGCCAACAGTCGAGTCTACGCAAGTGAGCGCAGCAGAGCCAGCTCGCAGCAATTAGTCGCCGGCGTCAGTTGGTAAATATTAACACTGGTAATTGTACGTTGAACGTCAGCTCCCTCGATGTTCGTTACAGTGCCCACTTGCAACCTGAATACAAATGAATCCATTATACGAAAGTGCGCAGATAGCACATCGACACCAATATCACGTAACACTTGTGTATGATCAAGTACTAACTTGTTTTCGGAAACATTCACATGGTAAACAGTTGTTGATGGATTTTCTTTCATTTCGTTAAATAACTATGTAATAATTTTCTAAGGATTCGTTGACTATGAGCAATAAAAGTTTTGTTACGTTCTGAGAATCGGCACCCTACAGCCTATTCAAGCATTCACCTCCACATATGTAGACAGATACATTTATATCAACAAAATATTTAACGGAAACCATAGGAAATTGTATCAGCAAAGTAATTGTATGTTCAATATAAATATTGTAGGTGACAAAGTCGGATCGAAAGAAAGAAATAAATTATAAACAGATGTGTTGGCCTTTTGTAACTTCACCATGTTCAAAATTACGAACAAATCTTTGTGTTATTGTTGTCAAGTGGTTTCTTGAGTGAATCGTGTTGAACAACAGAACAACTGTAAACAAGCATGTTTTGTGTGGAACAAAAAAATATTGAAACAAGTTGTTGACAGCTTCCTTTCAATTTTGTTTTTTTTATTGTTTACTTTATTTATTTCTTCTTTGTATCTAAGAATCTTTTTACATTGTTATAGATCTATAGAGGAAGAGCTTACCTATTGAATGAAGTTCTTTCTGAAATCAGGTACATAGAAATTATATTTATGTGTTGGTTTCAGGAAAGGATTATAATGCTTTATATTTCTGTTTCTATGGCTTCATATTACATAACCTATGGTTTACGGTTGACATTTAGCCAGAAACATTCCACTTTAAGAAGTGACTATTTTTGTCACTAACAAGTATTTAGGGCCCAACCACCTTGACAAGAAAACATAATTAGCGTCGTAAAACGGTTAATTTAATGTACCTAATGTTAGCTTACTGTTATTTTGCATATGACTAACTGTAGTAGAAATAATATAATTAATTACCCAACAAATGAAACTATACCTAACTGTCCAGTACAATTAATGAGTAATTTTACAATCAGTGTATTACGGTAAATTCAATTTATGTCCAATATATTTAACTTACTCGAACATTCAATAAAGGATTTATCCACAAAATTTTCCCTTGTGTTACGAGGATTAATCGATTCGGTCTACTATTATTTAATTTCAATGTATATACAATAAGCCGTATTACAATAGGAGTGATTTATATGGACACCTAACATAGGATCAGACACTTACAGGCATTAGTCTGTCTATATAGCGAAAATTTCTAAAGGCCGTCATAATGTCAATGCTAGTTTTCCCGGCGACGGCTCTACATACTAGCCACTACTGAGAATTAAGCCTGAAACCTTTAGTAAATATTCACGTTTTCAACGGACTCGATCGTCCATATTTCATTTGAATCTATAAATACGATCATAATTCATCCCAATTAAATTGCATGGACTCCCCAAATTATCAACAATGCCATTATACATGATGTATAATGCATTACAAAGATCGTTTGTACGAACTAGAGATGGGGTAAAGTAGTTATTTATTTTGAGAGCTGGATTTATTTGCGGAAATGGGTTCGACCCACATTACTCAAGGGAGATTTTGCTGAATAGGACTGTAAAGTATGCCTTTCGAATTGAGATAATTTATTGTGTTTTGAGCGGATCTCGTTTGCTGTATTTTTGCCTGGTTTTTCCGTTGATTGTTTGGTTAGTTGAAAAAGGGATGATATGAATAATTTTAACAAGGGAATAATTCTATACCTCTCTGTAAACATGATTGGTCCTTCGTATTCTATGCTGGAAAGGAGTTGCTGATATGGTACTCGATAAATAATTCTAATTAGGCAAATTTTAATAGTTCATAACTTGCTCCAATAGTTAACGTCTATTTAAATATAGGACACATACTTTAAAACAACACATACGGTAGTGACTCTGATTTTAAGATGGCTTGTAATTTAAGTTATAAAACCACGTTTAATATAATTGTACGTATAAATGAAGGCAAGGGTACCAGTGTTTAAATAAACATGAAAAGTTTACCTCGAATTATAATTAGACATCAAACCAGCCAGCGTGGAGGTTGCCTCGAGAGGTTACAAAAACGGGTCAAGTATAGTTTTCATAACGCACTACTAACACGCAACGATCGTTGTACTTAAAATGGAATAAAAAGAAATTATTTTACTCTAACTTCGTACTTACGTTTAAGCTTCAGTCGGAGCAAAATACTTAGGTACTATGGTTTTGTTTGCTTGGTTTCTTTTATATTTTTCTAGAAATTTTTGTTTTATTTCTAGTTAAAGACCGCATAAGTACCTACGTTACTGAAAGTAAATGAAAATAAATATGTACCAATATCTACCCGGTGATAGTTGATTAATTGAAATTGAAGACGTTATTTTAATTAGTACAAGGACTACTGGCTTCGGAAGAAATAAGAAAGAACAGAAAAAGTCTTTAAAATGTAAATACAGAATGAAAGAGCGTCCCCCGATTTTTCCAATTTACTTTATGGCTGATGGAGATATTGATTATAAATCGATTGTTCGATTGTTCATATTCGTTGCGGACTCGTTGAATGGAGAATTGTAAATAAAAGGGAAATCTTGGAACGTGATTTGGAAAACATCTTCAGCATTAATTTGTGCACAACCAATATAACTTGATAATACAATAATACCGACGTGATGTAGAGATCTGACAAGTAATCTCGGCGGATTTCATTTTAGTAGGCGAATTAAATCCTTATGAATATTTCATGTACGATTTTGGTATTTTCACAGAGTGAATAAATAAACTTATATTTTGTGTCTGCGCATAACATTGCCTTTAATACGTAGTCGTTATTATAAATATGATGTTCGACCCTAATTTACCGGAGTACAGAACTATTAGTACCGCAATAATAATATTGTCGTTTTAAACTTTGCAAGGGCACGTTTCTCTTAATATTATGTTACGTCGTAAGCATAAATCAAGGCAAACGCGGGAATATTTTAATACGTAAGGGTTTTGTAAAGCAGTATACAGGACATCTTCCGTGGGTCCCGCAGTTCATTAAATGTTTGTGAGTTCATTCGAAATATATTTCACGCATTAAACGGCCTTACCATTTTATCAAGATTACAACCGCAGCACGCAAATCCTGGTTCATTTACTTTTCTTTTCTAATTTTGTGTGCCATATTCATAATTTGGGCCTTCGCATAAAGAGGTTTAGGAAAATATATACAGGATTAATCTATTCCTTTCCTCGTTTTGTGTGTCCTAAAGAGGAAACAAACTGATGTAATTTGGCAACAACCTTAGCTTATACATTTTAATTATGTTCATAGTTCATTACGGGCAGTACAAGTATTATATTCATACATTCATTCATTCATGCTATTCAGAAATATTATTCACGACAATTTATTTAACAGTGAGCAAATAAATTACAAAGATAACATTCAAATAACGTCCTTTTATTTTCGTACATAGAGTTGTATAATAAAGTAACTATAGGGAGGCGCCTAGGGTTGATTGTTGCTTGATTAATTTACACCTATTTGAATTTGTCGAACTAATGTTCAAGTAATTTGCGTAACGCAGGGCCAACCTTATAGTTTATAGTTGATTAAGGAATCCATAATAAGATAGTAGAATACGTAACAATAGGTACCTTTGGCTTTGAGTGTCAAAGAGCTTGTCGCCTCAAAATTAATAGAACTTCTGCATTGATCAGGTGGTCCACAAGTTGCCGTGAACTCAGTGCGGCCTCAACAATGCAATGATTAAAGCTCCGAAACTTCGTCTTCAATTCAATTAAACACTGTAATATAAATTACTAGAACCGTATTGTTTCAAACATACTAAATATACATAATATTACCCCTGTTTTATTTCTAAAGGGCTCAGGTGCGCATAACCACACCACGCCCCCTCTTCGTCAGTTTTTTTTTATTAGTCCCATGGGATCTCACCCTATACCAGAACCAATTTCATACCCCATGCTGTTATCGGAAATTATGAAATCGAACAACCAGAATTTGGCCGACATCTTTATAAAATTAAACACAAAGAGTTTAATTCAGGCCTTTTAAAATAATTATACACTTTCAGTTATATAAAAGGAAATGAGACTCTTTCAATATTACTGAGTAATTGGCTACTCACGGACACACGTACATCATTATTTAAATGTATGTTATAACAATATTGTACACGACAATTTTTGTTTTTAGATTTCAGAATAATGACTGTAGTTATGACAAGTATAAGTCGAATAAGTACTAAAAACGCAATTTCTTTTATTGATTTTATAGTAACTTATTTTTGTGAGTCTGAAATATGGCTTTGTTGTTTATTAATTTTATATCAGTGTGCCCGATAGATGCCTGATAGATGGTATGCCATCACTACAATTTGTTTTACAATATTTATTGTTTGCTCGTTTAATGTTAACAACCAGTACAGAGCTATTTAATTAGAGTAGTTAATGATTAGACAATTCCCGTGATAGTCCGTCTGTGTGGAGGACACGCCGTCAATATTGTGCGCGAACATTAGCTCATTTCTCTCGGGCCAATCACTTACTACACAATTAGGACAACAATCATCCTAAGTGACATGTACAATTTCGAATCATTAGAAACGGTATGCTAGATTAAAATCAATTCAGGACATACCTGAATTCATTTGTATATTAGGTTTTGACTCTTACTTTGGTCCGCAGTTACTCACGTTTTTTTTCTTGAAAACATATTTCTATCTGCTATTGGAAACTGTATAAAAATTGGTTCAGCAGTTTTCGAGATTTTTGCGATAAAAAAGCAGACAGACACTGCGAAGTGTTTGTGTGTATTTTAACCTAGTTATAAATTGGTTTTTTTCTGTACTTAAAAATAAAGGGCTGTCTATTACAACCTTAAAAATAATATTATATAACCGGGTATGAGTAATAACTGCCAAATTAAAGTACATTATAAACCAGTTCCAGTTACTCACGCAATGCGACATATTTTACAATACGGAACTAATAATATAACTGGTAAAAGTACAAATACGCCATCAGGGAATAACAGGCCTTGATGAATGCTACACATGTTGTGTTTTAAATATTACCTTGAAACGAAAAATGGAACAAAATATTTTGTTACCATCACACTGTTATTCACAAAATGCGAGCAAATGGGGACACAATAAATATGCAAGAATAATGTTCAGTAAAGCTTTAGTTACAATACACGTGTGTAGAAGTAGATATTACGCCTAAAGTCTCAAAGAAAATTCAACAAAAGTATCTCCTGGATACATGAAAATGTTGGTTTATAATGAGCTCTGGAATTTAAGTGTTCCCTAAGACAATGTTTGCTCGGTAAAATATTCTTCTATCTCCTTCAACAAAAGCTCATTTAAATTAATTTGATTTTGCAAGGCCACCTCCTGTAATGTACTTCAAAGACGGTCTTACTTCCCTCAATGGCTCTTGATAATCGAGACGCTGTTTCAAGAAGTAGAAAGTTTTTTAAATACACAAAAAATGCTTTTAGAGAACTTTTATTAACTCATTTTACACTTCCTAACGGGAGGTCTCGAGCTCGAGCAACGGCTAAATTCTTTCTTATTATCTTTTCAAAACATTTATTAATTTACTCATACTTACTTATTTAACTTTTATGCATTTCTCAGATTAAATGTTGGTTCTTCTTTTTTATGACGAAAATAAAACTCTTAGAGTAACTGATAACCATGCCAACAGTTTTATTTCATAGTTAAGTTTCTATGACTAATCTACCTACCCAATATTTTAAAGTACAATAATAATTTTCCTACTATGTAGGCACTACATTCTACCTCTAAGTATCTAGCTATCATAAGCGAACAGTCGTAAAATTAAGCAACTATAATAATGTAGGTATAATAAATATCTTTCTAATTATTCCGAATTTAGAATTTATTGTTCACTTCAAAGGTATACTTCCTACCTATGTCTAGAATCTATGTTTAGGTTAAAAGATCTAAAGATTGTTTACGATTTTTTGCCATACCCAACAGAATGTTGTCGGTCGAAGCTGTAGTGGAACTTTGTAAAATATCATCTTTACTCGCCATTGAATGGTAATCGTTCATCTCCGACCACGCTGGGTCGGATTTGGCTATTCTTTTCCTTTCTTTTATTTTTGTGTACAACAAAACGGAAACCATGATAAAAAACACAACGAACCCTAACGAGCACCCGACTATTAAGCCCATTCGGCGATTTAAAATTGACGATATTTGGAATTTTTTAGTCGCTTTGGCTTTTACTGTTGTTGGCTTCCTAAATGTATTAAATGAAACGCATTCGCTCGAAGGAGATCGCATGAGTATTGCTGCTGCCACATCTTGCGTGAGTCTGGTTGTAGAGTTGGCATTGTCGTCAATTGTTTTATTAACTTCAGCCACTATTATCTCGTCTTCGTAGTCGATAGGTTCCTCTGATAGAGCGATGACACAAACCACGTAGTTTATATTTGGTTCTAGGTCCTTAATATGAACGGATACTTCACTCTTTTCCAAGTATTTTGATTTTACCTGCAAGAAAAAATGTTTAGTATATTGTGCAAAAAATGTTTAGTATTAGTGTTTAATATTTAAAGAATTCTAGTTTTTTTTTTGATTAAGTGTAGTCACTTACATCAGTGTGTCCATCTTCACCGTAATATAGGATTTGCAAAGCTTTGATAGCGGTGCGGTTTCTGATGAACCAGGAAACTGATACAGAGTTGTCCTTGTGTCTGTCTACAGAGAGCTGTGATATCACTGGGACATCGCATTTTTCTTTCGGGTATTCATTGTTGAAGCAAGTAACTAAATTAGATTTTATAACTTTTGGATGGTCTTGAATCCATACCCAAGCATTATCTTTTTGGCAGCTGCATAGAATAACATTATCTGTAAAACAATAAATCATTGTTTAATTGTTCGAAGTAAAATTAATAACGTGTCTACGTAGTAAAATACAAACCCTTTATCGAAATATCTTGTATATAATTTTCAACAGAAGTCAGTAATTCTATGGGTATGGTCTGCAATTTGTTGTGTTCCAAGTCAATCTGTATTATTTTATTCAAGTTCTTGAATGCTGTTACAGAAATATATTTGATGTTGTTGTAGCTCAAGTGTAATACTGTTAACTCTTTCAAGTTTATAAGGTCTTCATTAAGAATGTTTTGCAACTTGTTGTGAGAAAGATCCAAAAGTTTCAAATTACTCAACTCTTCGGCGAAGGATTCTATTGATTCGATGTTATTATTTGATAAACACAGTGTTCTCAACTTAGTTAGTCCACGGAAATTGCTGGTTTTCAGTTGAGAAATCCTATTATAACTTATGTCTAAACTTTCCAAAAAAGTTAATTTGGAAAATGGGCTTACTGACAGACGCCTTATTTTATTGAATTTTAGATAAAGATGCTGTAAACTGGTAAATAGTTCGAATGTGATGTCGTCTATGTTCGTCATGTTCGTGGCACATATGTGTAATTCGTACAGGTTTGCGATAAGTGTATTATTGTTTACTCGGTTAGCTAAGGACCAAGACACTTCAGGGTTCTTACTAATGTCAATATTGATAAGTGATAATCCAAACTTCTTGTATGTCAACAGAAAATCGTATTGCACAATCTCATTGTAAGATATGTTGATATTTTGTATATTTGGAAATATGTCAAAAATAAAATGCGGTAGATGGTCTAACTTGTTGTAGCTGATGTCAAAAAGTGTTAAATATGGATATTCAGTTTTCTTGCTCATAGTTAAAGCTTTGATTTCATTTTTTCTTAAAACCAAATATTTTAACTTTGTTAATTTTTCAAAACCACATAACTCTATTTTTGGTATGAGATTATCTGCAAGATCCAAGCTCTCGACGTTAGTGAAGTTTTCAAAAGTGTTATATGGCACAAAATCTAAGAAGTTATTGCTTATATTGAATTCCATAACCGAGTTATGTAACTCAAATAATACAGAAGGAATTGTACTGATAATATTCTGTGCTAAGTTCAGTCTCAACAAATTTCTATTATGTCTGAATGTGCCCTCAAAAATATGTTCAACGTTGCAGTGTTCCATATAGAGAACTTCTAAAAGTGGGAGCTGAGTAAATGTCTCTACTGGGAGATAGTCAAGAACGTTAAAAGATAAAGTTAAGTATTTCAGCCCGGGAATATTAACCGACAATAAGTCTCTAGCTTTCAGGGAATTATTTTTAAGTGAAAGTAATTTTAAATTATTCAAACCGAAGAAAGTGCCGTTTTCTATGAACTGAATTTCACAATTATCTAAATATAGTGAGCTTAACGGTAAGCCTTGCTGAAATATATTTTTTTGAAGTGTCTTCAGCGGATTAAATGAAAGATTTAAGCTACGTAGTTTTTTCAAAGTGTCAAATGCCATTTCGAAAATGAAAGTAATAGAATTGTGAGAGATGTCTAAATCTTCAATTTCAGTTAAACCAAAAAACGTGTAATTGGTAATGTTACTTAGTAAATTGTACTGTAAATCTAGATAGCGTGCAGAGCTTAAGTGCTGTAATGAGAAGTCTTCTATGACAGAAATGTCATTATTATTTAATTCGATTCTCGTAACGAGACTTAAATTGCGAAAAGTGTTCTTAGTTAAAAATTTCAAGCGATTATTTTTCAAGCTCAAGTAATTCAGTTTTTCTTGTGACTGCAACATAAAGTTGCCTATCAAAGATAGCGAATTAGATTCTAAATGTAATGTAACTAAACTCGAACTAAATTTTGGCAAAACGTCATTTAACACTATGATATAATTATAATGTAGACTGAGATATTTTAGATCAGTCATTTCTAAAAAAGTACCAGGTTCTATGAAAGTAATCTCGTTGTGGTCCAAGTAAACCTTTTCTAGTTTAATAGAATTTATAAAATAATTTTTCGTAACGACTTTAATCTTGTTGTTATTTAATCTTATCTCATTAATGTTTACTAAGGGTCCTAATGTGTCATTATTAAATTCTGAAAAAATGTTATTGTCTAGTCTTAGTTTTAATATATTCTTATTATTTATAAAAATATTATGTGGCACTTGATTCAAATAATTAAATTCTAGACTAAGCTTACCAAGGTTCTCTAAATTACTAAAGCTCTCACTATGAATGTTGTTTATACAATTCTTATCCAAATGTATAGCATTAATTTTCCTTGAATTAATAAACGAGTCTATTGGCACATCCAAAATATTATTATGACTTAATATTACTTCTGTGAGCGATGGCAAGTTACAAAATAACCCGTGGATGTGGTGCAAGTGATTGTGACTTAAGTCTATGTATTCTATGTACTTGTTGTTCTGAAATAAATTGGGATTCAGTATTTTTATTCTATTATGACTTAAATCAAGAGATTTTAAATTATTCAATGAATAGAATGCCCTATAATGAATGCTGTTGATGAAATTAAAATGGAATGATAATGTTATCAGGGACGGACAAAATTTAAGGCAGTCTTCTGAAATAAATTCAAAATTATTGGAACTTAAATCTAGGTACTCTAGTGACATCAAATCAGAATTCTCCACTACGGGGAATGATGACATTTCGTTCCAAGCTAGTCGTAGAGATCGAAGGTGCCTTAATTTTGCAAAAGCTTCTATCGGGAATGTTGTGAGATTGTTTTCACTCAAATCGATTTCCAAGAGTGTTTGCTCGAGACTCGAGAATGCAGATTCCGATATTTCACGAATAACATTTCCCTTTATGTTTAGTTTCATAAGCGGAAGACCATAAAAGCAGTAGCTCGGTATGTCTTCAATATAATTAGACGTCAAGTCGATCGATATCAGTTTCAGCATGCCGGATAAAGCTTTCTGGGGAATCATTTTGATTTTGCTCGATACGACGCTTAACGTTTCAAGGCACTTTCTCAGCGGCATAAACGTATCATCTCCAATGTCTTTTATGCTTGTTCTTGACATATGAATATGCTTTATACAAACGCCTTGAGGTATAAAATGGGGTCCCAGAGCTTCTTCGTTGTCGTCGAGGTCGTAAACGGAAAGTGAGTGTATGTCAGACACACTTTTAAGAGCATTTTTTATGTCTTTCGAAGCCGTATCCTGACAATCAAGAAACAAGCCTGAAAATAAATCCCTCATTAATAAAACGTTCACGTCGCAAACGATTTACAAACAGCTGGAAATCTTACCGTCTTCAAATGTGTAACAAGAACATTTGTTAGTTTTTATTAAGTCGGGACAGCCCACGGTATTCTGAGCTCGCAAAATGGGGGGTAGAACCAGCAGTAACGAAACAATTTGCAAAACGTCGCACTCATTTTTCTTTGTCTTGAAGAATAAAACTTTTTTCATAGTTACATTATAATGTTTTTATTTTTTACATTTTACGTCTCCTTGTTATCCTACCTGTAACAAACATAAAGGTTGTCATGTCCGCGTCACAGACAATGACTCAATAGCGCACAATATCAATTATGCGTCCATTATATTGTTTACTCAAGGTAATGAATAGATCAAAGACTCATGCTGTGTAATCAGAACGCTCCGCCGGCTTGGGAAAGCTCAACTACACAGTAACATGATTAACGTACATTGTTGGCTGTAAATACCATTATGAATTACTTATTGGGAATTATAGTTTCCACTGCTGGCTAGAGTGGATGGGAAATCCTTGTATCTTAGCAATTGTACACCTACATGCAGTGCTTAAGTAGATTACGCCGATGAAATTACTTGGGACCACAGATTCAGTGTAGATATTGTTCGATTCAGTAAATGGAAACAGTAGATATTGCTGTAATGCTCAGCTTACACTACTGTCTGAAGATTATGTCAGCGCTCGTAGTATTTCGGCCGGAATACGTACGTACTCGAATCTCAGACACAAATGTACTCAACTGTATTATTCGGTTATACAATCACAGAACTATGTCGTGTGTAAATAAATTCAAACCACTGACTAGTAACAGAAAGCGTACAAAATATTCCGGATAAAAGAACGGTTTATAAATATTAATAAAACTGTAACACTTTTTATTCAAGTAAATTCGTAACGAAAACCGAAAACCTATCTATCTATCTATCAAAAATAGCGCAAACAAAGAAGTTTTTCAAGCATAAAATTGAATACAAATAACATTGAACACTGTATAAAGTGAAATTCATTGTTAGTCCCAAAACATTTAAACAAAAACATTGGACAAATTGTTACACACATTGTTCTATTGACTGACTAACTATGGATCTCATAAAAGTTTTGATGAAATATTTGTATACTCACCCAACTAGATTTTCCTTGCGCTGACACACACAACTCGCGGTTAATTACAAAACAGTGTTATCCTGGAGGACATAGAGTCCATTTTCGCGTCCTGTCCTCGGCCGAGGGGCGAGGGCCGAAGTGCGCCTGTCTCCGCCGTAGTAACGCTCAACACGCGTGAAACAAGCTGAATTTCAATCCAGTTCAAGTTTTTATCGGTTCTATTGGGCTTGAATGTGCCTTAACGCGCAACACAGAACGCCTGGGGTCATTAGAAAGCTCGACAGAAGACTGCCGCGGCGGCGCGCGCTGGGTAGGTCACCGCCGTTGTTGCGGCACCCCCGACCCACTATTATTATACTTTTATGACGAATCGGATTTTGCTACCGAACAACCGGCTTTTTGTAGTGACGTGATCGTGTAAGTGTTTATCGTATCATGACGTAGACACTTTCATGTAGCGCTGTCACGTTTTGTATGGCCGTCGGGAAATAATGTAAACGTATTGTTTTGGTAATTATACGTTTTGTGTCATTTGTAACGTATATTTATATAATAATGAAAGGAAAAATTATTGTTATAAGCTAACTATCAGATCAAGAAAGCAAAATTACTTATTTCAAATACGTGTTTTTATTTTCTTTGTTACTGTGAAACATATATTATACAAGTTAAGTGTAGAAGAGAATTTAATTTTGTAATATAAACAATATTATGTTTTACCGCAACTTTGACATTTGACGTTGGACTGTAGTAGGAGAGTGGGGATGGGGAAGAAATTCACCGCTACCAACCGTGAGAACTTACGTTTAAAATCTGGGTCGAAGAAAATAATGCCAGGTACTTATTCGAAAAAAATACGCAAGAAACGTATTGGGATAACTCCTATATTATGACGAAGGACCGAGACCATGTTCGAATATGAAATACAATCTTCGTGAATTTTTTACTTTGTACATTTTAGAATACATTCATGTTTGAATTTAAACTTAAATTGTAAGATATTAAGTTCAAATTCGATTGTACGAATGGCTGGCCTCTGCATTCGGTCGGTCGACTCTTAACCATGTATGAGTACTTCTCGAAAGCAACGGACATTTCGCTGTTAATTTATTATTTATATTTCTTTTATTTTGTTTCATCATTTAATTTTGCATCATTGCGAATGATAAGTACTTATTTTAAATGCTCACTCAACAGAATATTCTCGCAGTATTCAGAGAAGATAATTTTACTTTTCTTTAAAATACCGATTTTTCGAATGAACTATCAAAGCTTTTGAGTATTAATGTATTGTGAAAGTACTAATGACCAGCAACCGGCTGGTAATTTCATTTATATTTAAGAAATAAATACTCAAAGGAAAACTTCCCTTTCATGTGACGTATCAAGGATACAATCAATTTCCAACACTGCGTGAAATATTTTTATTCGGGTTTTCTGGCTTCTGCCAAAACATACAACAGCACAACATTACCCTACTTTTGCAGTGTTAAAGAAATTAGGACGTGACACAAAAATTGTATTGACTGTATGTACTTTGTTAGTCACATAAATTCCATAGAAGCCTCGGGTCCTATGGAAACGTGGTCACACCTAAATAGTATGAAGTGATGAATCGTTTTGGTGAATATTTAGGCTGCAGTAAACTTTTCCGCCAAGGCGATTCCAAACTACAGAAAAGTAAAAGGGAAAAAACCATAGCTTCAGAGAAAATTACCTTTTTATTTGCAACTGCAGTGCACGAAGTAGGAAAGCAAAAAAAGGCAACGCGATGCCCAGGTCACGTCATCACGGCCCATCTGCCATGAATATGATTATCCTCATTTTATGAACTAAATGTTTTACACACGGGAGGTCAGTAATTTTTGCGCACCGGTTGGCTGAAGTTTGCTTCGAGCTGAGCTCAAAGTAAAAAAACTAAGAAACTTTTACTGAGCTCTTTATATTAAGGGTTGAAAGAAAAAATTATATCCTGAAATTATGGCTCTGAGCGCGATGTGGGAAATTGGAGTGAATTAGGTTTCTATTGCTGAGGCAAATAGGCAACTACACATTATGTATTTATTTTTATGACTGTAATTTAAAACTCTTTCTTTTTCTAGCCAGTTTAACAAATAAAACATTTAAAGTAAATGAAAGGTATTGCTAACCATATCTAAAACTTGACATTCTCAATCTTGATATATATACATACAATACATGCAGACTCACACATTTCCATGTGTATGCATGTATTGTATGTGTGTGAACATATAGATCTTCGAAACACAGCTGTTTATATAACAGTAAACTATAATATCAGCGAGAATTTCTCAGTGTGGGGTATCCGAGTGGCCTAAAGTTGCAAACTGGGCGATAGTCTGACACTTCGGCGGAGCTTCTTGTAAATTTAGCTCGTTGCCTCAACCCCAGACAGCATTTAGGTCAATATGCTATGTTTAGGGTTGCCAACCGATCTAAATGCGCTGAGACATACGGTTTCTTTATAGGACCCCGTATAAGATACGACGATTTTTACGTTGAATATGTTTTTAGTAACCGTTTACTTTTATAGTAGCAGATAGCAACAAAATTTCCTGTAGCTGAAAATGTTGACAGAAGTTTCTGACAAAGTATGAACTATGTACCTATAACACATTTATTTACCACTAATAAATAATTTGATGATAATGTTTGTGATCTTTCAATATCGTCACTAAAAAAAAAACCTCGTTAGCGGGTAAACATTCTTACATTTAGCCTCCTTTTGATACCACCCTTGTATACAGAGTGAAGAACTTACAAAGAATAACAAACATTTGCAAGAATGTTAAAAAACTTCATGACATGGCTACACACAGTACACACAAACGTAAGAAACAAGTAGCGTACATACTTCTTCTTAAAGTTCTTCTGCACCCACACTCATGAATGTCCCGTAAAATATTCCCTTGGACGTTGTTACTATCTACTTACAAAAAGTAGGCTGAAAGCCAGTGCATATTTAGAATTGCTAATTGCAATACAACTTTTCCACTTTCGTTGTCACGCGATTGAAATATTACCTCGAGTACGAGGAATACGTTTTTATGAGTGCTTTAATGCACTAACGTTGTGTTAAACCAGTGAGGCAATTTTTAATTACGTTTTGCCCCTAGTACGTCCTTTGTTTTGTTGAAAAACGTTGCAGTTTGTGGACAGTTATTGTGGAATCAGCATTATTTAGGTCTGCAATAGTAAGTTGAATGTTGATAGGTTTTTTTTAAGGGGGAAATTATCCAATGACTTTTTTCACCTTAGGTGAGGGAGAGGGAGTGTCAGACTCTTACTGACTAAAAACCACCTCGTTCCTACTTTTCCGCCGCTAGGTAGTCCGCAGCTTCTAGGTAGTCCGCAGTTCGATAAGTATGTCGATATTAAGTGAGGCGGGGTAAGAAATTTTTAGATACTATAAAGATTTCTCTGGAAATCTTGAATCTGGGAAACTGTAATTGGATTTTGATATTTTTGAAGCGAAAACGTCTTGTTTTGTTTACGAACCAAATTCCTAGTATCGTAAAGAAAAAAAACGGTGTAACAACAAATCAGAAGATCCAATACATCGCTAGGTCTGTGTAGTATCATAGTTTTTATTTTCTTTCCGGGACATTTCTGTAGGGGTCAGATTTTTATGTTTTCCTTGTTTTCCTCGTTCCTTAGGTCGCAGAGACCATTCTTATGAGGCGTTGCTATTGCAGATAGTGATATGCCGTCGTTTGTTCTTATTTACTGGTTGAGATTGCGTTCTCTGTACTAGCCTTTTATGCATAATGAAAAGTGAACGCCTAATGAAGTGAGTTTCTAAGACTGGCGCGGCGCTTTGTCAGTGGCAGACTTTATATTTTTTTCTGTACATAAATTGAATGAACTTCTAGTCTTTTGTAGAACCAATTAACTTACTTATTAGTTAATCATAGAGGTTTGAATAAACAATTATTTCAAGATAGGATTATGAACAAGAGCGTGTTAAAAGAATCTAAATCTTATTACTTTACCAAAAGTCAGTTAGTGGCTTATTTCAATTAAGATCACTAATCGTGAGGATGACTTAATTAATAATTTAATAAAGTATTAGCACACGAACAAGTAATTATTTATTAACAAGATAATACGAGTATTAATCAGCCCTAAGTCTTTATTAAATGGGGATGTTTCAAAAACATTTTTGCCATGTTGCCTGTCACAGCTGCTAAATGTTTTCAAACCTATTCATTGCTAAAAGTGTATCGGTTTGCAGTTTTAAATTTAGCGTATTGGGAACAGTCTAGACAAACTAGGTCATGGCTTGATTGCTACCGGAGAGACTATCTAGGTTTTCTTTTTTTGTGAAGCTTTTGTTCGATTTGCTTAAATACTTGATGCTGTTTGTTTACAGAACTGTTTTATATTCATGCTAATATTATCGAAATTTTTATTTTGCAAAAAGGCAGGTAATACGGTCTTTATTGCTATATCTAAATAAAATCTCCATGAATACTCTTACAGATTTTTTCTAAAATTTGCAAAAGCCTTGTTTAGTTACGTGGCGAAATTTCTAAAACGTTCAAGTCTATATTACTCGATTTTTTTAAATTGTACACTGAAAAATACGTGTAGAGTATGAGATTAAAAATAGGTAATTTTAACGAGATTAAACATAACACAATTATAGTAAACTGTACTTTTTACTATTAATATGAATTTAATACATTTTTACATACCCCATTGATGAGTGGTCGCAATTAGTCGCAAGTGCGACTGTTGAGCAAGAGCTTATGAGGGATAGGATTACATGATGTTATGTTATCTTATAAGTATGTCCAATTCTTTACTGCTTTACTTGCAAGGAAGTTTTTGTACAGAAATAGTTTAGCATATTGTTAGGTAAGTAAATTTTAGCTTTATTATATCTATGTAAT
This sequence comes from Spodoptera frugiperda, assembly GCF_023101765.2. Taxonomy (NCBI): domain Eukaryota; kingdom Metazoa; phylum Arthropoda; class Insecta; order Lepidoptera; family Noctuidae; genus Spodoptera; species Spodoptera frugiperda. The sequence continues at coordinate 7,576,767 of NC_064240.1, forward strand.
TTTGTACCCAGATCAAAGAAAAGATCTGCATCTTTCTAATTAACTTATTCAGATGCTCTTTACATAAAGCTTTGAATTACCATAAACTATCCCGAGGAAGTCCCTATTCGTAACGTAACTTACAACGTTAATATTACTTAACAAACATTTATGCATAGAACTGAGCTATTTTCAATCCAAACAAGGTAGTTACATAGCATCGACACATCACGCAGGGCTCATCGATTGTTGATACAAACGACTTGTCGCGTTCGTTCTGAGTGAAAGAAGGTTGATATGTACGCGTTGTCACGGCCCCGGCATTAAAGAGATATTGCGCGGCATAAATTTACCAGTCGGATCTCTGAATTAAGTGGGCTTTTATTTGTTGCGTCACGTGCCATGCCGAGGCCTCCAGATCCCGCGCCTGTTTAGGCCGCCATAAACTTTTCAGGTTTCCGTTCCCGCTGAAAGGGGACTAATAATAACGCAAGCGTCCCGTCAGAAATAACGCCCGCTTCTTATATTATGTGGATAAATAAAACACATTTACCGTTATCCGCTCTCGCAGTTTTTACCGCGGGCGCTTTTCATTTGCCAGAAGCCACGAGGTAAAGGGTTCACACGTTCCCATGCCGTGGTTGCAATTTCCTTTTGTGGCGGTCATTCGTTAAATTTTCATCGGGCGGCAGGGTCAAGTGCCCGCTCGAACGCTTCATAATTTAATTCTAGCCGGACATTTGAAGCTCATAAATAACACAAACCAAACTATATTTGCGTTATATTTATAATTCACGCCAGACTCAAAGCGCGGTTCATAGTTAATAATTGAATACAATGGTTTGTTTATATTTTATTAACGTTAACTCTATTCGAACGATTTAAACATCCCTTGTTTCAATTAATCAAGTTTTCTTGAAAATGATAGGCTGGAAATGAATTATGTCAAACGCTTATTGCCGTCATATTGTCTACGAAATAGACAGTCTTTATTGTTGTTTATTTTTTGTCATCGACAGTTGCTTACATCAAAGGCTGAATATTTAACAAAGTCAATTCAGATTATAGAGTATTTTTTTGAAAATATTGTATGTAATGTGCAATACCTAAGTGAGCTACGTGTGCTCTCCCTATTTAATACAGTAACTTTACCAATGAATACAATAGCTACAAAACAATGTTATGTTAAAAACGGCAATGTCAAATAATTTTAGCGCTTTGGATTTCACTGTTCGTTTGAACTTAATTAAAGTATTTCGTAAATTCCTCATTCAGTTAACATCATGTCCGCCAAATCACCCATTCGTGAAACAATTCATTTAAAATGAAATCCATTTTACCGTATTCTGTTTATCTTTGCCCCGAATGCTTTCAGTAATAAAAACAAAACTAAGGCGTGTTGTGTATGTACGAAACTTATTGTGTAGGGTTAATCCAACTGTGCAAAAGGATTAAAATGAAATTACAGTATTAGGAAGCAGAGCGAGGGGCAACGTTGATTGCTTCGCCAGTTCTGAGTCGAGTCACGTTAGAGGTGTAATTTTGCAAAAAGGGGTGATTGTAAAGTAGTAGAATTCGAGAGGAGTAGATTCGTCTGGTGGGCCGAGATCGCGGCTCGTGGACGCGAACAAGCTACTAAATGACTTAACTTTTCCCATTTATACTCACATTATTCCTATTAACTTCGTCGCCATTTAGAGTATGTACCTCCTTGAGAGCTGCTGCTAATTACAGGTGCTTCAATTAACGAGTTATATCGTTCGGTTGTAATCTCATCAGCGACTTGAACTTGTTAAGCGATCTTTACAATTAAATAGCTATTTTAAGATCACTTTGGTGACGAAACTTTGTATGTCGGGTTTAGTGTTAATGTAACTTTAATTAATAGTTGTATAACTATTAAGTAGCGTGGTTTTGGTGGAAATGTTACAAATGATTATCACGTTATGTGTTCAGTAGATGAAATAAAAGTTTCCATAGGTAAGATGAAGTCTTTATGTTTTGTTGTGGAAATATAGTCTAATAGTACCAGCAAAGCAATATTCAAATTAGGTTCAGAGTAATATTTTTACAAATTAAAAGAGAAATAACCTGATCTACCTTGCACAGAGATATCATATTAAAAATAAGTAATGCAAATTGCAAAAGAATTCGAGATAGGGAGGGCTATAAGTTAAATTATATATCACCTACTCTTTTTTGTGCCTTTTATCTTTAGCAAGATTTGCATTTAAATAAATTAAAATATATATAAGGTATTTCAATCTAAAACCAGCTGACCGTAGTCAGCAAAATATTCAGCTTGTTTTTGCACTTGTACGCAGTTACGGCCGAGGCATAAAAGACACGTGAAATAACCTATGAATATTAATCACATGGACGAAAAAGGGCAAAAACATTACGCCTTTAGGTTAAATTATCGTGGTGCGTGTTTTTAGTTATTACATTGAAACCACATTTTTATAGAGTGTTAGAAAAATGTAAATTTTATCAGCTATAAAAAATATTACTTTAAAATACACGTAATGATTGAAAGTAGCTTTATACTGTTATGAATGTGACGTTCAAATATGTGTAATGTTATGTACAATTTGAATGTATTGTCAAGTAAAGACTCAAACGAAAACTGCTGTCAGTATCTATAGTTAAGATAAAATTCAAAATACTTCAAACAAATGGTATCCACATTAGATATACCTGATATTACAAACCAGATAAAACAAAATCAAATGTGAATTAAGTTGCCACTTTATTGAGTTACATTATACGAAAAATATTAAAAGCAAATATTCCAGGAATCTTTTAAATCCATCACATTTAATTATTAACCTCACTCACATTCCGACTGCACAGAAGCACCCCGCAAAGAGCGCCAAGGAGGTTAGATGAAAAATGTAAAGAAAATACGAGGGAGTCTGAAGACAGATGTCTGGTCGGCCACGTGTCTACAGAACGCCACCGGCCAAGAAAAGTAAAGTCACACTTTACGAGCAAGTCGGTATTCACCGTCGCTAAATAGCCACTGAACTCATAAAATCTTTTAGAAGTCGTCGGAACTATTTTATTCTTATTGTGTCTTTATCAGCACTGTAATATTTCTTTGCAGCTTATTAAACTGTTGGAACTGAATCGTTGAGAACTTTTTGTATTTTCTTTAGTGTAGTTAGTCTTTCTTTTGATTAGCGTTCTCGTAGCGTAAGATGGTCTATTTTATAAGGAATGTCTGATTAAACATGGATGTTCTTTCTCTTTTTGTGACTTTCTCAGTATGGACATCTCTATATTTTTCTTCGGAGGACTTTTTAAAGTACCGTTACGTTTTGCTTTGTCACAAAGAATATTACCATTTTCCATTCATTTTATCGCATAAATTACATCACACACGGTTTCTAAGCTTAATTAAAATCTACAGAGCACTGTTGCTTATTTAATTTCGTATATAATGGTCGCTTAACAAAAAGATTCCAAGTGCATGGCGCCACATTATCCCATTGTGAGCTACGAACTCTTTTGATCTTTACCCCGCCACTGAGAGTGAGTTGAGCAGTGCCAAGGCCAGCTTAATTGAGCTCGCGTCATATGTAAGGTGGAAAGTAGATTTAAGTTAAAAGCGTTTCTTGCTTTATTTCGTTGAGAATGCTAGAATTTAAGTGATTACAGATTACTTCAAACCAAATTACATAAAAAAACTGTACTGCAAAAGAGGTAACTTACACAGTAAACAATTTATTTTAGTGAACCGAATGTTAACTACGGCGTAGCAATTGTAGCAATGAGCTACGTGTCAAAGTGTTTTTAAACATAAATGAGGTTGTTTTATTTTCATTGATTTATGCTTATCATAGAAGACGTATCAGATAAAAAAGTAAATTTTATAAATCATATTGATTTTAATTGATACAGAGCACAAGCAATACAATACGTTGTAAGAATAATAAACTTTATTTCGCGTAGTTGTAAGTAGAGCCAATAACTGGCTAGTAAGTATTCGAATGCTTCATAAAGTAAAAGAAGATAGGGGTGTCAAAAAATTATTGTCCTTATTCGCGAACCCAAAGCCCCTTGAGGCTGGAAACTAGCCAAGCCATAAGTCGAGTTCCAATACCGTACTAGTTTTAAAATTGAACGGAGGTACATCTGCACTATGTTCTTAAATATATTTATATTGTACATGGCTTAACATATCCAATGTTAAAAGCCTGTATTTAATTTACGACCATAAAATAATAAAAATGCGTATAATCAACCATAATTGATTCCATTTTCTATAACAAAAATCTTCCATGAAACCCCGACAAGTTCGCTAAACATTTAAATATAATACATTGTTCGTTTTCCTGTAAAGTGTTCGATGAATTGTTAAATAAATAAACAACTACAATTTTTTGCACACTAATCTTATTTATAAGATATTTACATTATTAAAATATAATAGTACATTTTATCTTTTAGTAGACATTTATAAAAAAGTATCGTAGCTAAACTATTTAGCATAAATATCTTTGTTCAAGATAATGATTAAAGTATTAGCAAAGATACAGACATTATGTAAAATAATGTAAAACAGGTGAAGCTTACAGTACTATTTAATTAATATTCTAAGCAGGTAATCAATCTCGAGTAGTGCACGTTGTATATTACTTTTTATAAAACAATTTTCAATTTTAAAGCTTCGTATAGATATTTTAAAATTCTCGTCTGAAATCCAGTCTGCTTTAGGTCCATATGTCTCATGAATAATTCAGACTGAGTCGCGGCTTGTCCCACCCGGTGACACATATATGTATGTGTTTTATGTATAGTATAGTGTGTATATGTACATAAATGCACACCTTCGTGTTAAGTACGAATGTGTATACTCAACAAGAATGCAACCTGTCCTTTATTTTATTTACTTAAAGATGCCTCTCACGGCTAAATGGATATCTTTAGATTGCCCCGGGGAAAACGAGGGATCGAACTTGGATTCCGTCTTTCAACATCTGTATTTTGAAGGTGAAGCTGTTTTCTTGGATCAAGATAAATAGGGAAACATCTAAACATACTCGTTGAATGTAAAACGTTTGTGTTTAGGTACACAAATAGTTTTCTCATATTTTTATTTGAATTTTGAACTAAGACATAGAATTAGAATGGGTACATCGTAGTATCATTTCATATTTGATCGTAAATGTAAGCCAGTAGGAACAATTGTGAATACAGTATTAAGTTTGTATACTTTAGGTTGAGGCTTCATACATTCATAATATTTGCGTTTGAATTGGCAAGAAAAGTATACATTCTAAATACGAGATGACGAGAGCACACCTCGTTTTGTTTCTGCTTACTTTATCTTTAACTAGCTACTTCCGCGCGGTTTCACCCGCTCTGCTTGGCTCTATTGGTCATAGCGTGATGTTTTATAGCCTATAGCCTTCCTCGATAAATGCACTATCCAACACAAAAACAATTATTTGAATCAAACAAACAAACAAACAATCAAACAAACTCTTCAGCTTTATAATATTAGTATAGATATAGTACTCAAAATGAGACGAACAAGGAAGTATGTCAAAGTATGAAGAAATATTCATATTTCGAATTGTGACAAACAGCCGTTGAAAGGTAGCTGTCATGGTGGGTACAAGACTTCCGCAGTATTGGTTCCATGCACGATGGAGTTTCAAGTGTCGCCGTCGTTTTACCGATATTGATTGACACTCTACTATATTTCTGTTATAAAGAGAATCTTACTTATGTTTCTGTTCCATACTTCAGAGGTTTTAATTGTGAAAGTACCAATTCTATTATCATTTGTGTCTAAGACTAGGTATTCATGTTTTCTTTAACAGTTAAATTTTCCTTTAAACTTCGATATATTGTTGAAGTTCGATTTACGGGTTAAATGTGAAATTTGGTTATTTACTTATAGCCTTAAAAATAGAAAACTGCAGTATATAAGAGCTATAGTAGTACTCAAACATTTTTAGCAAAGGTTTGTTGCAATGTAAATTCATTGCTTTACTTCGTACTTGTATGTTTAGTCTCTTATCCTATTTGTTTTAATATATGTAATGCTACAAATAAAGTATCTGATTTAATATTAAAGATGTGTTTACTAAACATTTTCAAATTTTTAACTCTACGGATAGTCGGAAAATTTGTACGGTACTGGGATAGCAGAGCTTCGGGAAGATTGTTTTTTGTTTCATGGCGACCGTGTCGATAAAATGGGAAAGTTTTTATTTAAAAAAAAACTGTCATCTCTTTACTACTTTTAAAACTGTTCTAAGTTATAAAGTCAACATATTTAGTCGTAAATATTTTTTAAAACGTATTTATTAAAAAGCAAAGTTCTAGTCTCATAAAGTTTGTCATTTGAAGAGAATACGACTTGATTTATTACGCACTGTTATCGCATACTATTGTGTCAAACTTGAATAGGGCTGTGACGACGAACAAAATAATAGCGTACAATTGTACTTACATTGAAGATCAAACGTTTGTACAGGAGAAAGTTCAATAAAATATTCCAATCATATTATACATCATACAAACCGTTTCTTAATCTGTTTCTTTAATATTTTTCTATGAAACGGTTTATAGTAGCGATGCGATCGACAGAATAATATCCGCTCCGGAAGGCCATCTGTTTTATGGGCAAGCATACGTCTATATTAAAAGACTCGACAGTAACACGACGTAGAAATACTGAAAAGCTTTGTTTATGACTGAAAAGTTGGACAGTTATTGTTGAACGAAACATTTTATGTCGTTCTATAGCAAGCAGAACTGTCTATTTTACTAGAATTGTTCTGATTGGTGATGTAAGATCTTTAAGAATTAAACCAAAAGTAATTAATTAATATTGTGATAGTTTAATGAGATAGGGTTGTAGTATTTATCGTTTTATTAACACATACATATTGAGCCTAGGCACTTAAAACTTCGTTAAGCAATTAATATTAACGATATTTAGTATTTGTTCGTTAAAACACAAGTCAATCACCCTAAAACACCTGAGGCTGTACTTCTCTCTTATAAAATATCTTTTTTTTGAAATCCTAAAAATATCTATATATATATATTTTTAACACAGATATTTGTAATCAAAGAATACCAGCTGTTGATATAGTATGTGGTTGTTGCATAAATCAAAGAGAAATCCGTATTTAAAGGCTGCAGAATGCAAAATGGCGTGCCTTTGTGTTGTTAATTGTACGATAAGAGGAAACAATCGCAGCTGTCACGATTTAGGTTTGAGCAGGCAGAAAATTTCAACACAGACAAGAGATATGTATGCAAATTATTCAAAGATATAACTAAGGATTAATGGATATACGGATGATAATGTTATTATTATATTGATAATTATACTAATATAAAAAGCTAGAGAGATTGTTTTTCTTTTTATTACAATTTTCGTGAGATTAATTACTATGTTATCGGCTTACTTATTCACTCAGGAGCAGGGTGACAATCGCCGCGTCGTATGTCGCGGAATGCTGTTCATGAATATGAGCCTGTAGTATGGCTTGAAACTAGTTGAGTTCCTCGTCAAACAATTACGTGAGTTAGCCGATAACATAATAATTAATTGTTTTTCTTTGTTCAAATTGCATATTTTTGTATCTAGGAAGACTATATGGTATAAAACGACTAAGACAAGCCGAGCAAAATTGCGCGGTAGTATCTAGTATTAAATAAATGTACGATATTTAAATTTTACAGAGACAAAAAAAAACTGTAACACATAATATCAATAAAAACATTTATGATTTTTTTAATACCGTCTATTGATGAAGTAAGATCTCATCTTATACCAAACTAAAACCGTTCCGTTTGTACCTATTAATTACCAAGCAAACGACGACTGTGTAAGTTAGTTTATTGCTTTCAAAGTTTTGGATTTGATTTGAATTCGAACTAGATACTAATTTAGGATATATATTTATATGCTAAAAGGATATAATATACTAGCTTTTGCCCGCGACTTCGTTCGCGTGGAATAGTGACTTCCGGCAAATTTTTGGTTTTAACCACATAGTTCCCGATCTCGCGGGATCTCTTCAAAAATGAGATGTGGAAGATATTCCAGGGAACTCTTCAAAAATCAACATAATGAGCTCTGCGTTTGAATTTAATAGATGTATACTCACTTAGGGCATTGAAAAAATAGTTTAAAAACGGACTTAAACTAACTTAAAACTAAAGAAAGCTACGAATTACGAATTTATAACAATTAAAAAAGAAACTATATTACAACCTATCCTCTATGCTATAATAACCAAGCTTAAACTAAATAATTTAAAAGAAACGACTTAAATCTAATCTAATTAATTTATAAATTAGACTTACAATTTTCTTAAAAAAACTAACTACAGTAACTACTAATAATCGATATCAAACTAAACCTACGTTAAATAGTTTAACCAAAAAACCAGGAAAACCCAACAAATAAACTTATTAATTGACAAATACAACGAAACCAATTTAGAATATACGAAACAGCAGGACCACTACAGACAAATAATCATACGACTGATAACAACACTTTTTCTACGATAGTACCGAAGCGCTCGGCCGATACCCAACCAAATGAATGTAACGAAACCATAGCGCGATCTATTTCGATCCCAACGCCATCTATCGAGGATAAAGACAACTTGGATTATTTATTTATACTCCGTTCGGGCATTTTCTTTGTACTAAAAGTTTAATTATATTGATATTATTTTTTTCATACCTTTTTACTATTTATTTACTTTTTTCGATGAATTAAAACAATAACATGAACCGAAGTCGTGTAACGATCGACATAGAATTATCTATACTCCGTTAGAGCATTTTCTTTGTACTAAATGTTTTATTATATTGATATTATTTTTTTCATACCTTTTTATTATTTATTTGTTGTTTTTTCGATAAACTATATCTGTACCAAATTTCAACCAAATCCGTCAAATAGTTGCGGAGATTAATGGTATAAGCATAGAATGTTCGACGTGATTCTTTAATTTGACATAACTTTTTTATTTATGAACCGATTGACATGAAACAAACACTAAATGTAAATTTAAGCATCCCACAATATATTCGTGAAAACCGCATCCAACTCGGATCAGCCGTTTCTGAGATTAGCGCGCACAGACGAACAGACAAACAGACAAACAGACAAACAGACAAACAGACAAAAAAAAGTTAATTACATTTTTGGGTTCGACATCGACATAACAATAACCCCTGCTATTTTTTTTATTTTTATTTTCAATGTACAGACAGCACTTTTCTACGATTTTATTATATGTATAGATAGGTAGGATAGGGATTGTCCATATTTATAATCGACACCACTTTATATTTAAATTCATATAAGTAAGTAAATATTTTTTAGTTCTTTCGCTCAATATAACATAAAAGTTATATCGTAACTAGTGGGAAATAATTGATGTATTGTATACGTGCCCTTATTATTTAGGAAAAAAATATATTACAAGTTAAGTCGAGTGTTTAATTTCAGAATTACTTATCTCTTAATGATCCATTATCAAAGGTATGAATGACAACAATATCAGAACGAGGCAACATTATTATTTTGCCTCATGCCTCAAACATTTACAATACACAATAAACAAGGAAATAAATCATAATACTATCTTATATCAGTTACGAAACTAGAGCTCACTGGCTTTGTAAGAAAACTTTTCAATATGTATGTGTAATGTTATTTACCTACTCGTAGTATAATAAAGCAGCAATGTTTATGAACGTTCTTGAAAAATATTATAGTGAACGTTATTAAACAAAGCACAACGAATTATAAAGCCAAAAAATCAAATGTGCTTCGAATTACAACGATACTTATTGCTATATTCTAGAGAACGTTTTTGTAAAAACTATTACTAATCTTTACGCTTATTAGGTTACATTACTCCAGCCAGTGCCTAGGACTTTGTACAGTTATCGCATTTACAACAACAAACACAAGTAAATATTACTTTTATTTTTACACACATAGAATTACAAAAAGCAATTAAATATAATTTTAGTTTCTCTAGCAAAATAACGTATACAAAGTGAGCGCACCGTTGATGAAATTATTTCGTAGCACTTTGGCTACGACATACTACGACGTAGTACGTTTGTAGGTCTCGTAGCAATACGTAGCCTGAGTTTCTGTAGTCTTTGTATATACAACATGCCTGTATCTAAAACTTCAATATTTATGAGATGCAAAAAATACCTTCGTCTACGTCGACGAATTGTTTTTTTAAATCATTGTTTCTTTAATTTGTATCCACAAGAATATTGACTATTAATCTTTCTAATTCTTTGAATTTCATAATTGTCTTCATAAAGTAGATTTACTTATAATATACCGGCGATGGTTTATTTTACATACAAATAAATATTTCATAGAATGATTACGGATAACAGCAATCCACTTAATGCAATTAGTATAAGCCATATTTTAATAAAAATAATTGCACACGTAATGCAATTAACAATTCTCGATAATACTAAAAGAAATAATGTGACGCTTTGACAATGCAAAATGAATTTTATTATTGCTTTTTATAGACAGCAATTGAGAATTTATTTTAAAAGTTTGGTAGAATATTAAAATGAACTCTTATTCGAATACCAAAAAGATCTTTATATTTATCAAATACCTCATAGCTTTACTTTTCAATAACACGTAGCTATAATGAAAATTTTTGACTCGATTTTGAACCTTATTGTATACATCAATTTACGATATTAACAATGGACGATAGAGTCATTAATATTATAACGACCGTCTATATTATAACTGTGTCAAATAGAATTGTTATGAAATATGAAGATTGTAACAAATGAAAATTTTATGTAAAGTACATGAGAAGGTTCAAATATCGATGATGAATTGAAAATAGGTCTGAAAATGTAAATCATAATTCATCATTTTTGATCGTTTCATCGATATAAGCTAGCAGCTGATACGGTTAGTTTTAATTTTTGTTTTCATGGGCTCTTAGTAACATTAATGTAATAATCTCCAGCTTCACTATAGGCCCCTAGTGAATTACAATCCGTCATCATGTGAACATTATTATGAAAATTGTATTGCTTAACAAGTTTCGGCAGTTATTGATTAATGGTGTATAGGCACGCAACAATTTAGGCAGGTGGTGTGATGTCGGTAAATTGATAATTTAGTATGGCAGGTTGCCTTGGAGCGTATGAGTTCGAACCGCGGCGCTACCCGAGATATATGGGGGGATAAACCCTGGCTCCATGTTAGGAGATTACCGGCTGGACATATGGGGACGTTTCAAATGCTCAATACGGACTGCGGCTGAAAATGATAGACTCTCCTGCCGGCCGATAAAATAGCTGGATCGGTTCATTTGTAGCTGATTCCATTCTATTACGTTAATGGATTAGATTCATTTTGCAGCCTCCACGCTTTGCCAGATTATTTATGTACCACTTTAATTTGCAGATTGATTATTTGTTCATACGTTCATAAAATTACCGCTATTACCAAACATTTATTTGTACAGGTCTAACACAGCAAACAACCTCGAGATGATATTATTTACCTAGCTTTCCTAAAAAGTAATTAAGGAAGCATAGAAATAACTCCGTTGGAATGTCTCTTGTGTCCAATTCCTGTTATAAGCTGTCTGTTATCTAGGTGTAATTATTGCCTTCTTCTTAGAAATATCTGTTCCGTATAAAGCAGGATTTTGTGACAAATTAATTATTATTATCATGTCTCTGCCTCTTTTGTTAGTAGAGTAAGTAATTCGTGAAGCCCATAAATAGACTGACTCTGAATGTTCTGAAACTCATATTATTTTATGTATAGGTATCCAAGTGAACGATGTTATATTCCAAAATAATGGCTAGTAAAGTAAAGAACTTTATTAAAATTTGAACTACAAAATGCAAACCGGACGTATGTTTCAATTTAAATGTTGATTTAGGTGGTCATTTCATAATTAACTACTATTGTAACCCTGACCCAACTGAAATGCAACGTTATTATAAATTCAGGAAGGTTCATTATTTATTTTGTGGTGTGGCTATCAAGTTAATATATTAAAGGCAGTATTATTTTTAGCAGAATATTCTGTGCAATACTCGTACGTGTAACTTTCTTGGACAGGATAATATCTTGCGACATAAAGGGGTACACTCCAATAGTGTAATTCATATATTGCTCTATAAAATAAATTGCTTACGTACGCGTGTTTTCGTTACACAAAGAAAATAGTTATGTGAACAATAAGCATTTGGTCTCAAATAAAATTTGGATCGAGTCTCGTAATACCAAAAAATAATGTAATATTACAAAACTCGATTTAAGGCTTTGGAGACTCTTCATACAAAAGACGTAAAATTCACACCCACATTCTTAAATCTATGCATAAAATATCAAAAGATTTTTACCACAAAGTTGAAGAAATTTCAAATAAAAAGTAAAATTCATTTTAAAAGTAGCCCAGGCCCAGCCCGCGGCTACGAATCTGGCCCCGAACCAGGTCGTTACTCTTTGCTTCAAAGAGGTCGATACAAAAAGCCTCTCACAGGAACCTATTCATTTTGTTTCTCTATTATTAAGTTTTCTGGAACCCAAAAGTAACAAGAAACTTTTTAATGACATACCATACCTACTTGGGTCTTTTTGTAGCAGTTTTAATTTAAAGTTATTCAAATAGCTGTAACACGGAACGGATAATACGAATCCATTAATCATGTACAATAACCGCGATCCAATTAAAATTAGAACGGTGTAGAATAATTCAATTATTAAATTATTATTAATACAACACACCCTGTGTTGTCGTGTCATGGAATACCAAATTAATTGAAAATGAATCTATTTAACTTAATCCCTTATGTTTAATTACTCAGAGCATAGTTTCGGTCCTTTCACTTTACTTGGAAAGATTGTTAGCTATCAGTGGTTTTTGCGCATGTTACCTCCATATTACTTGCAAACAAGTTGACAATGGCGCATTCCTCTTCGTCGCGCCGGGGTTGCCACTGAGATGAGACACGGGAACTTTGAGAGTAATTCATGGTCTGCGGTTTCAATGAATAGCTGCACCTCCGGAGTGGTTTCCCTAATACATTGTGCCGCGATCTATAGGCTCTGAGATGTTTCACAATGAAAAATGTGGTGCGAACGTCGTGTTTATTTAACAAGGTTGGGCGTGGGCCTACGTAATTTATTAGCACAGATAAATTTTAGCTCTAAACGCCGGCGAGTGGGCGCATAACATATTGCTGCTATTGACGATAACGAAGTGTAAGCTTTTATGGATTGAAACGAGAGTTATCAAATCTGTGTAAGTTTGTTACTAAACTCTCATCTCCACAAACTTTGTTGCAATGTTACAAGATATTCTGGCTTGACTTGGGAACTGGGAAATATCGTCTGGCTCTCGCATTTATCATATAAGGGTATTGGAATTTCCTATTCTATTGCTGATAACTATGAAGAGTTTGATTAAAATATTATATTGCGTTCTTTAAGTTATAGACTAACGAGCTGAAAACACTAATTTCTAGTTACTAATATACAGTTTTGCTAAAATATTCAGAATTTTAACACTAAAGTTGCAATACGTGAAATGGACAAGTCTTAATAAAAATGTTCGACTGCGATTAAGTAAACTTCTCACGAATCTAACAAATTCACACGTGTTACATTGTATGACGGCAACTTTTCGTGTACAAGCGGCACTCAGTGTCGTACGAGGGAAATTACTTGAACGCTCCAACATTTTAAGGTATTTTAAAGCTCCCCTGAAACGTGTTATGTAGCCGTTTGGAATGACAGCATTACTTTTACTTTATAATTTTCTCGTGTCGTACATATGCGTAGGTATTTAAGTAATTTCATGTCCCTTTTACTGTTCCGACTTTGTATGAAGGTTAGGTATTATTGTTTCGTTAAAGAGGTAAACTGGCGTATTTCACACGCTTAGCTAGATCAAGTAACTTTATTACCGCTGAAGCCCAACAGGCTGATTCTAATCTGCGGTTTGCTACCCCATGGAATATCCCTCAAATTAAACGTTGCGATTAAAACAATTAACGATAATGCACCCTAATTTGAGTTTGATATTTATTCTACTGGATTTGTATAATAGGAATACATTAAGAGAACCAGATTAAATTGTAATTGCATTAATGTTTACTTTGTTCAAAAGTGCGAACTTATACTTAATTCATTGTCTGTTAAGCTGGTAGTTTGACAGACAGTCTGCCACCTGTGCAATGTGAATGAGCTTTGTTCTAACTACATTTCTCGGTGATTGACATCTAATTAGCCGCCGCGTTTACATCCCTGGGGGCTGGTGCGTCATTATGTACTAGACTATTCTCAATTACATTACAAACACGAACAGCGCTTTAGGATTGAGATCAAAGGCAGGCAATTGATTCATATACGGTAACATAATATGTTATGATCAGAGAGCAGTATCTACACTACCTACCTATACATATAAAATGAATAATTTCTCCCACCAATCTTAAGAGCTCATGTTTGTTATGTAATTATAAGCATAACAAATCATATCACTTATGTATGCACATACATAATTCAACCCTCGCATACTTTGCTTAGTTAACTTTACGGTAAGGTATCCTAAAACCACATACTTCATTAAAATAGCTAAGGTATTATAAAATTCAGCAAAAATTCAGATGAAAGCTCAGCTGTGAATGTAATAGGTTGGGCACACTGTGTATAAAGGGACCCTTTTAAACGAAAGTGAAGCATGCGAAAACGTAATTAAGAACAGTGGGTTAATTCCCCTTTCACGTGCCTATATGAATTAGTGGAGTTACGGAGCTGTATTGGGTATGTGGATCCACCCAGACAATCTCAAACTATGGCATATTAAGGGATACAAACGTATGTAATTATAAAGTGACAATATTATGTCGTTAAAATTTTATGCGTCATTGGTTTTGCTGGGAAAAGTTGTTAGGAAAGAGGTACCCTTGTGTATTGAACGGACACGCGATAACGGGAAAGTTCAAGCTCGGAGATTACAAGCGTGTTCAATTTATTACAGAGTTCAAAACATAAATAAAAAGGTTATTAGGATGGAAACATGTTTATTAGAAACTTTTGAGTTATGATAGGATGTTTTAACGCTTGGATATCTTGTTGATTTATATAATGCTGAGAGTTCGACTGTCTAGACAGTCTAAAAATTAACTAGTTAATTAATAACTAACTAATTTTGTTCGCAGTCGTAATAAAGTGACTACACCGTCGGTGTGTAAAGGTACGCGTCCCCAGGCCCGCATCGTACGCAACGCACGCAACGGATTTTAGTTTGTCTTGAAACTCATACAACTGCGTCCACTGAACCGCATCATCAGCAATGCCTACATGCGATGCGTACTGATGACGTCATATAGAATGGGTACAATGTGTGCGATGCGTACGATGCAGGCGTGTGGACTCTTACCTTAACAGAGTGACCGACTGCACTTCAACGTGTGGCGGGTTTGATTAATGGTACACAAATTTTCTAAGTAATGAAGGTGATCTAAAAAGTGAGCATTTTATGAGCTGCCACAGAATATATCTACATTTTACAGACGCGAATAAATACGTGCGATACTTAAGTTAACTTAGTAGGATTTTTATTTTACAAACTTGTGACTATAAAGGTTAATCTGTTGCGTGATGACGAGCTATAATCTTGAAGTGTCACACCGCTAAAACAAGTTTGTTTTTCACAACGATCTTATAAAATACAAAGTAGGTGAGAAACTTGTTTCTGGGCAGTGAAGTTCTTTATATGTATGGATAACTTTAATGGTTTCACTTTAAATTATAGTACTAGGAACTTATTTCTTTTGTTTGTCTTCTTATTTAGTTAAGTTTGCGATAAAGATGGATGATAATAAGCGCCGTCTATAAACATCCGTAATACCAGAAATGTCAATTAACTAAAAATCACGGTTTCAGATGTAAATTCATGGAAAAAAAAATTATTTTTAGATCACGAAGTGACTCTTCGTTATAAGCAGCGTGCGCAGACGCGACGACGTCGTGCCGCCGACTCCAGAGACGCCGCGTCTTTGCTTTTATCCATTAATGTACGTGAATAAACCGTGAGTTTTAGTTAATTTAGTATGTCTCACGATAGTTACCAGAGATGTCTTTCGATACGAACTACTTTTATTGAAGATTTAAGCTTATTGAAGCAAGAACAAAGATATGTAAGTAGAATGTTACCTCTAACAACAAATTACCCGTCATTAGATAACCGAAACTCATTCCAGTAAACACAAAACCAGTATTATCACATCACTTCCGTAGTCATTATCAAATTTCGTGCGTGTACCTAATTATATTCGAATGACATGTTGTAGTATAACACTTGATATTCCTTTGTAGATTTACTTGTGGCACATGTCCATTTAGATAATTATTTTATTAAATCTAATTTGGATCAAGCTGAAGTGTGAAGTTTAAGACTCACTTCGGGAAATAAGTCTTGAATTCGGGAGAAAAAATATGGGCCAGACTCAGCATCGCACACATTTTGATTCATTGTGTACGGAACTTATATCAAAATTAGACAAGTAGACAAAATACACCGCTAGGTAAGCTGATCGAAAGGCAAACAAGGAAATGAATAAAGCCAGGCACAATACTTAAGACTTATAGCAGTAAAACATTTAATAGTAATATTTATATCCAGAGCTCGAACTTGAAACATGTTCAAAAACAGTCGAAGCCACAGGATCAACAAGGTAGTTCTACCAATAAATTAACCCAAATTAATTCCAGTGAACAGGAAAGCCAGAATATATTTACCTTACATCCGCAGTCGTCAAATCTGCGATATGTACGTATGACATAATGTTTCTGTAATATATTAATCATACAATAATTATGTTATAGATTGGCTACATCCGCCACCCGTTCTCAAGGCTGCGAGGCTACACCGCTTCTATATCGGAACAAATATTTGTATAGCCTACATATTTGTTCCCAGTCTAGATGTTTGATTACATGATATGTGTATTTAGTGTCCTTGCTCGGGTACGATGTAGGCATTTCATTTAAACTTTTAATTACATTTTGTGAAAAATAAGCTTTTGTGTTAATAACAGATAATATGAGAGTGAAAAAGAGTAGAGAAAAACTGTTTATTTGCAAAAAAAAAAACTGAAAAGTACAATGAGTTTTTTAGCCGACCAAAATGTTGTCAGTAATGTTTACTCAGTAATATTAGGGAAACCTAATATTACGGACTAGTACCGTGCCTCGTATAGGCAAATACACTTGTCCCTCTATTACAAGTAACAAATACCTAATACAGCTACGAAAAGGGGTGTGCTAGCAATACGAGATCGTCGAGGAAAAACAAGCACTGCATTATTTGTTGTGCCTCATAAAGATAAGAAGATACAAAAATCATGCAACTTACATCAATAACAATAAAACCTAGACATATCATGAATACAGAAGTGCCAAATAAAATTCAGCTGCGTAAAGTTTTCCACGGAGATCCGTCCATAAACCTGTCATTAGCTATAAACGGGAACAGTTAAAATAAAAACGTTAACGACGTTATTAAAAAGAATAACAGTGAAATCTGTTGCTCGGAATTCTGCGCACTCCTTTGTAACGGCTTACAATGAAACACTGGTGTCGGTGAGCATTTGGCTTTAATTGTTCCTAGCTGAAACGACCCACAATCTGTCGGCGGGGGGCGTTCCGATTCACATAGCGGGACAAACTTTCCTTGTCCACGAAATATCGCCTGTTTACTGCTGCCTTCGCGACTACGTGATCCGATTGAGAATCGGACAATTAGAGACACGTGACTACAGATGTTTACGAATACTTCGTGTAATACTTGTGTTGCTAGCTTCAATGTCAAAGTCGCATTTTCGGAATCAGAACATTATGTTGGACTAACCCGAATAACAGGGCGTGTTAATGTTTTTGTACACCTAATCTATTTTACAAACTAGCTAAGCAAGTACGACACAAATAATATTGACGAATTAAGAACTCTCTTGGAGTTTGTTAGAAAGCTACAATTATTTTTCAAAGTTCAAAATGTCGAAATGAAAATATACTCATTTGCAACTTAATTAGAATCTACTAATAATGACTTAATAAAAACATTTGATTCATCCTTAAGGAAAAACCCAACTTTTTTCATTTACCAATCGATGTAAACGTTCCAGGAAAATACAATTCCGATGGCTGAAAACAAGGGATTGTTGGAAAAGCTGTCACTACGATCAAATCTACTTCATTTAGAGAACGTGATACACGAGTACAATAACAAGATCTCAATACTCTCAGCTCTTCCTTCTTTTAAGTAAAATTGCGCATTTGAGTAACAAACAAAAACTCTCGAAGTAGGTATTGAACAATCTCGTGCTTCAAATACGAATCGTGTTCTGTAATTCCTAGGGATGAAACAGAAAATATTTAAGTCAGAAGTTTTGTGTATTTGGAATGGTAAAAAGGAGTTAACTATGTATGCTTAAAAATAAGTTTCGATTAATGTGTTAGTATAATATTCAGGCGATTACTTCGAAATCGGGCTACATAAGTAGAAATCCCCAAACAGCAGTGTACGATACATTTTCCTTTAAAAATATTCCCGGCAAAGCGGGGAGTTTTTCTTCATTCACGGTCCGCGCACCTGCCGTCTAGAGATGCAATGAAAATTTGTCGTCTTCTTGCCAAATTTGAACTTATTCTTTGCAAAAGCAACGATGTTTTAGCTCCTTTCCTCATATTTTGATGATGAATACTTGAGAAGTGCTGTTTCATAAAGTTTCTTGTGACCGAAATGAAACTGTACAAGCAACGTTGAATGACAAAGCAGCTTATAAGGATGCGCTCTGTCTCCAGTAAATATATCTGCATAATCTTAAAATTAAAGTTTGCTCAAGTTCTGATGGCATGCATCCAGTTTTGAATCCAGATATTTTTCAGTTTGTTTAAGTGTAGTACTACATTATAGTGTTTACTGCTTTATTTATTTGGCAGATGTTTTTTACTTTACTTTTAGCTCTTTGAATCGTATTTCCTGCTTTTAATTAAGCTTTCATCTTATTTGTGTTTGTATCGCTTTGTAATAATTCAGAATTTGATTTGTTCATTTTTTCCTGTAAAGGCAGAGCATATGTATTGGGTAAAAAATGTATCATCTGTGTTCCTTGTATTTATCATGCGGATATGCTGACTCTCGGAAATTTGCTTATATCCTTTATTTTCATTCTCTGTTTGTTATTTGCTATAATAAAAATAAATTATAGTCTTTAAAGTTTAATTTAGATTGCCTGATAGCAAAATGTCCCATATTTCATTTTTACTGGATTAGTGTCACTTACGTCTGTTGTTAGATGAAAGGCTTAACTCAATGTAAGGGAGAACAATAAACCTATCAAGTAAACAATTCCATGTTTCTTTCCTAAACAATATGTTTTATTAGAAAACATTGTGTCCACAGGATTATTTTCACAAAACCCAAACACAAACATATGGCCAATATTTATTCACCGACGCTAAAACAGTCCACAAATCAAGAAACGTGTAAAAAAGAATTCACCGTTATTGAGATGGAAACACGGCAAAGGCGGCGACGTCCTGCCTTATTCATGAGCGAGGGTTCCACACCTTGGTTCCTATGCGGAACTAACGCTGGCCATTTCCACCACAAATTTTTCGAACACTTACAAACTCTTACAAAACTTTAATAGAATTGCGGTCTCTTTAAGGTAACCTTCTTTTTATCTGGAGCGCCGCCCGGCGTTTGCAAATTTTTGGAATTTTGATCGCGTCTACGGAACGGAACGATGATTTGTTTGCCGAGTGAAGTTGTACTTTCTTTGACTTTTTAATTGGATCAGGTTCATTTAATTGAATGAGTTGGAAATGTTCTTGATATTGTCATCGATCTAGCTACATCGCATTAGAACGGTTGACGCTGATTTAATTAACAACCGTTTTCATTTTAAAACAGTTATCGTTAAGACTCTTCTGTCCTTAAATTACTCTTTAAATACAATCCTTGTAAAAGGTGTCGTTTTTTATTAAATATTAAAAAATCGCTTAAGAGTCATAAAATAAAACGTAGTAAGATTAGTAAAAACACTGAACAATTGAAGTTCAAATAAAATGAAGTAAATCTTGATCACGTAGCTCCGATATCAAAGTGTACGCCAAGAATCTGAAACTTAATGAGAATCCAGCACTAATTGGAATGCTCGTTTCGTCCCGCCTTGTGATAGGGGATTAAAACTTTATTATTTACTGAACGATCTTTACGTGACACACACCACTTTATTAAATACGTTACTTACTTAGCATTGTCGTGTACGTACACATAATATCAATTTGCTGCACACATTACTAAACAACTGTTTATAAGGGAAACGAAAGTAACATCCTTTGTTTTTCTTAAACTACAGATTTGGATGAGATTTACTTCTAATACTGACATGTAGGCTATTTCCCAAAAAAAAGTTTGATAAAATAAACAATGGATATAAAATCGATTGTGATTCTTAACTACCACAAGCAAAGTAGCGTCCAAAAGCAGATTTACCCTAAAATATAATAAATTATCACCGATTTACGTATTTCTAATAACAATGGCCGGCTTCACTCGCATCCATTGAATTGTAAACAGGCCATAATGTGTAAATCTCTATAATATTTCAGCTTCAGTGCGAGAGACTAATAGCAGGATATTGCACCAAGATTTACAATACCGCTCGGCACCAACGCAGTTCCTGCAGTCGCCATGATAAATATCAAGACATCGTTTACTCTTATTAAAGTGTGTTCTTTAGGCAAAGTAGCTTGAGGATAAAAAGGTCACATTTTATACAGGAAAGAAAGAAAGACTCACATAGCAAATGTTAATGTTTATATCTACATATTTCTTTACGGTGTAGGAATAGATTTTTTTAACTATAGGTATCCTGCAAAATTCACTTTGATAAATACTAACATAACATATAGCATGCATATAAAACCCGAATGCATGCAAAATTTTCATTTTCAGCGAAAAGTTCATATTTTAGCACATTGTTTTCAATGCTGAATCTGTCAGTTTAAAACTATCGCAACTCTCTGACTGAACTAGATGTCAAACTAGCACTAAACTAGTATTCTGAAACTCCTCTCGGGAATAGAGCCTTGTGATCTAGCCTTATTTAATGTATTCTTTGGACAAAGAAAGTTTAAATTGTATTTTTCAACGGAGAACATCCGCTACGCTCATTGTGTCCGGCGCCCGAGCGTTAACGAAAAGCTTTTGTTTTAACCGAACAAGGAGCTTAATAAATTGTTTGCACTCGCTTTCGTTCCGATAGAAAATGTAGTTTATCAAATACAAATCAATTGCTCCTTTATGCTTTGAAAGGATTTAGAGTCAATTGATTCTGGTACATTTATTAATGCCAGAAACTTTATTTAGACCATTGAGTTCTAGTCTAAATGTTATTTGGATTATAATCTAACTTTTACAGTAAAATCAAGTTATTTTGGAAACCATTTATAAGGAATATTCTCCTAAATATCTATCTTATCAGTAAAACATTTTAAACAACTTTTCGGTTCTCATAATCTGCATTCACAGAAAGCAAGTTATTTATCATTTTAGATGTCTAGCACGATAGGTTCCATTATTCATTCTACATTTTATCGAACAAGTACAACACACTGGCACGTCTCAGGCGTTTAAATTTTCTGACATGAAGGCATAATAAAAAATAGCTTGCATAAGCCACCCGTGATCGCCAGCAAAGCGGAATGTCAACGGCTTCGGCATCAATCACTTGCGATGCCGGGGATTACTCAAAACGGAGCGTCATCCTCTAGCGTGGAGGCGACGCAAATTTACATAAATAAGCTCATCTGTATTCAACATGCAAGCCGAGAGGAGCCCATGCAACAACATGTGGCATTCAACTTGCAGACCTCTATTATTAATTGTGGACAAGTGACGCGGGGGAGCAGTTCCACCGACTCGTCTGCACCGACCACGACCCCGTTGTTTCTAGTTTAATGAAAGTGCCTGAGCGTCAACTCTCACATTGTTTATTGATCCATATTTGCCGGGCTTAGCCTCAATTATTTACCTATGTTTACATTACAAGAATTATTTAACGTTCATTGTATTTAAAACAACGCAACAAGAGAAGAAGCTTTTAAATCGTACGCAAACGCCGGAAAAGTTTTCTTGTACGGGCAATTAATAACTTGGAACGCTCCACAGTAATACTGGCCCAAGTAAACGTGTAAGAGCGCTTCATAATAATACAGTTTAACAACAGAATTAACCCCGAAGGTTGCTATTAAACAAGTTGGTCGTAGATTTAAATTTTGAGCTCGTAAATTAACCCTTCATCCTTTTGAAATAGCAAAGGGATTG
Organism: Spodoptera frugiperda; assembly: GCF_023101765.2. Lineage (NCBI taxonomy): Eukaryota > Metazoa > Arthropoda > Insecta > Lepidoptera > Noctuidae > Spodoptera > Spodoptera frugiperda. The sequence goes on from NC_064240.1 coordinate 7,599,164, forward strand.
GGACCTAATGGTCTATTTGTGAAACGTAATGGGCCGGCCTGGCCGAGCGTATTAGACAATTTGGACATATTCTGACTTCACTCTATTCACGTAAAGGCTTTATACTAGATCTTTATATAAAAGGTCGCGGGATACAAAGGATTAAAATAACTATCTCGATAAACTTCTTTCTATTTTATTACGTTTTTAAATTCGGATTTAACTAAATCGGAATTTATTACTTGTATTTTAAATGAGCCTACTGAACTTATTTAAAGCGTTACAGCCAAATCTAGGATTAAGGATAGGATAACTATTTAAAATTATTTATTTGTTCAGAAGTTGGGTTAATCGAGTCAAAAAATATACCGAATAAATGTAACCCGGCTACAATAAGAAACTGGCTGTGGCTGAAATGTTTTAAAAAGAAAACTAAAGCTTAACAATGAAACAGTAAAAAAGGAGAAATTATTGTAGCTATAACAATTCATTTATTTTGTTCATTTTATCATTGCCATCATAGCCGCCTAAAGAATGTAATCAAAAATATTAATCGTACTTATAACAATTCGGAAACAAAAGTACGAGTATTATTACCTACCATTATAAAAATACGCCTACAATAAAAAACTAATACTACCAAGTTACCAAGGCAACAAACTGTCACATTGAATTGCGTAAAGCTTGTTACACAGTAATTCGTAAACATTTTAGTCTCGGAACATTCGAAGCGAACATATTCATTTGGAAACTAAACTTCTTTTCCTTAGGTTCGCACGAAAGGTAATTGTAGGGCAAGTAATTTGGCTTTGACACCTACACATAATTAGACCGTAAAAACTTTTTCTTGGAATGTTCACAGGGAAAATGCTTTGCGAATGTGCTGATCAAATTATAGGAACTACGTAACTAAATTGCTTTAGCTTAAGCTTTACTTAACCTTTTGGTTAACAGACAAATCAAAAAAATAGTTTTAAAATCTGTAGAACCTAATACATAAGATAAATCAGGTGTTTTGGTACAAATGGCGTCACAAATAAAATAAATCACTTATACGTACTTTACCTTTGAAAATAAATGTACGTCCCTCACAGGTGCGTTTCATTAAATTTGTGTAAAAACAATTTGTTTTGTAAACCGAACGGTGTTCTGTGGCCTCTTGCAAACACATTTTGTAACCTGATCTAAATACGGTAAATTAGGAATGACAAACGCGATTAAACGGACCGCCAGGTTCAGTAAAGCTTAATTAAGGATTACGTTACCAAAAAGGACATACAAATTACATTCACGTTGTAGAGGTTGAAGGGTTATATATAGACAACATGATGAAAAAATCCAAGAAAATGTTGTTTTGGGTCCGCAAATATACCCGATCGGGGAGCACGTACCGAACTTCAAACGAGGGTCAGTTATTTTAATTATATTAACATTTTGTCGACCGTTTTATGGATATAAATATTCAATAACGATCGACGATTCGATGTTATCATTGAGTTATTAATAATATATTTTATTGAATGCTATGTAGAGAAAAGCTTCTATGAAAATAGGTCTTCATAACAGAGCTAGAAGTCTTAACGAGGCTACATAATATTCTTCACTTCCCAGTAATAAATCAAGACACTCAAACGAAGCAACAATTCTACACAGCAGTAGCAACAAATCATTACGACGTTCCGTACATCCACGTTCCTAAATAAAAATCCGTTGAAGCGTACGTTGGCAACATTCGACTCGTTTATGTAAATCTTGTTGGTGCGTGCTGATGTATTCACGCCTTCTGATTTTTATCGCTGAGTATTTGATTCACTGAGGTGTATGATATATTTACATTTTATCCTCTCATATGATATTATTTGAATGAAAAAAACCGGAATAGCGGAACGATTTGCCAATGGAATCGTTTTGTTGGAGTATTGTCTGCAATTGCTAACTTTTTGGTCGATGTTGATTTAGTTTACAATACTGATTGCATTATTTTGTATTGTTATTCGTGTTTGTTTGTTGGAATTCCAAAAATGTTTTTGTATACGGCTTATTCAAACAGTAACGTTTTATATGAAATCAATTTATAATAAATACATAGCTTTATAAATGAGCCCATTGCAAAACTGGGGGCAGAATTAATCATGTAGGTATTGACATAATTCACGTGATGTAATAAAAAAAATATGTCAATAAAAAGAAAAGCCTCATTTTCGCCTCTGAATTTACATGACACTAGCTCGAAGATACTCGTACATATAAGGTGGAGGTCAAACGTGAGTCCATCGTACTCAAATATTTATGAAGTATCTGTATCAATCTGTGTCAAAAAGACAACTGACAAATGACACTGAAGTCAATACGTCCATAACAATGTTTTTTTTTCAATGCCTTATTATTTTAGACAACACCTAACAGATTCTAGAATTTGACCGTACATGATTTACGTAGTAGTCAGGTCTTGTAGTTTTATCTATGAGCTTAGTTTGGAATGGGACTTTTAATATTAGCTATTCCCTTACCTTCACTAGGGCTAATAGATTATTTTTATTAATTAGATCACTTAGAAAATATATTTTCGTAAATCTTTTCATATAGCTTCCTGACTGGCGTTATAAATATGATATTCAGCATTACGGTGGAAAACCGATATTCAGAGTCGAGTCACTGCATTCTTCGACTGTTACTTCACACGTAACGAAAGTCACGATGGCAAAGTATGAAAGTTTTTATACGAGGGAGCACAATTAACTCGGCTCTGCCTTACTTTTACCAGTTTTCCGGAAGTCAAAGTACATGAAAGGTCCCCTAAAACTTTTTCTTATTTCAAGTCACTACATTTCTTCTCCGGATATTGAATAAAACAAAAATCCGTTACGTAAATTAATTAATAAATAGGTCACTCGATGAAAGTTTCACGGAAAAATAGAAAAATTCTAATTGATTAAATTTTCTCCCAACCGGTCTCCGAAAATTGAATAGGATGTTCAATTTGCGGTACAAAATTCTTTCTGGTAACTCTTTATTTACTTACTGTTTACATTTTTGGTTTTTTAAAGTAAAGTTTTTTGGCAAAGGAAGTTGAAGTTAAAAGCGTTTTAGGATGGAAATGGGATCAGAACAAAAAATTTGGAAGCTTTTGTAATAATAGCTACTTTACTCACTTCAGTATTTAGCAAGACTCACGTAGGTAAGTACTCGCAGCATAGCTGGAGCGGCGGACAACTTAACAGGTTACCAGGGCTGGTAACCTGTTAAGTTGTCTGTCTCTGGTAACCTGGTAACCTGTTAAGTTGTCTGGCTGTCTCTCCTCACCTAAGGCGGAGGAAGGATGATTTTCAACCCTCAAAGAAAAAGCATGGCTATGGACTCTCACAGCAATAAAAATCGATGGATAGATCTCACAAAAATAAAATGAAGTATTCTGGACTGGCTTCTGCCAGCGGCTTTGCCCGAGTTCCCGTGGGATAAAAACATCCTATGTATTATTTCAAACCATAATCTACACCTATTCCGATCCTTTTAGCCGTTTTGACGTGATTGAATAACAGACATATACATAAACACATAGACTCACACACTTCCACATTCATAATATAAGTAAAATTAAAATTTAATATAATACCAAACATAATTTAAATGTAAACAGTTTCTATTACTGTTGTATATTCATATCATACTATAAAATCAGGTTTGACACGTAGATTAGAGTACATATCACTACAGTATGATGTTGTTCATCTGTCTGATTATAACCTCACGAACTCTTTTGAATCCCATGGGAGGTCATATATGTGTGAGGGTTAAGCTACGTCATGAATTTTATAGTTTGAAATTAACCTAGTTTGGTAGTTATGTGATGTGTGTAACTTATTTTTGTTTGACTAAGTTTAAGTAAAAAAATCATAATTTTGTGTAAATCGTGTGACGGTTCCAAAAAATGTACATAAATGTAGAAGAAATAATTTCCTAAATGATGGAATCAATTTACGAATCTACAAAAAACAAGGCATTTACAAAACGTTTCTAACCATGTGAGCTAAAACATATTTTTTTTAAAGTTATCGTTATATATACAAAGAGCGACCAATGAAAGTGCTATTCAATACAAATAAAAACTGAAACTAAGTAAATATAAAAACAATCAGTGTTGTAAACCTGTCTGCGTAAAAATGCAAATTAATCCACCTTTAACTAACCGCTCTGTAGCGAACGAGGTTTTAAATTATGTTCGGCTTTCGTCACTAATTGTGACTCGGTTTACCTCGTTACGGATTACAACGACTTTATGTGTCTACGTATTTGTTCTGAACATCTAAAGGAAAACATGAAACTTAATTTATCTCAGAAAACAACAAAAGAATTTATATGTAGTATAATGTCTTAAGAAAAGATTTCTATTTTTGTCCCACAAAAATGCTCGTTAACAATATCAATTTTAAATACATTTTAGCTTGTTGCAACAAATTATTTTGGGTACCAATTTCCTTGCTAATTTATATTTGTAATTAAAGCAAATCCAAAACTCAAATTTATTGACAGGCGGAACAAAATTATATATTTTAATAAGTTGCTATTTAACGCGCGGTAAAATTGTTTCGCGATGGATTTTCTACTTTACAAAGATTAAAGTTACTAGGGCCTTTCATTAGCGAACTTGAATTGCGTAGGAGAAGAAATATGAGCCAACTTCGATCATTGAATCGAAGACGCCCGAACGCCTTTGAATAGAATTTATACAGAAAAACCTGTCAAATACGAAAAGCGAGCTCAAGACTCAGTATAATTTTTCCGTAAGTTAATTTTACTTGTTCAATTTTCATCGAGTAACAAAGACGTATTATATTCATTTCTAAATTAAAAGCTTTGCAAGCAATCAGCATTTGCTTAAATAGTATGAGTGTACTACATTTTTTATTCGAAATTTTTACTTTAAAATAATTTTGAAAGCTTATTGTAAAAAAATGTAACGAAAGACAACGGTTTTAATCGTTATATTATTTAGTCGAAGTTTAAAAATAAACATTTAGAACAACAGACTTGGCAAGTTTTAATTTGACGAAATAATACTTAATCCTTTGAAGCAGACCTAAGCCGGGTCTCTCTCTACATTGAAATTGGTTTGGTTATCAAACATCGAATTTAATTGTGTGTATTTTTGTAGAACATTTTTGAGTTCGTATTTTTTTTCTTTTCAAATCGAAATAAAGATAAACTTTAGTTAGGTTACGTTTTTGGAAATGTTCGAGAAAGTCTAGATTTACCTATTCTTAGTTATCTATTAAAAAAACGGGTTAGGTAAACATGTAAATAACCCTTTCGCACATCGTCTGACACGCTAAAGAACAAAATGTACCGTACAGTAACACAGTTAGTGGCTTAACGATAGCTGTAAACGTCGATCGTCCATGACGGTACACATTCGGTGCGTGCCGTTAAAAGTAAATCGTAAATTGTAGTAAAGGTAAACACACATGTGTGCAGTTTTGGCACCGACCACAGACGATAAATCACGGTAACATTGACAAACACGACTGCGCTGCAATCGCGGATGTCCCTGTCTGCACTTCCGTGTTGCGATGAGTAATATCCCAGTCCGTGGCGTAGGAAACATCTACACTTGGATGTAGACGGGACCTATAAACATGTGTAGAAAAATTATTATGACAAATCGGAGATTAGTGTGATTTTTACAACAATTTACTGCTATCAACAATAAGCATGTTGTATGTTGATTTTACAGCAGTGTACAGCAAAAGCGCTTTGATTACTTTCGGAGGTTATGGTTTTATTATAGTTGGTAAAGAATTAATCTCTCAACATATTATGTATCTATTAATGGCGAATATTAATCCAAAAAATTTGACAAAACATGAAACTTAACTGTAGTATAATTTTATAACAGGTAATTTTCTGTGTTGCTATACAATTTAGTTTTCCACCATAATAAAATCATTAATTCATTTAGTTATGAATATTTACTCGGTTAAACAAATGCTTTCCAAATATATTTAGAATGGTAAAGCCAACCAATCGTGTATGTCAAGTAGATTATGCCCGAATCCTTTGTCTAATAGACTGAATTAATTAGTACAAACTACTATATTCTCGTGTCTACATAGTATGACAATATTGAAACATAGGTAATATTTTAAAGTACAGCTCATCGCAATCGATCTTTTTTATTCTTATCGGAGAATTTAATTGCGATTCCATCAGTTTCACTCCCAGAATTCAGATATTCTTTTGTTCTCTTTAAATATTAATATTTTTTATAAAAACGCTAATATAAAATGACGCTGATTTGCAAAATAAAATAATTTTATTTTAAAAGTAAAACTTCTAGGAGCAGAACCAAAACAGTGAGTATGAAAACTAAGACAAACAATGTTAGAATTCACAAAATCTCTGCAATGTACGTGCTATTTACTGACTTAACCTTTCTACAGTACGCGTCTAATCCTGTACGTAATGCGCTAACCACACGGTCTAATTTTGTTAATATTTGTATTAGAGGTACACCAAAAGCGTCCGAAGTGCGGGTGAACGGGTTGTCCAGCCAATTAATACTCCGTCGCGTTCTACTGAATCTTCCCTTTCCTCAACGGTTAATTAAAGGCTCACACGATACCGTTTAAAGGTATCAAGCTGTTATAACTTCACATAGATTGTAAATTAACTATCTAGGACGGCATATTAAATACAACGTAGCTTCGAACTGAAATTACATTTTCCTATCAAAGTGTATTGTTATTAAGCAAATGTTTGCCTTGAGTAAATCTAGCTTCATGGACTATTTCATACGGTGAATTATGTACGTCAAGAATGTATACAAGGTAATGTGGCCTTGCTATTTAAAAGGATATTAGTCGTCGGTTTGAAAACTATTATAACCCGTAAAAATATTAAAATAGAAAGGACTTTCCAGTATAAATGTTAGACAATAAACATTAAACACTATTTCTTTACGAGAGGTGACGTGGCAGGAGTCCAACTAAAATTATTTAGTCCGGGGCCCATTCTCCTGATTTTTATTTAGTACAAAAGATTTCTAAGCCGCCATTTTGGTTGGGTATCCCATTACGCATGCCAGGAAGTATGAGAGCACAAAGGGAATGAAGGAACGGTGTGGGATGGTCCTCCTTTATTTATTCAGGACCTCGCAGAGGAAAGTAATTCATGCGTGTTTATTAAAAAGCTGAGTGGTTTTATCGACCGAATAAATTAAAACACAACGTAACGTTAGCGTTTGGTGTATTAAAATTCATTTCGTTTCCACTTATAACGCGTCACTTATGGCTGTGTAAATTACCTTAATGCGTTGAAGGCATCATTCGAATACGTAAAAAGCCCATACGTGTATTGAAAATGTTCAAGCGGTTACGAGAAGTGCATTACCGCAGTACGGGAAGGTAATTAATAAAGCGAGGCACGTGGTACATGGATAATAATGTGGATTAACGAAATGTTGGAATAATACGACATTCCTTTAATGATATATCCAATTATGTTGGAACTAGCTAATGTGCTGACTCCGTACGCGTAGTAACGTTTTCCTAAATTTTCGTAAATCTCGAATCCGCGGGAATTCTGGGATCAAAACCTATTTTCTGCTCCACAACCTCCTCTTTTACGAAACTTGGATTAATAACTATGATACCTATGCTAAATTTAAATAAAAAAAAACAACAATAGATGAAATAAAAGTAAAAAATCCGACATAAAACTATTCATGACGAAAACTACTTTATTTATTTTACATTTCATCGTAATTGGATCGGTAGTTTTTGCATGATGCGTAAACATACAGACAGGCAACAAACATTTTTTAAATCACATTTTTGGATTCGATATCTGTTTAGTAACATCCTCTACTATTTTTTTTTTTTTATATTTTCAATATACATAAGTTACTCTTCTACAGTTTTATTATGTGTATAATAGATAAGACGAATTCCAGTTAAATATGTATATTAAAAATAAACATAAGAAAATGAAAAAAGAAAAAACGAAAGACGAATGAAAAAGAAAAAAAGAAAAGTTTTGTATGTCTTCAATGAGGTTTTACACCGACGGTTGCACGCCACTTCGGTGGTGTTGGCGGTCTCAATACGAATGCTTATTTAAAACTATTAAATTACAGAATTCTCGATTATTGCGTTAAATCGAGTAAATAAGGGATCTGGTTTGATTGCTTGTGTTACTTGATATTGTTGATTTCCGATAATTTTACTCTGTTGTATTTGTTGATTGAGCATAATATTTACGTTTAATGGTATAAGTATTTTTTAATTTTATTCAAGAAATAATTTCAGTTTCTACATTCACCATGCCGTTTTGACATAAATACATCTCATAGAAAGGGTAACATAAAAAGTGGATATACGGATATACGGTTTTCCGATATTGCGACATAAGTACGACGTCGTTATACGGATATGGATAGCCATTTGTCATGATTTGCCATAACACCGATTCGCTGGAAAAATATAATGGTTTCTAATCTAGGAGCATAATTGATGGCGGGTTTGAAGTGTCAATGCAATTTAACGGTCGAACACCGGTCTGTTGCAATGGATTTATGTATGGTTTTTGTTTTTCAATTAAAATCTTTTATTTATACCCGTTCTGATTCTAGCTGACGTTGCACTATTTTAATTGGAAAATACCTTTTTATCTCAAAATAAATTGTAAAGACTCAATGTCAATACACAAAAAATCAATGTTGTGTCCATAAGAGAAAGTTAAAAAAAACACAGCTACATAAAGTATTTTATTTATCCTTCTCTTACTTTAAAAATAAACACAGCGGAAAACGGGTTTACCCGTTCATTATAAAAACCATGTACAGTTTTCCTTGGATTCTAAAGGAATTTTAATTAGTGAAAGGAAATAAAATTAATTAGTAGGTATTTATCGATGAGCCTTTGATTAAACTCAGTCCTACTTCCGCAGCGTTTCTTTAATTAATAGTAGGTAAAAATATTTTTCTCTGTGGAGTAATTAACGCCTTTATATAAGTCTTTTCCTGGATTAAAATAATTGAAGTCCCTTTGATAAGAACGAAAGTATTGTGCAATGTTCTTGAAAGATTTTGGTAATTTGGTCCCGAAATAGGGACAAACAGGAACAAGGCGTTTATTGTCTTGAACAAAGTTTACTAAAGTGACATTTTAGAACAATTCTGTTTAATAGTTTAACCTGTTTTAATCTTAGCAATTTGTAAAGACATTTGAGTTAGTTAAGAAGTCGTTTCTTAAGCGTATGTGAGGCAGTGTCTGTGTAGGAATACTACATCGCTTTGATAAACTTTTGTCGTCGTCGACTCATTTAATTACCGTCTCCTTTGTTTACATATTATTATAGTCGCTTTAAACAGGCTATGTTTATTTTCAAAGTTAGGTGGAAAGATAAAAAATGGCAGCTGAGTTTATTGCCATTAGTCAAATTTTCGTTGTTCTCTCACGAAATACATGTCATCATAATTTATTATTTCCCTGTGCAATGCAATTAGGTTAACTTCATACCCCGTTGCTAAGGATTATCAATAAAATATACACAAAAATATCGCCGACATTACGGAGCTCATGATCAGTTGATGGAGTACACAGCCGTAAATAGGTTGTTATTCAACCCCTTATGTGCTTTGTGGGGTGCACCGCCGCCATACTCGACGGTGAATTTTCATCTATAGGTACACATGTGGGAATGTATGTTGTATGTTGGCAGGTAAAAGGCGGGACATAGCCCTATACAGTTGCGCTTAATGAGAGTTATGCTTTCTATAAAAAAGTGCAAAACGAAACTGTATTTTTTTCGCTTCACATGCAACTGTAAAGCTTTTAGCAGTGGATAGGAAAATATATACTTTAACATTTGAGAATATTCGGCTTGTAATTATGAGAAGGAAATGTGAGTAACTAGGAAGAAAAAGATATTTAAATTAAAGGAAAATATATTTACATTGACAAACAAATAACTTACAATGTTTAATGAAACTTGTTTTGTAAACAAATACCTCAACATGTTGATAATTTTATTATACTGTTAATTAATATGTCGGTGAACGTTCGAGTTAACTTGAAAAGAGTATTTAATAACATTGAGGTAGAGAAACATTTGTATCCATCTGGCTAATTCCAATATTATTATCGTTTTAGATTACTTACCTTCTTCAGAACCCTCGTCGTGTGAAAGTGACATTTGATTTAAGGATATATTCTGAATAAAAATATAAACGGTGGAATCCTCCACCAGAAATGTGTTATACGTCAAAATTAAGGTAAATTTTGACATTTTTTCACGGAATGAGTGAGAGGTAAAAATGGGGATAGGTGAAAAAAGAAATAATGTTTTATGTTGATATTAATAATGATGGAAATATACAGTTAACACGTTTGTTATTCTTTATGTCGTTTACTACTTACGTTAAGACCCGTATTTTTACTCGTATATTCAAGTTCGCGCTCGCGGCTCGGCTTTATATTTGGCAGTTTCACCAGTTCAATTAAAGTTTTTGCAAAAGTCACCAATAAATAATTTGATTGTTATACATAATTTACATTCTTATTACATTTAATAAAATATTACAATCTACTACTACATACAATAATAATAACTAACAGTTACGCAGCATTTGACTAAAATAGAAAACATGAATGGAACGCCTTTAGGGAATTGAATACAAAGTTATTTTTTCTAGTGAAACGTGCGTTGGCAAAATGACGCAATGAGCTTTTATACAAACGAACCATCGCATCGGCAAATGAAGCGTCAGTGCACCGCAGTCGATGAAATGTATTCCATTCAATAGTGTTTCGGAGTTCTCCAATTTATCTTTTAACATTATTAATATCATCTACATACACAAACCAATCAACCTGTTCCGTAGTGACTAAAGCTATATCCCCACGGAGTCGTTCACTGTAATGTCGATAAAAGAGAGCCACGTCCTGTAGCGGACTTTTATGAGCTCAAGCCACTGAAAAATGGTGTGTCAATTGCTCACTTTAACTATTGGATAGGTATACGTGCCTCTGGTCGCTAAACTCACTCAGATAAGTTCGATTTTTTCCGCTTTCGATTATTCATAAGGCCAGTCTCGCGCATGTTAGATGAGAATTGAGCACTGACCTAAAATAAATATCCCTGAAATGTCAAACGCCGTCGCTCGAGAGTGAGAATTTCAAAACACAGAAAAACAGACTCAATAAAGAAGAAAAAACAGTATGGCTACTAAATTCGAGATCGAATGTGTTAACATTATTATTGATATCCATATTATAATATAAATATTTTAACATAACAGCGACTGATTTATAAATAACTTCGTTATTGTAAAATCATAAATCAAGTATTGATTGTATTATTTTCGACAAATTATGGAAGCAGCTACATTATATTTGCTTTTAATACAGGCCTTATATTATGATTAAGTAATTTATTGTAGTCCAAAATTAAATGTGGGGACATTAATGACCCTAATCGCCTGAGCCATTATTGTTTTACTGATATATACATACAGAAGTACAATGTGGATACATAAATGTGCATATATAGCCCGTAAAAATAAACAATAGATAAAGGCAATGCTACAATTTCAATGTGGGTATAGTTTAGTGTGCGTATAGTTTTTTCTTTCCGATTTCTCTTTGGCTTTGCACATCGAACAGTTACAGACGAAATATTGATTGCAAAGGTCAGACAGTTCATTTGTTATTCCAGTGGATCCTACTCCAATGTAAACGATCTGGCGAAAGGCAAAATCGAGTTGCAAGTTCTTTATAAAAATATTCCTGGTATTCGTGGTTTAGGGTTGAGAGCGGTGCATATCATTTGGTGAGGTTTTTCCCATAAATTAATAGACGTTTCTTTGTAACTTTTATTAGTTTTTATTCCTTTCTATTTTCTCTTCTTATTTTACCTTGGGCATTTTATGGTAATGTGTTAACGTGATTTGCAGTATTATCTGATTGCCTAATTGTGAACGTTTTATGTTTTATCATTTACAGTATTAACAGTAACTATATTATTATATTCTATTTGAACAGTCTTTTACTTACTGTGTTTTTATAGGGATAAGCATACCGCTACTTTACTCTTAAAAATCCAATTCAGGATGACCGAGATTATTGGCTAGTAAACTTTTACTCCTTTATAATCCAACTATCATGGTCATCAATCACGATTCAGGGCATAACCTTCGATACATCGATTATATTGTTCCAATTATTAGGTTTCCATAATAAGTAAAATTTTATGAGGACCACGAAATGACATGTGGCTCATAAACTGCTGGCACATGGTGGAAGCAACGCGTGCCAAGCAATTACTGCTTAGCTTATCTTGCACATCATACCCGTAACATTATACATCCTAAACATGAACTTTTTTGGTATAATAATAAAGTTCATTATTCAAAGTTTCAACAGCCTTTTGATTTCTTTAATTACCGGAACAAGTTTGTTTTATAAAAAAATGGATTGTTAATTTGGTTTTTAACAGTAAATTTGGCTGGTCAACACTAGAAAGGAATGATTATCTCAATCAGGTTAGCATCTACGCCTAAGTGTAAAAATAAAAAGGCTCTTAAATAAATATTTCAACAGTTAAGTAGGTCACCATAATTTTGACAAAACATCACCAACAGCACAGCGACATCTTCCTTATTTACAAAAATATTCAACACCATTCCTGCTTATCCCTCTTTTTCCAAGCCCTCATTCTGATTAGCATCAATCACAAGGAGGAGGTCCTTTTCTCTTCATGCTATCATCGTACCTCCCTACAAGGCTTTCAACATGGGTACAATCAATAGAAGACGATGTTATACAAAGTACAGACAATAGCACATCAAAGTACCCTATTCTGTCAAATTTATTCAATCGACTTTCAACCGTATCACAGCACAGTAAAGTTGAATATGTGAGAGAATTTGACCTAGTGGAGTAGGTCGACCTGCAAGCGTCTGTACAACGAACTTACTTAAACGAAATTCCCACTGATAAATGTAATGAACTACTCAGAAATGTGCGTACGACATTTGCATACTCTGTAGTTCATGTCCTCAGCTCCATAGTCATGAGGAAAGCGGGGCTTTTACTCAACAATTTTAGCTAAAGTACGATACGTAAAAAAATATGAAGCACAAACGAAAGGATAGGTTAAATAATACACATATTTTCCTGCGATTTTGTCTATTTTTTTTGTATATAACTCATCAAAACCAGTTCAGTAGTTAATCCTTTAACGTAATGATTTCATTATATGTAAGTATAATATATGTAACGTATCATTATATGATAATATGCACAATTTATCGGCATTACCACAGCAGTAATACTACTCCGTTGCTTATTGCAGACCTAAAACAAATACTCAACGAATATGCAGATAAAATCAATAAAACCAGGTTTTAAGGACATTGGCTGCAATAGCCGTGAACGTGCATTATATTTAATTGCTACAGGTTGTATATAACAGTTCAACTTCAATAATACGACCTAGATAAGCCGGTACAGTGTTGCTTCCTAATGGAATCGTGTCGTCGGGCGCAACACCATTCGAGATTAACTTTAATTAAGTGGATGTTATTTGAAACTTCAGCTGGGAGGGAATTTATACCGTTACATAAATCTATGTACGGTCGGTACAACTCGATTATATGTTTTCTTATTTACATGCTGTGTTTTGGTCGCAGTTTTCTTAACTGCCGTATAAGGGGTATTTATTATTCCTGGTTTGCAGTGCTCTTGTTCTTATTGATTTACAAAAGTCTCAGTGATAATACGGATACAGAAATCATGTACAAATACATGAGCGCTTGACTAGTGCTGCAGTTAAAATATAAACAGTCATTGACTAAGCTAATTGTAGCTGATTCGTTTGTATCCAAACAGTTTAATCTCACGTTATAAGTAGGCACAATTTAATTTATCACCATCATTGTCAATTACGGAATCAATATAACACATATAAATAAAACCGAAATAAATGAACAAAGGAAAACGTGATTAAATACATATTAACAAAATTATGGCTGTGTGTGGTAGTGGTTTATTAATTTCCGAACCATTTTCAAGTTATACCAAAATTGGAAATGTATTTACGTAGGTACGGTACACGCACGGACTTGGATCCAAGTGAACATTTACAAGCAAATTCATGCACGTTCTAATTTTGCAATTCCAATAGATACAGGCTGAGTAATTTGAAATGAAAATCAACACTACAGGGAACCAAATAGTTGGATAGTTTAGCTAATTATCAACTTCTCATGAAACATTTTCCAAGCAATTAAATGTCTTTTATTATAATTGACGTCTTTGTTGTAAAACTTTAAGTTTTTCTTGTTAGTCTTCACCAATTTACCTAACGGAACCGTTAAAATTGGGCGAAATAAAATGTTAGAATTGATTAATGTCTTACTAACGTTAATTAAATCGCCCCAGCCTTTAGTTAAAATGTTACAACCAGAACATTTTCGTGCCGAAATTTTTCATAGATTATACAGATATCTGGAGCAGCAACAGGACCATTAAAGGCTTATCTAAACCAATTATCAAAGCCCGATAGCGGATAAAATTAATTGCACAGCTGAAGCGAAATTTTTGGGAAAAGTTGTTACTCCTAAATTACGGTTGGCCACATTAGATGTAAATGACTAACACGTTCGAGTTATCTCGGTCTACAAATTCACTTTGGCCAGGCTCATAAAAATGATACATTGCTATACTTAGATGGGGCTTCTGGGGGTTTAGACGCTCAGGGCGACGTCCTTAGGGAACGCGTGCACCATAAACATAATCGCTCTCATCAGCTGCTGCCTCTATCGATGGGAGATCGCGCGTACATTTTTATGAAGTCCCGTTTACGAGCCGCCAAAGAATTTGTTTTCATAAACTTTTACGAGCAATTGATCGTATTCTACTGTGAAGAATGTTATACCACGAATGTAAACAGTAAAATATATCGAGTTTGTTTAACTTCATCATGATTTATATCGTGTCATAATGTCATAACATTATTTTGGCCTACTATGATTTTATTACAAGTGTGAGGTTGATCCTTATATTGTTGGTTTAAGATTCGAATAGATAAACTACCTTCGTTTACAAGAAACACAATTTATAAGTAAGGGGAGGATCCACAAGCCGAAAAATAGCTGAGGTGGTCTATAGGAGGTGGCGCGCGCGATATTGCACAAACTTTTTTGACGGGCTAACAATCTTTGCTATCTATTTTTCTTAGACAGAAAAAATCACAGTAAACTCTCTCGGAAATTGAGCTTCTCGTGCCTCCAACATATTATCCCTATAAATTTACCTGACATCCTCAATATTTCAGGCGTTTTCACCGCCCTGACCTCTTTTAATAAATCCGTATGTATAAATACGTGAATGGAATGTCTGTAGGCTTCCTCGTTTTTGTATTGTATGACCGATACAATTGGTATTATTATAGATCAGCCCTTTGTATCCCTTGCCTACATTAGGTATGCGGTTTTACGCAGATTTATTTATTTACATATTCAAGCGGTGAGAATTCCAGGTAGGAAATGAAACCCCGTAACATCTGTTCGCGCTACAAAATAAAACAGTGTCAAAGGTCAAACCCAAAACCTGAAAGTTTGCAAACTCAACTAAATTGTTTCCCTGAAACGGATTTGTGTTTCCGTGACCAAATTGAATAATAGAATATTACAGGAACTAAGCGTTTCATAGTTTTAACGAGTTTATCAGTTCTGAACGTAATCTACTTCGATGAGCAATGTCTTGGGACAGATCGTTAGTAGTGGACGTTTTGAAGGACGTTTTAGGAGATTTTAATAGAATTTTACTAACAAAGATTTTAAACAACTCAATCACGTAACTGGGCGGGCTTGTAACAGAATGACAATGAATTAAAATTTTGTGAAATCGTTAACGCAAACACTTATTACGCACCGGTTTTAATTAACGCCATGCATCATAAATGCGTACATGCAAAGTTTAGTGACCGCCCATCGCGACTGATGGACGTCCACGGGAATTAAATCAGTTTGTTTGCAAAGCTAAATAAATGACTAGTAATTATCGGACTGTGGTTAGTTAAACACTCGGGGAATTACAGTCGCTATTAACACTTTAAATCAAGGCCTCTTTTTGGTGTAAATATTGCGTAATATCAGTTTGGATATGTTCGTTATATAATCAAGGGATTTTCATTTAGTCCAATATCATGGAATGAAACTGAGAATTTTAGATAATTACATCAACGTAATGTCAATAAAAGTTACTTTTTAAATAATACCTAAATACTAATATTTCTTAATTAAACTGAAACTGATGAAATACGATAAAAAGTTTTCGCTAACCAGGATACTTATGACCATACTAAGATGAAGACCCCTACTAAATAATTATGTACCTAATGTACTTTCTCATAATTGGCCCGACTATGTATTAAACAGCCTATGCGCAAAGAGAGGGCTATAGAGTTGATAATAGAATATTACTCTTCAATGGAAAAGCAAATAAAAAATATTATTACTACAACATAAAAAACTTATTTTTATGTTCTTCATTGCTATTTTTACAGGGCACTAGTTCTATTTCTAGCAATTAGTCGCTAAGTGAACAGTTTCTTACAAATGCAATGGTTGCGTTCAACTTTGTTCGACAAACTTCCTTTCGGGGCACAAACAATTTCTTGTTTTAATTAATTTACTTCTGGACTAAAGGAACAAATATTTGAGCATGTAAGGGGGTGTTCTTACTTGTTACGTTTTAATACTTGTTTGTTAATTGGCTTTGGGATTATTGGAATCTACAACTTGTGTAGTTCACGCAATTATTTGATTTGCTACGGTGATATGGTACTAAAGCGATTCGTTCGCTTTCCAGCCGATTTTTTGCTGTTTCATTGAAAGCCCCTATAGTCATTTACTACAACAAACAGGTCAAGGATGCCACACACTAAATTGGAAATAACAAACGTGTTTAATTCTTTGCAATGTTGATATGAAAACAAATATGTATAAGCATGTCAGTATCAACCCTTATCTTCACTAAGTTAATATTCCAAACTCGGCTAACGTAACATATTGTAATGTTTGTCGTTTGTATGGAATAACAAAAATATTACTGGTTCCTTTGTTTATACTTTACTTATGATAAAAATACGAAATGGTATAAGCTTTGTTTAATAGGCATATGGATATGTAAGAAGCTGAATGAGTTAATATTTATTTCATAAGAAAATTATTTGTATAAGCACATTCTTGCGTATTCGAACGAATACGACAGTTTTATTAAGATTTATATTACCGTACTCTATAATAATGCGGTATAAATGTGAAACAATTTCTTTGTTCCTATTCAGCGGTTTTACTATTAAGTTCATTACTATTCTTTTAAAATTCTTGATTACGTGCATGTAATAACTAGGTTATTTTCTATTAGATTTGACAACTAATAAATACATATTTCTATTCTATTGTTATCACAACGTTACTGGTATAATAACATAGAATTTTCAGTGACACGCAATATAGTAATCGATATTTAGCCACATTTCTTATGCCTCATTATCAGTTTGAGTAATGGAAAATGTATGTTAGACCGGTATGTACGATCAATTTAATAACCTATTTAGGAAGAACTTTCAAGTAGAGTTTCATTTGAACATGCATAGCAATAAACTGAGTAAACTGAATAAAAAATATTCAAATGTCCTGTAGAACTTTTCTATCGGTATACACTCTCGTATGATTCTATCTATCATAATATTTATATTGAACAAACATATCTTGCGAGAACTTTCAGAAAACGAAAAATATAAAGGGGAAGCCATGATGAATCAATAAAGAAAGTATATTATAAGTGGCCCACACAAGTCAATATCAATAGATACATAACAAAGGCCAAGGAATCCTTACCGAAGGGCCGGAGATAGGTCGTGTGATGGATTGCGTCCCCAGAGCCTCGGTACGTCACTCAGTGTCATCGAACTTTGGCTACCGATTTATTCCTATTACCTACTAACAACATTATAGACTAAATGACAACAGAAATAACGCTCGATCGGTTAGACTTATCAAGAGGTTCTCTAACAAAAAGAAATGAAATACATTTGCGACCTTTTCTATCGATATAAAATTGTTATTTCATTGACATATCTACCTATAAAATGTCTTAGGCTTTAACATTTTGCGGTAGATAATAGGGTAGCAAAGTAAACTGACGGAGTAATAATATTTTTTCTTTCTCTTTTTACGACGGATTATTTGAAAGAAACATATTTCGATTGTTATAATAATAAGTAGGTTTGGCAGTAGGTAACATGGATTCGACTTCTGTTCCTTAAAACATTTTTTACCTAAAATATATTTTCAAGAACCTTGACTTGTCTTTATCGTTAATGTGGTATGAAACAAATACTCAAGATCATTGATCAAACATCGATGAGTAAGTTGCTACAAGGAGTACAATGTTCTATGGTGCATCAAAGAAGCAATTTCACGGCGAACCGCGTCACAGTCTGAGCTATGTCGTATGGATACAAAATTACATTGTGTTTGAAGCGACGTATCTCCACATGAGCTATTGGGTAATATTTCATAACTTACATAAACTACACTTTACTTTAAGATTGAAAAACTTAAGTACTTTCATAAAACTGGGGCTAAACAGAGGTTAGATCTTTTAAAGTTTCCTTTTGGGTAAAATAATGTAACGTTGTAGGCACTAGTCATGCCATTTAAGATTAAGATTTTTCTGTACAACTATATTTTATTAGTTATCTAGGCCAAAAATATTTTCGTATCTACTATCTGACATGACTTAAATAAGTATACTTAAATGAAATATGTCACAACCATAACCTTCACGTGACTGATGTGTGTACAAAAACCCTTTTGATTCTCATTGGCTGACCGGTCTATTGGTTCGAAATATAAAAATAATAAAAACGTCTTTTCTGAATAGATGTTCAACAGCACTTTATACGGGGTAAACAAAAACGAAGACCTAAGGACCAAGTACGTATTACAAGTTATTGAAATACCTAACATAGCCCTTTCAGACATAATTTAATTCACCTTTATAGTTTCAATAGGCTAAGAGAATCCTTTATGCTAAACTAAAAAATAAGCCACTTGATAGCATTTCAGTTCATACGGGTTCAAAGTTTAGAAAGAATCAATGTGACTTTTCTAGAAATAATAAGATTAGATTATGCTAAGAAATGACATTTAAGGCCTTAATCATTGCGGATTATCACTATTGATTCGTAATATGTATTCCAAAAAAATGTTTACGATGAAATACACATATCTCAGTACGCGTTTATTGCTATTTTAGTAGGGTGTTTGTTTGACGTAGAACGCACAAATGTTTTAGTTTCGGAAGCAGCGTAAAATAGAAGTCCTCACCTTAGTATTCAGAGGTAGATTATGGTCTAGAACAAGACACTTCAGGAAACGCGAGGAAGCCCCTGGCAAAATCTAGTATCTGTATCTATAATATATTTTGTTTTGTACTATTTTTTTTTCTTTTACGCATTTTATTTCCCGAAGGGTTCTAGTTCTTTTCAAAGTCTTGTACTAATTACTGAGCACGGTAACAAACTCTGTACATCAATAAGCACTTTCAAATTGAAACCCCATATTTTCTAGTTCTACGTCAATACTATTATTAGTACCTAAGCCTACTCACCACTTTTCTTCTCTGTAAAATTAGACTTCAATTGTAATAATAATAGACTGGCACTATCATTACAATTACGTCAACTACAACAAAGATGCCAAGAGCCTCTGGCGGTAAGAACTCCCATTGTACTATTTTTGTAAATGTCTGCTTGTCTAAAGTCTTTATTTTCAGGATAAAATAATAATAAAGTTCTTACCTCTTACCTAACAAGACGTAGGTGTTTGTTCCACTCAAGTTTTAGCCACTTATACAAAAGGCTAGTGACCAACTCGATTAAAGAAGATCAAAGTCAGTAGTTAAACCGTTTATTGGTACCTGTAGAAAATAAAGTACTACTAACAGCTCCAAACTACGTTTCTGTGGTAAAATGTTGGGCACAAATCAATAAATACACATGTATACCAACCTACACATATTCGGGCTAGCTACAATCAATTATAACCCGTTCAATAAAGTTATCCCACTGCCATTTTCTTGCTATGTCACCGTGACGGATATAAAATAATAGCTTACGTGATCGAGAATGTTCCACGAATGGCGAAGGCATATATATTTACGAAATAAAGTAGTTGAGGAGCAACTAATAATATATTTTATTTTAGTAGGCCAGTACAACCGAACAATTTCCTCTTTCAGGTGCCTATTAGATTAAGACTGTCAAAAACGTTTGAACTTTTCGAAAAAAGTATTATCATAATATGACTATTGGTTTACCTTCAACTTAAAGTATGACATTGCTATAAAACATACAGAAAAATGGAATGTCTTCATGGATAATTATACCGCTGTTACAGCTAGTAACAAACGTTAGAAGAAAGATGGCAGATACTTTTTTATACAAATATTGTTCCTTCATATTAGCCTATTTCCTTGCTAGGTTTCAAGGTTGCCGTTTAGTAATGTGCCTCCGGGATTCGTTGAGTAACTCGCAACCTCTAGCTAAATTATAACACTTTTACGACATTAAATAGATGAAGTACGCTACTCAGAGAAAATGTTTTGATCTACTGAGAAAAACTCAGAGGGGAAGTAAATAATATTTTCTTACCCATGGACTTAGCATAGTCTTATAGTGAAAGATAAACCTATGTCTATAGGTGTATAAAGCACTCTCATCTACATCCTTAAACTTATCTCCGAATCACGTACCCTGTAAAGCACTAGCACAAAGTACTAAGTTGCACATGCTAACCAGATTTTTGGTCCATTTCGCCGCAAACTTGAAACACACAGATATAATCACAAATCATGTAATTCTATTACTACAACTATACATACCTATTGTTCTGTTATTTATCTCTTGGCTGTATAATAAATGATTTTCTTACGTTAAAAATACTTATTTCTCTTGATTTTGGGAATGTATCGTTTTTCGTTACGCCTTTTATCCCCGAAGGGATAGGCAGAAGTGCGCATTTCGGCACGTAATGCCACTGTAGAATGTACACCCACTTTTCACCATTTATGTTATAAGTCCCATGTAGTAAGGGGTGGGCCTACTGCCGTATACGTACTGAACACGATTCCTACTTACCTTTTATCGTCATTCAATTTTGTTGCACATGTTTTTTTTTTGGTATATACACTGAAAATTCGACTCAATGAATAACTCAGGTATTGACAGAATTTTCTTCATAGAAAACTCAGTATTATTGTGTACAAATTGAAGAATTTTTTCGGTATAGATATGTATTCCACGGTTGTTTCATTTGTTATTGATAATTACAAACGTTTTTTCAGCTAGAAAATTGCACAGTCCATTGGGAGATTAGGTCGAAAATCAAAGAGCGCATCATCAATCTTGATCTAGCTATTAATCTCTTTATTACTTAGTCTTTGAAGTATATTTCATATACCTTGGGAAATCTGCCCTTTGATTATTGATACTCAAGCTCATTATTTATTTTATTTATGATTTAAATCACTTTGTTTCAATGATAAACGTAATGAATAAAGACAAATGTATTTTTATAAACTCGACTTAATGAAGTCTAAATAATTTTTAACATTGAAACTCTCTGTCATTTTCAATTTTATTTAAATAATTAAAGGATAAATACGTCTCATTTTTTTATTTTATTTTTTCATAGCAATATTGTCATTCTCTCTCTTGACCTTTTAATGTCATCGGTATTTAAGTACATAGTATCTCCTCCAAATAAAATATTTACTCCAAATAAAATATTAAAATAAATACTAATGGCATGTGTAAAACAATGCCATGATTTCTTTTTCTTTTTTTAATCTGACCAATTCGCAAATCGTATGAGACACTATTTAAAAGCGGTACGGTACGGTATTCAAGAATGGCTACAAAAACAATAAAAATTAAATGAAATAGGTAGGTACTCAAAAATAAATAAAAATAAACAAATATTTCATAAAAAATACGCATTTACAAATTCATTATGTATACTACTCACGTCACAGTGCAAAGCTTCGGTCTTTTTTGCAGGTATAAAAGTATTTCAGCGATTAATGCAAGTAACGTATACCGATTATCCAACCAGCTCGTATTCCGAATGCGTGACATGAACGTCGGCTTGGGATATTGCTCAATATGTCTGCCACAATTGAATTGTAATCGACAAGCAGGTGTTATAATTGATCACCACTATTAACTTAATACCTGAGATGCACTTGTAATTACACCATCAAGGTGCATTGTAACAATGCGTACAATGTTAGGACTGTAGTCTATTCTACAGTAAAAAAATTATTGCGTTTTATTGATGCCAATAATATAGTTTTGGTAAAGTAAAGAATTCAACTTATGACACTGTTTTATCTTAATTGTTATGTTATCGGCTTACTCACTGTTTGACGAGGAACTCGACTAGTTCCAAGCGATGCTAGAGGCTCATATTCATAAGCAGCATTTCGCGTCATACAACGCGGTGATTGTTGCGCTGCTACGATTTTTATCTTTGTTTAACAAATGATAACACTTCAATGGTTAAATACCTACATAGAGTAATAGAGAAAGTAGTCAACTTCTAGTAGGTACACCGCATTCAGTCACTGTCTTTGTGTACATAGCACATACGTCTTAATTTTATCAATGCGCCCCAAACCAACAAGTCTACATGCAAATGTCTTTCCAAGTGTTTGCAATGTAGTTACTGCCTGAGTTGAACTTGATGTTCTATGTGACCCAGCAACCGTATCTCTAACTTTGCTCTTAAACTGAACGTTGAACCTAAAGCGTAGCTAGCGGTCGTAGCATTTTTCAAACCATTTGCACCCAGTTATGACGTAAACATTGCCACATTCTCTCGAAAGACTATGTGGTCTTTAGATTTTATTATGTATGTTGGTATTAAAGAATTCTTTGAAATACTTCAGTTCTGTTTATTTTTATATCAAGTATAATTGTAAAAATATAGGCGGGTAAGTATTTATCTAATGATAAAAAATATACCTGCAATATATACAATAAACTTATTACGTTTATTGCTTTTTGCTAATAACGTAATAGTATTCTATAAATAACCATTTTGTAAATTGGATAGGCCATCACTTTCCTCCTGTCTAAAACGTCATTTAGCATACGTCAATCAATCGCACACCACACCGACTATTGCAATAAAATGGAGCAAAAACCAATTACAGCAGCAATCATATTTAGCTCACAATACAATCTGTGCTGAAAAAAGCATTCAGAGATCGAATGAACTAATAACGAAATAATGATCATCTTTGATATAATCTGAGATATCAAATAGAAGTAAATGGTCATTCAATGGACCCACGATGCAGCAGTAAAACGTGTGTAGCGTTGAAGATATTGGTACTTTCATCTTCATGTTGTGGAAAATACATCGAACTAAGGCTGTATCGAGTGTCATGAATTAAATATAATTAAATAAATGAAAAGCGGTTGTATTTGAAGTACAACTTTGTACACAGTGTGTGAAAAACTATAAAAGAACAATCACGTTTATGTGAATTTAGTTACAGCCCAACAGATTTATTTTATTTCAAAGTTTGTAATCTCTTCACTCCCTTAAACCAGAAAATCGTGAACAACAATATCCACTACACAAAAGGAAAGATTTAACAAACATGTCACAAAATGTTGTGGCAATCTGTATGCTCGAAGATTATACGTAACGAACCTACCTAAATATTTATATACTATCCTTTGCCCCGGCTTCGTTCACGAGGCTTTAGGGATCGCGAAAAATGTTTACCTACTGTTGTGTGGGGGTATTATACATTCTGTTAGGCTACAGGAACCTTAAATATTTTAGTAGCACACTTAAAGTGTAATGACATACTATTATAATCCGGCAGAGGTCGCTAACAATACCCCTATCGTGTGGCGAGTGGAATTCTGTCTGTGTAATAAATCAGTTCTTAGTGAATTGATTTTAGTGAAGCAGTTAAACTTTTACTAACGAGAATATTTCACCGCCGTTTTAATACAATCACCACATTAGGACATTTTAAGTCAATGTCACTTTCAAAATTAACCCAAAACCGAATCAATCTTTATATAAAACCCTTACAATCTTTACATAAACTCACTATTGTAACTATGTGACCTTCACTTAAAGAGACAATGTGGCTCAAATGAAATACGCTTTCCTAAATTGAATCCTACATGAGCGAAGTCACACTCAAAAGCAAATATTAATTTAATTTTAAACATGTGCCAGTGGAAAGTTTTAGCAAATAGAGAGAATGCGGTGTCCTTGTTTGTTTTTACCAGGAAATAGTTTTCTGGTTGAATTTCAGTTTACATGTTCTGCGTTTGGGATCTGAGGATTCAAGAAACTTAAGGGAAATGCGCAACCATTAATAAAGTTGTCTTTAGTGTAAACATTTTTCCACTTACCTGTTGGGAAGATGTCATTTTATTTTTGCCTTTTGTACACTTCCAGAAGATAGTAAAGTTAGTTCGTTCATATTTGTGTACTCGTACTGCTTTATTCAAACATCATGCTTGCTATTTCTAGAATACTCACATGGAGCTTTATGGTGTTTCTACGTCCGCTACAGTAACTGAGCTAGCAAACAATGATATCTTATGTCAAAGTCATACAGATACTGTAACGGTCTAGTTTTACTGAAATACGGGATCCAAACAAAGTTTCACAAACGTCAGTCTATCTAATGGACGTTTTTATTAAGAGTGTGTTAAAATTACGTTCTAAGACAATAGTGCAGTGAAAGAACAAAGGCGAAAATCTGAAGTGGCGTAAGTGTACATAGGTCAATCCGTGCCTCCCGCTGAGTAAGGATGATTAATCGTCGTGGGGAGTCCACAACGAGAAAATAACTATTTCTCATCTTTTCTAAAGGCTGTCCGAGCAAAACTGCCACAGGCAGCAGCCCTGTACGCTAAGTGCTTACACATCGATCTCTGAATGCTGATTTTATTTGGAAAGTAGGTATATTGGGGTTTGACATGCACCCGTTGCGGGCTACGCTTATTTAAAAAAGGTTTCGTTCTTTTGCGGTTTCGGTAACGTTGACGGAGATTAATTTCATGTGGTAGAGCTATTGGTCTTTGAATTATGTTTGTATTTTTATGTTTCATTCTCTACACGCCGTCAATCACGCGATTGTGTTCCAGTTTATAAAATTATACGACAAGCAAAAATAGTAAATACTTCTTCGATACAAAACGTTACAAATATATTTTTGATGTCAGATCATCCTTGAATATCAAGAAAAAATACTACGAAAGTCGTAAATTTTTATCTCAAATGCCATAAAAACGGGCAAGATTGCAGTAAATTGACATCGTATAATCGCATCGTCTACCGTAAAAAAGCGATCAATTGCTAAAATATGCAATAGAGATAACAATATTTTATACTGAAGCCTATTGATTTCTGATCAAGTTATTTCGCATAGTTTCATTAACCAGCATCAAAAATAAATAATATTATTGTAATTGAAAAACAAAAACGGCAACGTTATAACTGATTCAATAAAAAATACCAATAGCTTTTTAAATTAATTCCATTCATACAAGCTGTTTTAATTCATTGTTTATTTTTCATGTAAATGGTACATTATTTTCCATGAAAAATTATGAACAAATACAAATATCATAAACTAGGCTGAAACGAGCAAAGACAAATATCAACCCAAACTACAAATTAAACAGATACAAATACAGGTTAAATGCATTTAACGTGTATTTGTAGTTTTTTTGTAGTTTAAGCTCTGAAACACTAGCCTGAATTATTATATTTGTATTGCTCGTTTCCTTCTCGATAAATAACGATCGGAATTGTACCGTAATTACATAATTAATAAAACAATTTCGTTTTTTTTTGGAAAATACATAGTTTCAGACATAGGTATCCGTTACCTGATGTTAAATTAGTGTACAAAGAAAAAAACGGCTTATTTACATAAACTACTAGTTTCGCCTGATTCTATTAATACACATCCCGTGATTTTTATATATTTATTTTGTCTCGTCCTACAACTTAATTGGTCATTACTTAGTTCTATTAAACATTTCCATAAAATGGCGCACTTACATAAGTACCGGTTTCGTATTTGATTTATAATAAACCACAAGACATCATTTAAAAAAACTCATCAGAACGAATCCTTTTTATTTCCACAATTCTCCAGTTCTCAGTAATGCTCGTTAGCAAAAGGTATTCGCGTTATTGATGCGAAATGTTTTAATGGAATCGTCTCGGGGCAAATCGGCTTATTGCGAAAGAGCTAGCCAACATGCGCTCAGTCGCCTTCAAGAAAATAATATGCAAGCCAAGCGCAGCTGCGCAGCTAATTCTGCACAGACAGACGTCACAATACAACAGATGTTATATTAATATTGGTAATACACAATTGTTTGCCTAATCAATTTCACCAATTGAAATAGTTTCCAAATTGATGTTAATGTTTCCAGTTATATTGCTATCTGGTAGGACCGCAACAATTTAGTTTCGTGTTCTTTGGTCCTGTTCTCAGAAACAGTAATTTAATATTCGGTACATATTTCAATTTGAATTGAATTATTTTCGGATCCCAGTTACCCTAGTAAGATGTATGTGTGTACCACGTCACTATTTTATTTACGATGTACTGGGTCCCAAGCGGACCCGACACGGAGTGAATTGGCGCCGTATGAAGCGACATGCAATCGTAACGTATTGGATTTAGTGCAAACGTAACATGTAGCCAACCTGCAACATGCTCTGAAAAATAAAAACCGTAATTTATGGACAAACTATAATATTACTCTAAACTAGCGGCTGTACAAAAATCTCCTTACCTACGTTACGTTTTGTTTTTCAAATATTTTTTCGGAAATAAAACTCGTTTTACTTCAACAACTTTGTATTCACACATAAATATGTATACAGATTATGCCATTATAAAACTTCACCAGTGCAAGTAACACCAATTAATAAGCGAAAAACAAGTATAGGTAAGTTAAATGTTTTTCTTACCGTACCTAAAGTAAGCACTTTCATACACGTACCCACTATATTAATGAGTTATTCACAAACTAAAGCACAAGTCTGCACACAGAAACACGTGCTGGTCCCAAGTTTCATACAGTTTGTGTATGTTACGCCTCTTGTTAATAACAAAGCGTTGCGTATCTTGGCAAGTCACATTAACTCGTTAAACTTGTCACTCTATACGTCAAATCCTTCACTTTGACATATTTGTTGTGTATCCGCTCATTGTTTGTGACAATAGGAAGTCATCAGAAAGTTGGAACTTGGCTTGTTTATGCTCAAATATAATCTGTAGTTAGGTGGTTCACATAATTATGATTAAGAGTTTAGAATTGATACAGATTCATATGTTTCAAAGAAATCAAAA
Organism: Spodoptera frugiperda; assembly: GCF_023101765.2. Lineage (NCBI taxonomy): Eukaryota > Metazoa > Arthropoda > Insecta > Lepidoptera > Noctuidae > Spodoptera > Spodoptera frugiperda. Next base: position 7,626,628 of record NC_064240.1, read on the forward strand.
TGTCGTTGGTTGTTGTGTTTTCATTGTTTATTTTTCACTAAAGGCAGTTACATATTTAATTACACAGGACAGGCCCAATGATTACAGTATTCCTTTGACAGTCATTAGCAAGATTACGTTAATTTAAAAAATAACAAATTATTTCACTTTATTATAAAAATAGAAGCTTACCACTAATTGTAACTTCACTTTATCAACATTAAATAAAAAATCCAGCCAGATATCAAACAAAATGTAATTCGAGTTAAAATAATTAAATACCTCCTTAAAATGTGTACAATGCTCACATTTACTAAGCTTAATGGCTTTGTTGAAACAAACAAACATCGTAGAACAATAATATAACAAAATATAATAGAAAAGTTTTTACTATGAACATTAACAAAGTACTTAAATGTTTTGAATGTAGATTTGGAATTTGAAAACGTTGGTTGGGGTCGTCGTACCTGTGATTCTGAAACTGTCAGAATTGTCTAGCAGTTTATTAAATTTAATGATAAATAACTTATGCTGAGTGCAATAGTTTAAAACTATAGTTTATTTTCAACTCTGTGACATTGCAGATGATATATTTGTTCGCTAGATACAGATTAAACATAAATGGTTTACGACTTGGCCCTATGGGACGTACAAAAGAAATCAAATGTCACGAACCTTTTAGTGTCTTTCGTTATGTCACGAGTAGGTAATTCTTTTTAGTGGAGGGAAATGTGTCAAAGAAAGCGTAGGTACTCGATAACCATGTGAAGTGATTAACGATATTTGTTTTAGCTAGTCAATAAAATTAATACCAGTATTTGTAACATTTAAAAACGTAGAGATACTGTAAGAGTAGTAATAAAATATAATAAATAATAATAGACCTATCTTAGATGCATCCATTGCCAATATCAATAATAGATGCATCGTTCAGTTAAAATTAATTTGTGTGTAAACGTTGGTAATCGGCCATTAGCACGTAGGAGTCATCAAAGCACACCTCAGGTAATACATAATGCAGTCGGTCATTATTCATCGACCGATGTATTATTCAACGTCTCGTACTTGGTTATCTCAGTTTATTTGAACATTTTGTTTTTTAAATAGATAACTTTCAAAGTTGCTTACTTTGAGGCTTAAGATGAATGGATGTAAAAGATACCCAGCACTTGAAATATGAATTTTCTTTTTGAGTTTATTGGAAATCATTGTGTATTATCTTTATCGATCTGAATAATGATAGTTGTAAGTTGTGCGTGTAGTTCAATAGAATATTAACTTTATATTCGTGTAAGTATAAATATACCTTTGTTCGTATTGGAACACGTTGGAACTGTGCATTTAACATTTATTTTGTACGTGTTTTTGCTAATATGTATATGCAAATAAATAAGAAAATTCGTTACATTATGAAGGAAAGTTCTTGTCCACATAAAATTCTTTCAGCTAGGATTTCGGATACGAGTGACATAAAACACAGATTTAACATTAATATCTGATCGATTAACCACGAAATCGTAGCAAAACTTTCTATATAATAGAATATTATACAGCGTATATAATACAGCCGGCTTAAAATCCGGAACTGTATAACTTACCACCTGTTTACGCTTCATTTTATATAAAAAATGTAGCCTTATTTATTAGATGTATTATCATAATATGAAGACATTACCATTCTTTCTCCGAATATGTAATGTGAGCGCGATATATTTGAATTTTGTCATAACGTTCGCACATTGTACGTAGGTTCGTTTTATGTATGCAAGATGCCAGATTAGATCTGCAGCTATAAAATTTTTATACATACAATTTACTACATTTTATAGTCCATGCCTCGCTAGTTGGGTAGTTGCAACTACGATTATCAAGCATGAGTCTCAGTTCAGACTCCCGCAAACTATGTATCACTAACTGTAAGAAACTATAGAAAAACCGTAAATACATAGAGTATTTAATAACATGAAGACTAGAATTATGGCCAATTTATCGATATCCTAATCACATGACTGGTGAAAGTGCTTGCTACATTATAGATGTTCCTCGAGCACAATTTTATCCACTTTTCCAGGAATTGTGTGATTCTCTACACACTACATTTCAATGTTTCTACTGGTAAATCAGGCGTACAACGACCTCGTCAACCACAAAATAGCTTTTTAGACCAGAGTAGCTAAATACAACGTAGGTAAACACTACCTGATATATTGAAATATGTATGTCAAAATTAACCTGAAAGGCTATTAGGTATTTAATCGATCGCTTGATTGAAAATAACAAACCCTACAGCTATTCACGTTATTCCATCGTAGTTGCTATGAACGGTAGGGATGTCCTTACATATTAAAGAGATCAACTCAAAGTTACTCTTGATTTGAAAACTATCTCGAATCGCACAATAAATTGTGCACTCTGCCTGCCCCTTAACTAAAAAAAGGTTTGATTCTATATTACGTTTTTATGAAACCTTTATTTAGGTTTGTAAAGAAATAAAATGGATATAGTATATTCTATGCAACCAACTAATTACTTTCTTAACTAATTCGAAGACTTGTGCGACGGTGTTTAGTAAACTGTGTAAGTGGTTAAGAAACTTAATTGTGTTGTCGAAATAACTTATGTTCACAAAGAGAAAATGATATAATCATACAAAGTGTTGTCGAGGAATTGCTGCCGAGTAGGTAGAAAACCCTTTCTTCTAATAAAAAAAAATGGTCGATATTATTTAATGTCATGTAAAGTTCTACAAGCATAGAATCTATTTTAAGTAAAACCAAACTAGTATCTAATTTTAGATTCTCTAAAATACATGAGAATGCGGGAACCCCTAAAATATTCACCAAAGGTTGTACCTAACTACAGACCTATCTATCCACATTGAGTACATGTGCCTATTTAGAAATATTTGCGTTTAGTACTTAAGTCTTTTTTGGCTAGACTGTCTAATTAGTTTCATAGGAAATATTCTTGTGACTCTCTATTCTTTCATTCTCTTAATCGTGTAGGATAAGACCAACGGCATAACTTTCTGAATATATAGGGTAAAACACCAACGAATTGTCTGTCCTTGTAATCCTTTTAATCACCTGCCTACAAAAACAAACACTTAAAATATATATTATAATTGTCTACCATACTAACATTGTTGGACTTCCAAAATCGATTAATCGATTCTTCATGTAGGTATTAATTTATTCATGAAGAATTTCGATATCGAGTTACCAATCGTACATTACTTTGTATTGTTATAAATTAGCGTGTTACCCACATTGAAGCTATTATTATGATTACAAGTAATCTAGGGGTAGTAACTTGAATAGAAGACGTATATCTAATAATTAATGTTATGGAAAACATTATAATGACATCGTGCCTTTAATTCCCCCTTAGTGGTAGGTAAATGTGCACAATTGCACATGTTAAATGTAACAACCAGTGTTCTTATGAATCTAATGTACTAGATCAGGCTGTTACCACACACTGAACGAAGTTAAAAATGCCAAAATCGACCCAGAAAACCTCTCGCTTGACAATGGCACTTACGAGTCCTATGACCATTTGTGTTATTATGAGGAATAATAATAAATAATTAAACCATTGTCTTAATAAAACGACGTTATTTATCACTGGAATAGTCTCGCCTGCGGCTCACAGCAATTAATATGAAGAATATAATTATGTAGGAATGAGTAGACTTTATCTAACAGTGACTTTATAATAGAACCACACGGACAGAAAATATCTACGTATCTACATTTATAATTAAATCAAGATATAATTAGTTTTTGTTTAAGAAAAACTGTACATTCTAATTTAATACTGACTTCATATTTATAAATTACATATACTAAAACTGAATCAAAGCAATCCACTCCTGATATTAAACCAATAGTACGAACATCAAATCTACAAACACAAATATCAGTTACCTACTAAGTACCAAGCAAACATTGAAAGCAGTCTAGAACGATCCGAAAACCGTACAGTTTTGAAATAACAAATATCTAAATATAAACAATCATTAAAGGTATAACGCTTTATCGTTTACACATCGCGTTCGCTCATAAATGTTTTCCTGTATTGAGGCGAACATCTCGTATGTGTCTAATTATTTTTGGAACCGGCGCCCTACTATCGGTACGCATCATCCTGATAAACACGACTCGAAAGTAAAGGAAGCAACTCCCTTCAAATATACAACACGGTTGCACAAACTTTTGTACTTTCCTTTTATGTGGTTGAGTAACACTTCTTACCTTCGAGTGAGATTTATGTTATCGAGAACTTAACGTAAACAAACGGTAGTGCAAGTTCAGTAACCCCGCACATGGTAGATACTCAAACGTTCATTCTGCAAAGCAAAACCAATGGAAGTGAAGGCGGAAGATACTAATTGAAACAACAGTAGATATGTGGTTTTAACTTCAAGCGTATTGCTAGCGAGTTTTACTCGATTTACATGTATTGTATGCTCTGAGCGTACGTAATACACTTGTTCGGAGGGATTTACAAGTTTGAGCCACGAAACTTTCTATCATTTATTGTAATGTTGGATGTACAAATGTGTATATATTGTATAGTGACATAAAATGTCGTACTACACAGATCACACACACCAAAAGATGCAATGCGTTATTCACTTTAAAAAAAAATCATTAAACATTAAAAATAAAACATTTCCTTATTTATTTAAATAAGGTTACTTTTTCTAATCATTTATAATAGACATGCACATGTACGCTATATATTACATTAGGTGTAATTTTTCAATCTCATAAAAATGTCAAAAAAGTTTTCAGCTTAACAGATAGCAGCGTCATTGTTTCTATAAATCGTCCCCTTTCCTTTCATTCGGAAAGGGTTTATAGCCACAAAAGGAAGTAGGGAAAGGAAGGAACAATGGTTTCCTCCTCGATTCGAATTCATTTATTAAATACATGACTTAGAATTTTCACTGAACTCAATATTAATCAATAGTCACTTAAAGTTAATTATGTAATAATCCAACAAATTAATTTATATAAAAGACAAATGAAAATGCAAATGGTACACACAACTTCAAAGTGCTCTTTCGAAGTTGCTATTTTCTCCCGCAGTGCAACACAAGGAACTTATACATTCTAACATAATAACGAATGCTGTTCATATTATAAACAAGGAAATCCTGTTTCTGCGGAGCGTGAAGTATATTTGTCTAGGTAAGATTTCAAGACACTAAATGGGAGAACGTCACGTCGCCAGCACTTGTCCTCAAGTTTGCTAGGCACTGGAGTTCCACATCGTGTCTACAACTTTTCACATAAACTGCACAACTTTACACGGCGCCACTTATAACAAATTGCCGTTTTCTATTCAACATATTGAAATTTTTGTAAAGTTCGCGACTATTCAACGAATCCTCTTATTGCTTTTAGTTGGTGTCCGAAAAGTGCAATCCTACGTATTTGTTCCAAACGTAAGTTGGACGTGCCTAGTCCGGTGACAGTCGGTGTCGACGTGCCAGGAGTTCGTTTTGTTATAAAACGTCAAAGAGTTTGAATGGCATCGTGTTCTCAGCCATCAACGAGGAGCTCGTAAAGTGAGTTCAGATTCCTGATTACACAAACAATGTAGACTTTGACTAACCAGATGTATTTTCACAGCGACTAATTCGCATGTACAACAACATGTTCATCATTAGCAGTGTGTTGTGTAACTCTGTGCAGTTAAGATATGCTAATTTAAAACCTCAAATTGGGTACAAGCCCCGTACAGTGAAGTGTTGTGGCTTTGGTGTCTGGCGGTGCGTTTGTAGTTGTGGGCTGTTCAAGAGCTGATCCGGCGCGTAACAAAGCGTTTAGCTCGCTTCACTGAAGTTCGAGACGCACACACCTTGTTGGATGTATTCAACTATTGTGTGATTCAGAAGAGCTCATTGAGCATTACACTCATACTTCTAGAAACCTGTTGCTAAATCATACTTATCATTAAAACTACTAGGACTTTTCCCTCACTACAGTTTTTTTCAATTAATTTGAATATTGTAAACATAATATCTGATGAAGTAAACATATCACATCCACGTTTTAATTACTATTATATATTCAGATAGGTAATTAATTTTAGTCCCACGTAATTCCGCGTTGCTACCTACTGCCAATTTTCTTCTGTCAATAATAATTGACTGGCAGGCCGCACCGCAATTTAATTATAATCAAATTATGAAACGTGTCTCAAAATGAGCGCTATGGTTCACATAATCTAATAGAATTAATAGGTTTAGGTATTATAATAATATAAAATTGATTTGATAACGTTCGGTTCTTATAAGTAGTTATTTTAATTTATCACTCTTTCTAAGAACTTTTTTTATTGCCAGGTAAATAAAATCAGTGCTATCTTGAGCTTCGGTGAATTAGTTTTTCCAACAGTGTTTGCACTAGTAAATCATGTTCTCTTGGTTTAGCTATTTATTTACTTGGGTATATTTTTACATGACCTATGTGGATACATTTTACATAATATTAACACTGTCATTTAGGGTTCAGTTAAATTTGCCACTGAAACAATAGCAAAGACAAAATGCTATCTAGAGACAAATAACGAACGTTGCTATATGTATAGGAACATCATTATCACGTATTATGTATAATTAATTTATCACTAATTATAAAACAATGATTTAAGTATCCACACAACATCATCCTGCTCCGATCGTAACTATTACATTTAAAGAGAATTTACAGACATTACAAAAACGTTCGTAATACGTTTAAAATACGATCTAAATTCTAATGACTTGGTGTGAACTGCGAAGATACACCGGCTTTGACCTTCAATGATATTCAATCAAACTAAAAATAAACGAAGCAAATAAATAACAGAGAATCGATTGCAATTATTTATTCGAAAGACAATACTTATTATCCTATTACAAAAGTAAATGAAGAAATTTGAAGATTTCGATCACAATAATTTGTTCCTTGCTCCCAATTACCGAAGAAGAATGGAAATAGGTATCAAGTATTTATAATAAACAGACATTTTATTTCTTTAAATTCATTGGAATCATTTAATATTTAGAATGTGACTATGACCTGTATTGTAGCTAATGATAAAAGCTCGTGATTATGGCTATACATACATCACATTTTGAGGTCAATGACTTTATTGAAATATTCACGTTTATACAATATACCATACTTACGTATTCAAACCTAATCTATGCACATATCATGTACTGCCGCAGTAGGCATGCATCTAGCTTAGATGTAGCCAGGTCATACATATATAAGCCAAGTTCCCTTAAATTATAAAACTAGGTATTAAACCAACCTTAATTGAATGCATGGTGGCGCAGTGGGTAGGTAAGACTACAGTACAACGTGACGAGAGTTTGCTTCTCGCTTTAAAAATCTTTGTATGATCTACAAAGTGTTGTACACTTCCTTTTCATTAGTTGCATATATCAAGAGTATCGTAGAAAAATCTAAATCGAAATAATCGAATCGGAATTGAATTGTTAAACAAATCAATCAATAAACCCATTACTTAAATTGTATCTTATACATATTTAGTATGCCTGTTAGCAAACGGTTTATATTCCGTATTCCTAACACATAACGCCTAAGCCCCGTCTGTGTAGATTAAAATAATCCATTACTTACCCAGTAAGCTTCCAATAACCTAATTTATTTAGATGGATAGAATAAGGAATAACCCAAAAACATTTGGGACGATATCGGATCTAAGTTTGATGTACCTTTTATCGATCTAGTAAGAAACAACATAATACAATCATTTTACTTTGATAAATGTGTTAACTGAACTTCTGAGTATTTTTATGGTTTAACTTCATTTTAGGGTTTGGTAGGTGGCGCAACACAAAGATAAAAGTATGTCTTTACGTTCGGTGCAAATGGGCCAGCTCAACCGGATTGGCATCACAGCAAACTGGCATGAAACAACGCTCGCGTTGTGTTTCCCTTGTAAATGAGTATGCGGCTCTGGTTGTACCTATGGGTTTCCATAGGTGGCAACGAATGCTTACCATCTGGTAATGTATCTACTCGTTTGCCGCCCTACACCAAAGAATATTTTTTAGTCTTCCAGTATGTTGAAATAATGGATGCACTTTTCCTGCCTACTACATACATACCTAATATATTATTATAATACGAATACAAGTAAAATATCTTTACCTATATATAATATGCAGTTGCATATGCACTTAAATAACGCCCGTTTGTAACATGTCCAAAGTTTGACCAGTTGAAATGCACTCAGCTTTTCTCATGAGTTTCATAATTATGTTCGTTCTAAATTGCTATGCAGTGCTACGAATCATTTTGTGAATAACATATCCGAAGGAGATATTATTCATGGTTTATTACTTAGTATTTCGGTTAAGTTTTGTGAACGCAACGTATTCTTCTATAGATTACTAAAGATTTTCTATCTTCAATTCAGTGTTAAAATAATGCAGTGTTTAAAAAGAAGTGGATAGTAGAATAGGTACAGTAACATATTATGAAACAAGTAACTTATGGCGAAATGGATATCAGACATCAGTAAATCAACAATATTGGTACATTTTTCTACGATTTCACCAAAGCCACGTCATGTTTTGTTAAAAAAGAAATACGATAAAATATGACAACGTGAATTATTCTTTTAACATACACTTTATCCACGTGAAATATCAAAAAATCTTTTCAGTTATACATATCATTCGATTCTCTGTAAATTTTTTAAACCTTTCGGTATTCGTGTGGTAAAATAATGCTAGTTGTATAGTGGCATTTTGTTAACCGCTATAGAAGGTGTTTTAATATTTTTGATAAAATTAATCTCTTCACCTGTATTGTTTCGGAATTTCGAACATGAAGTGGGTATTTTTTTTGACGAGGGAATATTACCTCTCCCGTTCCATCTCCTGCTGTTCAAGTCGGTGCTCAGGTAACCCGCTAGGTGGTCCGTCGCTCCGATGTATAGGAAAAAGGAATGAACGATATGACTAAGGTAGTTTGTAATTTGAAATTAACTTGTCTTGGCCTTGAATGTTTAACATCATGGTTGTCATCCAAGAGTCATAATAGCAAGGAATTCAAAAACTAAGTGGAAGAAAAAAGAACGTTCATTCTTAGTTCTAATCAAGATATTAAGTAAAAACAAATCATATGTAGGAAGAATATTAACGAACTCTATCACTTAAATTATGACACAAAACCTATTCTAATGTTATTCAATTAATTCAATTCAAAACTCCTAGCAAATCAGGACAGCGGGGGAGCCAGAATTCACACAACGACAAACTTCTAAGTAATCACCGATGTCTATTAATTAGAGGCATATATTTTAATAATAATACACGAACAGGTTGCGGAGACCGACACATATGTACCTACGGGGTGGCTGTGGTGTAACAAAGTTGCGCAATTACTGGTTCCAACGGATTTTGGGAGCGGTCCCAAAGCCGCAGGTACACTGCCGACGACGGCGACCGTCGTTCCCACCTTGCCGCCAGCACCACTATTTACACACATCATTAGCACATTACATTAGCAGCGGTTACTGAAAACTGTCTTGCTTTATTCATGCGAGATTTAATAGTTTTTTCTGTTTTGTATACATATGATCACTCAACTTTTTTGATTTCACCCAAACCAAAATTTTCTCCTATATTTTATGCACTTCGTATATAGTGAACAAACTCGAAATAAAAAGATTTCGTTTCATAACTCATTACGTACCTACATCACTTCCAATGAATATTGTTTAGTCATAGGATACGTCTGTCAGTCATAGTGATGAAAAGTGGAAACGGTTTGTTGTTTTTCACTCAAATCTCATTCGAACATCTTAAAACAATAATCATCTTAAAAAAAAAGATGAATTATCGAAATGTACGTACTTACATAATTCCTGGATACGAAGAAATTATCCATAACCTAGACGACTCTTTTTTTTTTTTTTTTTTTTCAGGGGGGAAAATCATCCCATGACTTCTCTCGCCAGGGCAAAGCGAGAGGGAGTGTCAGACTCTTACTGACTAAAAACCACCCCGTTCCTACTCCTGCTTGTCGAGCCGGAGCCCCGGTAAACCCGCTAGGTTGTCCGCAGCTCCGGATTAAGCATCAGCCCTACTGGGCCCCATCTGTGGTGGTCTGATGGCTCTTTGAGGCGCGCGCGGAACGCAACGCGCCGCACGCACGGGTCTGGTTCTGGTCGGGCGGCGAGCTACCCTTGCTCGCCGTCCGCAGACCCGCACTTACGGTGGCCGGAGATCGTCACGCGATCCCCGACGCCCGGAGTGTCTTTCGCGTCGGCTGGGGCGTGAGGAAGTTCGTTCCCTCACGCGTCCCGCCTCCTCCTTAACTAGCATGACTGCTTCGCAGAAGGAGGAGACGGCATCCCAGTCCCCCTCGCTCCGCACCATGGCCTGAACCAAAGCCGGACGCGAGAGGTTGCCGTCGCCGATCACTTCCCTGAGGGCACGGCGGTGTTCAGCCCACGCAGGGCAGACCGCAACCGTGTGTTCCACCGTGTCCTCCGGGCGGTCTTCGCAGTGATGACACCCGGGCGTTTCCTCCCGCCCAATCAAAAACAGGAACCTACCGAAACTCCCATGTCCGGTAAGCACCTGCGTCAGGCGGTAGGTGAGGACGCCATGGCGCCTCTCTAGCCACTCCTCAAAGAGGGGACTTATCGCTGCAATGACAGCGAGCCCAGCCCTCGGTTGCGACAGTCGTTGCTGCCAATCCGCCATGAGATCGCGCCGGAGCTCGTCCCGCCACGCACTAATCTGGCGCGGCAGCGGAGTTTCGCCCCGGCGACGCGCGTCGGCGCGCAGACTATAGACGCGCGCGAGCACTTTCGCCTCCAAATCCCACGGCGGTAATCCGGCAAGGAGGTTCGCCGCCTCCCCGGAGATCGTGCGATATCCACGGATCACCCGGATGGCCATGACCCTCTGGGACGTGAGCAGCGTCCGAGTTGGCCGCCGCATCAAGTTCGGCGCCCACACTGGGGCGCCGTAGAGGGCCATGGACCGCACGATCCCCGCATACAACCTCCGGCAGGAGGCATTTGGCCCCCCGAGGTTGGGCAGGAGCCGCTTAAGCGCAGCCCCCGTCCGTTCCAACTTAGGAGCCAAACGTCGGAAGTGTTCTACGAAGTTCCATCGACTGTCGAGGACAAGTCCTAGGTACTTCATCGTCGTCTCGACGCCGATGGTAACCCCTCCTGCCGTTATTTGGGACCCACCTGGAGGTGGCGCGTTCCCGCGGCCATGAAAGCACATGGCCTCGGACTTGTGAAGCGCCACCTCTAGTCCCAATTGCCGGATCCTTGCAACGACTATCGCAACCGCTCTCGCCATTAAATTGGCCGCCGCCTGGTGCGACCTCCCATGCGCTAGCACCAGCGTGTCGTCGGCGTAGCAGATTACGCTGACGCCATTCGGGAGGTCGGTGCGCAACACCCAGTCGTAACCGATGTTCCACAGGAGCGGCCCCAAAACCGAACCCTGTGGAACACCGCGCGACATTTCTCGCCGGTTCCACTCGCCCTGGTGACCGGGGAACGTAACATACCTGTCTGACAGGTAGGCCTCGATTACACGACGAAGGTAGGTAGGCACCCGGTGGTACCGAAGTGCCCCCAGTATGCAGCTCCAGGGAAGGGAGTTAAAGGCGTTGGCGATGTCTAGAGACACCGCCACGACGACCTTACCCCTGGACACTGCAGTCCCCGTCGTGAGGTCCCTTACGCGCATGATGGCGTCCACTGTAGAGCGCCCTCTGCGGAAGCCGAACTGGCCATCCGCGAGGTCCGGCCCAAATTCGGACAAGTGCGCGACGAGGCGGTTCGAAATGATCCTTTCGAAGACTTTTCCCACCTCGTCGAGCAGCACAATGGGCCGGTACGCGGACGGAGAGTCCGCAGGGCGCCCTGGTTTCTTCACGAGGACCAGTTTCCCCGTCTTCCACTGAAGTGGAAACTGGCCCCTCTCCAAACATGCGCTGTAGAGACCTAACCTATACGACTCTTGGTGTGACCTTTAGAAAGAAAGTTTGCATTGCCATACAACGTGCTAATACTGCAAGTCTTCTAGGAATTTCTCTCGATGATACTGTCGTGAAGGAAGTCTTTGATACCTAGCCTAGACTGAGGGTTTTAGTTTATTTGTTTTTTACTTGTTCTATTATTAGAACAAGGTTTGTATAAAAAATAATTCGGTGAATCGGTCAATAGCACCTGTGCAAGGCCGGGGTGGGTCGACATGTTTTTAAATGTATGAAACCATGATTGAGGCTGAGCTTTCACATCCGAACTATTGGACTGATGTATTCATTCAATTTTATTTCCAGTATACATTTGGTGTTTTTTTAATAAATGATATTTTATGTAGGACCAAGCACGCGACGCATGTTAACGAATTTATTTATTTAAACCATTTCAAAGCTATCATTTTCATCAAACATGTATATTAAAGTAGGAAAAACTGCCATAATATTTGTATTTCACTAGTAGTTTATACAATAAATAAATTTAACAAAACATGTTTTCTCTTTATTAAACAGTTATGCATGTATCGTAGTGAAAAAAAAAACAATCAATGTTTTCCTGTTTTTAAAATACAAATAACACAGAATCTCTAACGGTCTTTCACACCAAAGTTCGTAAGGTGCTTACCTTATATCCTTATATCAGGGCTTCCTGATAACATAACATAGGATACTCCCAGGAGAGTGGAAAAACCGACAATTTATGGGAACGGGGCCGCGGTCAAAGTTTGTACCAGGAGAGGCCAGAAGATGAGTTTGATTGATTGAATAGACATTACGCATTCCGTTCTATCGCTCATCAATCGTTCCACGGTACGTGAATAGAGGCGCGCATAATTACCTCATTCTACCACCATTGTTAATAACAATTCTAGTTAAACCATCCACAAAATATGATTATAATTATATAACATCGCCATTACACTGACAATTAATCAGCATTCTACCAAATTACGCAAAATTTTTGATTTATTCGATGATTTTATACACCAATTGATGAACACAAAAGAGATAAATATTTACCAATCCCATGTTTTATATTTATTGTTAAATAAGTGCAAATTGTGTGTTTCGAGCGCAAGTATTTTTAAACAACAATTTTGCTATGCTATTAATAAAACAATACTTATATCAATAAATGCAATTTGGTAATAAAAGCTAAAACTTATACCATCTCTAAAAAATCGTAAGTTTTTTAAGCATAAATGCTAAAACGGAATTATTAATGCAATTATAGGACATGACATGATTATTGCAATAGACTTTTTCTAAAGACTAGATATTGGTGTTGGCAAAAAATAGCTGGTTTCGTATCGCAGTTGCAGTTAGCATCCAATTTGCCGTCGATATCTACTCTCTCGGCTTGATTGGACCGTGAATGCTAACAGTACCGAACTCGTCATTTCGATATGGATTCATTTAAAGTTCCTATTAATTTCTAGTTTACCTAGATTCTGAGGTATAATGAATAGAAATATCTATATTTATTTCTCGTCTATTTATATGTAATATATTTGAATTGGGAGAAAAATTGTAATCAAAATTGAATTACATTGAATTAATTAATTAATTAAATTGTATTGTCATCTCAGTCTACTTTTTTCGTATGGCAATAGGCTAACCCCTATTACATGGGACTTTTAACACAAATGGTGAAAAGTGAGTGTACATTGTACACTGTACAGCGGTGTTACGTGCCATAATGTACAACTCTGCCTACTCCTTCATGGATAAAAAGCGTAACGTTGCAAACGTTGTTTCACTGTTTCATTAATTATCATTTTATGTGCTTTCTTTATTGTTTTATTTTTCATTAAAATAAAAGTCTTGATGAGTCATCAACTTTTGCTGAATATTTTGATATACGTTCATGAACATTATTATAAGACACGTGAACGTACATGTATAAGACCTAACTAGAGATTTGACACTTTTATATATCTTCTGAATATCTATTACTTCGTAGAAACAAAACACAACTTAATTAAGGCCACCTGTATAATATTTAAAGAAATATACATTTACACATAAGTCGATTGAGTACGTCAATATTCGTAGAGATACAGCAACACAACTCGTTGCATTTTAATTATCCAGTCAGCTTTGCTACTCGATATATCAGTTTCTGAATTTACACTCAAACCCAAACCAAAACTGCGTTTTCCTCAGAATTCGAACAATAGCAATTGTAAAATTGCACAATGTTGCCGATAACCCAGTTTCAAAACTGATTCCGTTTAAACAAAAATGCATTTTGATTTCATGGAAAACATAAAACAATCATATCATAACAATCTGTTGTAAAAATAAGCACCGCATTTCAAATATTCAATGGTTATCACAATGTTTTAACGATAAAAGTGTTTGAAAATAGTCGCTAAAATAACTTTACTAGTAACAGAATTAGTATGGATGAAATTTTGTACCTATTGCTAGCAAATTTTGTACATATAAATAAAGCACTTATATTCATGTAAAAATATACCAACACATTTTACTCAACGAAAAACTGCGAAACAACGTAAAATATTTGTTGGATGTACATTGGCCCAAACTTATTTTCCTTTAGTTCTACTGCCAGTTATGCCAAGTTTAATTCCCTTGTCAGGAAAAGTGTTATTGGATGTTAGATTCGAGATTCAAATAGTGGAATATTTTCCTATAGCTGTTCGTATGGGTAGCATCTCCATAAAGGATAAAATCTTCAACACCTCTAAAATATTTCAAATAAATTCATCTCCCAAAGCTTACTGCAATAAAAGAAAATTTATTTCTCAATGGCTAATTAACTTCCTATAAAACTCAGCGGGTTAAAAACTTATCCACCATTTATTTCACGAAAACAGCCCGAATTCGATTAAGCCCGATTAAGGGATAGCTGAAAACTTCAATTCTGCTAAAAAAATCCTTTTTATCGAAGCAGCATTATGAAGACGGTAGGTGAAAAGAGTAAATGGTGCGAAATAATCCGAACTCTTAGTTCTCCGTTGGTGAAAACGAATTTATTGCTCCTCGATACTCATACAGGCGGGCTTTATTGACACCTTTAATAACAAACCGACAGGCATATGTATACGGCAGATGCCAATACTGCATTAAATGGCTTTTATTATACACACTGTCAGTATTTGGTATGTATGTCCTATACACTGCTATATTTTGTGTGTTCAATTTTGTTTTTCATTCGCGTCATTTGCATATCATATTCAAAATCGAAATTTCGGTGCCTGACAAAAATGCGTGGAACAGCTGTTTGTTATTATAGTGATCGTCGGACTAGGCTCGTTTGCGCTATATTTTGGACCTTGGTGTAGGTATTGAACTAATATTGTGTTCGTGAGGAACCACCCGAAATTAGTAACAAACTTACTCTGGTACTGATATTCAACCTCTTTACTATACGCATTGCCATATTAAATTACTACTGAACAAAACTAGTTAAAACCTTCGAATACCTTTCAATACGAAGAAAATAACTTGAAAAAACCTAGATTTTCCAAACTAGGTTTCCGTCCTGACAGAAAGAACATCGGGCATTTTTGTATGGGACACTTACCTACGGCGAACAAAAATAAAATTAGGTACGGTGGATAGGCAATTAAATCTAGTTCACAATGGTATAGTTCCCATATCTGTGGGTCGTGGCAATAAGGAGAAATTGGACATTTGAAAAATATTTATAAATGTTTTTGGGCAATAATTGAAGAGGAAAAAGGGAATCAAAAATAATTAAAACAACATATTTTTCTCTTAACTTTTGGCGAAGGACTGCGATGATGATGACGAAGGACTGCGATGTAATAAGATAAGCTAGCTACCTGCGCGAGCGCAACATAATACCAGTTTTAAGACTATGGGCGAGAGTGAGAACGAAACATGCACATCAACTTGACGGATTTAGTCTGATTGGGTTTATAAAAATACCACGGAGTGATATTTTAACTTACTGAGCGGTCGTTTAGTAATTAGGAAAAATAGTCAACTTAAAATATCATTTTCATTTTACTAATTATTTCCATTTTCCCATTATTGTGAATCAAAATAACTACACAATATTAAATATGATTGCAAACACTATCATTTAAAAATATTTTGGTTTATGTTCGCGACTTTTAAAAAATCGGGTAAAAAACGCCCGATGTCCTTTAAAAATAAAAGGCATAAAAAATCACAGTGTTGTTAAAACTTGCACGTAAAACTGAACGGACGTTTGCTGTATTCGTTAGTCGGTTACCATGCATAAAGTAAGCTTTGCGAAACATATCGAACGAAAGTAGAATATTTTCGTATTTCCAAACAGGTAGGTGACATTTTTCATTCATTTTGCCAATGAGTAACTGTGCTGTACATGAAAGAGTTTTTATTAACTTCCCTGTGCTAGTTTTGTGCAAAAACGTTGTAACAAAACACGTG
Organism: Spodoptera frugiperda; assembly: GCF_023101765.2. Taxonomy (NCBI): domain Eukaryota; kingdom Metazoa; phylum Arthropoda; class Insecta; order Lepidoptera; family Noctuidae; genus Spodoptera; species Spodoptera frugiperda. The sequence continues at coordinate 7,643,067 of NC_064240.1, forward strand.
GGATTAATTAAACTGCGATTAGCACCTTTTTATGTAACCACCAACCAGTTTAGCATTTAAAATTCAAAACAGAGCTCGTTATCCTATATAATCATGTTAAAACATTGCCTATTTAGTGTTAAATACATATAAATTCGGACATTCAAATGTAACGTAACTTTTTACTATTGCTGTTTCGTTAAAATCTGTCTGGGAATTCAATCCATAATGTAGGTGCTGCAATAAAACTAGCTTTATGTTTTTGTAATAAAACAACCGAGATTCCAGTTATTTTCTATGAGAAAAGGAAGTTGCTCAGCACTTTTGTAAACGTCGTAGATAAATTGAAAACATTTTGAAATAACAAATGGACGATCGAGTATTTTGTTTTTTTCCTTCTGCTCAAAACAGAGTAGACATGGAAACATACCAAATGCGATTGAGCTTGTTTTATAAAATATCACGATTTTTATTCCGCGAAGAGGTAGGCAGAGGTGTAGGTTTGTAGGTAATAGAGGGGATCTTGATTACCAATAATATCATACACTTGAATACTCAGTATATTCTCAACACAGAGAGAGCTTATGAAATAGACAAATAATTCTTTGGCTAATTATAATGAAAATTTCCAAGCATTACTATACTTACTTTTACTCTTAAAAAGGCTATTTTTAGTTCAAAGCTGTGTTTGAAAATTGTTGAAGCTTACAAGTAGGTAAGTACAAGCAGGTAATCATAATACCTGCCGGTAAGTAAGTACAAGTACCTACCTAACTCAGTTCAAATGAAATTGGGTCAGGAGCCCACTTTTGTCCAAACCGCGTAAAATAAATGCAACTAGAGGAAGTTGACTTAAACTGCTTGAGGCAACGAATAAATTTACTTCAAAATCATTTCAGAACACGTTTATTTTTCAAAAGGGAAATGTAAACAAAGCCCAACTATGTACCTACCACTTTAAAAATGTTTTATTCAATAGAAGAGAGTTAGGTGGCGGCAAACGTTTCATTATTCTAATGCCTGCGGTGGGCGGTGCCTAGATAGCCCAGGTGTTGCGAAGTAAATGTAAATATTTTATTGTGGAGGCACAAACAGCGCCTGAGAGATCAATAAAATTTGTTTGTTTTGTAAAATGCTCTCTGTTGTCTGCTTTATAGATTGTGAACATGAATTATTCAAACATACGAATGGGGGAGTACCAACCAGTCCATTTATTTTAATGTTACGCCTGATGAAACGTGTAACTTTCGGACTTTTTTGCCAATACGATGTGATATTCTATTATCAAATGATTAATTCCGGAATTTGGCATTGTTTAATCATTGGCGTCCTTTTCCGATCTAATATGATCAGTCATAATTGAGTTCAGAAAATGAGGCAATAAAATTAAACGTGTGTCGATTCTGTTAAAATTTTATGGAATAAAAATTTGATTAATCTTAGCAAACTATTTCGTAATGATGCCATACGCTAGGTTCATCTAGTGTCTGGGTGCTGAATACACAAACGCTGAGGCACTAACTGAACATTTGTACTATCTGTAGTTCTTACAAATATTTGTTTTACGGGAAGGAATTCGAGGTGCGAACTGTAGCCGCCAATTGATTAGTCACTGAAAACAGTTGACAATAGTGATTCTACCAGCTATGGTCTACACAAATAATGGTTTTCTTTATTAGTCATTCAAAATTTTGGATGGTACTAGTTAATTGTTCCCAATAAATGACAATACGTACATAATCTCATATGTATACACGTATGAGATTATGTAACATAACCGGTGCGAAAATTTGGTGTTACAGATTCATCATCATCATCATCATCAGCCGAGAGACGTCCACTGCGGAACAAAGTCCCCCTTGGTCCTTGGTGTTACAGATTACTTTTACACAACCTGTATAGTGCAGCTCTAGTTATCTCTTCTGAGAATTATGATTTCACGTTTTGTTATAATATTACTCGAATGGTTTTGACTATAGATTACAAATTTATCCAATAAATATTTTTGATTTCCCAGAACTAAGGCTAGGGTAAAATTGGGTTCACTATAAAATCTACTATATATGCATCAAACTCTAGTAATGTTTTATACAAAAGGCATATTTTATACGTATATAGTAAGTATGTCACAAATAAAATAAATATGAAAAAAAATAACCTCAAGAAAAAACTACAACCAAATTCGGTACCGGTAAACTATGGCAACTTTACCGGACCTTTGGCAACTTTACCATACTATAGGTATTCAGTATAAACTCATTTATCTAAAAATCTACCCACTAGAATTCTGTTTTGTAATAGTAGTATTTTTTAGACATTAAAAGGAAATATTTACTATATTTTGCGTAGACGCAAGACTGCTATTATGCCAGTAATGGCCGTCACAGTGTAGTGCGTGAAAATGTGCTAAAAGTTAGTAGTTCCTAAATTGTGCTCACAGAGCCTTAATTATATGTCACAGGTGAGTGAAATTTTGATCTTGAATGTATAATATAGTTGGGATTACTGTTGTAATGTCAGCAATTGCTTTTTCTTTAATTTATAGATAAATAATCGCTTCGGTAATGTTGACATAGGTTAGGTAAAGTTGCCACGGCCTGCTTTGTGGCAACTTTACCTACAGTTAGGGTTGGCAATAAATGTTTTTTTCTTGTTTGTGTGTATGTAACCATTTTCGAATACCTAAATTTCCCAGCATAATAGTGAATATCCTGGATGATAAGTTATAATGTATTTAATAATACCTTTTGTTTTAGAGCCAAAATGGCTCACATGAAACAAAACCGCAGATAACTCGGAGTTAGACAATATAAAAAGTATACGAAAGTAATGCTAAAATTAGCTATGGAGATAGTGAAGTCAAAAAATTAAAAAGTCAAAAGATTAAACATTATTTTGTAGCCTTTTTTTACAATTTTAAACATAGATACTTAAAATTTTAGAACTTAATTTAGTTTAAAAGGGAACAATATTTATGTCAGATATTTATGTTTTTTTTTACTTTAGGTTTAAGGTTTATATTTTTTTTTTAAATATACATGTCATAAAAATAATTCTCATTTTTTGACAACCCCGAGCGTAACAAATTATTTGTATGTAAATTGCGATGAAACCGTGGCAACTTTCCCGACTGTCTGTGTAGCCGTTATCTTTATAGATTTCCTCATATTGTTTGCATTATAATACGAAGAGGTCCTAGATGAAGCCCTCTGTACCTCAACAACTCTTTAATATGCAATACACGATGAATACGGCGCGTAGGTAAAGTTACCAAAAATTTGGTATCTTTACCCATGTTGTTTTTTCTTTACTACGGCTAAAGTAAGCGTTTGTATATAATGACGATTACGGTAAAGTGAGCCAGATAGACTACAATTCTAAATATATAGTTTTGGTTTCTATGCGTCTTATGGTTAAAAATATATTTCGATTTTTGTTCCAAAATATGGTAAAGTTGCCATGTTTTACGGTACTCGGTTCTCGAATCAAATAAATCCAATCTAAAGAAAGTATCAGTCTATATGGTTGCGTAGCTTAATCAAATCTAGACCGATGGCTGTAAAAACCTGCTGAGTTTACCTCGAACCTCGTGATGGGCCCTTAACCGTATTGTTATAGTTAATCGGGATACGTCGAGCGGATTACAAGCAAGTTACAGGCATGCTTAGGCGCGTCAGGAAATGATTACGGTGCGAGCTTGAAAACTCAATTACTGACGCCGTTTCAAACGATGCCTATATCCATGTAGTGTGTGTGCGTTCGTAGGGTAACCGTCCCGTTTGCTATATTTCTGGAATTGGTCGTGTGTCTGTCCTGTTTTAGTTGCTTCGATAGTCAAATGGACGGAATAGGTTCTAGAAAACATTGTAAATCTTAGGGTTACTAAAATTTTAGCTAGATAAGAAAAGGGTTTTTATTATAATGTAGCCTAAAATTATTCAAACAAAACTGGCGACAGGTGAGACTGTAATCTCTTACACAAAAAATATGATCTAGTCCGATAGGGTTTATTTTTTCTTATGTAAACGTTCCGCCATACTAGACTTTATCTCATCTTATTAATACATTAGTAGTGAATACTTACTTAAAAATTGAGTCATCATTTTGCAGAACGCAATAATAACTAGACTAGACTAGGTATTGGTTGGATAATTCGAACCGACCAATCAGATTGCTGAACGCGCTCTCGTTTCAATTACTTTCAACGTAGAGCAAACTCGTACTAAGGGTACAGGTAGACTTAAAACATGTTACAGACAAACAACCATAACTTGTGTGCTTAGTTATAGATCATCATTACCTTCAGATTCTCCCATAATAACCCACGGCAATGTGTGTGATAGGTAAGCAAACTGTTTCAACGTAAATATGTTTATACGAAGACCTTAAGGGCGTTAGTCCGCGGGAACTTTGCAAACTATGCCGGGCATATGACTCTGTAATCTGTAAACGCAACTATATTTGCGACTAACAACTTAATTTTACGTTACTTAACATTTTGGGGTAGAAATAGCCAAGGTTGGTGTCACCGAGAGAATGTACAACTTTAAAACAATGTACCCTTTAGATAAGTTCGTAAAAGACTGTTGTTATTTCTGTTTTGTCTGGTTTATTTGGCCTCGTCAGGTTTTTTACAGCTCATAAGATACAGTATTTTGAATTGAAAGGTTTATCTTTGGTAACAATTGAAGTAAAACTTAAGCCTCGGTTTAAGTAATAGACTTGCCCTCTGCCAGTTATTGTACTACTTATTTTATCTTTTCATTTAAAATGGTTATCATGGACAAAAGAGATCATAGGTCAACAATGAACTAATTCATGCTTATGTCTAAGCTTTTTTGTCCAAACGTTTGCACATACGGTAAAGTTCAGGATATTTTCATAACACTATTTTCGCTTATGGCTTTGAAAGCAAGTAGAAATTAAAACCACAAAGCGAACCACGTCCACCCATTACAGTAAACGAGCTAGTTACGTTTATCTAGTTACTCTTATCTATGACCCACTTCGTTTTATATCTGTAGTTCCCAGTTAAGAAACAGCCGCCGACTCCTTCTCCTTTGTATGAATTCAGAGAAAAAGAGATCATAACTAATAAAAACATCGCGTTTAGTGTTTATATCTCAAGGAACAATGTGTTTGTATTTTAATATACTACGATCTGGCGACCAATAGCGGGACGGGGATTTTTGGATCTATACCTTGATGTTTACACATATTAAAATCATGTGTTAATAAAAAAGTTAATTAATACACAATGTTGTACATATTTTTGATCGGTTTATTTTATAAAATTTTGGAAAAAGTCCAGAATAGTACCCGAATAGTGTCATGTGTTCTGGAAGATACCCTAACACACTAACATAGCAGTTGTTCAAGAGTGAGCATGTTATTAAAAAAGACACGAGCCGTGTTTGTAATTATACATAGATAGTAAGGAGAAAAGAGTTTTATACTGCGACTTATATAAAGAATTAATAAAAAACAACTGGTCATTTCATTTTCAGTAGTGTGAAAATAAAAGCGTTGGATTTTCTTAAAATCTCACTTTTGGCTCATCGTTCGGGCCTGGTCTGCGAGGATGACGTTGCATTATGCATTTTGCTAACGAACGCGTGCTGTGAGAGCCGCGTACGGAAAATTTGAATAGAAAATGTTAAACTGAGCAAAGTTTTCATGCTTTTACTTAGAGAGCTCTTAAAAGAAACAAGAGTGGGAAGCTAAGTCGGATGAGGTTCAGTGTAGAAATTTTGGTATTAATACACTCCATTAGCAGAGCTTTAAATATTATACGGAAAATACAGAGTGTAGAGTTAGTAAAATCTGCACCAAATGAATTTTCAAGCTAGTTTAAAAACACTGATGAATTCGAAAAGTATCCAGGGACTCATGAAAAGCAATAAATTGCACCGACTATCACACTAGGTAAGTACTGCGGTCACGATATAACAATGATATGTAGCTACGCGGAGGATGAAACATTATTATGCGTTGCACTCTACACATTTGCTGATCAATGAGTTTCGTGAACTAAGTTGACTAAGAATAACAAATAGCGTAGTTTGCTTCCCATGTGTGGCGATATGAGTAATTTTAATGGTTCGAAAGACTTAATGGTTTGTGTACATAATGGTCTTAAAGGCCCGTTTACATTCAATTTCCTCAACACGTAGTATCAGTGTATCATTGTAGTGTAACACGGACTGTGTCAATTGACCATCGTGTCACAATTGGAGATTAATGGCACACAAAGTTAATTGTTACTGCTCCGTCCGGTGCAATCTGCTACACTAGATCGTAAGTCAAGCACTGAGTTGGAAGGAACCGTGTTAAATATTTGTCTGTGTTGTTTGTTATAGTTTCCTGTGATCAGTTGTACGTCGACTAAGTATTTTGTCTTTTTCTGAGTGTAATCATCTTCATCAGGTTATTCAAACCCCTTTCATGATTTATGTGTTCAAAAATATGCAGCTATAGTGAGATTCATTTATTATCCATTTTACTTCTCAACAATAAATCCTAATTACAAGAAACCGTAGAACAATCTGGTTTCATCTTCACTTAAATTATTCTCATTTCTTCCATTATAGTATATCAACTCAATCGCCTTTTCCTTTGTCGTTCGTGTTTCAATTTACTATCCTTCTTAGCAAAAATATTAACCAAACAAATAGATCAAAAATGGAAAACATTATTTTATCTGGTATCTACAAGTGTGCGCATATTGAAGTCGGTCATTTTCATGGTTTACTTGTTCCTAAATCGTTCAAATATGTTCCAGAATTTTCTCAAAAAGCGTCTGTCCGTTATATACGTTCGTTTCTGCGGCATGTCCTACGACTTACGTGACCACTACCTCTTCGCCTCGCCGAATCTAAGAGTTATACTGGAGACCTCAATAATTTCCGACGGCTTTCATTGTCTTGGCTCGTATACGTTAGAATAATAGAGATTTACGAGCACAATGGATTTTGATATTTGCCCAAACCTATTATATATTATAGGTGAGCCGTGAATAATTAATGTATTATTATAATTTAACTAAAGTTATTGTATTCGGCTACGGCTAATTAATTATTTGAATCCTCGTGAAGTACGACGTACGACAAATGCTTTGTAACCCAAAAACATTAAAAGAAATTTAGAAAAGCTGTTAGTTTCTGATCAAAATTATTTCTTCCTCAGACCCGATTAAAATTTTTGCTAAAACAATACAGCCAACATAATTTTAGTAATAAAAAGCCAGAAGGAAATCCAAATAACATTTCAAATTACCTCACGATATTAAATAAACACGATAATAAATATGTAAATTAAAGCTATTTGGTCGTTAACTTTAGAAGTTGTTATTAGTTTGTGCAAAAGGCTTAGTTATATCACGAACAAGTTGTGTATACGAATAGTTTACACATGTTCCTACTCCCAAAACCCTTCATTTCCAAAACAAAACTCCGTGGCACAATCCGCGGGACTCCCTAAAATTATTTACCTTTCATTCCGTTCACTAAATGAGTAGGTTTATTGGATTAAGTCCAGAAAGCTTTGCCCTTAATTGGGGCTTTCCGACAAATAACTTTTCTGTTTTCTCAAACTCGGACAGCTCTTAAATAATGTTCTTAATTAAATTTGTGTACAGAATGAAAATAGCTTATGATAATTACTTATACAATAGTTAAACTGTAATCGAGAGATACATTTTGATTGCTTTCATTAATCTATAGCGTAAGTAATCAAACTGTTGTTTTTTGTTTGTGATAAAAGAATATGCCGTGGAAAAATGTTTTCTCCTCGACTTTCTTTGTCAAAACAAGCAAATACGTTTTAATACAACTTTATCCATTGAACTATATTCACAATCCTAGCTTCCTTTGACTAGAGCCATTTACTCACTCAAATTACATAGATAAATGAAGAATGATTCAATTGTCTGCAGATTGCTTACATCCTGCTGGTAATAAAGACTGACACAAGTGAACTGCTTCCAATAGAATAATTATTGACTGCCTATATCAACCGAGTACCTTCTCCGATACGTTGAAAATATGACCACTTTGAAGTTAGCAATCTGTTGATTGTATTGATTTCATTGTGTGCTAATAGATTTACCGACACAACAAAGACTGTTCGTACATAATTATTGTATACAATATCCGTGTAATCTAATTACGCGGGTAATTGAATAGTACTAGTGCGGCGGCCATTCGGGACTTGCGAAAAGCTTTTAGTGCGTACAAAACTACTTATACTCACCTTCCACTTGCTTCTCAAAATGAATTTTATTGAGTTAACTCGCTAAGAGCTTTAGGGCCAATTTAATCATTTGCTCCAAATAGGATTCATTATTGGTAAATAGGACACCGTGACGAGATCATGGTACTGAGTAACTATCCATCAGATTAGCCATTTTCAACGCTAGTAATGTACTACCGCTGAAAGAATCTAATTCTGGAATTCACATTTTCTGATGTTCATTCATACTCCCATCACATTTCTACCTAAATATTTAACTTGAAGGTTATAGTAATTTGGCTGTCAACGGCTTTGAAGGGAGCACAAAGACGTAATAATGGAATTACGATTATCTCGGACGCCATTTTATGCTTGAAACATCATAAGGAAATAGAATTTGTTTGGCAATCATGTATTTCCATCGAAAACGTGAGGCTTGTGGGCTACTGGGCTGAGGGTGGATCAATTGCCTGGTTCCGGAAGCTGTAAGGTTGGTAGGATGACGGTTCATTAAATTTAAACATTCACATTGTGACCTTTCCTTACTTTGAACGACCAGTTTGTAGGCTTTCGAATTCCCGTTGTTTCGGGCCATTTGAAAGCCTTGTACCTACCATTTGTGAAGTCACCATTCAGCGTAAGGTGCTTGGGGAATTGATTTCTGGCTCTGACATTGACATGGTGGTTAGTTGTTTCCAAACCTGAAACGCTCTATACTGGAACTTACAAACCATTTAGGTCATGTTTTTGCCTAACCTGACCTACAAATTTCTAATTTGACTCCGACATTCAAAGACGTCTCATAGCTAAGGGAAAAGGAAATGAGGTAACCAGATTAATTTAAAAGTCAAAGTTATGAATCTATTAGCCAACAGTGTGATCAAAGAAGAAGACTTTGGCAGAGTGCCAAAGAGAAGAAAGCTATCTAACTTGTAAAATTTGGCTTAAGAAAGTGCACATAAACGATGAGTAAGCTACTTGTCACTATTAGGTGTGATGGTTTAGTGCACTTTTGTTGGTTTGATGGTATCGGTCATCGGTTGCCGACCGAATGTAGGTCACCGACAGAATCTAGTTCCCGATGTTCGGTTTGACGTTTCCTGCCTCCGACCGTCGGTCAGCGTGCGCCGGAACATTATTATTTTTGTAGAACATTATTTTTATTGTTTTGTTACATTGCATTACAGCTGATTAGAGCATTCTTATCGACAAAAGATTGCTTACAAATATTGGGATGCTGACAATAAAATTTTAGGATGAACACGTGTATAAGTAATCGACATTTTGAATTATTCAGTTTTTCTTTCGTAATTCATGAATATCAATCATTATTTATATTTTTTGTACATTCTAGTTTTACATTTTCCCTACTTTAACATGAACCATAATTTTATACGCACGAGTTTCGGTGGATTTACATGGAATATAAATCTGCAATGTAATCAATATGAATCACTTAGACCTAACGTCGACTCTCGAACTTTTCTGCCACTAAGCAGAGTAACAGGAAAATACAGGTGTACCTCAGCAGGCGCTGTGAAATCTTATTAAACTTATTCAATGAAGCGAAGCAGTATTATCCCATTGTATGCGGTAAAGACCATTCACAGGAACATTCTCAGTGGTTCTTATATAAGTTTTTGTAAAGTTGTACGTACGTAGCTGTAGAAGTATATAGTGCAGTTATACGACACTGGTGCGCCAATCGCCGCTGATAAAAACTTCTTGCTAGCTACACAAACATCCGGGCACGGCGCACTCAATTACTAGAGTTTGTAGCACAAGGACTTTCCCACATTCACGTGCTTTCTCGTTTCATTTCCCCCCGTAACAGCTTATTAACCTCTTTTCAAGATTGAAACTAATATTTACGTCGAGTAAACGACGTCAAACATTGTAAAATGAACACTAGCTCGTTGAAAGAGACATTGTGATTTGTTTTTATGTCTGAGTAAACGAAACGACCGGCTCCATTTTATGTTGTTTTACTAAATGTTCGTGATGGACGTCAACGTTGTAAAGTGCCTTAGTTTGTTAATTAGTTAAGTTGTCGTTTGGTTGCAAATTGATCGTAATAAAAAAAAAAAAACGCGAGTATCGCTTTTATATTTCACGTAATTTTTATATTTCCGACTCTGCTTTAGTTGCTTTGGTGCGTTCATTTCAACTTAAAATTTTAATTTCAAAGAGCTAAAAATAGAATTAAACAAGAATGCCAGAAAAATGGCAAACAATAAAGCAGTTTGCAGTCCCAGCTTATTAAAACCCAACGTCACAAATACGGAAAATGTTCAGTAAATCTTTATAACATTAAATTATATTATGAGTAAGCTTACTCTTGATCCGAGATTAACTTTAATTATGATTATATTTAACAGCAGCACCGAGTACGAAGGATAACAGCGTTTAAATTAAGATGAGAGAGAGATGTTCCCACTATTAGAGTGGTAGTCAATTTCTATTTACCCAACCATCAAGAGATAAACGTATCGAGATTAAAGTTTCATGAATAACGTAAATAATAAAATATGGGGACATATTTTGTGAGAGTTCTCAAGCGTATTTCCTGCCTTTCCTTATTTCCCTGGAGGAGACTCAAGTTATAGAGGACGTAAGTTTGTACCGATATTGGCGAAGGTACGTAGCCCTGAAACAGCACAGAATATATTCGTTCGAATAAAACAAAGTCGGTATAAAGTACTCTTACGTGTATTGTACACGTACTTTAGATTTCTTCTTACTTTTCGTAAAATGTACCTACATACTTACAAAAGTATTTATGAATAGATATTCATAAATAACTATATTATTATTACTTGTATGTTCACAAATATTGATTTTCAGTGTCGCAGTTCGTTGTCAATAGTCCAGTTATTTTTAGAATAATCACATAAAAGGTAGTAGCAGTAAGGTTATAATTTAACGCATTTATTTACCAGAACAGAAGACAGACTTCCAACATATTTCGTAAGAAATAAACATTCCAAACAAAAAAATTTACTATTATTTGTTTTACCGCTATTTTCGGTTTCCGTAACTCATATATGTAGTTATAGCTGTCCTGTCTATACCACAATGCAAAAATGATGTTTTATTTCCTTCTTACACCACCCACAACTTCCCGTGAAGAAATGAGGTGAGCTATATATAGGGTGTTGCGGAACGCAGGCAACCAGTGATAGTGCGTTCAGATATTTATAAATACATTTATAGACGGATTAGAGGGATATTACTAATGGCTTCCATTGATTTACTAGACGTTTATGTACATAACACTAGTTTATATATGCTGTTTTGTTTCATCTCAAATTTACAACGAAATACTATCAAAGTGACATGGGTGAATAAATTTTATTTTAGCAATAATTTTTTCTTCTTATTTGTGATGCCTCTGTTATGTTTATATTTATGAAAGACAGAAAAAAGTAACAAATTTCACATCAGAACAGAAATGGATGGTATGACTAACGGCTTACTCACGTAACTCTTTCGCGATCTACCTCGACTAATTTCAAGCATCGCTATGGACTTATATTTGTTACGTTGCGTAGCGAAAATAGTTCAGGTGGTTGCGCAACATTCTGATGATGCACGTGACATAGACTAGGTTCATCAAATTTTCCGTCAGACAGAAAACAACAAATCATACAATTAAAGATTGTTGTATGTATATGTATCTAAGAATACGAACTTGCATACATCATATTATAATACAAAATCACACCAGAAATAAAAAATCGTAAACAGATGTTCTTGATCCTCGCTGTCATTAATACTTATTCATTTATTCCGAAAAAGCAACGGGGGAACAATAAATGCACATAATTTGTGTATTACATACAGTCACTATGGTGGTAGTGTGTTATCATGTTTTCCTGTATAATATTCAGCTTTTGCTATGGCAAATAAATATTTGAGTTGTGTGAAGATAGTAAGGTCATTCCTTTGATATTTTTCACTCACACTTAACTACTTTTTGATCCAAAATATTTATGTGGCAATATAAGCAGACGCCTGTATCTATACTTTAACATATAAATATGAAGAGTTTATTTGTTTGAACGCGCTAATCTTCGGAATTACTGGAGCGATTTCAATAATTATTTTTGTGTTAGGATAGTCCATTTGTTAAGAAAGTTATAGGCTATATATAGAGCGGATGAAACCGCGCGAGGGCAACTAGTTGTATCATATCATATATATCTAGTTTGGCTCACATAAAGGTAAAATGTCTATGCATTCGATTTTAAAAGTTCTTAGAAGCAAACATACCGTACAATAGTAAGTACCTATAGGTATTTGAAAATGAGCACTATATGAAGTAATACGGTCGTCATATTGAGTATGTTAGCTAATACCTTTTTAATTTAACCTTTGCATATCCCTTTGAGGAATAAGAGATGATGACATTGAAATCAAGTATAAATTCAAATATTAGTTTCTACCTAATATCTAATAAAATATATTTCTCATGTTAATCTGTTCCCAACTCTTGCAATATCTGTACACTCTGAGACCTCATTGTCTCTCTGAGACGTTTCTAGCGCAAAATATTCTAGAAAGGACATTAGAAAACGGGTACGGGCAGTTTCCGCAACCCTCAACATAAAGGAAAATACTTCCATACAGATTTATACCGCGATTTTCCACTTAAGTCCTACGTGGCTTACAGGAACTTTTATAACTGAGATTATATTTACCTATAGCAAACCGGAATTTTATACTTTAATATAACGGCTCCTTAATATTCCATTTTAATAAATAGAAATCGCTTAATGTATTGCTCAACGCAAAACTCGAGTAGGTCTGGATCAATTCCGTTAGTTCTTCGCTTTCAAATGATTTACCGGAGTCCGAGAAAGGTTTTTAGTAAAGAGAAAAATTGGAAAAAAAATGTCAAGGAAAAGGTCGACGTCTTATGGTTCACTAAGTGGAGTTTTCCAAACGTGTAGATTTTTCCTTTGAAAAGTTATTATGGACCAAATCAAATCTTAATCTTGTAGAATTAATATCTCATTCTAGACAGTAGGTACTACTACACTAGGTAATAAAATAGACCTTACATACTAATGTTATGTAAATTAGTTACTAGGGTCCATGTTGAATCGTGTCTCTTAGAAACCTAAGTCTAATCTTTACTAATAGCATCATAGAAAAGCAATGAAGATACTGATATTGTTCAATATGGGACTTAGAAGAATATTCCATTAGAAACAATCAAAATATGCGTATTTTGATTGTGAAACAGCAGGATCGATTTGAAAAATTCTTTCCGAATTGCAAAAAGTAATTTTTACGGAGTAATAGGTTACTTTTATCCTGATATTCTTATGGAATCTAGAACCACGTGATATAAATCTGCTAAATATCACGTAGGTGAAGCCGGTGTTGGAAAGCTAGTGTTCATATTATTCGTACAGTTTAATTAATATGAAATTATCAAAGTTTCTCTTTAATACATTCTTGTGTCTTGTGTTGAGTGCACAGTTTTAATAGTCCTCAGCCACACCTGCGCAGCTTCGTTTGCATATAATTAATAATTAACGTTGATTGTTCTTGTAAAACAAACAATAAGTACATTGAGTATTTCAATATCAATAAACGAATTGTATACATGCATTAAATTGCATATTATTATCCTTACTTAATTTCGTTGATTAATATTGACCGTCACTAGCAAATGAAAGTCTGGATATAAATGATAATAAATCTATTTAATAATACATTAGACTTACTGGTACAAATTAATACATATCACGCGATGGATTTTATGTAGGAATGTAGAATTTACTAAACAAGTAATTTTAACCAGCATTTCGTTCAGATTTCAACAAATTAGGTATGTAACAAATACATTTACAGTATTTCTGAACTTTTTCTATTTATAAAACACACAACGTTTGTAACATTTGAAATTGAATAAAATACCTATAACAGAAAGACAGAAACGCAGGTAAATCGGACAGAATGAATAAAACAACGCATCCAAACCGATGCTTAGGTAACGAAGCTAATGCTCGAGTCAAAGGGTTCGTTGATATCCTCAGTTATACTCGTACGCTCGGCTATGTGTTGGCAAATGACGTTCTGTATTCAATTTCACCAATCCACTACCAGGAAATCATACGACGGTGTAGTATGAATAGTTCACAGTCTCTATGAGTATGCAGGTGTAGGCTTTTTGACAAATACCGTAATATGTATATATGTATAGGAGTCTCTTAGTATAAAGGTTTGTAGCCTTTGTTGTCGGTATGTGTGAGTGAAGTCTATGATGAAATCCCAAATAGTTACAAGATTATTCATTGTAGAAAAATGTGAATATAAATAAATACCCACCCAACTTTTATAAACCTTTTTGTACTTAATCTATTTTTAAACAATGTAATGCCAGACACAAGATTTGAATATACAATGTGAACCGCAAAATTAGGCCTTTAACGGACCTAACACCATTTTCTATTTTATACTTTCAAATTTTTCGCTTGGGAAAAAAGGGTTTTTAAGTATGAGTTATGTTTATTCGAATAAAATGGGGTTAATACATATTAATCCGGGCCAAAATACGTAACGATTAAATGAATAACAATTCAATACGATCTGTCGTAAAAGTTTGGGCGAGCTGGACACAAATTTTTAATGGTGTAATTAACACATGTTTTATATGAACATAAAATCAATGATTGGGATGTTAGAAATATGGTTCGATTATTCCAATTGAATACGAAGAGTTTTGCTAAAAGAAAGTTCTCATTCGTTCGCGCATAGCACTGCACTCGTCGACTGGCGCTGCCCGGAAGAGCAACGCAAATAACCCGTTTTGCATTATGAAAATAGAATAGATGAAACAAAAACATGAAGCCGAATGTTTGTTCAAAACGCCATCTCATTCATAAGAACAGTTATCCCGGCTTTTAATTAACATTGCGGGAATAATATGAATAGGCCAAAATGTTGGACTTTGTTCCTTTAAAATTTGAGGGTCAACATGTAGTTTCACAGTTAATTTTGTTAAAACTCGGATTAAAATTGTGTTTTTTAGAATGGGGAACAGGATTTGGCTCTGAGTAATCGTTACTTAGAAAAATGATCTTCCTTTAAAATTTTATTACAGCTTATTTTTTATACACCTAGGCCGATAGAAATGACAAATCGATTAATCTAGCAATTATATTTTTATCTGTTCAACTACCAAAACTAGGTATCACTTCGGAAAATATTTTTTCAATACAATAATTTTGTTATCTCAACTACTTTCTGCATATTTAATGAAATAAAAGAAAACATAGTAACAAGCACTCACACCACTGGCCTAGTCAAGTAAACGATAGCAGAATCAGAATACGAGGTCGAACAAAAACTGTTCCATTGTTTATCTATCGATAAATTACCAGTAGGAGATAAGAGTTTGGAAGTTTGTGTTGTTTCACACCCATACTTCAGTGAACACGTAAAGCCGTTGGTCCCGGTTGTCGTACGGAGATCTACGGCGATCGTTACAGGTAATCAGGCCCGAATGTCTGATAAACGAGGCTAACCGAGGAGGTCTTATCACTTTTGAGAGATTTTGGGGATGGCGGCAGTCACTTTGTGTAAATCACGTGATGTATCAAATATTGACCCCAACTTGAAAACAGGAAATTGATGTGAAAATCCTATAAATCCCGCCATACTTAGAAATTCTTATCAAAAATTAAAAGTCCGTTGACGTCTTTTCGTTATCCATAATAACCGCCAAATAAAAGGAACAATAAGAAAGCACGTGTTTTTTTCCTCACAAAAGCAATCTTTTTCAGAGAGTTATGTGTATTTCGGCACCCCTTGACCCTTTCAGACGAAGTAGGAATATCAATCAGCTGTGAAACTTGCTAACTATGTCGGTATACAAACCGCAATCCCACATCAAACATTTATTTACATGGTTATCACAAACGATTTTTTATGTTTATGGAAAAGCGGTGTACAGCCCACAAAACTAGCTATATGATACGATAAATAATAAGTCATAATTTGCTTCAAGATGAAAGTTTTTTAAACCAACTTTGGTACCTATTAAAAACACATAATAAGTGAGCCAGTAAAAGGCAGATATTCGCAAAGTACTCCGGCAACTTTTAAGCGAAGCTACTCGTAGAAAGGATCATAAGATATCAGCTTCACGCCTCCGAGTAGCACTCAATAGCGACTTTAAGAGAGTCATTAACAGCATGGCACCGGAGAAAATAAAAAGTGAACATAAACGTATCAAGTTATCGAGTGAACTAAACAGTGGCGATGTTCGAAAGCAGCTGTGGTGCATGTCTAACACATTAGCGGCTGACTTCAAACTAATCAAGAGCACAGTACCGTTCGCGTTACGCGTATACGATGTTCGTAATTTATTAGCGTTTATTCCCATATAGCAATCTGTAGGGATGCCGTTCTATTACGCAGACTCCGTCGAGATCCCTGCTCCAGTCGGCAACGAGAGTGGGGACGCACTGGTCGCTCCCGACACTGATACGTCCCGCGCTCCCGACACAAACGAACTCGGCTCGCGGACCATCGTCCACATTCGATCTACACTGTGTGTTTACTCGCTAACTTCCAGATTTGTTTGCGATCTGGTTGCATAACTTACCACGGATTTGATGTGAATTTGAACTATTTTTTGTGTGCACGGAATTATGGATATTGAAATAACCTGAAAGTTTTCTAACTTTCACAAGGTGAGTTGAATCTGATTTTGATAAGTGTTATTTTATCGCGTTATAATTAAGAATTCAAACTTACGTTTTAACGAATTAAAGTTAAATTTTGTTCATCAAAGTTAGTTACCTGTTCGTGAACGGTAATGAATCCTCAGTCCGTCCATTCAGTTCAGGTCGGCGCGAGGTAAACTTTTCATCCGCTATTAACTAAACTTTCTCGCAATCGATACTCGTTGGACGTTTACTTTTCGAATTTATTTAATTTAAAACTACTAATTTTCATGTTTTAGTTCTTATATTTTTTTAAATATTTAATCTAAAAATCGTTTAAATAAAAATATTGAAATATGTTTCTCAAACAATTTCATAAAAATATGTAACTCGCACTAACCACGTGAATACAAAAACTTCCTCTGTCAAATCACTATCGATTCTATTTCCATACAAGACAAAAATGACGCGTTAAACAAATTCTATTTGCGATATGACATAATGAACTGGTTTATGTGTCGTAAGTCGCATCGTAACACAGTGCAGTACCGCAATAAGTCTAAAATAAATACTCGTAAAGTTCAAAACTGTACAGAGCAGATGGCGATGAGCGGGTGATAGGTGTAACGCAAGTACGAGTGTAGTTGGGATGACAAGCTTTGACACCCAACACTCGTCAGCGCCCCTATCTCGAGAGTGACAGATAAGTACCATTTGTTAGCCCGAAAGCGGAGTGCTCTGCGCTGAAACCGGTGAAAAATCTCATTGAAGCGTGCTCTTATTGAGGAAATTAATTTATATTGTTATACAAGCTTTGACCGAGCTCGTTCTATTCAATTAATTTTAAGACAATTCTTCTTTAGCTTTGACGAATTTTACGTTACAATAGGTAACTGGTACAAGAAATTGTATCACTAACGGAAATTTGTTTTTAATGTAGGTCGTAACGTTTATGTTTTAATACCTATATTTTGATAAAATGCCGATAGAGACCCATTTGCTCGATCGCGATGTAATAACAGCCCATTGTTTTAGCTTCTAAAGTGGCAAAACAATGGCAGTGGCATGTTATTAACGCGGAGATTCACTTACATAGAAGATATGTCCACTATTTTACAGGCTAGCGTGACAGCGGCACGGGTAATGATGGCTACGAATGTCATTCACGATTTCCCCTTTCATAACATCAGAATTATCAAGCTTCATGCGGTTTTAGGCTCACACAAACTTCTGTGTCATGTCAATCTATTTAACGTCCAATCATGTTTGTTCAAAGAGGGAATTAATTTTGGGATCTAAAGGTACCTACTCTATTTTTAACCTTAGAGTAATAGAAAGTTAGCTAATTTGTATACAATTTGTTATTGAATACAAATACTAGGCCTGATATATAGTTATTTTTTTTTTATTTCGAAGTGTTTTTTCTTTTGAATTGTATTTTTCATACCACAATTAATAGTGAATACTTCTGCTTCGGTCTCTAAAGTATGTCACGCGTGTTGTGTATCTTTGAATTGAAACTATTGTTATTGTAAGGATTATATACGAGTATTATATAAACTCGTGACCAAGAAATCCGGTGTTCTATAGAAAAGATTATCTGTTTTCGACTCAAATGTGCGGAATAAAACGTATTTTTCGGGCTCCCTACATTTTCTCTTGTAGCAAAAATAGCCTTTAGTCACAATACATAATTATGTGTGTAGGTACATGTATTATATACTTTGTTAGTAAGGTACTTTGATTCTTTACTATATGATACGATCAGTCAGGTTCCGTGGAATTGAAACGAGGACAAGTTAATTACTGAATGTAAATAATTGTAAACCAACAAACCAGGTTTGTGGGAACGTGATATGTAGAAATTGTCGTCGTTATTTATTTTACCAGTTCCCATAATAAACTGAAAAAATATTGAATAAAGTAAAATAGGTACAAATAAACATAACATATAGCTTAAGACGTATATTGCTTTCTAGGAATCGAAATTATAACAGAACATGAATAAACTGTTTGACTTTTTTTTTCAAAGAAGAAAATATGTTCTTCATCTCTTGATATAAAAATACAAAATTGCTATTTTGCGCTTACTCTGCCAATAATTAAGTTAAAATTTTAATTTTATTTAATCCATCCTACCTTGTGTTGCAGACGTGAGCAAAATTAATACATTTACTGCTTGCACAATTTACAGTATATTTTCGAGTAATTATCGACTGATTTTATGACTACTAAATGATTGTCCGACAGCTCCAATTGCGTATAGATTTCTCTCATAATATGAGTAAAAAGTAGGTGCCATATTTGATGTCACCCTCGAAACAGTGAGTTTTTGTGATTTTACTCTTAAATCGATCCAGTGTCTGATTGTAGAGCCTGTTTAATGGAAACATCAAAAACTTTCCTTTATATAACATAGCCTTTCAGTGATATCATCCCAATAAGAGGAATTGTCTATTTAACCAGAATTACAAGCGATGGTCCTTACATGGAAAGCCTTGTATATAATAATTAAATCCCACTCGAAACCTGATATTAATGTTGACAAAGGCTCTATAGAAACACATATTGTAGGAACGTGATATGTAAAAAACATGTTTTAGTGAAAAAAGCCAAACACAAAACCTGTCAGACTGAAGTAAACAAACAAATATGTAGACCAGAAAATATGACATAGTCACTAAAAAACAAAGGTTAGTTCACAGAGTGTTTGCGATACGAACCCACAGTTCAAGTAAACACATACATTTAAGTATACAGGAAAGGCTGAATATTTTCGTCTGACAATGTTTAGTAGTTTACTGAATTTTTAATCAAACTAAAATACATAGTTTACCTATCCTATCTTTGGTTCAGTAAGTTTATACTAGTGCGGTCAAACTATATATATTCTATGTATGCGGTCAATAATTAGCAATGTTTATTTTTGTTAGAAAGATTAAAGTGTGCAAAATCTCTAACGTTTTACCATCTAGCAGTTATCGAGTCAATCTATTCGAGAATCGATTAAAACAAAGATTTATTCTGAGATGGAAAGTTTTGAATCCGTGATGGTAAAATTAGATCAAAACTCAAATTCCACTGCGCCAAATGTTAGCCTCTTTGTAGGTAGATTCAAGAGGAGGGTCTTAATGATGAGGTCGGCGAAGGTTAACCGTCCTTAAATCATAAAAACTCTGTAAAAACTCGAATAAAAAATTATCTACTTAGCAATTTGCTTTATCTGCTGCCGGTTTTTTGTCTTTGCCTCAGCTGTTAAACCCTTCCAAGTTCTTTCTAATGGTTTTGGGGTTTAGCCAGAGAGCAAAAAGAAATATGTTTGACAATGCAAAAGTGCGTGAATTTTTAACTCGAAAGACTAATGTTGGGTAGGCGGTAATGTTTTGTTTTTAATATATTGTGTGGTGCATCTAGTGAACTGTTCTTATGCGAAACCGTTTTTATATCTTCTGGAGTTTTTTCCTTTGGGTTGTACATAACGATGTTTTAA